>NC_137943.1:7082738-7682738 GCF_963969265.1 Rhamphochromis sp. 'chilingali' | reverse complement strand
GTGGGAGTGTGGATGTACACAACAGATTTCCTGCCAATGTGGCCGTTAACTTTCAGAATATGTTGATCTCCAAAAAAGACAACAAACACAGATGGAGAGAAGCGATGAAATGTCTCTGTAAGATAAATCATAAAGAAAAACCTTATTTTTGTATGGGCTGTATTTAATCTCAGATGGCAAGCTGTTTATCTGGTTTAACACCTGAATTATCCAATCAATAATAACAACTTCTATAAAAACAAGACTTTAACGTGTGACCATCTGCTGGCTCCTGAATACGGCCAATCGATCCACGGGACGGTAAATCTGCAGTCACTTGTGGTGTGGAGGCCGTTTCAGTCTGGCTGCTGTTTGGTCAAGTGAACAAGCCTGCACTCCTTCTGTCGCTGAACTCAGCTGATATAAAACGCAAGGACTAGAGATTTACTCAGCAGTATTATTGAACCTCTTTGAGAGGATGCGGCTAATGTTTGCCCAAAAATCAATAGATTTGTCATTAGGTGGCTTTTTTGTTACATAAAGACTGAAAGGGGGCCTTGAGGGTTTGTGCATCCCATGACACTTTTTCTAATTTCGCAGTACTGCAGAGGTTTTCTGTGCCCTGCCTGTTGAATGTGTCACTTTGAACAATATATGTTATTAGCCTGTATGAAGACGTGTTACCTTGTTTTTCTGGGAGAGAACTTAATCGATTCAGTATTTCTTAACAAGAAAACCTTCATGAAAATACATTTGGACAATCATCAGCTCTGAAGGTGACCTATCATGTTCTCAGTGTATATCCATATACACGTGAAAGAAACGCTTTTAATCAGAGCACAGCATTAATCTGTTAAACTTGTGGGGCATTGAACTGGTCAGTTAAGTATCAGAGGGGGTTGTTTCAGTTTCAGCTGCTTTGGCGTTAATGGATTAACAACAGGTGCACCAGAGGGGCTGTTTTTCACTAGTTTTGCTTTTGGCTAGGGTCAGGGTGACCCCTGGTAGCATGAGGGGATACCTGAGCCCTACAGAGGTTGCACATGTAGTCCAACTCTTCCACGACGGCACATCAATACATTCCATCGCCAGAAGTTTTGCTGTGTCTCCTCCATCTCAATGGCATGGAAGAGATTTTAGAAGACAGGTAGTTACTCTAGGAGAACTTATCAGAACTGTAGAAGATCCTTAACCCATTAGCAGGACTGGTATCTGCTCCTTTGTGCAAGGAGGAACAGGATGAGCACTCCCAGTGCTACAAAATGACCTCCAGCAGGACACTAGTGTGAATGTCTCTGATCAAACAATCAGAAACAGACTTCATGACGGTGGCCCAAGGGCCCGACCTCCTCTAGTGGGCCCTGTGCTCACTCCTTAGCACTGTGGAGCCTGATTGGCATTTGCCATAGAATGCCAGAATTGTCAGGTCCACCACTGGTGCCCTGTGCTTTTCACAGATGTAAGCAGGTTCAGCCTGAGCACATGTGACAGACATGAAAGCGCCTGGAGAAGCCGTAGATAATATTATGCTGCCTGTAACATTGTTCAGCATGACTGGTTTGGTGGTGGGTCAGATATACCTCTACAGGCTAGGCAATGGCACCATTCCCACTATTAAGTATCGGGTTGAAACCCACTTTCAGATCCTACACTGGTGCAGTGGGTCCTGGTTACTGGCAATGCCCGGCCTTTGAGACAGGAACATGCAGGGAATTCCTGGAGGATGAAGGAAATGATACCAATGACTGGCCCCAAAGTTCATCTGACCTAAATCCAATAGAACACTTCTGGGACAATATGTTTTGTTCCATTCGACAACACCAGGTTTCATTTCAGACTTTCCAGGAGCTCAGTGATGCGCTGGTCCAGATCTAGGAGGAGCTCCCCTAGGAGACCATCTGTGGTCTCATTAGGAGCATGCCTGATGTATGTCAGGCATACAAGCAGATTACCATTTGGAGTTGCTCCAAGGAAATTTTGGAATAGTTTACTAGCCTGCTGCATCATCTTTTTCACTTTCATTTTCACTGTCTTTGAATTCAGCAAGCTGTTGGTTGATCATTTTAATTTCACTCAAATCATATGGCATCCTTTCATTTCTAACACACACAAAGTGAAAGAGCGGCTCCAGCAGATTCCAGGCACAGGTCTTTGTCCAGAAGAGTGCATGTAGGAACCTTCAAACACCCAGGCCTTCACGGTACCATTGTCTTCTTCAAGCTTTAGCTGTTGTGGCTGGACTGGACTGATAATCTGGTATGCCAGGCATTTGACAGTGACCCGATACACTTATGGGTAGATGTCACTTTTGTCAATGCATTTACATATCTGGGTTTATTGCAGTTTGACTGCCAAAATGTCTGCATTTATAGAGGTGGTCTCACTTGCTGATAACCAGTTAATCAACTGCACCTGACTTCTTAATGACTGACTTAATTCCTATGGAAAATTAAGAGTGTACTTTTTCACAGGACTAAATTCACATGACTGCATTTAATTAATACGGCCAGAAGAAGATGAAAAAGGGGACTGACCTAATAGCAAAGAGGCTAACAGATAAATAAATGGGGGCAGACAATAAGGATTAACAAAAATTAATAAAAAAAAATAAGGATTATTCGGTATGTTGAAAGCTAGCCTAAGAGAGATCTTCCCAAAAAATACCAAGTTGGAAATGAGCATAGCATGTCAACATTAAGTGACATAATGCTGGTCGAGTTGTAATCATTCAGAAAAAAAGGCAGCAGTTTAAGATTTGTGGATGAGCTTACAGCAAAAAACAAACAAACAGTAAATTAAAAAAAAAACAATAAAGTGCATTTTGTTTATTAAAATCACAATAAAAATAGTTGCTAATGTCAATATTTCCTTGTTATTTGCACTAAGAAAAAACACAATGTTACAAACGGGAAGGAACTAATCTTGCTGAGCACTTTGTGTACAGGCATATATGACCACAGCCTTCTGGTTAAAGTAATTTCCTCTGCACACACTCCTGGGCCATGCAGCTGTACCACCTGATACTCTCTTGTCCTGCATTAGCATTTAGATTCGTGTATGTATTTTTTCTAGGATGTATTTCCTCTGTCGATTCCTGTTCCTATGAATGCTTTGGGCTCAGCCCGAGGGGCTTTGAACTCAGAGAGGACCTTTTATAATTTGCTCCTGGAGAACATCAGGAGCAGAGCCAAAAAGAGTGATTGAGAGTGAGTTGCAATAAACGGTTAAACCCCAACGCGAGCATCCTGGCAGAAATTTATTCAAGTGAAGGTCTCACCTACCTCCTATTCTGGCATGCTGTCAAATCTTGGCTGGTTTAATACATCTAAGACCTCAAAGATGTCTGGAAAAAGGACGGTGGAGCCCTTTAGGCGTCCTGTCCAATCGATATTCTTTTCAGCTTTTTTGGCGTGTGACATTAACAGATCAGTAGAGCCATGAAACAGAAAGCCAAAGAGCTCAGCTCATGCTGTTATCCACTCTCCGGTCTTAAAAGTGATCCTCCATGTTCCTGCTAATAGTTCACTGGCTCACTGTCTACCCCCCCTTTTTTTGTTCCTCTTCAGGCGTAAACGCAAGAAAGACAGGAATCAGACAAAATGAAGTGTTGTAACAGCAGGAACCCTGACAAAGCAGAGTGTAGCCTCTGGTGGAATGACGCTGATGTTAAGCTGTCTCCATACAGCCAGCTGTTTAACACTCCCTCTCAATCTGTATGTGAGCCCATTTAGCAACTGGCTGCTGTGGAATCAGTTGTTTCAAGCAGAGGCATTGCTGTGAAGGTCAACTCAAATGTTTTCCTCTGAGAAACACTAAAAATAGATGAGAGTCAAACCGTAAAGTGCACTTGTAAAAACGCTGCGGTGATAGCAGGAGTGGACATAATCTAATTACTTAAATAGTGTCATTCAGGCAGTGTTTAGCTTATTTAAGTGACTACTTCTTCTCACCTACATTTCAGACAGGTAAGAAATCTTCTTACTTTAATGGAAGTTTACTGCAGATCAACAAAATGCCAGACTTATTCACTCCTCTCTTCAAGCCTCTCCTCTTTCATCGTGTCTTCTTGTTCATGCCACTCACTGCATGTGCTCAGATCTTAGACCTCCTGTAATTTCTTCACCCTTTTTTGAAGAGGACTGCTAGCGAGAAGGTACTGTATGGATCCATTTACAGTACATGTAGCCATACTTTCAGTACTTGTCTAATATACACTTTATTGCCAAAAGTATTTGCTTGTCACATGCATATGAACTTGAGTTCCATCCCATTCTTAATCCATAGGTTTAAATATGATTAATATGAGCCTTTGCAGCTTTAACAGCTTGGACTTGTCTGGGAAGGCTTTCCACAAGGAGTGTTTCTGAAAATTTCTGACCATTCTTCCACTAGTACATGTTTGAGGTCAGACACTGAAGTTGGACAGAAGGCCTGGCTCATAGACCCCGCTCTAATTCATCTGAAAGGTGTTCTAACAGGATGAGGCTTCGACTCTGTGCAGGCCAGTCAAGTTGTTCCACACCAAACTCGCTAATACATGTTTTTATGGACCTAGCTTTGTGCACTGGTGTGCAGAACAGGAAGGGGCCATCCCCAAACTGTTCCCACAAAGTTGGGAGAATAAAATATCTTGGTATCGTAAACTAAGGAGCTGAGCCCAACTCCTGAAAAACAACCTTATTGCTCCATAATCCCCCCACCACCCAACTTTACACTTGGTGCAATGCAGTCAGACAAGTGCTGCTCTCCTGGCAACCACCAAACCGAGACCCTTCCAGATGGAGAAGTGTGATTAATCACTTTAGGAAACATCTGCATCGCTGTAGAGTCCGGTGGTGACTTGCTTTACATCACTGCATCTGAAGCTTTGCATTGCTCTTGATGATCTGAGAACTGAATGCAGCTGCTGGGATCGGTAACCCATCCCATAGCTCTCTACACACTGTTCTTCATCTAATCTGAAGGCCATATGAAGTTTGGAGGTCTGTAGCGATTGGCTCTGCAGAAAGTTGGTGACCTCTGTGCACTATGCATCTAGGCATACGCTGACCCCATGCCGTGATTTTACACAGCCTACAACTTTGCGGCAGAGCTGCTGTTGTTCCCAATCACTTGCACTTTGGTATACCACTAACAGTTGACTGTAGAATATTTAGCAGTGAGGAAATTTCACAACTAAACTTGTTGCACTAGAATTAACTGAGCCACCCATTCTTTCACAAATGTTTGTAGAAGCAGTCTGGATGCATAGGTGATTGATTTTATACACATGTGGCCATGGAAGTGATGGGAACACTTGAATTCAATCATTTGGATGACTGAGTGAATACTTGTGGATTGTGTCCCTGATCCACAGCTCTCCAGTGTACGTTTTATTTCATAAAAAATATTGGTGGATTTATTTATATTCAGAAATGTCTGCCCAGCCTTCTTTCCTTGTCTGGATGGTGAGCTGTTCGTGACATTTTATGTAACTGAGGCTTCACGAAAAGAAGGACAGATATCATTTTCTTTGAATAAGCTCCATTTTTCTTCCAGTTCCTCTATGGTTACGGTAATTACATTTACCACAAACCAGTATGAGTTTGTGTTTATATTTTGGAAGTAAAAAAAAAAAGACTTATTCCTATGAAGCAGTATTCATGATTTCCCCTGAAATCGACACCTACACTCACAGGCATCCTGCCATCTCATCTCCACAAATCAGAACTGGAACAGTACTAATGATTCACTTTGTCCTAATGTTGTTATCCAAAATCTGTACCAAAACACTCTAGATGAAATGGTGTCATGGCAAGTCTTTCCTATCTGAACCTCATGTGATTTTCAAATTCATATTTTATACAATAATACTACTTTAAAAAAAAAAACCAAAAAAAAACGAGGGCCCTTTTGAGATGAGTTTTCCCTAACTGATATCTCCCAGTATGTTAAATTAAACATAAATTGACAGTTGCGCCCTAGTCAGCGATTTTCTTCTCTTGAATAGTTTTAAGCACCCCCCCATCCTATGTTATTTACCAACCCAATTCCAAAAAGTGTAAAATGTAATTACTCATGTTTAAAGTCAGCCATTTTAATATTTTAAGAAAAGGTCATTTTGAATTTGATGCAAACAATGTGTCTCACAAAAGTTGGGACGAGGGCTACAAAAGGCAAGAAAAGTAAGTGTTACTGAAAAGAAACAGCTGCAGGCACATTTTGCAGATAATTAAGTTAACCTGTAACAGGTCGGCATCATGACTGGGTAAAAAAAGAGCGTCTTAGAGAGTCAAACCTCTTAGAAGTGAAAACAGGCGGAAGTTCACCAATCTTGAAAAGACTGCATTGAAACATTTTAACAATTTCAGAATAATGTTCCTCACCAAAGACTAAATAAATGTTCATCTAGGGCAGGGGTGCCCAATCCCGGTCCTCGAGAGCTACTATCCTGCAGCTTTTAGATGCATCCCTACTCCAACACAGCTGAATCAAATGGTTTGATCTCTTCAGCATGCCATCATGTTTGGCAAAGGCCTGATAACAAGCCATTCATTTGATTCAGGTGTGTGGGAACAAGGATGCATCTAAAAGCTGCAGGACGGTAGCTCTCGAGGACCGGGATTGGGCACCCCTGATCTAGGGTATAATGCGTGCAGAGAAATCTCTGTGTGCAAGGGACACGGCTCAGAATCAGTACTAGATGGCAAAGGGGAAAACTTCTGTGTTGTCCGACAAATCAAAATATGAAATTCCTTTTGGAAAACATGGACTGCACATCATTCACAGTGGGACCATCCAGCTTGTTATCAGGGCTCAGTTTAAAAGCCTGCATCTTTGATGGTCTGGCAGTACCTTAGTACATATGGAACTGGCAGCTTGCACATCTGGAAAGCCATCATCAATACTCAAAGAGAGCAACATATGCTCTCAGATAATGGCATTTTCAAGCAAGGTCTTGCATATTTCAGCAAGACGATGCCAATCTGCATACTGCAGCTACAAAGTGGAAGAGGCTGGGTGCTGAACTGACCCACTTGCGGTCCATACATTTCACCTACTGAATACATTTGGCCCATCATAAAGCAAACAAATAAATTAATCATTTAAAATAAAAAAAATATATATACAACCAATAAGGCCCAGGACTGTTGAGTAGCTAGAATCTTATATCAGACAAACATTCCTCTCCCAAAAATCCAGAAAGTGGTCTCCTCAGTTCCCAGATGTTTAAGAAAAAACAGATGCTCCGCAGTGTAAACCAGGCCCTGTCCCAACTTTTCAGAGATGTGTTGTTCATTCAAAACGAGCTAATATTTTTCTGAAAAAGTTACATTTCCTCAATTTACTTTTGATACGTTTTATGTGTTCCATTGTGAGGAACGGGTTTATGAGATTTGCAAATCATTGCACTCTGTTTTTATTTACATGTTACAGATGTTTAGAACATGTTTAGAAAAGGGTTTGTATTATGCGACCCAAGATAAGATCCGGATAGGCTGGGATATTACTGACAGATAAATGAAGAAGTGTTAGAATATTTTGAAAGTGACAGATTATCTTTGTCTTCTGTGTGTTTAACACCATCATTCTTGTCTGTTTGCTCTTTCTGTAAGGGTCACAGTGATACTGAACTCGACGTCACATGCTAAAATGTATACAGTGAACTATGGATTAGGGTCGGCTGATAGTGAAATGTCCTGGGTCAGAGGTACATATTTGGCTCTTTACGTTTGAGTATATTCAAATTTCAAAAACGAGTATCGGGTGTAATTTATTTATTTATCCTTTGTCCTTCAAGCCCTGATCTCAAACCACAGATAAGCGAAGCGTTTGTTTTTGTGTACGTGTGTGTGTCTTTAAGTGAGATTTAAAGGATTTGATTGAGATCCCTCTCCTAACCATAACTGACCCACATATTCTGTTTCATTTGGAAGCACAATGTCATGGTCTGACTGGGGCAGACCGTATGTGTTGCAGAGGAGGACTCAAACGCAGACCAAAATGTGGTGTGGATTAACAAAACAAGCCGTTTATTGAGGTTGGCAACGAGGGTACAAAATAATAGGGCATCGGTGAAAACTAAACAATAACCTAAACTGGGTGAACTAATAACAAAACATGAAAAACCTTAACCATAGTGAACTGACATGGGTACCTGGAGATGAGACATGGATGAGCAGACGACCTGACAATGGCATGAAGAAAACAAAAGGCTTAAATACAGACATGAGGTGATCAGGGGAAGTGGCGACACATGGGGGAAAACAGCTGACAGACATAAACCTAATGACAGGACCAGGAGAGGAAAGCTAAATACAATAAACAAAGAACACATGACATTGTCAGAATAAAACAGGAAATACTAAAACATGACAACACAACTTAACAGACCTAATATGTGATGAATAAATACAAAACCCCAAAACATAGAAAACCCAGGAACAATAACTGCCTAAACTAAAGGCAGATAGGAAATAACACAAACTAAATCACATAACAAAATGAGACAAATACAAACATGAACTCAGAGCGCTGGGTCAGAGACCCAGCCTGTGACAGAGCCCCCCCCTCAAGGGCGGATTCCAGACGCCCAAAACCACGAAAAACAAAACCAAAAACAACCCACCAAGGGCGGGCGGTGGGGGTCCAGGACGGAGGGCCAGAAACAAGGCCAAAAAAACCAAAAAAAAACCAAAATGTCCATCAAAAATCACAGGAGCGCAGGGAACAGTTCATGACTCCTCAGGGGGCCGACCCGGAGGGTGACGGTCCAGAAAATCATAGTTCAAGTGATCAGGGGGCCGGCCCGGAGGCCGACGGCACAGAAGTCCATGGTCGAACAGTTCCGGGGGCCGTCCGTGCGGACGGCAACGGCGTAGAAACAGTTCAGGCGGCCGACCTCGACGGCGGTGACGTCCAGCAGGTGGCCGAAGATTCCCAGGTGCAGAGCGAGGCTTGGGCGGCGGCATAACAGCCGTAGGACCAGGCGACGCTGAAGCAGAGGCTGGACCAGGCGTAGCAGAGGCCGGACCAGGCGAGGCAGAAGCAGAAGCCGAGGAAGACTCGGATGAGGCCGAACCAGGCGAGGCAGGAGCAGAGGCCGGACCAGGCGTAGACGAAGGCTCTGACGAAGCCGCACCAGGCGAAGACGAAGGCTCTGACGAAGCCGCACCAGGCGAAGCACAGGCTGGAGCTGCAGCAGGCGAAGCACAGGCTGGAGCTGCAGCAGGCGAAGCACAGGCTGGAGCTGCAGCAGGCGAAACAGAAGCAGAATCTGAAGGTGGCTGGACGGGCTCCTCGGGCCCTTCAGCTGACGTGGCTTGAGGCTGGACGGGCTCCTCGGGCCCCCCAGCAGACGAGGCTTGAGGCTGGACGGGCTCCTCGGGCCCCCCAGCAGACGAGGCTTGAGGCTGAACGGGCTCCTCGGGCCCCCCAGCTGACGAGGCTTGAGGCTGGACGGGCTCCTCGGGCCCCCCAGCTGACGAGGCTTGAGGCTGGACGGGCTCCTCGGGCCCTCCAGCAGAAGCAGTGGCAGGACCAGTAGGTGCCGAGACTACTGGCTGAACAAAAGGCTGAGCAGGTGATTGAGCAAATAACTGAGCTGAACAATGGGGAGCTGGCTGAGCTGCACAGTGGGCTAAGGGCTGAGCTAACGGAAACACAGGAAAATGAACTATTGACTGGGCTGCTAACAGAGCTAATGACTGAGCTATAGACTGAAAAGCATGCAGTAGTGATGGTGGTGTTGGTTGCGGACTGAATTCTCCTGAGCCTTCAGTAGAAACAGGAACGGGTGCAGGCACCTGCTGGACACTAGCCACTCCCACCCGAGGAGTAGGTACGGGTGCGGAGACGGGCTGTATCCTGGCTGACCTCACCCTGGGGACCGGCATGGGTGCAGGGGTGGACTGGTTCACAGCCCCCCTCACCCCGGAAGCCGGGACAGGCACCGGCAACGGCTGGGCAACTGCCCTTCCCACCCGAGGAGCTGGTACGGGTGCAGAAACGGACAGAGCCTCAGCTGGCCTGGAAACCAGAGCAGGGACCAGCTGGGCCTCAGACTCCCTCACCCGAGGAACTGGTACGGGTGCAGGGGTACGCTGGGCCCGAGCTGCCCTGGCAGCAGAAACACGAACAGGCAAAGGAGCAGGCTCAGAAAAAACAGTCTTAGAAACGGCAGGCTTAGGGTTAATATGTATTGGGTCGACAAAAACAGACCAAGCAAAAATGAATCCGCCGTCCACTTCATGTTTAGCAGTCTTAGTATTAGCAGTCCTTGGGTTAACGGTCTTAGAGTGAGCTGACTTGGGGATGATTGAACCAGACTTAACAAAACCTGAACTGAGTGTTGTAGACCTGGTAGAAGTGTTAACAGTTTTTCCTTTAACCGCATGTGCAGACTTAAGCGAGCGGGAATTGTCTTTCATCCCTCCCTGCGTAGAGGGAGTAAAACAAAACGGATCCTCCCAGTCCACGTCGTCATCCATAAGGGAAATTCCCCATGGATCGGAAGTGAGCCGATTGTTGTTAATGTCAGACGGGACGTGAGAATAAAAGTCATTTTCACTCACCACCGTGAGCTGCTCAGCGATGTCCGGTTTATGGCGGCGTGCGCGCCGCTTCCTGCGAACAGAGGAAGCTGGCGGAGCGAGCGACTGAGCCCCTGGTGCACAGAATGGTGACACCGAGGCTGGAGCGTGAGCGCCTGAAGCCACACGGAGGACTCCCACCTGAAGCGAGCGAGGCTTAGATGCAGGCAGCGCAACAGGCGGGGACTTTCGGCAGCTCTTGGGACCTCCGAGAGCTAGCCGAGTCCCGTGGAAAATGCGCTCGTAGTCGGGGGTACGCCACGGCTTCCAGCGGAGCTCCTCCTCCAGCTGGGCGAAGGCTGCCTCCCGACGCTCGTAAAGCTCGCGGTCTGCTGAGTCCATAGTGGTCAGGTCGTACTGTCACGGTCTGACTGGGGCAGACCGTATGTGTTGCAGAGGAGGACTCAAACGCAGACCAAAATGTGGTGTGGATTAACAAAACAAGCCGTTTATTGAGGTTGGCAACGAGGGTACAAAATAATAGGGCATCGGTGAAAACTAAACAATAACCTAAACTGGGTGAACTAATAACAAAACATGAAAAACCTTAACCATAGTGAACTGACATGGGTACCTGGAGATGAGACATGGATGAGCAGACGACCTGACAATGGCATGAAGAAAACAAAAGGCTTAAATACAGACATGAGGTGATCAGGGGAAGTGGCGACACATGGGGGAAAACAGCTGACAGACATAAACCTAATGACAGGACCAGGAGAGGAAAGCTAAATACAATAAACAAAGAACACATGACATTGTCAGAATAAAACAGGAAATACTAAAACATGACAACACAACTTAACAGACCTAATATGTGATGAATAAATACAAAACCCCAAAACATAGAAAACCCAGGAACAATAACTGCCTAAACTAAAGGCAGATAGGAAATAACACAAACTAAATCACATAACAAAATGAGACAAATACAAACATGAACTCAGAGCGCTGGGTCAGAGACCCAGCCTGTGACACACAATGCAGAGAACGGTGATACTCCCATGCTTTGCTGTGACTTTAGAATTCCTTTTTGTTCACCTCCAGCAAAATTTCTCATCTGGCCTCGCTGCAGAATCCTATGACATGCTGCTGTTATGTGACCCTTTCAGTTAAGGATCTGTTCGATCCTTCCTCCGCTGTGATATAATATAAGTGTAAAGTTTATGACATGGCCTTGCAGTGGTAGAATATGCCAGTACGTGACACAGCAGTTTGCCCTCTGCTAACATGAAATGGAAATTCCCATTCATTGGGTGGGGAGGGGGTGGAGGGGTGGGCTAGGGCTGGATGTTTACTGCATCCAACCAGATGAGGGCAGTGTATCACAGCTCTGCTGCACAACCTCAGAGCTCTACCAGGGAATACTACACGCTGAGGACAACTCAGCCCGAGGTGGAGATTGGGAATGGATGGAAACCCTGCTTTAAAGCATCATTTTGACTCATCACTAACATGAGCAAAGACAGCAGGGACTACACTTTACATCTAGTCACTATTAGAGTGGA
Organism: Rhamphochromis sp. 'chilingali'; assembly: GCF_963969265.1. Classification (NCBI taxonomy): domain Eukaryota; kingdom Metazoa; phylum Chordata; class Actinopteri; order Cichliformes; family Cichlidae; genus Rhamphochromis; species Rhamphochromis sp. 'chilingali'. The sequence goes on along the minus strand of NC_137943.1, from coordinate 7,670,680 downwards.
TGCGGTTTCCAGTGTGTTACACACTTTCCTCCTCGCCTCGCTATTCCTCCAACTGCTGCTGTGATGTGTCTCACTTTTTCTCAGCACAGATGTTGTGCTGTATTCTGTTGTTATTCTCTGCCAAATGACAACCAAATGTCTGCATATAAACAGATGTCACTGAATGGGTGTCTTTTTTCCCCCTCACGACACTTGTCTGCTTGAAATACTCTGCTGCACCTTTGTAAAACCTTTTTTTTATTCCAGCATTGTTTTATGTCAGCAGATTCACGTACACACCGTACCTCGACAGACAAGTAATTGAGAGCATATTGAGCATCTCGACTTCTATCCACGAGATGCTGCATTGATGAATAAATCATGGATCGCCCTTTCAAGTGCATCTTTGAACAGTGCTGAAGTTTTTAACCCAATGAAACCTGGAGACAGCTACAGCCCCCAGATTTTAAACCTCTTATTCAAGCCCTACACACGCCACCTTTCTCCTTTAACGCCCCCACCAATTCCCTCTCTCCCTCTATTTCTCTCTCTCCAGCATAATGCCCCCCCATTGGGTCTTCTTTCATCAGAGAAGAGTATCCATGAGATGCAGACACAAAGGTCTCTCATACACAGCCCTGAATATACACCAAAGCATGTATGCATAAACCAGACTGCGCACTTTTGTTTTATGTCCCTGGAGGGCCAATTTTAGGAAATTCGGCGACAGCTGCACCCTCCACATCCCACTAATTTGTATCTTTATGAAACACATTTGTTATATTAAAAAGAGACAACGAGCTCAAAATTTGTGTCTAATTTAGGCTGCATCTAAGAAAAAAGCAGCCTAACTGCGTTGCATAAGCGATGACATTGACAAATAGCAGCCGTTCAGATGAGAGGGTGAATCATATGTCATTGTTACTCACAGCTTGAGCTGCAACCTGGCCTCACAATCCTCCTTCCCAAATCCTATCACAGCTGTGAGCGGTGGTCTCACAGCTCTGAGGAGAAAGCCACTGAATGAAACTGTTTGATATACAGTGGGGCAAAAAAGTATTTAGTCAGCCACCGATTGTGCAAGTTCCCCCACCTAAAATGATGACAGAGGTCAGTAATTTGCACCAGAGGTACACTTCAACTGTGAGAGACAGAATGTGAAAATAAAATCCATGAATCCACATGGTGGGATTTGTAAAGAATTTATTCGTAAATCAGGGTGGAAAATAAGTATTTGGTCAATAACAAAAATACAACCCAATACTTTGTAACATAACCTTTGTTGGCAATAACGTTTACTATAGGTCTTTACCAGGTTTGCACACACAGTAGCTGGTATTTTGGCCCATTCCTCCATGCAGATCTTCTCGAGAGCAGTGATGTTTTGGGGCTGTCGCTGAGCAGCACGGACTTTCAACTCCCGCCACAGATTTTCTATGGGGTTGAGGTCTGGAGACTGGCTAGGCCACTCCAGGACTTTCAAATGCTTCTTACGGTGCCACTCCTTTGTTGCCCGGGCGGTGTGTTTTGGATCATTGTCATGTTGGAAGACCCAGCCTCGTTTCATCTTCAAAGTTCTCACTGATGGAAGGAGGTTTTGGCTCAAAATCTCACGATACATGGCCCCATTCATTCTGTCCTTAACACGGATCAGTCGTCCTGTCCCCTTGGCAGGAAAACAGCCCCATAGCATGATGTTTCCACCCCCATGCTTCACAGTAGGTATGGTGTTCTTGGGATGCAACTCAGTATTCTCCTTCCTCCAAACACGACGAGTTGAGTTTATACCAAAAAGTTCTACTTTGGTTTCATCTGACCACATGACATTCTCCCAATCCTCTGCTGTATCATCCATGTGCTCTCTGGCAAACTTCAGACGGGCCTGGACATGCACTGGCTTCAGCAGCGGAACACGTCTGGCACTGCGGGATTTGATTCCCTGCCGTTGTAGTGTGTTACTGATGGTGACCTTTGTTACTTTGGTCCCAGCTCTCTGCAGGTCATTCACCAGGTCCCCCCGTGTGGTTCTGGGATCTTTGCTCACCGTTCTCATGATCATTTTGACCCCACGGGATGAGATCTTGCGTGGAGCCCCAGATCGAGGGAGATTATCAGTGGTCTTGTATGTCTTCCATTTTCTGATGATTGCTCCCACAGTTGATTTTTTCACACCAAGCTGCTTGCCTATTGTAGATTCACTCTTCCCAGTCTGGTGCAGGTCTACAATACTTTTCCTGGTGTCCTTCGAAAGCTCTTTGGTCTTGGCCATGGCGGAGTTTGGAGTCTGACTGTTTGAGGCTGTGGACAGGTGTCTTTTATACAGATGATGAGTTCAAACAGGTGCCATTCATACAGGTAACGAGTGGGGGACAGAAAAGCTTCTTACAGAAGACGTTACAGGTCTGTGAGAGCCAGAGATTTTCCTTGTTTGAGGTGACCAAATACTCATTTTCCACCCTGATTTACGAATAAATTCTTTACAAATCCTACCATGTGGATTCATGGATTTTTTTTTCACATTCTGTCTCTCACAGTTGAAGTGTACCTCTGGTGCAAATTACTGACCTCTGTCATCATTTTAGGTGGGGGAACTTGCACAATCGGTGGCTGACTAAATACTTTTTTGCCCCACTGTATGGCTCTATTCCCCCCGATGTCCTCACGTTGTTACAGACATATTGCCACGAAGACACATTTATCAGACGCATCATATCAGCTTTCTGCTCATGACATCACAAAACCGTTTCTTTTCTGAGAAGAGCTATAGTTTAAAAATTCTTCAAATAAATAATTACTTACTGTCGGACACAGGGGAATACAAGAGCCCATATGAATGGTTTGACACATGGAAGCCTTAAATCCTGCAGAAGGATTCAGGGTCCTCATGAGCAGGATCATCTACTAGAGCAGATGTTGTGACTTCCATTCAGTGATCACATTTAAACAAGTTTGATTACGGAATGTGTTTCTTACTTTTTCATTTCTTATCTCATTTCAAACTCGTTTAGTTTATAATTTACAGTGCTATTGCTTCTGAGAGAAACAAAGGTTTTTCTTATCTGACTTTCATCTTAATGCTTTATTTGTTAAAAGGGATGTATAGTTTTAATCAGTTTTTTTTAATTAAATAGATGTTTATTGGAATCAAAAATACATACAATACAAATTGAGGGTATTAAACAGGGAGCAGCATATAAATACGTAATGTAAATATACTATCAAAATATTCAAATCCATATTGAAAAGTTTTCTAATTTGTATTTTCATAGCGACTATATGAAAGTTTTTTTCAAATATCACTTTTCATAACAATAGTAGAGTTTGCCTCACCTAACCAGTGGGCTTTCAAACTGCCAGAGAAATTAAATTAGCTAGGCTACTTGTAAGTAGCTAAGGAGCACATGAAGCAGCCAACCAAAGATCCTGGCACTCTTGAAAAGCACTGTGAGTTAAACTTGCATTAAGGTCGGACACAGATGCTCCAGACTTTTCCTCTATAGAGCTGTGTGTAACTAAATTATCCACCTAACATTAACTACTGATGCAGCTGAACATACCACCAGCTCTTAATTCAGTTCATACAAATGGTGTAACTAGCAGGCAACTTAGGAGCCTCATTAAGGAAAAAAAAAAAAAAAGAGGTTGTTTTATTGTAGCTAAATGTGAATATAATGTACTTAGAGTATTAGCAACAGCAGCTAGCAAGGATGTTCAGATATATATATATATATATATATATATATATATATATATATATATATATATATATATATATATATAAAATTATTTTATTATTATTTATAGCTAAAGCTAGCTAGTTAATTTGATGAACATGCTAAGGAGCTTTTTGGAAACTATTGCATAGGCTAGTATTTATAGGCTTATATGAAAACAAAATCATGATTCATTAACAAGTGATTACCGTTTGCATGAATTAATAATCGGCAGATCAAAAATATATGAAACACTGTAGTTATTGCAGTGTAAAACATGTAAATTATTAGGCCAAAGTAGTGGCTAGGAAAAGTTCTGAATTATTATTTGTAGCTAAGGCTAGCTAGTTAATTTGGTGAGCATGCTAAGACGCTGATGAAAATTATGGCCGGAAACGTTTTGAAAAAGTTCAACTTTGAAAATATTTTTGATATATGTTAAAAAAAAATGTTTTTAGTTTTTAGTAGAATGAAAACAAAGCTCCCTCCTCCCTCAACTACTGCCAATGGACTAGTTAATTTCACAGTAGCTTGCAGTTGCTAATATATGCTATTACCAATTACTGTAGACTGTTTTCTACAGTCATTGGCTATTACAAGAGCATATAGCTAGAAACGGTGGTTAAATGTATGCTAACATTTATTTAAGTACTTTACTGAAGTCAATTTTAAATTTACTTTGACTGTATTAGGCTACTTTCTTATGTATTCTTCTGAAGATTTTTATATTTACTTATATATTACACTGTATATAAATAACCAGTACTATAATTAAAATAATTTCCTGCTACAATATTTAACAGATAAGGTTTATACAATTCACGAATCCATACCTGACCCATTATTATAATACATATGATTCTGCACAATGAACACTTTAGCTTTAGATATTTTATGCATGATTTGATGCTAAAACAGGTTTTTTCTTTCACTATTAGGACTCCTCCTTATGTATAGAGTACATAGCAGTGCATACTTGTTTTGCCAAAACATATAGGAACTCCTGTACAGTGCCACTTTTCATGCGAGCTCAGGGTTGTATTTAAGCCTGAAAATCCACCCTGATTGTTTCCACACTTAGTTTTCTATATGGTATTTCTTTCCAATCAAATGATCAAATCTAAATTCCTGTTATAGTAATTTTGTCTAAACAGCACATCAAAGATTCTGTCGCTTAAAACAAGGTAAAACCGTCTCACTTTGTTTCCCAGCAAAGACATTTGAAGATTTGACTAGAAAGTGTTCTATTGTTATTGTTTTTAGCCAAAATCATGATTTATCAGCAAGTGATTACCTTTGAATGTAAGAATCAATCAATTAAAAATATATGAAAAGTGTAGTTATTACAGTTTAAAACATGTAAATTATTAGGACGCCTGGAAGCCTAGAATCTCTGCAATTTAACAATAGGACTCTTTCCTTTGTCTATTTTTTATGGTACATCTGCTATTTCAAACAAATGATGGTGACCTAAAGATGATGAAGAGTATCTCAAACCTCTCTCTCTCCCCCCTTTCTCTCTCTCTCTCTCTCTCTCTCTTGTCTGAGTGCTGAAGTCGGAGGCGCTCCTCGGGTTTGCCACTGCGCACCGCGGCATCGCTTCTCACCACACTGTGCGGACTGTTGCTGCGCCTGGAGCACCTGCAGGCGCTGAAAGAAGAAAAAGAAGAAGAAGGGGGGAAGAAGTGGACAGCGATTGCCTAAAGAGACATCTGAGAGAGGAGAGGAAGGAGAAGGGGGCCGGACAGGCGGGAGGAGCGCACCATGGCCTCAAAGGAGACTACAGCGGCGGGCTTTGCCAACGTCAACAGGGAAATCACAGGTGAGCTCCCGACCCGGGATGACTTTTTCGGGGAAAAGTGTGTTTTTAACACCGCTTCGAGCACTCCCGAGAACGCGAGAGGATGGATGAGAGCAGCTCTCGGGACGCGTACGGGTAGTTTTCTTTTACTCAGCTGCTCTTTAAACAACCTCTTTCCACTGCGTTTGATTTGAAAGGAGTTATCACCGCAGGGAAACGCAGGATATGCCTCCCCAAGGCAAAACCACAGTTAATGGCTGTTCGGGCTTGTGAGGACTAATCCTAGCGATCTCAGTGCAGGAGTCTTCACTTTGGGATTGATTTGTTATAAAGATCCGCGGTGAAATTTATCGTGCGCACGGGTCCAGTAGTGCTGTCAGAGTTATTTTCAAGTGCTGCGGTGCGTGTGAGCGCGTCATGGCTTTGTTGTGCATTCATTAGGAGTTTTTTTTTTTTAATGGCTTTCTTTTCTCGCTGCACGTGTGTGCGTGGGAGTTATTGTGTGACTGCAAGCGCTTTTCGTGCAGCATGGGTACAGCTGGAAGCCTGAGCCTGTGTCTCCCGCTGAAGAGATCGGACAGCACAGGACACACGAACACACCATGTTTGGATGGTAGAGTGTTGATGAAGGGTGTCTCTCACCGCTAATTATCCTGATGGAGTTAAGTCCCGCTGTTTACCAGCTCAACCTGGTCAAGCACCTTCTGTGTGGCCTGGTTGTAAGAGGCAGGCGGTATTAGGCCATTAACACACCTGCTAGTGGAGGACCAGATGGGGAGGGGTGGGGGAGATGGGGTTCCTGAGGCTTGGGGAAGGTGAGTGAGCACATCCATCAAACTGCCAGAAAAGGCAGGGTGTATTAGAGGGAACTGACGGTGGAAAGGGGGACTGACCCATGCTGGTTTTTCATCTCCACCGCACCTTGCCCCTTTTTTAGGGAACAGATGCTGAGGTCACACCGGCAGGCCTTGGGGGGTTCTGGATAGTGCGTTAAAAGGTTTAAGCGATTGGGTCTTACCCAGCTTAATGTCAATAACTCTCTGGTTGTCTTCAGCTGATCCTTCTTTCGATCTACCTGAGTGTGCCCCCCCTCTCAATCCCATCCCTGTCTCATCCTGCTGGCATCTGCCGCTGCTCAGTCAAGCGTGAGAGCCAACTTCATGGTTGTTGCCGGATGGGGACTGTGAGAATTGTGTGTGCGTGTGTGTGTGTGTGGTTGATACAGTGGGAAAGTTGGGAGACTGTGAGTGGAGCGTCGTGACACAGCATGACTCGCTGTATCTCCATCTGCTGGGCTCCATGAGTGCATATTTAGCACGGATGGCCCCATTTGAGATGTGTGCTGTGAACATATCACAGCTTGTAGGCATATGTGCGTGGTTCCACACTGAGGCTATAGGCTGATGTTATTTTGATGTTGGTTGTTGTTTGGGGGGGGGGGGGGGGGGATGTAATTGGCAGAGGCCTCTGGTGCGGTTCAGTGAGCTTCACAGGGTCGCCTGCCTGGCATGGTGGGGTAGAAGTCCCTAAAGACCGCAGCTCTGAATTGTGTGTTTGGTTCCGTTGAGAAGAGCCGGGCTGCTTTTTTCTTCTCTGAGGCTAAAAATAGTCCAGTTATGAGTCCTCTTCAGCTAGGAGTTGCATATGTGTCTGCCTGTCCTCATGTTGGCGTCTTTGAAGCTGTCTTCTTTTCTCTGTGACTGTTCGCCCCTGTGCGGCTGTCTTTTAAGGAATAATCCACCTCAGACACAAGACGTGATGGTCGTGGGGATTTAGCTGGGATGTGAACATATTTTTTGATTGATAACTATATCTTTAGAGCTTTTAAAAAGCTCTGAGACAGAAGAAGCACTGGGACTATTTCCAAAAATATGTCACCTGTTGGTGTCCTAAATCCAAAGTCTGTCATGTTCATCACCATACATCAAAATGATGACAAGAAAAACCCAAACAAGGTGTCATGTAAAGACTGCTTGTTTGTCTCATCAGTTGCTGAAAAATATCCAGTTTACCCTCTTCATAAATGCACAACTACTATGCACTTTACTTTTAGTTGTTGGACAAAATCACTTGAAGTGTTTTAGCTCTCACGTGATCTTCATCAGCCTCTTTTACTTATTTGCATAAAAACAAGACTTCAATCTTAACACGAGGCAAATGAGGCATTATCTGCTGATGATGACCACATATTTCAGCTGGTTTTTAGATTCTGAAACTTTTTATTTCAAGACTTGGCAAAGAAGAGAAACCTAAATACTTTAACCAACACATGAAAAAGGTTTTAACCCCCCACCACCTGATAGCTGGGGTGCTTGGACATCGAAGGGTTAATTAGGGATCAAGCTTTAATGTGCTGAATTGGCATCAGCACTGATACTGAACTTTATTAAGCGGGTTTAGCATGGAGCATGATTTAATCACATTCCAGCCAAGACCTCTGTAGTCAAAAGAAGATTATTGCCATCTGCAGTAATTTATATATGTATAGTGTGGCATGACTGTAGTTTGGGACCTCGCTGCTTTTCCATGTGCCTAAGAAAAGTAGGAGGCGGGAACAACAGCGGCAACACCTCTGCATAGAAGAGATTGAGTAATTGATTGACGCTGATCAAGACACATACAGCACAAAAAAAGGAGTTGGGCTTGTGGCGGGTTGCAAAGTGGCTCGCAGACTAAAGCAACTTAAATAACTGCTGGTTGATTGTATACTTTAGTCTATATTTATTTTCTTCCAAAGATGTTCCTCAGTCTGATGCGCTGTATTAAGGAGGTGCTGTATTATCACAATTCACATTAAAAGTTGCCTTTGAGTCACTGCAGTTTAGTGATTCCACTTCCCTTCTGGGCTGGGTATGACAGCAGCCTCTTGTGCACAGTATTGTTTTATTTATCAGTTACTAGAAGTTAGTATTCACTCTAAACCTTTAGACAGCATTTTAACAGCTGAAGCCCTCTACTGACTTTTGTCACCCTCATGTTACTTTGATATGCAGGAGTGGCCCGATCAGTGCATTTCAGACAGTGAAGAACAAGAGCCCTTATATTGAATGGATACTCAGAATCAGTATTTGGAAAGAAAACTGGTGCATCTCATTCTTATTCCGTTTTTTTCTTTCCATTTTTCATCATGCTTTATGTTCTAATTTACCGATTTACCCTCTTGAAAGCCTTTCAAAGCATTTCTCAGAGCATCTCAGGACTGTAACCTTTTTTCTGTAATGTGTTTACATTATGTAATCAGTGCTCCTTTTTTTTATCCTTGTCTTTCCCTCTCTGCCTTCTTTCCAGAGAGCATCAGAAAGGTGCTGGACAAACAAGCCATTAAGTTTGTGCGAGCCGTCAAGCAGGACATGAGGAGCGGCAAGTCAGAGGACAGGATTCTGGTGAGAGACGCCGATACCCGCACTCCACCCCAGCACCTCCCCCCACTTCATTCTTGTGTTCACACCGGTGACCCGAGAGAGCTGCTAATAAAATTAAAGAATCTTTCCGTGCGAGGCTTTAAATGTGCGACTTAGTGACGCTGGCTCGTTAAAGTCAAAATGGAAATCAATAGAGCTTAATTGCAACAAATTGAAAGGGCCGTAAGAAGTCGCAGATTGTACTTCCTGAGCCACACAACAGACGCGTTGAAAATTAGGCTTAAGACAGATGCTGTCTAAGCAGAGCAAAGTGGACACCATGCCGTGTCCCACTGAATCCATCCTCAGAGTTTATTAGATGTGGCAGGATGGCCTTAATGCCGCAGGCGAGAGTGTGGTGTGTGCATGTGTGGAAGCCTGATGTTGTGTACATACAGGGTCCTGGTTTATTGCTTTGTTTTTGTTTTGTTTGTTATTGAAGGAGCCTCGTGTGTTTGTGTGGGACTGCATGCCAGAGGGAGTGTAGGTTGTCTGTGATGTGTTCAAGGAACCAAGGCCAGTGCTGTTATTGAGAGACTGTCAGTTAGTCAGGCACATTGGTGCCCGATCAGTTACTCATACTGTGTTGCTAAGAGCGAGCTTGTTTCCTCCTTTAAAGGCAACAAGAAAGGGATGAGCTGATGTGAGAATCCAAACTATTAACCAGGACTTCTCTCAGTTTTCCGTCCCTCCTATTATTTCTTTTCCCCCTGTCTCTGCCTTGCCTCCACCTATCTCCATCATTACCACACCCCCCTCTATTTTTGTCATCCTCTCTTTGTTTCCCATCCCTCCTCCCTCCCTCCTCCTTCCCTCCCTCCTTGTCTGTCCATCTTGATTATTCTCCTCCCTGTCATCACCCCCCCCCCCCCCCCCCCACCGCCACGCTGATCGCCTCTCGCTTTCTCTCCATCTCTCCACTTTTATGCCCTTCCACTCGTCCCTCCATCTTTACTCAAACCTGTAAAAGGGTATTGAGCTTCTCTTTCCATCAGAAGCAATTCAATTAGGTCTTTGCCTTACGAGAGTTTTTTTTTCTCTTACTATCCAAATGGGCTTTGGCTGCTGCTGCCTCTGCAACTGCTCCAAATTCTTTCAAGGGAAAGGATGTTGGATGCAGCTATATATGTATTCGTTCTAGCTCGTTGTCAAGGTCTCCCCCCTTCCTAAAAGGCAATCTTTTCACTCTAATGGATACATTTGTTTGGATGTAAGAAGGGCGAATAGTTTGTAAATTGACTTTTTTCAGTCTCTCTGGGTATTATGCACATAATATTCATGCTTGAAAGTATCATACATGGAGGTCAGAAAGTGGCGCATTCTAGGATTGCTGTCAGATGCAGAGCTTGAATTTTGTCCTGGAGAAGAAAAGAAAACCACAGCTTCCATCTCGATTCCCCTGGTTTGTTCGGTTCACAGGAAGAGAGTTTAAAACATCAACTCTGTATTTACATTACATTCAAGTCTTTGTTCTACATTTGCTCTCTCTGTCTTTTTTTTTTCGTGCCCTTCTTTGCCTCCAGAGACTGCTGGTATCCAACTGTCTGTGTGTGTTGACTGTACCAGCCATCATGCTGTGACACACACTTACACACAGGCACACACAGGGTTGTCTCCCCCACCACCCATCTCAGACAGACACAGGCCCAGCGTGACATCTAAACAGCACCGAGGGCACTGCGTTGGGGAGCATCAACATGCACGATTCCATCATTGGCTATGCTCAGACACGCACATGCACATTTACCCTTGTGTGTGCATTTTGCATACATGTGCAGGAGGTATTAATGCACACTCGCACTGCTCAGTGCATCCAAACTTGCTCGCATACACACACACACTCTTACAGCCATTATTAGATCACCCTATTTGAAGATTAGAGGCAACTCTGAAAACAAAGCATCTTCAAAGGCTGAGTGGGGGAGAGAGCGATATGGAAGGAGGGAAGGGAGGAGTGGGCGGGTGTTGCTGGAAGAGGAGGGGAGAGCATGCCAATGGAGCAAAGGGAATGAAGGAAGGAGAGAGGGGGGGAAGGAATCTCTGATGTGTTATGATGCCCCAGTTGCCGATTTGGTTCTTCCGCCACTTATTTACCCTGATTGGTCGCTCTGTTTTATCCTCTGTTGACTCTGCGGTTTCTTCACTCCCACCTAATAACGGGCCTATTACTGGCTGAAAGTGCCACTGTTTGACAGTCCTGAACACACTTGGGTGCTTATTCCCACTTAAGCTGCACGGTTGCGTGGAGGTCCCATTCATGGGGCTCTTGTAGAACTGAGGTTTGAGGTCAAGTTTAAGCTACTGTGTTTAATGATTCGATTGTGCCTGTGTGCTCTGTGGGTTTGCCGGTGTGGAGGATGTGCGCAGCAGGGCTGCTTGTGATGAAATTAGTAGAATATGTAATGATTTATGGTTAGCAATCACTTTCAAAGTAGCTTTATTGAACATAAATCATTCAGAACTGAAAATCATTTGCCCTTTAATGGACCCACACTGAACAAAGCAATTACAAAAAAGCCCAAAAACCTAGCCACACGTGCCATTTCTTGCTCTTGGAGACTTCTAGTACCAAGTGAGTATTTATATTTATATTTCTAATTCTACTTTTTTGTTTTATTTATTTTATTTCTCTAACAAGCAGTAGAAATGCTAGTTTGCAGTAAAAGTGTACCTTCAGCAATATGGATGTAGCTGTGGTGCACAATATTTTTTTTGGCATCATTGGGTGAAAATTCCATTTTAACCTTTCAGCATATTGTAGCTCAGGCAGTCTGTGAAGGCTTGTGCAAATCTTCTTGGCTTTGTTTTCAGTGCTTTTGATGATGTGATGGGTAAGGTTTGGCAAATCACGTCTTTTCATAGAGAGGGAAGTCTTACTTGTTTGTTTGTTAGATCGAACCCAAGCTGTGCGTAGCTAAAATTAGTTTTTTTTATTTATTGCACTTCATTCATGTTCTTATAGTGATGATGATGTGTTGTTTTGGGCAGCCCTTTCTTCAAGCGGTACAAAACTAAACTAAATTGACAGAGATGAAAAAAGTGAAAGACACAGTTCTTTAAAAAATTCTTGCAGTAATTCTTACAATATACAAACCCTATTCGTAGAACTATATAGAACTACAAACAGTTGCTGTTGGTCAGACAAATGGTTCATGTAATTTTCCTGTAATCAATAAGGTGTTTTGTGGTTGGGTGTGTAGGTGGATATGCCATTAAAAACAGAGGAAGAATTTAAACGTAGCTCGTGGGCTGTGGTGGTGCATTTGTGTCAGTTTTATCTTAATGCAGTGTATGAAACATGTGCACATACTCGGGTGCTTTGGGGGCTTTGACAGATTTGGTAAATTCTGTGTTTTCTATTTGTTCTAGATTTCTGCCTCCGTCACCTCTGAGAGTAGAGCCCATTCTTCTTCTTTTCCTGGACTACCAACAACATGCAAAAACTGAGAAATAACTAATCATGATTACCAAAACCGTGCCAGCATGGATTTTCCTGATTAGTTACTAATTACAAATTAGCAACTTGTAACTGATTAGTCATTTTTCAAAAAAAATTAATTAAAATGTCAAAAGATATAATTTTGATAAATGTACAACAGAAAATATTTGCCAAACTAGTGCATAACAATACTAATACATTGAAAAAAAATACATACATAATTATTTACAGTAGTAAATACTGATTATATTTATTTTAAAGAATTACAGACCTATTAATAATAACAGACATCTCCAGTAATTTGTAGATCCTGCTAAATCAGAGTAGTTGTTTGTGTTTGTGTGTGTGTGCGTGTGTGAGTGTGTGTGTGTGTATACTCCTTGAATAAGTAAACTTTACCACAAACTGGAGCCAAATACTGCGTCTACTGTATGGAACAGCAGCCAAGTAGTCGCTCTTCTGAAAGTGTTTGACTTTATATCCTATGATCAGTCCATGAAAATCTTTAAAGTAAAACCTTTAAGATAATCCTATAACAATAAGACAGCCAATGAAGCGTGATTGAAATTGGCATTGTGTTTATTGTTCTTGGTTTGGAGTCTAATAATTGATTTTTGATTTATACTGGTTTAGAGACCATCACAATAATCCAGCAGCGAGGGAAATAAAAGGATGAGTGATAGTTTGTGCCATCAAAAATCATTACTGAGCATATCTTGGCGACATTCCTCAGATGGTCGTAACATAACTGGATCATTAGCGTGTTTCTTGTAAGTGAAGCTAGCGTGACAGAGCATATCCAGCCTTCTGATATTTCCTTTTTAACAGTACTTTGTTAGGGACAAAGCAAAGACAGGATGCCATGATACAGCAGTTAAATTTTAAAAGAACTACTGGCGGCCATTTTTTAACCTCTGTTGGCTTTACGGGACGATACTGCTGCATGTCATTAGCAGTTGATTAAAATGGAAAGCAAGCCTCCCAGTCTGTTGTTGTATTTATTTTTTTCCTCCTTTAAGTTTTTATTTTTCGCATACTCCTATGGGTTTTTAACATCTTCATGAATAAGCGTTTTTGATAGTTTTGCTGTGTGCCTGTTAAATTATTAAATTTTATTACTTTGCAGTTGCACAATTGCTTCTGTTCCTCAGTGCCTAGACCGGTGAAGGCTCCATCATTGACTTGGGTTTTACTGACTTGTCCAGACCCATAAGGTAAATGAGGAGTTGCAAAACCAAGTCTGCATGTTTAGAATTCTTCTTGCGTCTTCTGTGGCTCCTTTAATGCCATTCAAGGTAATGTCATTGGGTCTTCTTACATTAAACAAAGACTTCATATTTTGCAAGCCTGCCTTACATTGACAGGAAGCATGAAAAATATGGGGATATCCAGAGATAGATTATCATATGGAGACAGACTGTTAGTAGCATTATAGTAAATGGAGGTGCTTTTTTTTTCTTAGTTTAATCCATTAGCCTAATATGCATTTATTCTGACAGCTTTTGTTCAGTGTGCCTTTTGTGAGTCCTGCCACGTTATGAGGCTGCAACATATTACAGGAGTATCCTTTTAAGGCTTTCATAGTGATTCCACTATGAAAGGTCAGCACACCTCTGTGAGGTCTCTTCTCAGGGTTGGGGACAAAATCTGTTGTTGTTGTTTTTTTCTTTAAGTAGCTGAACTTTTGTGCTTGCAGTGAGTGTTTTGCTATACTGTGTTGAGATTAAATGGGTGCTCCTGGGCTGGGGATGTGTACCCATGACCTGGTTATATATGCTTCTGTAATCTTGAGACAGGTTATATGGATATGTAAGAGGAAGTGCTTTGACGTAGGGCTGGGCAATATGCCCTAAAATCCATATTGCGGTGTAATTTGAAGCATGTGCGGTAACGATATATATTGTGATATATTCTTTTCTTCTGTACATATATATATAGATGTCAAAATGACTGAACAGTATAGAATGCCATTTTAATAACATTTATTGTGCAAAACTTTTCAAATAATTTTTAAGATGTAACAGATCTTTTTCCAAACAATGTAACACAAAATTCTTAAATAGCAAATAAAAATGAAGATAAGTCTGTAAACATTTTTGAATGAAAAAAATACAAGTAAAAAGTTGTTGAAGATAAAGTGCAAAATGTGCCTTTGGAAAAGATGAGTCTGCTAGTGTGTAGGGCCGCCTTTTTTCTTTCCACTTGACTGACTGGGCGTTTGTGGAGGGCGCGTTCCTCATATTCAAAACGTGCTTCGTCTCTTCGCTATTACTGTTGCCCGGCATAATTTGCAGATGATATTTTCTGCTTAACATCTGAATGCTTAAACCCAAATCTGTCACGGTCCGCTGTGACAGACCGTGCGGTGGTGTGTATGGTGGACCCAGGTGCGAACACAGGTGAGCAGACGGGAGTGAACTTTAAACAAAAGCGAGCCTTTTATTGTGGCTGATGACAAGGTATACAAATACAGCAGGGATAGCGTGGCTAAACAGAAACCTAAACTGGGAATAACTAAGGTAAAGCTATGACTAAGAATGCAATAGACCGGGCATGGAAACATAGAGGGTGGAAACACAGACGACGCGACACAGACTACCTGAAACACAGAGACTAAATACACAAGAGGGATGATCAGGGGAAGTGGCCACACATGGGAACACAGCTGACACAGATAAACATAACAAGACATGGCAGGAGTAAACAACACTGACGGGAGACTGTCAAAGTAAAACAGGAAGTACACAGAGGTGCAAACAGGAGGAGAGAGAGAGCACGGGCATAGTAGGCTGGGGAAACATGGAAATGAAACACGAGGGGAGATGAGGGCTCACAGATACATAGAGGGACACACAGGGGATAAGAGTCACAAGGGGAAGTCAAATAAGGAACAACATAACAGGACAACTCAGGAAACATGACCTAAATAAGGAACGAAATACAAAAATACAAGGAACTGAGAATACTGGGCCCACATGGCCCAGGACCATGACATCACCCCCCCCTAAAGGGCTGGCTCCCGACAGCCCAAACGCGAGAAACAAAACAAAAACAGAAAACAACCCACCCAGGGCGGGAGGCGGGGGACCAGGACGGAGGGACCAGAACGGGAAACAAAAACAAACAGAAAACAGGAGCACATGACCACAGTCCAAATACAGTTCAGGGGGCCGACCCAGAGCCCACAGGCACAAGAGTTCACGGGTCACACGGTCGGGGGGGCCGACCAGGCGGGTGGCACAGGTGACAGAGCCGGTCCGGAGGCCGGCCGTGCGGAAGGCAGCGGCGGCGGCGAAGGAGACGACGGAGCAGTTCAGGGGGCCGACCGCGCGGAAGGCAGCGGCGGCGACGAAGGAGACGGAGCAGTTCAGGGGGCCGGCCGCGCGGAAGGCAGCGGCGGCGACGAAGGAGACGGAGCAGTTCAGGGGGCCGGCCGCGCGGAAGGCAGCGGCGGCTCCCAAGTGTCAGGCGTACCGGCCGAGGCTTGGAGAGCACAGGACCAGGCGACGCTGAAGCAGAGGCTGGCCCAGGCGTAGCAGAAGCAGAGGCTGGCCCAGGCGTAGCAGAAGCACAGGCTGGACCAGGCGTAGCAGAAGCACAGGCGGAGGCTGGACCAGGCGAGGACGAAGACTCGGATGAAGCTGGACCAGACGAAGCACAGGCTGAAGCAGGACCAGGCGACGACGAGGCGGCCGCAGGTGGCGGCTGGACAGGCTCCTCGGGCCCTCCAGCTGACGAGGCATGAGGCTGAACGGGCCCCTCGGACCCTCCAGCGGAGACAGGAGGCTGAACGGGCCCCTCGGACCCTCCAGCGGAGACAGGAGGCTGAACGGGCCCCTCGGACCCTCCAGCTAACGTGACGTGAAGCGGTGGTGTCGCCGCAGGGTGCCGGATAGGCACACCTGGGAGTCCAACAGCAGATGCAGGACAAACAGTTATGTAGGCCCCTGGCTGGACTAGGAGCTGAGGAAACACAGGCTGCTGAGGCACAAACCCAGAGAGAGAGAAAACAGGTAGAAAACAGTCTATAGGGCTTAACATCTTGGCATGAAAAACCGTGAAGTGAACAGTGGTAGGGACCACCAGTTCAGAGCCAGCAATCATTAGGTTCCCAGAGTCTGCATCAGTCCAAGGTGGCTCGCAGGTTACTGGCCCAGTCTCAGTAATCCTAGGAGAGGCCAACATAAGCTGGTTGGACTTAACCGATGGTAGTGTGCGGCTCAGAGGAGCTGGTTCAACCATACGGAAAACAAGAATTGCCACTCGATCCACAAAAACAAGGCTTAGATCATCAGGAGCTAACTCCTGAAAAAACAGTAAATACACAGGTATGGACCTAACCAATGTCACCGTGGTAGCATGACTGTGGTGTGTTGGATGGATGCGTTTGTTGGAACCTGCACCCGCAGTGATCTGTGGCGTCAGAGTGATGACTATATTGAGTGGAGAGACAGATACAGGCAAAACGGTACGTAAACCATTAACTGAAGCAGGTGACACTTCAGGCTGAGAGTGAGTGGTTACAACATTGTTCGAGGCTAAAATCTTATCCAGTGATGAGTTCACAGAGACAGGAGAAAACGGTGTCACATTAACCCTGATCTCAGCCTCCATCTCCTGAGTGGAGGTACTGGTGCTGGAGCAAAACAGTTCAGAATCACCCTGTGTATGACCTTCAGGAAGACAGAATTCATATTGTGACGTTACACAGTCCAGGTTACCATGATCAGCATCTATGTTTTCATCTTGACAGGTTAGAGTGAGTTCATGATCGGCGTTCACCGTTTTCAGTTCATTAAACACAAGAGTAGCAGGGAAAACAGGATCACTAGTCATGTTACACTTTAATCCATGATTTGCCAACTCTGCAATATCCTTGCTTACTGTGGCTTCAGAGGGCCCCGGAGGTGAGAAAACACAGTTCTTGAGGTCAGGCTCAGAAACAGATAGCTCAGACTTGGATGGAACCTCAGACATGGTAAAAGACACAAAAGGAAACACCTTCACCCCACTACTCACACTATTACCCTGAGAATCAGTGGAAGTCTCTTCCAGTCTATGTGTAGATTTTGTGGTCCCTGCAGGATTGAGTGAAGCAGTCATGATCGGCTGAGAAGGACTGTCCCTAGCCTGTGGCTTGGTGAATAGCTCATTGCTAGCCATATCACCGGCTAAGTCTGTAGTTACTTCACATGCCGCCCGCTCAGAGGAAACTTGGCTTGACAGAACAGGTTCACTCACCTCCGAGCATCGGGTGATGCGGTGACGACGCGAACGCCGTTTTTTCTTGGCCGTGGGCCCCGTTAACGTGGAAAGTGGAGCCTCCTGCGGTGACGCAGAGGCTGAGGAGGCGAGTGTTGGCGGAGCGTCAGGCGGGAGCTCCTGGCAACTCCGGGGGCCCCCAAAGGCCAGGCGTGTCCCGCGGAAAATCTCACCGTAGTGAGGAGCGAGCCCTGGCTTCCCCCGTAGCTCCTCCTCCAGTTGCGCGCATGCGGCGCTCTGCCGCTCCTCGAGGTCGAAATCCATTACCTCCACAGCCTCCTCGTGTCGCTCAGTGGAGGGCGAGACATGCCGTAGCGATGAGCGACGGCGACGTGAACGCCGCTTCCGTCTTGAAGTGGACGCGGATGGAACTTGGTTTTCTGTGGCGACTGGCTCCTCGTCTTCCGACCACATCCGCGCCAGAAAGGAAGCGGGAGAAGAGTAGTCCGATCGAGGCAGCGAGGACGGGCGGCCGGTCCGAGGACGGGCGGCCGGTCCGAGGCGGGGCGGCTGGCGGAAGCTCCTCCTCGGAGATAAGCCAGGGCTTCCAGCGTAGCTCATCCTCCCGATACGCTCGCAACACCTGCTGCCGCTCCTCCTCACCGAAGTCAACAGCCTCGGGCATCTCCGTGCAGGCAGGCGGTGGCGAAGGTGCGGAAGCTGATGAAGTGTGAGCCAATGGTGTGTCCGTGGTGAGCCTCACCGTTCCGACTCTGACCGCCACTGGCTCATGAGGCGGCGGGGCAACGGCGCGATGGCACGGCTCTGGTGAAGGTGCACGCCCACCGGGCCGCTGCTGCTGCGGACGGAGTCGGAGAGCGGAGACGAGAAGGTCGCTGACGAGGGGGTGCAGCGTCTCCCATAACCAGGGGAACACAGACACGCACACCCCTACCTGGCGGGCGAACTCCTCCCGTTCCTCCTCACTGGAACAGTGCAGCCACTTGTCGCATAGCGACTCCACTGTCCGGACAATCTCCAGTCCTTGTGTCGCTGGGTCCGGCATGGTCGCGTCGTACTGTCACGGTCCGCTGTGACAGACCGTGCGGTGGTGTGTATGGTGGACCCAGGTGCGAACACAGGTGAGCAGACGGGAGTGAACTTTAAACAAAAGCGAGCCTTTTATTGTGGCTGATGACAAGGTATACAAATACAGCAGGGATAGCGTGGCTAAACAGAAACCTAAACTGGGAATAACTAAGGTAAAGCTATGACTAAGAATGCAATAGGCATGGAAACATAGAGGGTGGAAACACAGACGACGCGACACAGACTACCTGAAACACAGAGACTAAATACACAAGAGGGATGATCAGTGGCCACACATGGGAACACAGCTGACACAGATAAACATAACAAGACATGGCAGGAGTAAACAACACTGACGGGAGACTGTCAAAGTAAAACAGGAAGTACACAGAGGTGCAAACAGGAGGAGAGAGAGAGCACGGGCATAGTGGGCTGGGGAAACATGGAAATGAAACACGAGGGGAGATGAGGGCTCACAGATACATAGAGGGGCACACAGGGGATAAGAGTCACAAGGGGAAGTCAAATAAGGAACAACATAACAGGACAACTCAGGAAACATGACCTAAATAAGGAACGAAATACAAAAATACAAGGAACTGAGAATACTGGGCCCACATGGCCCAGGACCATGACAAAATCAGGTGCATATGACTAACGTCGCACCAGTGTTCTTTATGAGCACCTCCTCCTCCTCCTCTCCACGTGTAAGCTCCATGCTAGCTTGCAGCCGCTGCGATGATTTTGCGCAGCAACATGCGCTATTGCGGAAGAGCGGTATAGTCAAAATCTCTACCGTTGGCCAAATTCATATCGTTTATACCATATACCATTTATACCGCCCACCCCTGCTTTGACATGTTGCCTTTTTATTACTTGTGTACTAAAACCATTTTCACTATCTTGTTTGAGTACCATTTTCTAGAACAGGGATGGGAAACTCCAGGCCTCAGGGATCGGTGTCCTGCAGGTTTTGGTTATCACCCTGGCTCAACACACCTGAATCAAATGATTAGTTCATTACCAGGCCTCTGGAGAACTTCAAGACATGTTGAGGAGGTCATTTAGCCATTTAAATAAGCTGTGTTGGATCAAACATCTAAAACCTGCAGGACACCGGCCCTTGAGGCCTGGAGTTCCCCGCCCCTGCTCTAGAATATCTTTGAAGGCCTTCCGAGAATGTGACTGTGGCATCTTTGACATGTAGGCGCAGAGAGTGAAAGTGCAGCAATCCAAGCAAAAAAATTAAAGAATCTCGTTTTTGGTATTTACAACTTCAAACCCGCTGTACGCTGAAAGCAGAACAAGGTCTCTTTTTATTTTTTAATTTCCCCCATTGTGTGTGGTTTGTGTTTTAGAGAAATGGAGCCCACAGGACGGTGTGTTTGTGGCCAGTGATGGTAAAACTGAGCCAATTCTGCAGCACTTGCTTTTGATGCTGCAAAAATTGCGTGCGGTGGTGAATAAAGTCAAAAGCGAGAGATGCTCAGCGAATTATGTAACTTGACGTGGTGAAACTGGGCCTGGAAGACGACTCTTTGTTGCACAGAAAATCTAACTGTGTGTTGGACTGTGAAAGAAAGCCGAGTACAAAGGAGGAAAAGAGACGGCCGGCGCTCACAGCGTTGTTTCACTCTCGCCAACACACGATGTGCTTGTGTAATGGTAAACATTACCACTGCATCACCCGTCATTTTCCTTTCATGGCTTTTCCCCCTGTGAGATTGTCAGCGTGGAGTTTCTAGATTCGCCGTCTGACGGTGCGTGGCGAGCGCTCAGCTGTAATTAGGACTGAGTCTTCTTTCAATTATCATAAACACATGTTGGTACCCTGTGGCGGAGACGCTACGAAGTGTGACTGCTGACCTTCTCTCCTCCCACGAGAACGAGAGAAAGTGTGAATGAGTGTTTGCGCGCGCGTGAGTTATCAGGGCTGTAAGGGAACTCTGCCTCTATCTTTATCTCTCCGTTCTATTGAGTCGCTTTCTCTCTTTCGCTCCCTCGTTCTCATTGTCTCAGTCCTTACTGTACCCGCTGCTCCTCTCCTTTCCTCTCTTCTTTCCTCATCCATTTGGCCTTCCTTACCTGCGCTCATTTCTCGTCCCATCCGGCATCCCTGCATTTGCTTGCTTTAAGCTTTCACTATTTTCCCCTCCCTTTATTGCTTTTGACCCACTCGTCCAATCCCAGCCACTCTCCAGCCTCTATTTCTCCTCTCATCCTCTCATCTCCGTCACCCATCTACATTACAGTACTTCATCCCATTATCTGCCTCTTTTCCCCCAGTTTTTCTATCTCATTTTCAGAGTGCTATCTCTTTGATTTAGGACTCCATTTTTATCAGAGAATTTGGAACAAGATGTGTTTCGGAGCTTTGCATCTCTCCCTCCCTACCACTCTAAAGTCCACTTACGAAGCAGGACCTGGGGCATCTGTGCTTTCAGACCCTCCTCTCTCTCTCTCACACACACACATACGCACACACACATAAGCTGACAGATTGACTGATGGCAGGGTTGTGTTCTTATGATGCTGGGTTCACTTGAGTGATGGTGGCTGACTCTGTGTGACAGGATGGGAGAGAGAGAGAGGGGACGAGTGTAGTCCAAAGCCAGCTTAGCAAGCTATTGTGCATCATTATACGTGCGTGAGAGTCAAAAAGCAGTGTGTGCTGTAGGAGCACGCTGAACGTATGCAAATATTGGCGATAGAATGTTTCTGATTTTCACCCCGGTGTGTGTTTGTGTGCGAGTCTTTTGGTTTGTTTTTTTAATGCCCTTGTGGCCGAGCCAGAAATACCGCAGGCGGCCGAATCTGGCACTGATCCTCTTCTTGTTCCCTTCAGAGGCAATGCCGCAACACACACGCATACACATTTACACGTACAAGACCCAGAGACACACTTTGATTTGCGCCATCTCGTTTGAAGTGCAAGACCCAGAGCTTGACAGCTTATGATTAATATAAGCCCCCGCCTCGTGTGCACGCGAACACACAAAGCAGTGTAGAGATGCGTTTGTTGCTCTGTGCGTGTACTGTACACGCGGTCCTCCGCAGTGAGCTTCGGGGGCCAGCCTGCTGGCTAGATCTTTGAACTAGAGCTTTGACACCGTGCCATCACCGCAAGGGCACTTCTGGACTCCCCCAACCCCTCACCCCCCATCATCTTCGCCTTCTAGTCCTTCTCTCGCGTTACTTCCACATCACTTTTAGAGATTGTCGCTTGCTGTCTGCCTGGCTGACCAGATCAAAAAAAAAGAAAAAAGTTGACCATCTCATTTCAGAGGATTTCCTGGGTGGAAAACGAATCTTTCTGCAGCTTTTAGGATTTGTGATTGATCTGCGGAATAGAAGGTTTGCCAGAATGTCACCTTCTATTGTGGGAGGGGGTCAGGGCAAGGTGGGCAGGATTCTGCTTCTGGCTCATCATACTTGACATTAGCGTCACTGCTTGTGCCAGCTGATACTTATTATCTTTATTCTTCAGAAACTGCTTCAGAAACTATTGACTTTCTTTTTCTTTTTGGTTACTTAGGACAACCCATTTATTTATGTGATTGTCGAGGAAGAGGACGGACAGGACCAACAGTAATTTTCTCCATCCATGACTGACAGACGCTCATGTACGATGGTTGCAGTTGATGGATACATATATATATATATATATATATAAAACATGTATTTTAAAGCCATGTTTTTATTTTGGGTGCTCAAATGCAACTGCATAATGATGAGATACAATTAATTCCCATTTTTGATTCATTTAAATTCACATACAGAGATCAAGCACAGCAGAGCAGCTTTTCTACCCAAAGCACAAAGTGCACCGCACCTGCTACTTAGCTAGAAACACATTCACTCATTCAAACTTCCTGAATCAATAACATTGTTCTTTACTTGCTTTGAGTTGTAAGACAAGTGCTCAGGGGCTGTCTGCGAAGTGAAACACTGAAAAAGATAATACACAAATATTGAATAATCTGACTTGCTGTAGAATACAGTGTCATCAGAAGCTGTTGAAGTATAACCTCCTGGCTTTGGTGCAATCAGCTGATAATTTCCTCGTTGCCTGTTATTTCCGGATAAGATGACATTCACGAGTGGCAGAGGTCAATATGTGTGCTGTGTCGGACTGTTTTAACAAATTTGAGCAAATTTAATGACTTTAGAAGGCTTTAAACATTATTTTTTGTATTATAAATGTCCCTTGTATACCAAGGAAGCAAACAAGACAAACAAGAAAGGAGAAACAACATTGGTATGGATATCTGTGCATCTCTACTTAACAGTGATTGATTTAAACAGCAAAGTAACTCTATAAGATGGTCTCTTATTTGCTTCTATCTTCCACCAGTTATTTTCATTGTTAATCATTCTGCCACATTATCTTCTCCTTTCATTAGATCCCTCGCAATACAATGAAAGCCCAAGGTGATTATCTTCCTTTTTATCCTTACCACCAAGCACAAACCCAGAGTTATCCACCTTACTACATAATATATTAAAAAAGGGGAAAAATTTGAATTTTCAGTTTCTACTTGACAATCAAAATATTTGCCTTTTCTCCCTTTTTTCTCCCACTGATTGACTTTTATTAATCGACAGCTGTTGCTACGGTACTGCTACACCACACAAATTACTAATATGTACACCTGTGAAAATGTCAGCCTCCCGCTAAGCCGTGTGTGACAATTACGGCAGAAGATATAAATTATCATTCAGATTGATATGGGTGACAGCTTTCGGGGCGGTGGGGAGACTGACAGGACTGGCTGCTGCTCAGCTCTGAACGTTGGGCCATTCTGATTAAGCTGTCTAAAATATTAAAGTGAAGCACTTTGAAGTATTACTCTGGAACTCTGACTATTGCTTACTACCGTCTACCACTCAGTTGCTATCTAGCTACAATATAGTGTGGGCTGTTAAATGATGCAGGAAGCTAACTGAAAGGCTTATTGAGACTGACAGGCTGTTGTCTCCGTTGCTTTTCGCAAACGGCAAAAAGACTTGAACCTCGCCGACTTTATAAACAATACAGCGTGCTTTTTGACTCTCTTTAAACGCAGTCGATGCGGCGCGCAGACAACAGCTCGTCCAAGTTACACAACACATAATTAGACGGCTCATAAAACCTCAAAACAACAGGGATTTTTTTTTTTTTTTTTTTTGTAGAGGATTATTGGGTGCATTTTCCCTTCACTGCTGCACACGTCCCAGCCAAGTAAGCAAAAAATAACCAGAGTATTGATTTGTCTTTAATGATGCCTCGATAGCCTGTAAATGATATAACAAGAGAGGAGAAATCCTATGCAAGAGACTTGCTTCAGCATCGGGGGATCAAATCGGCGCCCATCAGTGAGCCTGCATTATTGATGCCTTTGTTTACATGATGAGACCTTCTGTCAGGTAGCAGGATTTTATAGTGGTGCATCTGTCGTCCACGTCTTCATTATATATACAGTATTTGCGTCTCAACTTTTGTCCTTTTTTCCCCCTCCTTCTGTGTGCTTTCCCTCTGGATTTATATGGGAAATTTGTGGAGGAGCTGTGATTGGACTCCTTCTACAAAGGCCTCTCATCAAGCTTAGTGCAGCCTCTCTTCTCTGTTTGAGCCTGTTATGGATGCCTATATATTTAAGACACAGGGTTGATCTGTGAGATGAGCTTTGCTGGGAGTTGGTGAAGTATGGTGGAGGAGAAGACTTAATTATTTGGAGGGAAAAGTGGTGTCTCTGCCCTTCTATCGCCTCCTCTATCTCTCCCCTCTCTCCCTGTATCTCTTTGTATGTTTCATTTTCTTTCTTCCTCTCACTGCCACTCAGCAGGGCGCCATTAGCCATTCAGCGCAGAGAGGCCTTGAGGAATTGAAAGTGACAGAGCAGAAAAAAGAATAGAAAAACTGAAACAGGAAAGGAGACAGGGGACTTGGGAGAAGGGGGGGGGGGGAGGAGAGAGGGGTGAGGGCAAGAGGGGTTGGAGTGAGGTGTTAGGTGGGAGCAAACCAGGCAGGACACAGTGCCACATTGGGAGATGGGAGGGGGGGTTAGGGATTAAGCAAGAAAATGAACACATTTCCATGGAGATGAAGAGAGAAATCAGAGGAATGAAAGGATGCAAGGGAAGGAATTATGGACAAGACAATTTGAAAGCTGGCTGAAAAAGAGCATGGAGACAGTGGTCGAGAGTTAGAGACGCGGCTTGGAAGGGCTAGAGACGCGCAGTGCATGCATGCATGTATTGAGTATGCTAATTATGGAATTTCTGAATTATGAATGAGATTAATTGCATAGGCAGATGTGAATTTATTCACATTTTCTTTCTCTTAATTTACCCCAGACACTTTTAAATGGTAATGGCTTTTTTCTGACAAAAGCACAACTCTTTTTGCTTACTCTTCCTCTGTCTTTTTTTTGTCTTCTCCCTGTTATTTCACCAGTATTCTTGCCGGGGCGATGAGGCGTCTGTTGAATAAGTACTACTTAGTTCCATCACCACAACTTGGCACGATAAATTGGACTGTGAAATGACTTGCAGTCCCGCCATCATATGTCTTTGACACACATACGCACACGCACGCTCACGTGCTGTCGTCATTAGCTCACTAATGTCTAGGGTGCTTAGCATGACTTACGAGCCATTTGGATGAACTGCGGAGATGATTTGCTCTCTTTATGGGATGTTTGTGCTGTGCTATTTTTTGCTGCGATTTGCATTTTGCATTTCCTGCTGTCTGACAGAAATATAAATGTGTTCTCCCCTCAGGTCCTGGCAACATGGAGACTGTATCTCTTTGCTGTCAAAGTGCCCACCAAGGTAAATGTTCCCCCGCTCTCAGTGGAATTTTATGGCTTTCACTTGCCAGCCTTGATCTCATGGTAATTCGCAGAAAATGTGACAAAGAAAAAAAAATCAAAGGCTTTTCAGAGCAGGAGAAAAGAGATAACGATGATGACTGCAGTGATGATGTTATAGGATGATAGTAGTAATGATGACAATTACAATGTAGACGACGAGGGGCAGGTGGGATAAAACTAAAGCAGCAGTTTGAGGATGTAAATATAGTTTTTAGCTTGCAGCCAGTAGCTAAGATGCAGCTGGTCACCTTTGCTACTGGCTGTTTCAACAATACACTGTATATAAAAGATACAACAAACTTCTGGGTCACAAAAGTGAAGCCAGTAGTGCCTTAAACCTGTCTCCCTGAGGTGCCTCATTGGGTCAACGTCTGTGGGGAAAACAGCCCCACTTCTCACTTTCTTAATGATCTCAGTAAACACTTTCCTTATGATTTCTTGATCTTTTAAGTAGAGATGGACCGATCCGATATTACGTATCAGTATCGGTCCGATACTGACCTAAATTACTGGATCGGATATCGGAGAAAAATAAAAAATGTAATCCGATCCATTAAATATCACGAAAGCACCTCACAAAACTTGCAACACTCCGTAACTCACCTCAGAACGTTAGCACGTCGGAGCAGTATGCATCACGTGATAGAGCGGCTGTGGCATGCGGGACCTGTCGGTGGTCTGGATAGCATTTGGAGCTTTGCTAGCAACCCGGCATTTCATCTCCGACAAAGTTATCCCCGAGAGAAGTAAAGCAAGTGTGTAAGTCCATCTCTGAATGTTTGTAAAGCATTCCTGCGTTAAGCTTAACAAGCGACTGCCTCTCGCTCTCCGACTGCTACTTCAATCGTGAAACTGCTTAAATGATCAGCTGATCGGCTTTTCTGTCGCGAGTCCGTCTCTCTTGTTTGTTTTTGGTCCCCTTTGTGCCAGAAAGAGGAAACCAGCGGTTGAACAACAGCAGCATGTTTAAGCTTGATAAGCTGTTGTTAGAATTTATTTAATATTACTTTCTATACCAGGATCTTTTTCTACGTAGCTGATGGCTGGTAACTGTGCAGGGGCGGATCTAGCAAAGTTTAGCCAGGGGGGCCGATAGGGCATTAACAGGGAAAAGGGGGCACAAAGACATACTTTTCTTTCTTATTCTCATTTAAAATGTCTAGCTTTTAATAAATAATTATCTGACACCCAAAGTTTTAATTTGATGTAAAATGAATAGAAGTCAATTACTGTATATAGTGACTATTAAGTCTAATATATATACCCTAGTAAGCTATAGTACTTTTTCCTTTGGGAAGGTACCATCTGTGCAGTCTGCAATTTTGTTGAAGAAAGATGTTGAATCTATTTAATATTTCTTGAAAAATAATTGATTTCTGTGCATTTTTTTTCACACTGCATCAAATTAAGGTTGATTACGTCGATTAAGCATCATGAGGTGGAGCGTGAGGGGTGGTTCCCTATTTTTTATTTATTTATTTTTGTTGTTGCTGGGAGTTGGAACCCTATTAGTTAGGTTGCTTAATATTTACGCTAAGTACTCTTTAAAATACCAGAATAGGGAGGATGGTGTAGGTCTAAGTTTATTAGATTGATCAGTATTGCTGAACTATGAAATATTTTTTTTGTATACAGGTATAACAGAATAGCTTTAGTGTAGTTGTTGTTTTAAACTTGAGTATGAACTTGCAGACTTGCAAAATGCAGCAAGATATTTTAAAAAACAGTTTTGTTGATTAAAAGAAACTATATCGGATTCATATCGGTATCGGCAGATATCCAAATTTATGATATCGGTATCGGTATCGGACATAAAAAAGTGGTATCGTGCCATCTCTACTTTTAAGTGTCAATAGTCCCCACTGGAGTAAAGCGGAGAATAAAATGGAGTGTGCTTCAGGGTACACTCAACTTAACGCTTCAAGTTGGCACATTAATAACCAGTGGGTGATGTCCTGGTGGTGCTAATCATCTTTTATCTACAGTTTATGTTTTGAACACCTTGATTGGTTAAAGTAGGAGGACTGTAATGCCTTTTAATAGAGCCAGGTTAGCCATTTGTCCTTGCTTCCACTATTTGTGCAAAGCTAACCTAATGCATATTTTTTTCTTTTTGCTAATACACTTAAGGTGGATGCAGTCAAGATGGTGCCACCAATTAGTTCTAATTAAGCCCATAAATAGATTTTGATCAGCCATCTTTGTGGGTTTGAAAGTGGATGAATAAGAAATCGAGCTACATTACACAGCCATTCATCAGTGACTTATAGGAAACCCTAAAAGATAACCCAATTTATTATCTTTATTACTCTGATTGGGACCAAAATTTAATTTAAAATAAATGAGGTTGTGTTCAATAAGACTTGAAACTCATCTGGATAGTCTTTACTGATGTCATAAACTTAAAGAGAAATAGGGTTGTTTCTATACTATCATACTAATGTTTTGCCTCCTGGTGGTCATTATTAAGTAAAATAATTCAGTGGACTTATGGCTTCACTTTTTTACCCCAAAACGGCTTCCATCTTTAATATACAGTCTGTGATATCACTACAGACATAGGAGTAGTATCTCATCTAGCATGACTGCAAATACATTTCTTAAAATGTTTTTTTTATTAGCCAGTACTAGTAGTGATCCCATTTCAAATTGTATTTGTTTGGCCATAATAATTTTCCATCATCACAGCACTGTGCTCACTAGAAATGATGAGCAGTGAATTGATCAGAAGGGTTGTAAGCAAGTCAGCAAATCATCAGGGCGATGATTCTCTCTCACATGCATAGCTGTAGTAAGAATCTGGGGCAGAGATTAGGCTGCTGACCAGCTGACTTGCAGCGGAAACACTTTTGTGCAGGACAAACATAACAGAAAATTCCAAAAGAAGGTATTTAGTCTGAATTTTAGAGTAGATCTATTGAATTGCCGCCAAAGTCGATCAAGATAACAGTTCAAGCTAGATTGGAAGGCATCCACTAGGTTGTCAATAATCCCTTTCTGCAAATTTGCACATCTAACCACTACTTATAGGTGGTGAGTGAGAGCGAACAGTTTCAGATGTAATTTTACTGGTCAGCCTGTGTTTTCTCTGAAGTTTAAGAAGCCTTGGTGTGTGTGTGTGTGTGTGTGTGTGTGTGTGTGTGTGTGTGTGTGTGTGTGCTTCCAGCTTCATTTGAGTTTTCCTTTTGAGCAAATTGGCATCATCAGAACTCAGAATCTTCTTTATTCTGTGCAATATTTTGTGAACAAAACAAGCTGAGATTAGGTAACATAAGGATTTTGTTTGAGCTTGTGATGCATCTCTGCTTCTCTCAGGTCGAGGTCACCTTCAATTTTTTGGAAATCAGAGCAATGAACACCTACCCAGAACACCAGGTGAGAGCGGCGCTTCCTGCCAACTGTACCGTCGTAGCAGCGTTGACTCTCATGGGATTAAAACTGTCATTGTCGATACAGGTAATCATCGATACAGACAAGACCACCTACTCGCTGAGGCTGCAGACCCAGGAACAGCTGGATCACATGGTCAGCCACATCAACTACGCCCTCTCCAGAGTCTTCAACAACTCAATTTATGCGTAAGCAATGTCAAGCGTCGCCATCCTCGAGCAAAGTGCCGAAGCTTTCTGTTTTTGTGCTTTATGTTGCTGAGCAGCAAAGGCAAGTTGTCCCACGTTAACAGACTTTGACAGTGTGTTGGCAAGTTGGCAGCTTCACTTTAGGATTGCTTTCCTCTTTAACAGCCAAAAATCATTCTTATCTTGCAGTAGTTTCCCTCCAACCCATTTCTGTGTCATTGTAGACTCTTACACCTAGCAATCACTGGGCTTAATTTGCCAGCTGACACTGAGTAGGCTGCTACCGCGAGGCACGGTTTCGTTTTCTTGCTGTTTACGTAGTACTTTCAGTCAGTAGATGCTGTCGCCTCAACCCTGAAGTCAAAAGAAACACATTCTTATGCCGATGAAAATCCTACAGCGGGCACTGAACGTCCTCTACGCTTTAATCTAAAGCGGTAAAGCGCAAAGGATGCACACAATGAAAAGCCCAGAAAGTTTTGTCCCGCAGTCATTAGAATGTATGAGGAGGAAAGGAAGGCACAGAGTTTGTTTCCCTCTCTCTTAGTTCTCATCTACAATTTCTGAGAGCACTGGGATTGACTGTGCTCCACTATTGACCTGCACAAGGCTATCTCTGCACTTTATCATCGTTCAGAATAGCTCTTTTCCATTAGGGCCGCGGCAGATGATTGCTTCCAGTGAGGACATTTAAAGAGAAATAAAGAAAGGGGAGAGAACACAGGGAGGAACCTTGTGTTGTGGATTTAATTGTGCGGCCCGGTAACTGATTGGTACACGATGCAGATAGTATCTAGAGAGCGTGCACGTATGCACGCTCTGGGGCGGATGATGATGATTGCAGAGATAAGGCAGGGATTAAGGTCACGGATGTTGTTGGGTGTTGTGTGTGTGATTTTGTTGACAAATGCGATTAAGGATGGTGTGTGTTGAATTCCACAGTGTAACGGTGTAATCCTATCAAAAAGCCAAAGCAGGTACAGCCGCAGTACTATGTGTGAACACAGTATTTGCTTTCTGATCCATCCCTACACGCTCTGCTTACTTGTTGTTTCTTTCTGATGCAAGTAAGGCAGAAAGGTAGAAAAGGTGGATGAGCTATGTTTTGCAGGAGTTCATTTGAGATCTCAATGTTTAAGTCAAATTTCCTTTTAATGTCCTAATTTCACTGGACGTTGTGTAAGGATGTATCATTATGATACCTACCAGGGTGTGAGCCTGCTGGGAATACGGGTTATACTCATTCATTCGAACCTTGGTGCATCCTTGTGTCTTTGTATAGTCTCTTGGGCACTACAGTACTCCGCTTAAGCCACTGGGAGTTCAATGTCTTGCTTAAGGACTCTTTAGCAACAACACCAAAGGAAAGAAGTATAATATTTAGAATGTACTTTTCCCTAAACCTCTAACTGATACCAGAGGCCTTCTCATTACAAAAAATACTCATTAATAATCCAGCCGTGTGCCTCTCTCCATAAAATATAGATGACAAATATACTTATTAGGTATTGTTGCAGCAGGGTTCGTGGATTTATAGTGAACCATCTCAATGGGCCACATAGAGCCCACTTTGATCAAAGAAACTCTCATTTCACATCAGATTAAAAATAACTACTTAACTAACTATACTTTTAATGCTATAGGTGTTTAACTAAGAGGTTTACCTTAATTACTGTTGTGTAGTATGAATAGCAGGGAAGTTCTAAAACTTGTGAAAATACAGTTGAAAGTCTAAAACCTATGCCTGCCTTTAAATTTCCAAAGGTGTCAGGAGATTGGAGTCTTAGCTGGGCAGATACTGGCCCCTGGGCCTTATGTTTGACACCCTGCTCTAACTCTGTGGGAGGGTGGGGCTTATACCAGTTGACATGTTACCAGTCTATTACAGGAAGACAAATGATCATTCACGCTCACAATCACATTTATGGCCACTTAGCATCACCAATTAGCTAAATGTGCATGTCTCTGGACTGTGAGGGGAAGCCGGAGGACTGGGAGAGATGCATGCAAACAAACAGTACCCAGCCTGCTGATGGATTTAAACCCAACAATTCCACCACTGTTCTGCCCTATAATGAGGCAAATCTCATTTTTATCTGGGTGCCATTGTTGCTGGTTAATCTGACAGGGAGAAACCTGAACCAGCTCAATCTAATAAAAAGAAATCCTAGCTAAAATGAAAGGTTCGGCTATTTTCACTTTATGTGCGTTCTGCAGCAGGCGTCTTTATTTAGTCAGAGGTTGTTTAGTCGTAGTATTACACCACAGGATGCCTAACACATGGACTTATTGCCTTTAAGAGCTGAGTTTGTTGGCTGCACACTAGCTGAATGTCCTGTCCCTGCTCTTTCCACACATTTCCTGGCTTATCTCTACTGCATTATATGAATAAAGGCCAGACTAGACTATGGTTTAGAGCAGGGGTGTCAAACTCAAATACACAGTGGGCCAAAATTCAAAACTGGAACAAAGTCGCGGGCTAACGTTAATATTTATTGAAATATATTTATTCCTCCAGATATAAGAATGAATCTTTTCTTATGGACTCAAACACGTTTTGCTGAAAAACTGAATATGGAACAAGCAAAGCTTAATACTAAACAATATATATATTAGCTGTATAATACCAGTAGGCCAGCTCTAATAGTAATTTGGTATGGCTTCGCGGGCCAAATGTAAGTAGGCTGCGGGCCAAATTTGGCCCGCGGGCCAGAGTTTGACACCTATGGTTTAGAGGATTGCCATGAATGTAAGTATCCTGCTTAAATTATGATTCACATCAAATGAGCTTTTCAGTCAGATCAATTACAATTTTGTTTTAGTACAAATGTACAGTTGTTGATTGAATGCAGTACATACAATTACAATTATTAATTATTTAATAAGCATTTCACACATTAAGCTTCTTTTCTTATTGTCAGTTGAAATTGAAATTGTTTTTTCACATCTTCCCCCACAAAGAGGATAGAATTTTAAATGCTGGATAACAGTTTAGTCAACTGCAATCAAAAATGTACATATTAAATGACTATAATTCCATTCAACTTCACATGTACCTTGTGTTTCATTCAAATCTGCACATGATGGCCTGGGAAGCTCTAAGATGCACTTTGGCATCATCATTGCCAGCACGAGCTAGCTCTGAATCTCCTTCCTCTCTTTGTTTCAGCCCTCCTATTTGTCGAGCAGAGGGAGAAATGCCCGATGGGAGTCACAAGTTTTCACCGAACTCTGAGTCATCATTAGATCCCCAGAAAACTTGTGGTGAGAGCCCTGCTACCTTTCTAACCACATCTCACACGCACATTCATACATGCAGCACTTCAGAGTCCATTCACACGCTGACTCAGTAGCTCACAGCAAACCATTTTGGAGACTTGTCCATAAGTGGGTCAGAAGACCAAAGTTACTGGATGCACTTGCTTTCTGCTAGTAATCTACAAGAAGAGCTCCTTCATGGTTCTGTACTTTCATCTCACCTCAATATTTACAGCTAATCTCTCCCTCTCAGCTGACTATCTCTGTCTCACTCTTTTTGACTCCCTCTTTCATCTCTGGCCTGCACCCTCTCCCCTCTTCGTTTCTCCATGTCTTCTCCGCTACTTCATTCTGTCCTTGCCATTTCCGATCTGTCATGGTCTAGTTTGAATTGACTTGTTGTCCTCTCCTTCGTATTTTCAGGAGGTTTTTCTGAGACTTATGCAGCTCTCTGCGATTACAACGGTATTGGCTGCAAAGAAGAAGTGCAGTGGGTGAGGAAAGCATACTCGCAGAACAAATCCACTTGTGTTTGTTGTCTATATTACCTTTTGTAGATTGCTATTCTTTGTAGAGTGGAAAATATATTTTTCATGATACTGTCTCATATCTATCTCAAACTCTGTCTGTTATTGTTTGTTTCCCTCCTCCTCTCTGTTCCAGGATGTTGACACAATCTATCACTCTCAGGACAACAGGGAGTTCAACTTACTGGATTTCAGCCACCTCGACAGCAGGTGAGGTAGTTTACTGACATTGTGGCCATGCCTAGTCTTAGTACAGTGTGGGAGCTCGCACTGATTTGAACAGCTCAATTAACTAACAAAGTTAGTTGCAGAGAGCAAATGGACACATTAACACAAACTCATTGTATTTGATATTCATTAGTTCTGCTGGAGTTAGTCTTTGGCAGATGTATGTAACCCACAGACATCAGCCAGGCGTTTGGCACGCTCACTCGTGCTGCTTTGCCAGAATCGGTCTGCAGCCACCTTTCTTTTCCTACTGATTTAGTGGGTTTTTTCTTCCTTTCCAGTCTGATATGGAATACCCGTCAAGCTACATTTCTGCACAAGTCAAGGCCGTTCCACTGAACGGCTCAGTATAGGTGTAGTTCTACACCAAGTTTTGCGTATGAGTGTGCAAAATCATTTCATTTGAAAAGATTCTCACAGGGATCACTTAGTTCCCAGATGGTTCCCACATACATGTACTTCACGTGATCAAATTAGAGGCAAGTAAAGAGAAACTTTTGCCAGTTCAACAGAGGAAGGCTTTCTAGGGTGAAAGTCAGCAAAATCAGTTTTCAAGTGAAGGGCAGCAGATTTTGAGCTATTTATGGCCTGCAATTTTACCCGCTAGCCATCCAATTCACAGGTCTACGGAAACCACATTGCTTTATGGGCACGGATCTTTTGAAATGAAATAAGATATAGACCTTTTTTTTCCTGCTCTCTTTTCTCTTCACCTAATCAGAGTTGAAGTGGGAGGTTTTACAGAATTATCCATTTGCTCCTGCTGGAGTTCAGGGTTACAGTTCTCTAATTGGTCTCTGGATGACAGCTTACAAAATCATCTCCTCGTGTAGAGAATGAAAAGTTTGCATCAGCTCAACCAAATTCTTCCCTGCTCTCGAGGCCCAGTTTGACCTTTTCATTCTGTCAACATAGAGAAGAGGGAAAAAAGAAGACATTATTACCAACATGCGTGAACTGATTTATGGCTCTGAACTATAGAAGATAAGAAAACTGCATAAATTGATTATGGGTCCAGAATTACCATCTCACTGGGTTTAGGTGTGTTGTAAACAAATGTAATAAAGCGGTCGACGGGGAATTGAAAGTCAAAACTCAGCACTTAAAACTAATGGTGATTTTATATCCCAGTGCTCTGGAGTAAAGACCAAAAACAATAAAAACACATCTGTGTTCTTGGGCTTTATGAGTGCCTTGTAGTTTTGGAAGAGGTCTGCATTTTATTTTGCATCACGGTGGACTGTTTTTTTTTTTTCTTCTTCTTCTTTTCCTGTGTGTCTCTTCAGCTGTCACTGTTCATCTTTCCTTACACGAGAGCGGCTATTTGTCTAACAAGACCCTCTGTGGTTAAAATTTTGAGTGCACTACTCTTCTGTTGACTCTCTGGCTCCCTTTCCCTCCTGTGCTTCTGTTGGGTTTTGTTAGAAGTTTGCTAAGATCTTAGATGATGTGGAATGAAACACCTTCAGAGGCAGAATCCACAACTTTAAGATGCCATGTGTGCTCTCCTCTACTTCCCTGCTGGTACCTTTTTTTTGTCTGTGTGTGCGTCTACTTTTTCAGACGTATAGTGTCGGAGCGCAGAACTTGCCCAACTGATACGATCATAAAAGGATTTGACAGCTGACATGCAAAAGCAGAATTCAGACGAGCTTATTTTTGTTTCAAGATTCATTTATTTATTTGTTTTGTCCTTAAAAAGCCCAGAAGTGTATGTATGGTTTCTACTTTCTTGTGTAGCAACAGCACTTCTGACTTAGAAAACATATTCACATTTAAAAACGTAGATCTCATCATAGGAGTGAAACCTTGCTATGGTGGTAAATCAAAAATCCATTCATAGAAACATGATTGCAGCAGAGGCTCATGAATATATTAATGTCTTTTGCATTGAGAGCCCAAATCGCTGCCTTTCTGTTGTTTTTGTTGTTGTTTGTTTGTTTTTTTGTACAATTTCTTCATATTCATTGTGATAAAGTGGGAGCTGCCTGCCCGTACTGTTTTTCAAGATCTTCCTTCAGCATATTGTTCCCATGAGCCCAGCCCGTATCAAATCACGGCTGATAAAGGAAGCGAAGAATATCACAAAAAAAAAAAATAATAAATGCAGGAAATAATCAAGAAAGTCTGTAAAATGGCCACACAAACGATGTAAGAATGGGTTGTTCCGTGATCATGTGCCAGAGGCTATTTGTGGTGCATTACTCTTTCCCTCCCTTCCTTGTCCTTTCACATTTCTATTCCCTCCATCTCCCCCGATTGATCTCATCGCGAGCGACAGGGCGATGCTTTTTCTGCTGACTGCTGTCTGTCCAAACACAGACTGTGCTCACTCGTGTTGACTGAAAACGGACACCTTTTTTCAGGGCCCGTCTCGTCCTCGTCATCTTTGCTTCCTGTATTGGCTCCCCATTCGTTCTCCTCGGCTGAGTCGCTGTCACTCTGGGTTCTGTGTGTCTACTGCAAAGTCACAAATAGGTGGAGTGTGTGTGAATTTGGGTAGAGATTCTGTGGTTTCATACAGTTGCTTGTTTGGCGAATGAGAGAGACAGAGAGAGAAAAAACTGTTACGCCTTGCTGACTCAAGAACATGTAGAGGCACCTCTTGGATTGACAGTCCACCCTCTGCGTGCATACACACATGCTAATAAGCGCTTGTCTATGTAGAGTGTCCAACTGCTTTCCAACTTTCTGACTGGTTTAATTTTTCCTGTTACTAAAGTTGGACTCCATAACAAGCCGGGCCATCTGCCCCACCTGTCACTATTACTGGATCTGAGTTGTGTTTAGAACGGAGTTAAACTGTAACTTTGATTCATTGCAATGCAGCACTTTCATATGCTTTGAATGGAGCTTTCTTCCTGCTGGAGCGGCTGATAGGATTTGCTTTATTTTTGCAGCACTTAGAAGACTTTGAATTTTATTATGGTTCAAATAGTTACTGTCAAGATGTCAGTCAAGATGATGCTAACGCTATCAGACTGTTAGCCTAGATTAACCACTTAGACTCTGTTGAAAGGTTACTTAGCACCTGTAATGCTGATAAATGACCTTATAGAGTATTTTCATTAATATATTGTTTGGCAAGTAGTGGAGAGTCTAAGGAATTTTGATCGTCAGTTTGATGCCCAGCCAAGATTTGGTTATTTTAAAAATCCACATTCAAATAATAGATTTTCATAATTATTTATGTTCTGTTAGCTGCTGCTTGGTTGTTGTGTTTATGGTTTCCCAAACATGTATGTTGCCAACAAGGAAGATGCGGAGTGCCCTCTGATGGGCAAACTATGCGACATCAACTTCAATAAAATGGTTGAAGGGCATTTCTTGTATCTATTGTTTACATTACTTTTGAAATTTTCATGTATTTGACGTTGAAAATGCTTATACTGATAGATCGGTAAATTACCACCAATGTACGATAAATCTGATCGGTCGATCAAGAGTTTTCAATCTTGGTACTTTATTAGTCTTTCTTTATGATAGTGATCAAAGGAGCTTGGAAAGAAAAGCGTCTGGACTTCTTTAAGTTGCTTGAAGACGTTTCACCTCTCATCCGAGAAGCTTCTTCAGTTCTAAGGTCAAATGGTGGAGAGTCCCAGATATAAACCTAGTGGGAGTAACCCCCCACAGAGGGACAAAAGGACCCCCTGATGATCCTCTAATCGCCTGAGCCAAGGTGGGAAACTGGGCGTGGGTCCCAATCAGCCAGAGTTTCGGGTGTGTTCATTGTGAAACCTGGCCCCACCTTATCATGCGAATTCCTGAGGTCAGATGGCCCAGGATGTGAGTGGGCGTTAAGGCGTCTGGGAAGGGATCTCAAAACTGGATTATAGATGGCAGAGAGTTGGTGTCGTAAACCCCCGCCTCTGTTCAAAGATGGCCGCTCACAGTGGACATAGATGGCTTCTTTCACTCCTCTTTCAAACCATCTGTCCTCTCTGTCCAAAATGTGAACATTGGCATCCTCGAAAGAGTGTCCTTTATCCTTAAGATGCAGATGGACTGCTGAGTCTTGTCCTGTGGAGGTGGCTCTTCTGTGTTGTGCCATGCGCTTGTGAAGTGGCTGTTTGGTCTCTCCAATGTAGAGGTCTGAGCATTCCTCGCTGCACTGTACAGCATACACCACATTGTTAAGTTTGTGTTTTGGCATTTTGTCTTTCGGGTGAACCAGTTTCTGTCTGAGCGTGTTGCTGGGTCTGAAATGTCATGCTTGGAGAAAACTCTCCTGAGTTTCTCTGATACACCGGCTACATAGGGGATGACAATGTTGTTGCGTCTGTCCTCCCTCGCTGGTGTCTGATCTTCTTTTCTGTGCCTCTTTGCTGACTTTAAGAACGCCCATTTAGGATAGCCGCACGTTTTGAGTGCTTCCTTTACATGTGTGTGTTCCTTCTTTTTTCCTTCAGGCTTAGAGGGAACATGTTCTGCCCGGTGGTGTAGGGTCCTAATTACTCCAAGTTTGTGTTCCAAAGGGTGATGGGAGTCAAAGAGGAGGTACTGGTCCGTGTGTGTGGGCTTCCGGTAAACTTCGATGTTGAGTTTGCCGTTCTCTTCAATGTGCACGGCGCAGTCCAGGAAAGGCAAACAGTTGTCCTTTGTGTCTTCCCTGGTGAACTTGATGTTTTTATCCACAGCGTTAATGTGCGCAGTGAAGGATTCCACTTCTTGTGTCTTGATTTTGACCCAGGTGTCGTCCACATATCTGTACCAGTGGCTGGGTACTCTTCCTTTGAAAGAGCCAAGAGCCTTCCTTTCCACTTCCTCCATGTAAAGGTTGGCTACAATAGGTGACACGGGGGAGCCCATGGCACAGCCATGTTTTTGTCTGTAAAAGCCTTCGTTGTACTTGAAATATGTAGTGGTGAGGCAGAGGTCTAACAGTGTGCAGATCTGATCGGGTGTGAAGTTGGTCCTGTCCTCCAAGCTGTCTTCTTGCAAGAAAACAATTAAGCATACAGTACTTTGCAAAAGTCTTAAGCTATCCTCTTTTTCTTTATATTTTGCTAAGAATGGGAAATAGTGCAGGAGTTTATTGAAACCTGAACGGCATGAACTCTCTTAGGTAGCTTTCATGTAATTAGTAAGGAGTCTTCAGGAATAGTTCTCCGGGCTTCTTTGGAGGTTGTTTGCCTTTGTTTCTGTTCTCTGTCAAGATGCTTCACTGCTTCAGTAATGTTGAGATTTGGGCTCTGGAGAGACCAATGATAAATGAAGCTGTTGCAGTCAGATTCATTGGTCAGTGTTAAGCAGCTTAACAAACAAAAAATAGTCTTCTGAAAATGGTCAGATTCAAGTGTCAGGTATAAGTGAAAATCTTACGTCTTAAGACAAACTTTTAATTAAACCAGGAAAACTATTTCTTAAGACCAATTTCATGAAATTTCACAAAAAACAAAACAAAACAGGAAATGAGGGGTGATCATGTTTAGAATGATTTACCCAATGCAGACTCAAGGCACAGAATTAAAGAACAGAAAACAAACATTTATTAAGGCCAGGCAGACAGTTCAAAGGCAGGTGAAAACCATAAATCCAAACTGGAGATCCATGAGGGAAAACAGAGGTGTGTAAACAGTAAGATGCAACAAAGCCCTTAGGGTAGACAAAGGCTATAAATACACTCTACATAACTAGGGTAATGGGAAACACTGGGGTACACAGCTGGAACTAATCGGGGAAAACAAGACAAGGGAAGCAAAACTAAATACAGCACACATGAAACAAGACACTATCAAAATAAAACAGGAAGTAACTGAAAATAGGAACATTAACACAGTGAAGGAGACGTAAGAAGACCCGGAGAGTATGGGGGAGGCAGGATAAACTGAAGGAAGAAATGCAATATTAACAAACTATAACCCTGAACAGAAACTAGACAGCAAAACTAATAGCACTCTGTGGCTATAAATAATACATTTATAGTTTAAATAATAAATAATGATACATAATAATATAGTGTAAATAACAAACCCCAACCAGCAAAAGGAATAACACAAAATCTCTGAATAATACATGAAAAGTAAACCAAGAACCAAGATAAAACGAACAACCAACAGAACTAGAAAGTGCAAAATTAAAAAACACTGGCTCTAAAACCCAGGACCATGACACAGCCTGACATGTCTTAAGAAAAATAAGGGCAATTTTCAACTGTCTAATTTTTTTCCACTTTCTGCCAATCTATTTTCATTATAAAGAAATGTGACTGTTGTAAATCAAGGAAATGTGCATACACAGCTTCTTAGCTTAATTACCTACTTTGTGTGGTATGCAGGTTGCGGGTACAAAAGAAGGCTGTAAAACTGACAAAAAATCAGACCTCTGCCTAGATAAAATTAATAGTTTTGGACAAGCAATTCTATGACATGATCCGTTCTTAACAGCCTGCAACACAATGCTTAATGGTCCAGAAATTATGGCTTCCTCCTCTGCAACCCACTGAGTCAAATTGGACCCTTTGGCCTGCTAGTTCTGGCCCACAGTCTGTATGTTTGACATCTATGTGCTCCAATTATATTCTCTAAAGTACACCCAGTAACAAGAACCTAATATTTTCCAACTATGCTTGTGGAAGAACTGTATACAGTTAATTCCACACATTTCTGGGCACTTTGTTTTTTGTAGTTATTTTAGCCATTTACCAGAACATGAAGCTATAGTTATGAGTTATTGAATATGAATATTTGCTTAAAGTGCACATGTTCTCTGTCTTTTAACAGAAATACTGCATGCAGCATTGAAGAGTTATAGACATTTTTCATTTCAGGCACTTAAATGTAATTGGACAAATTACCATAATCATAAATTAAACTGTTATTTTAATGCTTTATTGACAATTCCTTGCAGGTAATAGCTGCTTAAAGTCTGGGACCCGTTGACATCACCAAACTATGGATTTGCGATGCTTGATCAGGCCTTTAGAATCAGAATCAGAATCAGAATGGGTTTATTGCCAGATGTTGAGGTTTACAACATTAGGAAATTGCTGCGGTGCTTCAGTGCAGACAATAAGAATTAAAGTGCTATGTAGAAAGAAAGATATGTGCATGAGATATACATGAGATATATACATGAGAATAAGAATTATGAGTGCTACGTAGAAAGATATATACATGAGTGCAGGTGGTGATCAGTGCCAGACATGAAATGATGCAGTGACACAGCGTAGGGTCATGTGTTAGTGGCGGGGACAGTCGTGGTTATTGTTCATGTGTCCAACAGCAGAGGGGAAGAAACTGTTCTTGTGGCGAGAGGTTCTGGTGCGAATGGACCGGAGCCTCCTGCCTGAGGGGAGCAGGTCAAACAGACTGTGTCCAGGGTGAGAAGGGTCAGCTGAGATCCGAGCTGCACGCCCCAGTGTCCTGGAGGTGTACAGGTCCTGCAGAGATGGGAGTCTGCAGCCAATCACCTTCTCAGCAGAGCGCACAACACGCTGCAGTCTCTGTTTGTCCCTGATAGTGGCTCCAGCGTACCACACGGTGATGGAGGAGGTGAGGATGGACTCGATGATTGCAGTGTAGAATTGCATCATCGTCCGTGTTGGCAGGTTGAATTTCTTCAGCTGCCTCAGGAAGTACATCCTCTGCTGGGCTTTCTTGATGACGGAGGTGATGGTGGGCTCCCACTTCAGGTCCTGGGTGATGGTGGTACCCAGGAAGCGGAATGAGTCCACAGAGGTGATGGGGGTGTCAGTCAGGATGATGGGGGGGAGTGGGGCTGTGTGCTTCCTGAAGTCCACAATAATCTCCACTGTCTTCTGGGCATTCAGCACCAGGTTGTTGTGGCTGCACCAAGACACCAGACGTTCAACCTCCCTCCTGTAGGCAGACTCATCCCCGTCAGAGATGAGCCCAATGACGGTGGTGTCATCTGCGAACTTGATTAGCTTGACAGACTGGTGGGTGGAGGTGCAGCAGTTGGTGTACAGGGAGAAGAGCAGAGGAGAAAGAACACAGCCCTGAGGAGAGCCGTTGCTGATGGTCCGGGAGTCCGAGACATTCTTCCCCAGCCTCACGTGCTGCTTCCTGTCCGTCAGGAAGTCAGTGATCCACCGGCAGATGGGATCAGGCACATTCATCTGGGAAAGCTTGCCTCGGAGATGGTCTGGAAGGATGGTGTTGAAGGCAGAGCTGAAGTCCACAAACAGGATCCTGGCGTAGGTTCCTGGGGAGTCCAGATGCTGCAGGATGAAGTGTAGGGCCATGTTGATGGCGTCGTCTACAGACCTGTTGGCTCTATATGCAAACTGCAGGGGGTCCAGGAGGGGGGCCGTGAGGGTCTTGAGATGGGAGAGAACTAGGCGCTCAAATGACTTCATGACCACAGATGTCAGAGCCACGGGTCTGTAGTCATTTAGTCCAGTGATCCTAGGTTTCTTGGGGACAGGGATTATGGTAGAGGACTTGAAGCAGGCAGGCACATGACATGCCTGCAGTGAGGAGTTGAAGATGCCAGAAAACACTGGGGCCAGCTCGTTTGCACAGTGTCTGAGGGTGGCAGGAGACACACCGTCTGGGCCGGGAGCTTTCCGAGCATTGAGACTCCTAAACTGCTTCCTCACATCTGCTTCATGAATATGAAGAGTTGTGGT
The DNA here is from genome assembly GCF_963969265.1 of Rhamphochromis sp. 'chilingali'. Taxonomy (NCBI): domain Eukaryota; kingdom Metazoa; phylum Chordata; class Actinopteri; order Cichliformes; family Cichlidae; genus Rhamphochromis; species Rhamphochromis sp. 'chilingali'. Next base: position 7,629,018 of record NC_137943.1, on the reverse strand, counting down.
CGGAGGAGGTGGTGTGAAATCCTCTTTTGTGTGGGGTGAGGGGGCGGGTGTTGCAGGTGAACAGTTTGAAGGTGGTGATGGCTCTATGGAGGGGGGAGAGGTGGGGGAATGAGTGTCCAAAGTGCCTCTATTGTTGGGGTCGTTGGAGGTGTGAAGGCTGCCTGATGGCTCGTCAAAACGGCAGTAAAAGTCGTTGAGGGTGTTGGCCAAGAGCAAGTCGTCAGTGGAGTGGGGGGTTTTAGGCTTGTAGTTTGTAATATTCCTAAAACCTTTCCACACAGAGGCCGAGTCATTCTCTGAGATCTGCTGCTGCATCTTCTCAGAGTGCTGATGTTTGGCAATGTCCACTTCCTTAGTGAACCTGTACTTGGCCTCTCTGTAGCAGTCCCTGTCTCCGCTTCTGAACGCCTTACTCTTTTCCAGCCACAGCTTTTTGAGTTTAGGAGTAAACCAGGGTTTGTCATTGTTATAACTCACCCTGGTGCGTGATGGCACAATGCTGTCCTCACAGAAGTGGATATAGGAGGTGACAGTGTCCGTAAACTCGTCCAAGCTGTTAGAAGCAGCCTTCATTGTGTCCCAGTCTGTGGTCTCCAAACACGTGCGAAGCTCCTCCACAGCCTCGTTGCTCCACAGTTTTTTGGTCCTCACGACAGGTTTGGAGAGCTTCAGCCTCTGTCTGTACGCGGGGATTAGGTGGATCATGACGTGATCAGAAAGTCCGAGTGAAGCGCGCGGCACCGCGCGATAGGCCCCGCTGATCGTGCTGTAGCAGTGGTCCAATGTCCTCTCCTCTCTGGTCGGGTTTTTAATATACTGCTTGTATTTCGGAAGCTCATGGCTCAGATTGGCTTTGTTAAAGTCCCCAAGAGCAATGATGAGAGAGTCCGGGTATGTCCGCTCCGTGTGGAGAATCTGCTCTGCGAGTGCGCACTGAGCTGCTTGCGCATCCGCGTCTGGCGGGATGTAAACAGCGGCCAGGATGAATGAAGCAAACTCCCGCGGAGAATAAAACGGTTTGCAGTGAATAAAAAGATATTCCAGAGAGGGAGAGCAGTGCTGAGCAATCACTGTTACATCTGTGCACCAGCCACTATTGATGTAGAAGCAGACACCTCCACCTTTGGTTTTACCGGAGAGAGCGGCCTGCCGGTCCGCGCGCAGCAGATGAAAGCCCTCCAGCTTGAACGCGCAGTCCGGGATGTCCTCACTGAGCCACGACTCCGTAAAACATAAGACACAGGAGGAGGCAAAGTCTCTGTTCATGCTTCTCATCAGGGCCAGTTCGTCTATCTTATTCCAGAGTGAGCGTACATTAGAAAGGAAGATCCCAGGAAGGGCCGTTCTCAGTCCGCGTTTCCTCAAACGCACGAGTACGCCGGCTCGCTTACCTCTCTTTCGACGTCTCACTTTCCTGATCAGAGTCAGCAGTAAATCTGCCGCAGATGCGACAAATATTGGAAATAAATCCACAGGCGTTGTAGTCCTGCAGTTAAGGAGCTCTTCTCTGGTGTACGAGTATCCAGAGGAGTTCCCAGACACAGAAGAAATGCACAAAAACAAGACAAAAGTAACGCACTGAAGCACCAGGGCATCCATACGCGGCGCCATCTTGGAAATAACTTAAGCTTTACTTAAGCTGTCTTCAGTTGTTGTTTGTCCTTGCTTCCTTGTGTTTTTGTTTTTCCTTCATTGTAATCGATGCTTGATTGGGTTAAGATGAGTTGATTGACTGCCCTTTGCATAATTGCCCATCATGACCTTTAAAAACCCTTCTGGGTAGTTCTTGCAGTGTTTGTCTGTCTATACCGTGAATCGCTGTCCAGATAACTTTGCTGCACTTGGCTGAATCCAAGCAGAAGTTTTAACTCTCCTCCTCACAGTTTACTCATCTGTTAACATCATCAGTTAACACTAGTGACCCAGAGCCATGATAGACCACACGTGCCCACGTATCACACTTTCTTCATTGTGTTTTCTAGGGGTTGTACTATGCCTCCGTTCATGAGCTTTTCCAAGCCCTCTCCATGCTTTTCTCTTTCCTTCAGTCATTTTGCCACAGGCAATCTTTTCATCTGTGCAAAGGAGCCAGTTTCAGAGCTGGTCTGGCTTTTTTAGATGTTTTTTGTCAAACTCTTATCTGGCCTTTCTGTTCCGAAGGTTATTATATTCTGAATGGATTTTTCTTTGCTATGGAAAGGATCCTCCTGTCAAGCACCACTATTATCTTCAGTGGAGTTCAGCCTTTCCTGTGGACAAATACATGTTTATCAGTGAGTGTGTGTATATATGTAAACCTAATTATTATATATTATCCAGTCCTTAAAATCCTCTCTTGCCTTTACCCAAAACTGATTTCGCAGATAGAAGTGTGCAGTCGATAGGGCAGGACTATCTGTAAAAACAATCATCTGATCGAACTTGAACACTCTTTAATTTTGTTTTAATGTATCGAATTTGGCAACAGGACAATAAAAAACAACAACAAAAGTGACAGTAATTGTGATCAAAGCTAAGCAGTGGGAAGAGCAGGCATATTCCTTTAAAGAGACCAGCTCAGCCTTATTGATATTGTACAAGTTGCATAAAACAAATTTCAAGTTGCTGTATTTTCCAATTTACATATCCATATCAAAAATGATAAATAAATAAATAACATAAATAAATAAATCATGAACAACAATAACTCTTAACCTGCGATGCCTTAAAAAAGCTTCATATAGAATCTGATATTTGAAAAGTCCAACTGTTTAACGTATTTGTGAAAAAGGTCCCACATCATGTTAAATTTCTGTCTGAAGGCCCTTAGCTGTTTCAAAGTAGAGCAGCAACACATACTAACAGCTTCTCTTATCCATTGAATATGTAGGGGAGCTATGGGAGATTTTCGCTTAAGTCGTGTTTTACATTTAGGCAGTAAAGTAGCAAAGGCAGTATAAAAAACACAATCCATCAGAGCATTAGGTTCCACTGGTTTTCCAGTGATATTTGATCAGGATCCAAAATTTCTTCACAGAAGTGCTGCAAAACCGTGCAAGATCAAAACATGAACGTGATTTTCCTGGGACTTGACAACACCTGTCACAAGTTAGGTTTGTCTTTATAAAATTGAGAAATGTTAAACTTCGTAATAAATGTAAGCGGTGCATGCTTTTAAATGGAGTTAATCCAAAAAGATGATTTATGTGCATTATGAAGGGCATGTTTTGAAAGATTTCAGGGAAACCAGATGAAAGGAGGGATTCTGAGAGTAAATACAGTATATGAAATCATTCCTTTCTAGTTCAAGTATCGAAAACCTGGACACTAAGGGAATGTTTTGCTCATAAATCTACAGATTTGTAAATATCTAAAGAAATTATGTTTAGGTTATCCAACTTTATCAGACAACTGATGGAAAGGGGCAAACATTTTATTAATATAGAGATATTTATATGAGGTTGGGCCAAGTTTGAAATGATTCATCTGTTAAATATGGACGAAAGACATGATTTACAGTTACAGGAGCAGATATTGAATATGTTTGGCTATGAAAATTGTGCTTGGATTGCCTCCAGATTCCCAGCCTTATTATACTAAAGACAATAATGTCTTTATTATACTCAGAAGAGGAACTTTTCATGGAGTGAGCTGAGGCTGACAGAGATACCAACTCACGAGAAGCAGCTTCCATTGTAAGCCAAACTGATGACAGCCAAAATGAGTCAGATTGCAATCAGAATTGAGTTATTCTTAAATTATTAGTCCAATAATAAAATTTAATATTTGGTAAACCCATAATTTTTGGTAATCCCAATTTTTTAAAACTGTAAAAATTGCTGTCTAACCTGTGGTGTGTTTTTATTTCAAATGGAGTCCTTGATAACAGATCACGAAATGCTCAAAGTACAGTATTTATGTGCATTTATACTTTATTTTCCTTTTTGGTTAGTGAGGAAGAATAGTCCTGGCAGGCTTAAGACAGCTAAAGTAGAGGGGTTCCTTTGACACCTTTCTCTGTGATTGCTCCAACTGTATCTTGGTAATCCTGTTTTTCACACTTTATTTCCTCTTCACTGGTTAGAAAAGTAGTCTCTGAAATGTTATTGTTAAAGGAAAAAGCTTCGGGGGGTGTCTATTCCTGACCCGTATGCAGGAAAATCGGTCAAGTATCCATGTTGATATCGATGTGCATTTTCCCCAGAGCACTGTAAGAAATGACTGTTGACTGGCCACTCTGCTCTCTTGCCTCTAATTCCTTCTTGCTGCAGATGACTGAAGTTTGAAAGGGATAAAGTTTCATATCCCTGTCCTAAACCTAAAACGATCCAATTAAGGACATAAACTGCAGCAGATTGACCCACTGTGCCACCGCGTCCGCACGTACCAGTACAAATTGACACATAAACACCAACACGCTGCACGACTGAGCTGGATCATAGAGGTCAATTACATGTCCTGCTGTCAAAACATGAATCAGACAGTGCTGATGAATCTTGACGTGTGCATCATCTGCTCGCTTGCACAGACTTGGCCGTGTTTGTCAGAATGGACTGGCCTGACGGCTGTCATGCTAATGAAAAAAGAACACAGCCTGTAGCCATTTTATTCCTCTGAGATAAACTGTAATGTCCTGGTTACTGCAACAGAAACATCCTTGGTCCGATTACACTCTTTCCTCCTCCTTTCCCCCCTTTCACTCTGTGTTTTCCTCCGTATCATCCTTTCTTCGTCTTTCCCTGTGTGTATTCGCTTTCTCTGTGCATCCCTTCTCTCTGTGTTGCTGCTTGTTTGTCAGATGATGTATAGCAGGTGTAGCAGCAGTACGGCCATAGTTGGACCTTGGAGGATTCTAAATAACACCCTCTCTCGCTCTCTCTGTTCTCTCACTTTCTCCCTCCCAAACGCATACACAGGATCATCTGTGGGCTCTATGTCTGGGTGTACAGTAGTGGATGTAGCAGTGTTTGAGGTCTGTAGTTGGGATCAGAGTGTGGCTTTATTGAATAATCCACTGACCCGGCCATCGATCTTTACATCTCTCTCTCCTTTCCTTTTTTTCCATTTCACTCTGCTTCTTCTCCTCAGCAGGACTGCAGTATCAGTCATCTTTTAGAAAGCAGCCCTGCCCGTGCTGTTCTCCCTGTCACAATGATAAACTGCTTTTTACTAAATGCAGAGCATAGAATAAGTTTGGCCTGAGATAATGCAAATTTATAGATCAATGGGATCAAATGGTTTTGAGCAGATGGAGTTTGCTAATTTAAAGTTTTGAATTTTATCTGTCATCTTCTTTCCAGGGACTTGGCAGTGATTGTGGCATCCATTGCCTACAACACCTGGTTCACCAAGCTGTACTGCAAAGACATGCGCATAGTAAATATCTTTTTTTAAAAATCTCCCTCACTTAAGAATTGTCTCTCCAGATGTAGACAAACAATGTTTGTAAATGTAAACGTTTGCTCTCTTGTGTTGTCTATTGATTTATTATTTTATTAAATCAGCTTGTCTCTTTGGCGTTTTTAGAAAATTATCATTTCTTTGTGTTTCTCAAAACACTTAATAGTTACCATGCTAACACTAAATTGTCGGAGCATTACGGCTACCTTAGTCAGGAGCTTCCTGGAGTGATCTGAGTCCTAAACTCCATCTGCTTCAGGTCCCAAAGTCAAACGAACACTGTGGCGTCACTGAGAGTTAAAAACTGTCTTTCATCTTTAATAAAATGATCAGCGTTGCTGCTTTACCAGGTGTAACAATTAAGTTTAACATCCTGGCATCATGAAAACAGAATCTATTAAATTTAACAGAGTTAGAAGTTAGCAGGAAGTTAGCTCGCTAGTTTGCACCTAAACATGATATAGCATGTTCTGACTGAGAGATTTCTGAAAAAATTAAAACGTACAGCTCTGCTATCACTTCCAACATAAATGAAGACAGGAAACTAAACAGTAGTGACATTTGTAGGGTTACTGAAGTTGGACTAGCTGGTATATAACATTGTGCTACGTGATCGCTAGCGACACAGCTATGTTAGCATAACATAAACACAGTGATGCTGGAGGATGAATGCTAATTTTTTCCACTCGATAAAAGTTAACGTGAAGGTTCCCGATGGTTAGGGACAAATACAATCGCGTGGCAGGATGCTGTAAACTATGGGGCGCCGTTTGTAAAGTTAAACATGCTGAAATTAACGGCAACATTTTTCCACATTTAGCTCAAAACCTTACAAAAACATGTTTTTTCGAGTAATTTTTTACAACATTTAGTAAAATATTTGTAACTTTTCATCAAATGTTAAATATTAAATCTAAATGTTAAATCTAAATGTTAAATGTTAAATCTAAATGTTAAATGTTAAATCTAAATATTATATTTAAATCTAAATGTTAAATGTTAAATCTAAATGTTAAAAGTTAAATCTAAATGTTAAATGTTAAATCTAAATGTTAAATGTTAAATCTAAATATTATATTTAAATCTAAATGTTAAATGTTAAATCTAAATGTTAAAAGTTAAATCTAAATGTTAAATGTTAAATCTAAATATTATATTTAAATCTAAATGTTAAATGTTAAATCTAAATGTTAACAGTTAAATCTAAATGTTAAATGTTAAATCTAAATGTTAAATGTTAAATCTAAATATTATATTTAAATCTAAATGTTAAATGTTAAATATAAATGCTAAATGTTAAACCTAAATGTTTAGGCTAATATGCAAATGTATTGTACGGATCAACGGAAATACCAAAATAAAAGCTTCCCGAAAACCTCTGGTGCAAAATCGTGTCTGTTCTCTTCCTCGCTTCTCCCCGCCATGTGCTGCTTCACTTCTTGCCTACGAGCATGTCCAGCGATTTTGCTGGACATGTGCTGCAGCGATTGTGAAGTGGAGACTGCAGCTGCTAAGAGTGCACTACTGCTAAACCTTTGGATGGCCGACAAAATGGATCTTCCGATGTTTTCAGCTAAATCGCCGGACGTGCTTTCTCATGGTCGGGTTATGGCTGAATTCCAGTGGAATGACGGTCCCGCCATAATAGACGTTCCAGCCATGTGTTCCAGCCCTAAACCTAACCTTATCTAACTATAACCTTATTCCTAACCTTTACTAGCAGTTAAATGACGTAAAATAGTGTTTTCCAAAGCGATTTTTAGAAAATGAACGAACGTGTAGATTGAGTCCAAACGGTTCTCATGTGCTCTCCTTTTTCTGTTGCCGTAATTTAGGAACGTGTTGGGTACCCGAAAGCATAAAATGTTGACAATTTGTCACCTAGCGAAAATTATTATGCTTTGGGAGTGAGAACGTGTCTGACCACTACCGGCACACTTTTGCACCGAAGGTTTTCGGAAAGCTTTTATTTTGGTATTTCCGCTGATCCGTGCAATAAATTTGCATGTTAGCCTAAACATTTAGATTTAACATTTAACATTTAGCATTTAGATTTAACATTTAGATTTAGATTTAAATATAATATTTAGATTTAACATTTAACATTTAGATTTAAATATAATATTTAGATTTAACATTTAGATTTAACATTTAAGGGTGATCGTGGCTCAAGAGTTGGGAGTAGGGACTAGTAAAGCGCTATATAAATACAGGCCATTTAACCTTTAGATTGAATATTTAACATTTAGATTTAACATTCAAAATTCTGTTTTAAATATGAAAAGTTACAAATATTTTACTAAATGTTGTAAAAAATGACTTGTTTTGAGCTAAATGTGGAAAAATGTTGCCGTTAATTTCAGCATGTTTCACTTTACAAACGGCGCCCCATAGTAAACCGACCAAACGTCAGTTAGGAGAACAACTGAGATAATCCATCCACAATACGAGGTTAGTCATTAATATACTGCAACAACATGGGAATAGAGTGGCTGTGAGAGAATTAAACATTAATGAATCAATGGTAGGGAAGTGGAGGAAGTAAGAAGAATGAGCTGAGTAAAGTTTGACTTATCTGACTGTTTTGTTTCGCTTAATGCGCCTTATAATGCGATGTGTCTTATGGTCCAAAGAATATGGTAATTTATTGAAACTTTATCATAGAGTTAACTCTTATTTTTAGTCTCAACAAAAATGAAATGGTAATTATACTCATTATAATTAAGACACTGATTGATTTTGTGCCTATTCGAAGGCATTGTGTGTAAAACCAAAGATAAGATATGATTTGAAGTTCATTTAAAGATTTTTTTCTAACATCAGTCTATAGGCTTCCTCTTTAAAAGCAGATACAGGGCAGATACAGCACCTTATTTCCATTGTGCACTGGGTGGATTTACAGCTTGTTTTTTTTGTTTTTTTGAAAAAATAAATGAGTAGATCCTGGTTTTGGATCATTAGACAAAAAGTAATTTGTAGAATAGAGCATCAAGGGTTTTAGGAAACTATCATGGGCTTTTTTTTCTATTTATGTACTTAATCTTTTATAGGCACAACAATAAAATAGATGCAAAAAATAAATAAATAAGTTGTAGATTATTTTGTTACAGCCCTGCTTGTAGTTCACTTTTTCTGGCCTCCACTGCGGCTCGACACCACCACGTTCCACATGTGCTGTGTGTTTTTTCTGCAGGGGTCAGAGGTGGTGGACCAGGTTCTACACACAATCAGCAAGTCCAACAGTCTGGAGGAGCTCACTCTGGAGAATGCGGGACTCAAATCGTAGGTTTCCTATTTCCTGACATCATCATCAGCCCTACCCTCGCCTCTCTTAATCTAATTTCCTCTCCTTTTCTTCTCCTTGCCCCTTCACCTCTTCTCTTTTATCCTTTTGCACTCTCCAATCTTTTCTCACTCTTTCTCCTCCTTTGTCTCCTCTCTTTTCACTTACACAAGTCTTGTCTCACCTCTCCACCTAAGCTCACCTCACCTCTCCACTTCTCCTCCCCTCCCCTGCTGTCTCTCGCCTCTCTTAACCTCCACTCTTTCATCCAATAAAGCTCAAATAAAGCCTCCCCACCTATCTGCTTGTAGCAGGTGTATTGTTTCTCCATTGAAATAGATGTGAAATTTTGGGCTTCATCTGGCAAGACATTCCACCTTCTATGTATGGCTTGTATCATTTAGCAGAGCAGTTTTCTTATTTAGTATTAATTGAGATGAATTGGCTGCCCGAGGGCACGATGATTTACTGCAGCATATTGATGGAGTTTTTATACTTCCCCTGTGTTAAATCACTTCCAATAGAAAGGGTCATTTTTGTTGGAGGTGCTCTACAAGCACTATGCCAAAAGCTCTTACCTTCAACAAGAGAATAATAGACTTCAATACAATACAATATGTTAAGATACTCAAATAGTATATGATTTAAGGCGCCTATACTGACAAATATAGTTTCTGATGTGGAATTTCAACACAGATTTCCGGCACAATAAAATGTCACTTTTCACTTGATTGTTTACTTCAAACATTAAAGGAGATCGAGTAATCCTGACTACATGAATGCTTGGAGATTTGCCTTGAAATAAATAGCAATTCTGCCCAAATAAAACTTTGGGAACAACATTGAATGTAAATGTTTTTTGTCGATTTTACCTTTTAGATCTTTGGGAACTCTACCTGTGAGATATATGTTTTGGTAACTGGTAAATCTTCTGGTGAAATTGTTGTGTCTACAATCAGAAATTAAGAGATGTACCTGCGAGCGGGATTTATAACAATACAGCTAATTTGGGACCCAGTCAAACTCCAGAAGTCAAACTAACTTGGAAACTTGCCTTGCTTTCAGGGCTGTAGGAGACATCTTGTTCCAAGTGGTTAAACTTCCACTAATGAATATGTGTGTATATATATATATATATATATATATATATATATATATATATATATATATATATATATATATATATATATATATATATATATATATATATTAGGATGTTCCTGTGGGGTTTATAAATCTGCTACTGTATAATTAATTTGTTCTGCCATTGTGTACATATTGTTCTGTGGATGAGCAATATGTGCAGAAGTGTTGGGAAGCAGTGGACATTGATAAACATTAGCTTTCATTCTGAGTGGTGTTTGTAGCCGACAGACAAAAGTAAGTCAATTATTTACAGTCCTTGTTTCTCTCCAGAGGGAAATGTTTGACTCTTTACAAGTTAGATGGAGCAAGTTTACTAGCTAACTTTGCTTGGCTGTAATCTGTTCATCAGAGTTTTGTTCAAACTAGCCTTGGTCAGCTGAGAATAAGCTACCAATTGGCTAAAAGACAGAATAAGTTGTACTAGTGCATCTCAAAAATAGAAAATCTTGAAATTTTCTTGAAATTTTCTGTTTTTTTAAAAGATCAACTTATATAAATTCCATAATCTTTAGATGTAAACTGACTATTACACTGAACAAAAATATAAACGCAACACTTTTGTTTTTGCTCCCATTCCCCATGGGATGGACGTAGAGACCTAAAATTCATTCCAGATACACAATATAACCATCCCTCCCAAACAGTGGTCACAAATCAGTCCAAATGTGTGGTAGTGGGCACATCTGCTATATTGAGATAATCCATCCCACCTCACAGGTGTGCCACATCAGGATGCTGATCTGACATCATGAGTAGTGCACAGGTGTACCTCAGACTGCCCACAACAAAAGGCCACCCTGGAATGTGCAGTTTTTTGCGCTATTGGGGGTCTGGGGACCCAGAACCGGTCAGTATCTGGTGTGACCACCATTTGCCTCATGCAGTGCAACACATCGTCGCATGGAGTCTATCAGATTGTCAATTGTGGCCTGTGGAATGTTGGTCCACTCCACTTCAATGGCTGTGCGAGGTTGTTGGATATTCGTGGGAACTGGTACACGCTGTCGTATACGCCGGTCAAGCACATCCCGAACATGCTCAATGGGTGACATGTCCGGTGAGTATGCTGGCCATGCAAGAACTGGGACATTCTCAGCTGCCATCTGCCCTGAACAATGTGAACCATGATTCATCCGTGAAGCGCACACCTCTCCAACGTGCCAGACGCCATCGAATGTGAGCATTTGCCCACACAAGTCTGTTACGGCGACGAGCTGGAGTCAGGTCAAGACCCCGATGAGGACGACGGGCATGCAGTTGAGCGTCCCTGAGACGGTTTCTGACAGTTTGTGCAGAAATTGTTTGGTTGTGCAAACCAATTGTTCCAGCAGCTGTCTGGGTGGCTGGTCTCAGACGATCTTGGAGGTGAACCTGCTGGATGTGGAGGTCCTGGGCTGGTGTGGTTACACGAGGTCTGCGGTTGTGAGGCCGGTTGGATGTGCTGCCATATTCTCTGAAACGCCTGTGGAGACGGCTTATGGTTGAGAAATGAACATTCAATGCACGGGCGACAGATCTGGTTGACATTCCTGCTGTCAGCATGCCAATTGCACGCTCCCTCATTGCTTGTGGCATCTGTGGCATTTTGCTGTGAGACAAAACTGCACATTCCAGGGTGGCCTTTTGTTGTGGGCAGTCTGAGGTACACCTGTGCACTACTCATGATGTCAGATCAGCATCCTGATGTGGCACACCTGTGAGGTGGGATGGATTATCTCAATATAGCAGATGTGCCCACTACCACACATTTGGACTGATTTGTGACCACTGTTTGTGAGGGATGGTTATATTGTGTATCTGGAATGAATTTTAGGTCTCTACGTCCATCCCATGGGGAATGGGAGCAAAAACAAAAGTGTTGCGTTTATATTTTTGTTCAGTGTACAAGCATTTTTGTTTTAATTTTGAGCTCAATATTTATGAAAATCAGAAATCCAGTATCACATATTATAACAATATTTGTTATAAAAGATGATTTAAATATAGAAATGTCCAGCTTGATGTGTGATTGGGGCTCTTTTACCAGCAATTACTGTATCAGTTCTGTGCGACATGGAGGCCATCAGCTTGTGCCACTGCTGAGGCGTTATTGAAGACCAGCTTGCTTTGATAGCCGGTGCTTCTCATCTTCTTCTTAATAATACCCCAATAGATTCCCTGTGGGATTTAGGTCAGGAGGGTTGTCTGGCCAATCGAGCACAGCAGTATCACAGTCAGCAAATCATTTGGTAGTAGTTATGGCACTGTGGTCAGGCAGGTACTGTCCAGTCCTGCTGGAAAAGGAAATCAGCATCTCCATAAAGCTGATGGAGATGCTGGATGGAAGCATAAAGTGTCCTGAAGGCTTTTGGTAGACCAGTGAACCAATCTTCAGCAACTCCAGCAGATGACGTGGCACTCCATATTGTCAGACTTTACAAACTTGTGGCTCTCCACTCTTCCTCTTTCTCAAAACTCTAGAAAATTAATTTTCAATAGAAATGAAACCTTTTTTTCATCTGAAGAGAAGACTTTGGACCACTGAGCACGAGCCGAGTTTTTCTCCTTATCCCAGGTAAGATGCTTCTGACATTGCCTCTGGTTCAGGAGTGAAACGATATGAGGACTACGACAGATTTGTAGCTCCTTTCTTAAAGACGTCTGTGGGCGGTGACTTTTGATGCTCTGACAGCAGCCGCAGTTCACTTGCAGCACGGCTCTCCTGTGTTCTCGCCTTTTCTTGACAGTTCTCTCAAGACTGTTTGTGCACTTTTTCCTGCCACACTTTTCCCTCCCAGTCAACTTTCCATGCATACTGTTCGACACAGACCTCTGCACACAGACAGCCTTTTCAGCATTGAGCTTTCATGGCCTACTCTCCTGAAGGATGTTGATGATCTGGAAAACTATCAAGTCAGCAGTCTTCCCCATGATTGCAGCTAAGTGTGCTGAGCTAAACCAAAAGATGCATGTTTATATGTTTTGAACCATTTTTTATTTAAGCTTGAAATGACATATTCTAATAATTTGAGATGCTGGACTTCTGAATTTGATTAACTATGAGACCCAATTGTCAAAATGAAAACAAAAATGGCCTGAAATGCGATGAATTTGAAATATTAGAAAGTTTACCTGATTTAATTACATTACATTTTTTGAAGCATGTGCAAAAGCAATGCTAGCTTAATTTAAAAAAATCTAAAGTACCTTTATCAATTAATTGGTACGTTTAAGCAAAACACTGGAATTATTGTAAAGTGCTTTGAGGTAAGACAGGAGATTTGTTTCGTCAGTATCTGAGATCGGTATTGAATTTTCAATTTTGCAGAAATAAAACTTTTCTTTTTAATGTTGTCCACAGGGATTTTCCACAGAAGATGGCATCTGCGTTATCAGAGAACCCAGCCTCTGTGATTCACTCTCTCAACCTGGCTCATAACACACTAGACAACCAAGGTACCAACCTGGACTCTTATGAACTCTTCTTCCCTCCTCCCGCTGTCTCTCTCAGGGCAACTTTGATTGTTTTTTGGGGGGTGGGGGTGGGGGGGGTTTCTGCCCCATGTTATTACTTCACAGCTTTTGTTTGCTTTCAAAGAATTCAGAATCAATCCCTGTCCTCACAGAACCTTTTATTTTCTTTTATGTCTGTTTTTTCTCATTTTTTTCTTTCATATATTTCAAGCTGTAGGTTTTGATTGGTCTTTCACTGTGGAGAAATCCTTTATTTTTCTGGTCTCACCGCTCACCACACAATCCGAACCTCTTAGACCTTTCTGCACACACACACACACACACAGACACACACACTTTGCCACTTTGTGATCTGTCTCTGCAAGTGAAAAATAAACACGCACAATTCTATGGCGTTATTTTGATGCCACTATTCTGAGCGCACATAAAAAAATTGCAGGTGCAAGTGTTGCATTTTGAGGAGAAATTTATTTTGAGCAAAAAAAAGCCAAATTTGAGTGAACAAAATTTATTGCTGCGTGCAAAAAATGTATTTCAGTGTTTGCTATTATCCACACACACACACACAATAGCAGCCCCTCTCGCTCAGTTTTTGCACTTGCGCTCGCTCGCATTGTGTTGCTCGCGCTCTCAACATTTCTGCCCGTGCGCGCTCAACTCTTTCTGTACACCGTTATATTTGTGCCACAAAACCATCCAATCACAGACTTGGATGCAAAAAAAATCTGATTGGCTGTTTTGGTCTTGGAGACCAGCCAATAAATTCTAACAACAGCTTATCAAGCTTGAACGTGCTGCTGTTGTTTAGCGCGACACCTGCTGATTTCCTCTTTCTGGCGCAAAGTGGGCGATAAACAAACAAGAGAGACGATCAGCTGATCATTGATCAGTTTCATGATTGAAGTAGCAACAGGAGAGGGAGGGGAGAGGTTGAGAGAAGAAGGGGCAGCTTGTGTCTTTTTCATTGTACCTGAAGTCCGGGATTCCTTTTCCCCTCAATACGGATGTATTGTAATTGGTCCAGCCCAGAGTTGATCATGACCAACTGGCTAATCCACCACCTTTCATTGTTTATACTGTTACAAAGACAAACAAAGACAAACAAACAAACATAAAAAGGAAAAATCACCATCGGCCCACCGGGCAAATGCGGTCAGCTGGTGGGTAACAGGCATCTCCGAAAACGTTAGAACACTTATGCAAATATGTGATGTCTTGATGAATCAAGCAGATATTTGAAGGTTACACAGCACCATTTTCACATGAAAATATCTTAAAAGTTTATTTTGTGACCCAGAAAGAGTAATATTTTAAACTCCGCCACTCTGTGTTCCTCCGCCACTGCCTCGTTTGAGTTTTGGACGAAATGGATTCTGGGATATTGCATTTCGTCATTTCGAGCTGATTGGAGACCAAAACAGCCAATCAGATTTTTTTGCATCCAAGTCTGTGATTGGCTGGTTTTGTGGCACAAATATAACGGTGTACAGAAAGAGTTGAGCGCGCACGGGCAGAAATGTTGAAAGCGCAAGCAACACATTGCGAGCGAGCGCAAGTGCAAAAACTGAACGAGAGGGGCTGCTATTGTGTGTGTGTGTGTGTGTGTGTGTGTGTGTGTGTGTGTGTGTGTGTGTGTGTGTGTGTGTGTGTGTGTGTGTGTGTGGATAATAGCAAACACTGAAATACATTTTTTCGAACGCAAAATTCATTTGCACGCAGCAATGAATTTTGTTCATTTGAGCAAAGAAATTTGGCTTTTCTTTGCTCAAAATAAATTTCTCCTCAAAATGCAACACTTGCACCTGCAATTTTTTTTTTATGTGCGCACAGAATAGTGGCACAAAAATAACACCATACAATTCAGGCAGCCTGAAGTGTGTGTGCAGAGTCAGACCTTATATGCATGCAAACGCCACTTATTAGCTCATTTCTGTCCTCACGTCTGACACTTGTCACTTCTACTCACCTCACAAGTGACAAGTGTCGGGGGGGCGGGCCACATACTTACTTTATTGTGATTGGAGCTGTAAAATGACTGCAACCTTATCACAATAATGCACATCTTTACAGCAAAGGATGACCTTCAGTCTGTGTGTGCGGTTGCCTAAAGTAAAACTACTCTAAATACAAATAAACAAAAAAAAAAAAAGGATGCGAGGGAGACACGAACTAGGAGACAACTTTTGGCATTTCAATGAATTCCATTTTTAATAAAAGCAAAGCCTTTCATATTATCTCCATGGCTGCAGTATATTTAATGAAACTGCTGAGCTGAAACTCTTTTGTACAAGGTGCTCATGTGGATTAGTCACTGCAATATGTTTAAAAATTAAGGCTGTAAATTATGTCAGTTGGGTTTTTATTTATTATTTATTTTTAGAATTACAAGGACATGGTTTGGAGAGTACATACATAAGGGAGTCTAATGTTACATGGCCAAACTATATATAAGCTCTGTGAGGGCATATAGATGCAGGGATGTACTGTAAGCAAGCCTTTTAAGATTTATGCCCCTACTGAAAAAATGATTCAAAGAAAGCATGAAATACCAACACTGAGATTGAAACTGTGGAGAGGAATGTGAAGAATGTGCTCCTTTTGAAATCGATGCCAGCGACAGTGAAATCTTTACCAATGTGATGTACTTTTTGTAAAATAGGACTGTGTGAGCATTATTGAAAGTCTGACCTGAGCAGAATGCAGTGGTGCTGAAATGAGTAAGAATGTTCCCGGTCCACATGACCATCTTGATGTGTCACTTTCTCTGGGTTCAAACATTGTTGGAAACATTTGCGATTTGCAGTAGAAGCAGGAGTTTTGCAGACATGCGACTGATATTTTATTTACATCTTCTCATGCAAATGGAAAATATGATGATGAATGGTTTAGCCGATTTTGAAGCTTAAATATGCAAAAAACAAAACAAAACTCAACTTTAGTGTTAATCTCCAGGTACGTACCTTTCTTTCTCTCATTTTAAGAGCAATTTCCTGTTAATATACCCAAAATTTGTGATGGTGTTCTCTCATTTTCCCAATATGAATATTTGAAATACTAATATTCATCTAAAGCAGCCAGCATTGTTAATAACTTGTAATATTTCTCAATTTTTCTGGTTTTAAGTTAAAGGGTCTAAATTAAATAATGCATATTTTGCAAATTGTAGATTTAGGCCTGCAAATCTGCTGTCAGAGACTGGACATTCAGATATTTGAGTGACTTCAAGGATTCATTCTTCTCAGAGTCCATAGTTACAGAGTCATAGTACCAGATATTTACCATAACAATAACCCATCTCAAGTAGTTTTCTATGTAATTTCCTTCTAACACGGCCTCTAAACAAGTTATACTAAAAGATATGTGAAAACACCCCTACCTTCATTCATTGAAATATTTTTTTCCAGGTGGTCAGTGTGCAGGTGATCACATGCCACATGGCCAGTGTGCAGCAGCCCAGTTTGAATCCCACTTGCAGCCCTTCACTGCTCCACTATCATATCCAATCTAAACCGGTCACATGTGAGACATTTGGTGAACTGACATGGAATGACCAAAATGTTATTTAATATAGGCTAACATTTCAGATCAATTGCTTTGTATTTTCTCATTTAACCTGCAAAAAATATGTATCAGTTCTCCATCACCATTTTCCAGAGCCCAACATAGTATCTACAAGTTGCTTAACCATTTCATAATTCACTGTTAATGAGCAAGTCTGTTGGCATTTTTGTGATTTGTCACTGAACTGCTCATTTAATGTCTTTGGTGTAGATAGATCAATATATGTTCTCTTATGTTTAAGTGATGACTTGACTTTCCTCTCTGTCTTCCCCCACCCCTCCTCCTACCAGGAGTTTCCAACCTTATTCAACAGGTGTGTCGCCTTAACAAGGGCCTGCGTCTCCTCAACCTCTCCAAGACTTCACTTTCCTCAAAGGGTAAGTGTGCAGCGATTAGACACAGCAGCCCCTAGTGGCTGACTGTGTGACAAACACAGATTTTTATCATTGTGAGTTCATATTACATTACACAAAGCAGTACAAAACACTGTGTCTTGCTCAAAGACAGCTTGGAAATTGTCTGTAAAAGCTAGCTGTAAGCCAGGTTCACAATGGTGGCCTGCTGCTCTAAATGCAGTTGCATTTGAACGGACAATTGCTCAAACAGAAATGCAGACCAGTAAATGTCCCACGTGAATCAATCCAACAAATAATAATCAGGTCAAAACTGAAAGTGGTCGATTATTTATATAAAAAAAGTATTCTCCATGAAATCCTGTGTATTAGCAGAGTGTCCCAGTTTTAATGCTTTTATCCCAAACAATATATTAAACAGTATTAAAGCAGATTCAAAAGGATAATGTTAATACAGATGTAATTCCATATGCTTTTAGCTTATTCTTTGATGATTATTGCAAATTACAAGTAATTCCTGATCTTAAATGGCATTATGGGTAATGATTATCTGATTTAGCTGATATAATGGGCGTTTCTGTCATTACAGAGAGCAGTATTATTATACTACTTGAAAAACACACAATGTTGTAACAACAATAAAATTTTAAAAAATGAATTAAATTAATAAAAACCAAAAGTACTACAAAAAAGCTAATGGCCAAACAGGCTAATCTTTACAAGCTAATGTGACGTCAGGGTTAAAGCTAGCTGGTGAGATACAGCTACAGCTTTCCTGAGGGATTAAACTAACCCGACCCATTTCAATGAAAAAGATCTATCTTGTTGATCCAAGATTCAATTTGTTATCAAGTAGTGAAATGCCAGGAAAGCAAGGAAATCAAACTCTGGCTAAAGCTAACTAGCTAACTAGCATAGTTGGGATGTAACAGTCATTTGAGATCGATTAATGAGACTTGTTATCTTGGTTTTGCCTGTAAGTCGTATTTTTAAATGTGCTAAATGATTAATATGTTTATTGTAGTCACTGTACTTGCTTGACAATACATGTATACTCATATAAATATATTTTCTGTTCTTTAGCTTGCAAGTTCTCCCCCCTCTCAAATCTTCTGCTTGTGCATTTACTGCTCTGCTCATTTTCAATGCAGAATAGGCAAGGAGATCCCTAATTTAACGGTATAGCTAAATGCAAACTTCATGCTACAGACAGTGACCTTGACTGCTTTTGTATGTTATGAATGGGAAGACCACACTAGGTGCCGTTTTAAAAGCCACTGGGTTGAAACAGTGATTTGGGAGAATGAAACGATCATGCTGACCTTGAATGTTGGGTGTTGGTAGGTGGGTTTGACTTTGCAGGGGCTGAGCACTTTTTGTTGAATATTTATAGATCTCTCTCGCTCCCCCTCCTTCCTTCTGTCTCTAAAACACCTATGCCAAGCAAAGCCCGTATGCACACTTATGCTATAAACACATGCTTACGTCACCTCTCAGATGTTAATCAGACATGCAAATAAGCTGATGCATCCCAGGAACTCTCACACCATTACTTCTATAGACACTTGACAATGTCACACAGACTAGTTGGCCTCTAAAAGTCTGTGCTTGCAGCAGAATCAAGCAGCTGATAGATGGATTGAGGCAGAGTGTGGGGTGGATTAGACACTCTGCCCCCTCTTCCCCTCATTTCCCTCCTAATCGCTACAAATTAGGGATGAACAGCTTACTGCCTTGCCAGCTTCAGATAGGCACATGCAATGGCTGTCTTGTTCCACCCTCCTCTCTAGTGCTAAAAACACTTCCTGTTGGTTGTTATCAGTGATATATTTTAGATTCAATACAGCACAGAGAAATGGTAGTTGTAGGCTTTGCATTTGTTTGGCTCTCATAGATGTTTCACCAGTGCTGTTGCTGTGTCTGTATTTAAGCTGTAACCTGACATGGGGTGCTGTGTGCTGCAGAATGAGGATTTTAATGAGGGCTTCCATCAGGCCTGTGGCTGTAATTGTGTAGTGATCTGATTTATACATACTTTTGTTTGGCTTTCAGGGTGCACTTGGAAACTGGGATAGTGGGTAAAAGGTGGCTGGCTTCCTCTGAAAGCTCTTTTTGTACAAGCCTGCCATGCACTGACAAGTCTCTGCTCAATTAGTTTTTATTTTTTTGCCACAGATTGTTTTGTTTTTCTTCACCTCTTCAGCTTTTTTATTCCTCAGTTGATGATATGTCATGTCCAGAGCATTAAATTGGCCCCCTGAAAAAAAAAAGATTATAAGTGATTAAATTAAACTACTGTATCCCTTCTCTTTTAATCCTTTATCAACACCCCCCCCCCCCCCCCCCCCCCCAGGTGTGGTTTCATTGTCCCAGGCACTGTGCTCAGCTGACGACTATTCCAATTCTCTGCTGCATCTGGACCTTAGCAAAAACCCTGGGGTCTTATCTGGAGAGGACGCTACAGTAAGGCACAAAAATTGTTGCATTGTGTGTTCCCATTCAAATATATTAATGCACGCTTACTGTAATAAATCTTGAGTGGAGGAGGGGGGGGGAGGAATCTTGTAATATTATAATAAAGATTTTTTACACTTGCCCATCAGGAAAGAGTCAATGTATCATTGCATGGAAAATTCTCAGGCCTCTGTTACTTACACTGTTTACAATATCTTAATTCTGATAAACTGGAAAATCATCATTTTTTTAGTGCTGCTGTTATGCCACCTTAGGATGGAAATGTAAAAAAAAAAACATGTGTACATAAATATTGATTCTGACTTTCTTTGACGGAGTTGACCAGGTTCAGTCAGTTTGCGCAGTGAAAAAACATTTTTCAGCCCAGCTGCAGATTCTGAAGGCCTTATGGTCTCTTATCAGACCACAGGGGCTTCTTCCAGCCTACTTCAGAGTCTCCCATGTGCCTCCTGGCAAACTGTAGCTGAGATGCCTGCGCTTCCCCATAAAACTGTGGAAGATGAAGCGCCTAGCAAGTTGCTACTGCCTCCACAATCTCTTCAGGCTTTCAGGCTGAGCCTCTGAAGCTCAGCACTCCTTCGTTGTTGCCTTAGCTGCTTAGTCAGTCTTTTCTTTTTTTAAATCCATACCCTGACTTGTGTGTTTAGGTCACAGTTTAGCTGAGTTGCTTAGAGGGTTTTTCCAGGTATTGCAGATGCAAATCTCAGATTTTACAAATATTAATAGTAGTATTTATACTAATACACATAAACAAGTGAAACATGCTTATATATAATTAAGACATTTTATGTCTATAATATAATATGTAATATAGGTTTATACTCAAGTTTAGATCACTTTACTGATTAATTTTGACATTGTGATCTAGTGAAAATCAGTCATTTTCTCTATATCCAATCAGTTCAATTCAGCTTTATTTATACAGTGCCAAATCACAAGGCGCTTTATATTGTAAGGTAGCTCCTACAATAATACATACAGAGAAAAAAACAACAATCGTATATCCCCCTATGAGGCAAGCACTTTGGCGACAGCGGAAAGGAAAAACTCCCTTTTAACAGGAAGAAACCTCAGACAGAGCCAGGCTCAGGGAGGGTCGGCTATCTGCCGCGATCGATTGGGATGAGAGATCGGTGTCAAAATGCAGGATACTGTTCAGAACAGGACTGATTTATCAATATATCAGCAGCTGTTTGTACTGGCATTTATAACAGTTGATAAATGAAAATCTAAAAAGAAAAGGATATCAGAATATCAGACTTAAATCACTAAACATCAGCATTGGTCTTGGTCTTAAAAATCCTACATTGACTGGGTTCTAATGATGTTAACTAATTCCCATGTGAGAGTGTATCAATTAATCCAATGACCACTGCCCTTGACTGTGCAGATGTTTACTTGTGTACATCCTTAACTCAGAAATATTAACACTATCTTAAAGTCTCTCTCCTTCTTCCCATGCAGAACCTGTACCTCTTCCTGGCCCAGCCTAACTGCCTGGTCCACTTGGACCTGTCTGGGACAGACTGCACTGTGGACTCGGTTTGTACTCGCTGTCTTTGTTACAGTCGATATCCACCCATCACTATCTGATCTCATCACTAGAATGGGATTCAAGCCAAGAAACCGAAAGGCCTAGCGGTCTGAATATGAAACGCCTACCACACAAAACCTCACTTTATTCCATATCTCATAGAGATTCTCTCTGCATAATGCTTTAGGTGAAAGTGGGAGCTCTTAGAAGGGCCAATAATGAAGACGTATAACCTTTGTGATTTATACAAATTATGTCTTTTACGGAAAGCACACAGAAGCATTTGTTGCAAGCTTTTGTTCGCATCTTTGTTGTTGTGAGTATGTCTAAATTTAGTATGTCTGTGAGCCAGTGTGACAAATGGCATCTTGCTGTGGTAGCAGATATGCTAACAGTGGAAAGGATGACGGAGCTTTCTCTCAGGGAGAGAGTTCATTGGCCACACTTGAACATGTCTGTCCCTGCAGATTACTGCTGCGATGGCAGTTGGTTTGCTGCAAATATGCGATACTGTGTGGTTAAAAATGCTGAAAGTTACAACTGTACTCACGTTTTTAACGTCTGTGTCTCCTTAGAAGATGTAGGGGTTTGTGAAAAGGTCACATTTTATTGTTCATTCTCAGTCATTGCTGCTTTGTCAGTGCTGTGTTGCTGCTGATGCCACAGAACGCCATAGGGACAGGCAAGGTTGGGTAGAACAGACATAAATATTCTTTTTTTATCGTTTCCACCACGGCAGTGAGGTTAAAGGTCAGAGTCGGCTACAGATCTAAGATCTAAGCACTGCCATTGTTCAGCGGTTCAGAAGGACAAGATCTACAGTAAATGCTCCATTTTCTGTACTGACTACTACAAATACAGTACACCAGAACTTTCAGCTACTTTATACTTGTATCCACCATAACAGGCAACAGAATTTTATCCTTATTACCAAACTACTTCATCTTAAACTCAGTTTAGTTTAGCATAGTTTGGAGATTGTTTTTCATATAAAAATTATGATCAACCTGCTGTTCAGTGAAAAAAATATATTTAAATTTTTTTTTGATTTAAATGTTTTGAAATATTTTCATAACTTGATTTGATCTGGGCTGAATCCCGTAGAGCTTTACCACGGCAGGTGGAGTTGCATTTAAAGCTGCATTTAAATGTGTTTCTGCACTGCTAACCATCACGAGTGAAACCCAGCGGATTGTTTTGGACTTGGAGTAGATAAATATTGAACAACATGCTGTTTTGCACGCTGTGTGTAGACTCCTGCCGTTTTGAAGGCTTCAGTGAAAGTAAACAGGTCTATGTTAGCGAAGCACTGGCTTTTGCATTAGCATTGCATGCCAGCTAGTTACAGTTACGGCATTTGACATTTTGTTTCACTGAGGCATTAATCTCGTGCTAATATATCCTAAACTATTATAATATATAATATACTGCATTTACATGGTTTTGCTACCAAGCAGATCCATCACAGCTGGTGCAGTAGCATGAATTCTAAGGTGTAGGTTACAATGTACAGCTGCACCTTAGACTTTATGTAGTACTGTAAGTCAAGCTTAGTGTAGGAACCTTTCTTTCTTTGTGTTGTTTAAAGAAACAGACACATTTTTTTGAGTAGAATGACAAATAAAAGAATAACCAATGGTTACTGTTTACGAACACCACATGACAGGTGCTGCAGTTTTACATTAAAAAAATACATTCTTAAGCTTTCATGGGAAGGTGAAAGTATAGAGTTAGTGCTGAAAACAACAGGATGTAAATACTTTGAAAGTCTGCTAGTAATGGCAGACCAAACTGTACTTTATAAAAATGATGTAATGTGTAGATATATTAATATAATGGGTCATTCTGTGCAATACTTCTGCTTCTTGAAGAAATGCAAAAAAATTGTACTTTTTCTTTCTCCAGTTCATTTGTATCACAATAAATGAAATTAAAAAAAGAAAGAAGAAGAAATCAAATGAAAAACTAAAGCTACAGTTTAGAGAACATCTACCTCTGATTTAAAAATGACAAAATAAAAAACTCAACTTAAAGGAAGTACATATTTAACCTTTGAAAGAAGAAAGAGAAAGAAATATCACAGATGTAGATTCTAGCTATAGATAAATTCTCTTTATCTAAAGCTTTTTGACACTAAATATTTATCACAATACAGAATAATTATGTTAGTTCTTTACAATTGTTTAAACAAGTTTTAGTGTGGAACTAAATCAGAGCACAGACACTGGCTAACCTTGGGTTTCTCAAAAATATAATTTCCTCTTGATTTGTACTTATTATTATGTTTTTTGGGGGGAAATGGGGAAAAAAAGAAAAGGGCAAACAGTTTCTGGACTTTTCTTGCCGCTGTGATACGTTTACTTTCCTCCCTCGCCGCTCTTCACTTGAGCAATTTTAACACCTAAAAGCAGCGAGCTTGTCAGCCAGGAATCTGTTTCGCAGAGGACTAGCCCACCCGTCCTGTTAATGTGGGCAATGAATTTTATATTGAATTATGTGCATGGATGGAAGTCATTGCTTCTCTTCTGCTTTATTTCCAAGTTGAACTTGCTCACCTTCAGAGGGTGACAGAAAGAGTTCTCTGTGAGACCTGCTTTAATGTCCTTTTTTTTGTGCTAATTGTCATTTATCCTTTAGAGAGGAGCTATCTCGGGGAAAATTAGTCTTTTTTAGTGTTAGCTTGTTGGATTGAATTATTAATACGTTTCTGTTTTTAATCTACGCTTGACACACAGACAACGGTCGATTAATCAATTTGCGTGATGGATCACACTGCCAGCGAAAAAATGGATTTGTCCGATAGTTTAACCTCTCACAAGTGATGGGATGCTGATTAAAGTATTCCAGGGAATCTGGGTTTGGTTTAATGCCAATCAAATTTGCGTCCTCCTGCCTAACAAACACATATTTATCATCTTTATTTTAACATTGGTCGGATCACAGGTCCCTGCACATTCACTTTAGTACTCTCTAAAGCTCTTTATTTTGAAAGTCAGCCATATCATCACAAGGCATGGCTTGATTGATAATGGCCTCTGATGAATGATACATGGCGCTGTGCAGCATAATGCAGCATGGATCATATAGGCAGAGAACTGCGTGCGACACAGCATACTTGGTTTCCTGCACGAATCCTGTACAGCTTCTTTTTTTTTTGAGGCATTAAACATTTGATAGATATCCAGTGCAACAAATTGAAGAATAGTAATTCGTTTTTCCTGGTATGGGCTCAGCTTGACTTTGATTCAGTACAATACAATTACACTTCTTATTGCCCATTTGGTCCTGCTATCGGGAATTAGTAGACTTCTCTGACAGATGAGCACTTTCCGTACACTCTTTCAAAGATTGGCAGAAACACTACTGGCTGTTTTTCATTTGACTGCTGGAACTCGGGGCCGTTAACCCTTAAATATACACGGGAAAAGTAGCCAAACAAGACTCCGTTTTGTATAAAAATATCACTTTTATTTTTCAGTCTACATTATTGTCGCTCATTTAGGGTGTAGATTTGAGTAAGTGGTGACGTGCAGCAGCTTCCAAATATTCTGAAACAAATATTAATGATTCAAACCTTCATTCAAACATTTCTTTAAGGTAGAGAGAAAATGTTCTCTGTCAGTCTTTCACAGACAATAAAATTAATTCAGTGTTTTAACTAAAGTTCAGCTAAAGTTCTTTTCCTGGCTGAATGCCGTACTGAGAAACCTCGTTATTTCTATAGGCCTAGTTTATACAAGGATAGTTTCAATTCTGAGTACAGGAACAATGTTACTTAGCATTTAAACTCCAAAGAGATGAATTCAACAAATACCAAATTTAACAGAGTACAACTCTCCTTCACAAGTGGAATTCTTAAAAAACTAAATCTTACTTATTCTTTCAGATAGTGGCCTTGGTGACTATTATTTGACATGATTAGATTGCTAATAGTGTTGCATCTGTGTGGAAGTAGCAATTTACCCTTTATAAAACTTTAAATATAGTTTAGTATAGGGCTGCTCAATTAATCGAATTTTAATCACGATTACGATCTGGGCTTTCAACGATCATTAAAAATGACTGAGCCGATTATTAGCCCCTCCCTCATTTATCCGCGACACCTTAAAGGCCGGTCCGTGAAAATATTGTCGGGCATAAACCGGTCCGTGGCGCAAAAAAGGTTGGAGACCGCTGATTAAGAGGACCCGAGGGAAGCTCGGAAAGCTAAGCAGAAGTTATTTGGAGAGTGACTGCCGTTGGTTGAAAAGAGAGGTAAAAAAAAAAACTTCAGTGGTGTTGCACACTATGTTATATTATTTTTTTAAAGTCATTGTTAACCCTTTAAAGCCGGTCAGAGCAGCACGCTCCGTTTTGCGTAACTATTGTTAAATCCCTGTATAACCTGAACCGTGTAAGCTAGCGCAATAATTTGTTTTGCATATGAAACCGGAGGAGTTGTACTTACATCTTATGCCATCAGCTTGTCCTCGGTCACGGTTTCGTTCCACATATAGCTTTGCAAAAATTGCATAAAAAGCGCTTGCAGGAACAAAAACATAATATTCCAGACACACGCTTTGCCGTTCCTGTCAGCTGTTCGTAACACTTCCCACAGTGAAATGATGCACATGCTGTTTTCTTTGCAAATTTGCATCATAGGATTGTTTGTTTTTCCTGCAGTATATAAAAATTGCTGTATCTCCAAAATAAAACTATGAAGACACTCAAAATAAATTTCCTGTGGTGGGAAACTATTTTTTGCAACTTTATTGTATTTAAAGTTTTGAGGGATAAACCTCTTAAATTTCTCCAAGTAGAAATATATGTAAACAAAACAAAAGCGATTTTCAATTTTTTTTGTAGTTTATTGCACTTTTTTGCAATTTATGTAATTACTATGGACTTAATGCATACATATTATTAAAATATGGGCTATAACAGTTGTATTGATGTATAGCAACTTGAAATGCTCCCACAAATGGCACTACAGCATGTAAAAAAATAATATAAGCTCTGGTGGACTTGGTTCTATAGTAGGTCTTAAAGGGTTAAATAAATATCGTCAAATAATCGTGATCTCAATTTCAGTGAAAATAATCGTGATTATCATTTTTGCCATAATCGAGCAGCCCTAGTTTAGTAATTAGTCCACTGGTTCAGGGAGATGGGCATCGTCACAGTGAATGGTATTTGGACTGATGTTTATATACCAATAAACTACTCTTAGTGAATACTCAGTGTTTTGAGCAAAATACAAAATAGATTTACCAAAGTAGGAAAGAAAACAAAAGCCTGTCACAGGATTACAGTTTATATGCTTTTCTTTGTTTTTGTCCTGTGGATGCAAACAGAGATTGAATCACAAAACACCTTGTTTTTAGACTCTAAATGCAGTGAGGGGTTGCACTAGATAAACTGTGAATCATGCAGAATTTGTCATGAAAAATATATGGTTGTTCTATTTAAGGTCACAAGGCCCAAACATTAGTGTGCTTGTTGACAGTCAGAATGAGAAGTTTAGTAAAAGGTTTTGTGCACTGGAGTAAAAATATAGAATTGACTTTAAGTGAAACCAGATGTTGATATGGGGAAAATGACTATGCAGTGGAACTGTTAACAATTGAACCATTTTTTATAAGCTCACCATGTTTTATGTAGAATATTTATGTAATGTATTTCAAATGTATTGAAAAGACAAGTACAAAAGCTCAAGTAACTACCTTTTATACTCAGATGCAGGGATTTAGAGTAAGTATTGTCCAATGCTAAGTGGAATGAATGAATGACGCAGGACTGTGAGCATCTTTTATCATGTACTCCTCTCAGCCTCAGAGTTTCACTTTGTTTAGTTTTCACCCTGTAGAGGAGAATTCCCAGCACTGATTTCTGACGATGTCATATTTCTTGGAAAATCACATGCAGCAGATGCTAAATGCGCCTGTTTGCAGTTGTAGAAAGTTAATGACAAACACTGCATTATTCTGTGGAAAGTCAAGCCATATGGCACAGAAAGGATCAAATAAATCCCGAAACGAGACTGCTTTTTGTCCTGATTTGACCGCCTGTCGTATCTCGTTGTACTTGTCCTTTTTTACAACATGCAGAGCTTCTGCTAAATTCTATTTTTCAATTTCAAGCAAGGCTGTCTTTATACTTCAAACTATATATTTACTCAAGAGTCTTCACATTGCTTTTGTGTCAGCTTTAATTTGTGCTATAACTGTTTTTTCAATACTCAAGAGCCAAAATAACTGTTATACAACACAATCGTGTTCACCATAGTGAACATGACACCTCCCATTTATCTCTCTGTTTCTCTGCCAGTTGTTTGGGGCCTTGCTGCGAGGCTGCTGCGCTGACCTCTCCTACCTGAATCTCTCCAAGAACTCCTTCTCTCACAGGTGGGCATTCACCTCAAGTGTAAATCCCAGTTTAGGCTATTTTTATTTGAATATAAATATATAAATATATATATCAGTTTGCTTAATATGACTCAGCCAAACAGCTCTGGAAATTTTCCAGTCAGGAGGCACAGAGGAGAGCGAGCATCATCATTTATTTCCCGTAGATTAGCGTTTAGCCCTGGACCTCGCTGATAGAATTAGCATACAAGCTCACATCGCATCCCTCATTTATTCTGCCTCGCTGCATCTGTGTGTGCCGAATGTTTCCAGCTTCCTTTAATGTACACATGTCTCTGTTTGCTAACAGGTTTTCTGTCTGTCAAGCACTTGTATGCATGCCCAACAGTGCTTGGGTTGTTGTTGTTGTTGGCGTGCGTGTTGTGTGCGGTTGAACCCTGTGTGTGTTTGTTATCTTCACTAGCAGGCAGAAGCCGTTCCGGCTCTCATCATGTCATGTCCCACAGGAGCCTGGGAGCTTCCCTGCTCAGCATATTACATTACAGAATTACAGAGAAAGAAGTTGGTGAAAAATGAGACTAATTTTAGACGGGAATTATTGTTCCAATCCCCAGGCTCCCATGCCTCCTTCTTTTCCCCTATCCGTGTCTACTTTTATCTACTCTATCTCTCTATCCATCTTTTTTTTTTTTGCACCTGTCTAGCAGCATCTCTATTTCTCCCCTTCCTTTTACTTATGGCATCTATTCTCCATCAGTCTTTTCTTTCTGCTTTTTATCGTTCCCTTTTTCATAACTCTTCTTCCCTCATTTGTACCTCTCTCCTTTCCTTCCTCATCATTCTCAACTTATACGCCCCACTCTTCCTTCCCTGTATCCTTATCGCTCTACCTCCTTCTACACATTTTATCATCTTTACCTTTGCTCTTTCTCATCACATTCTTCCTGTGTTTGTAGTTCCTAGTTGCAGTCCTCCTGCTGCTCTTGTGGTATTAAATGCACGCTGGCTCGGTGCTGCCGGTCGGATGGCTGCTGTGTTGCCGTAACGACACGAAGGCACGAAACTGAACCGACTTGATAAGAACCGACCACCTGACTGCTGCTCATGAATATGGAGCGGGCTGCCTCAGACCACTCCTTTACCCTTTGCACACATACAGATGTGGTCACTTTTGACTAACAATGAGGAGTCTAGGAAGATGCTGCCACACAGACGTGCAGGCACGGTTACAAGTTGCTGATAGAGCTCTCTGGAGAGTGTTTCATGAGAGAGACAGTGACACCGTATCTGCTTATGTGACAGAAGCCATTCTGTATCCGTGCAGCTTTGACGGGCTATATGCTAATCGTTACAAATGGGTCAAAGGAGAGCTGCTGTTACACACACTGGGAGGTTATCTGAAAAGGAGCGACTTGTGATTGTAGTGCAGCTGCCGGGGTTTCTCTCACTACTGTCTTCCTCAATGTCTTTATCTTCTTTTTTCTTTTTTCTTTTTCCTTGTGACCTTTTCCTCTTTTTTTTAATCCCTCACAACTTCATTTTCTCCCACTTTTTCCCCCTCTTTATCTCACATTTTCCCTTTCTCATTTCCTCTCTCGCCATGCAGTTTAATCTTATAGCCAAGCTAACATGGTTTTGTCTGCATGGGGCGAATGTTCTAAAACAGGTTACTGTACTCTGTCAACCATGCATTTGCCTAATGGGAATTCAGACGCCACAGTTCGGCACGTTTACTTCCGCCCGTGTGCGTACGCCACTTTTAAAATGAGAGCCCGTTAAAAGTTAAATGTGTCCCGGTCAAATTTCTCAAGGCCAGCGTGGCAAGTTGCTAAATTATATTCTAATAGACAGTCATAACAGTCAGTGTGAAGCACTGGGTCGTGTGCACAAGGACAATAAGGGCTCGGGCTCACGCTGCAATATGCACACAGGAATTTGTTGAAGTGGAACAGAAATTGGAAGGGTGTAGTGATTATTCATTATATTCCCAGCCAGTCAAATTACTGCGCTCATATCTGTGAAGCAGCTGTGCCAAACACATGACAAAATTGTCTCAGCAATCAGAGGAGAGGAGAGTGCAGAGCAGCTTTCCCTTTTAGGCTATTTTGGGGTGCTGGTGCAGCATTACAGGGTGTATTACTAAAGACAGGTGATGTCTCTCTTTAGTTCTGGCGTGTTTGTGCAGTTTTCATAACCGTGGCTAAGTTTGCACTTGCTGTTGGAGATGCTTTGAGGGGACTTCCACAAAACGCTTCCTTCCCCAGCTATCCAGACAATTTTTTTAACATGAATCTTTTAACGTCCTGCTCTCTGAGACTGACGTAGCAGCTGCCTAGGCCTGACATATTTTCAAGCTGAAGTGTCAGTGGAAGAGGAAACACTAAAAGTAATTTGTGTGTTTCTGGATGTTGGAAAGTAAGGTTGACAAAGTGTTGATGAAGTTTGAAGGACTTGTTTGAAAGTGTGACTGTGTTTCTGAAATGGCTTAATTCAGATAACGGAGTCAAAGTGTTGATCGAGCTTAAGGAAGCCATTACAATAAGGTGCTAAAGCATCATTGGAAAAGACGAACCTTAAATGATTATGATATGTATGATTAAACTGTTAAAGTAAGGAATAAGCCTTTTATTGTAGTTTGCTGTCATATTAAACCAACAATAATTTGGTGAATCATCAATTGTGCAGTCAGGATAGATCAGGGACTCTGAACATATGGTATATATAACTCCACCATCACCCCTGGGTGGTAGTTTGTCTGTTCTTCTCAAGCTGGGGTGCTCTAACAGAGTCCTTGGAGTTTGGGGGTTCTGCTAATTAGGACTATGCTCTTCTGGATGGAGATCTCTGATGTTATAGTTCATACTGCTCTTGTTACCAGTGGGACCTGTTTGGATTTTACTTTTCAAATCTGCTCCAGTTGTTTCTTTAGCTCCTTGTACTCCTAGTACTCTATTTTCTCATGCTTCTTCTTCCTGATGTTGCTATCTGCTGGGATTGCCACATCTGTCACAACTTTTTTCTAATCTTCCGTGTCAACCACCTCTATGTCTGGTTGGTTGGCTGCTTGTCTGTATGGAACTGGAACTCCCACAGGACCTCAGCCCTGTTGTTCTCAACCACCTTTGGTGGGATTTCACATCGGGACTTGGGGACTTCTAGTCCATATGCGGCGCAGATGTTCCTGTAGCCTATCACAGTCACTAGGTTGTGCTTCCAAATGTATGCGTTTCCAGCTTGAATCTTACATCCTGCTACTATGTGTTGGATAGTCTCCATGGCATTTCTACACAGTCTGTAGAGACGGCTGAGCACTTCTAACTGTGGATCTGTTGCTCAGGGCCTATTCTAGTGGACAAGGACATATCGATGTTCAAAGCTGGTCAAAGAAAAAAAAATCATGCTGAGATAAAACTTTGGTTTTAAACTGTGGTACTGGGAGTGGGTATGACATTGATTTTGGTTAAAAAAAATGTTCTTCACCCTCAGCATTTCAAAATGCAACATGCATGCCTGTGCCTATGTGCTTCATAAAATACACTGGGTTTCAGGTGGGAGGGACTGAATATAGTTCAAATCCCTGGTGGCTGCTTTCATAGAATTGTTAATGAAATCAGCCGCAGCTGTGCTTTTCATGTCAAGTATAAAAGATTGTCTATCTCTCTATATATAGGGGTTTTTTTTTGACTAGTGAACTATGAGGTAAATTTTACTTCTCATGAGTTTGCTTTCAAAGTGCCTCATCAGTGACAGCAATACTCATTTATCAGGTAGAAGCTAAAAAAAAGAGTTTTGTGCTGCACAAGTAAACAACATATCAGCCGCCTGAAAAGCAATAGCAGGTAATCTTTCCAAGAAAAACAAACTTCATCTTTCTGCAAGATGAATTCATCCTTCCCCTCACTCTCTCCTCCTCCTCCTCCTCGCCACTCATGACTTTATCGTTCCTCCTCTAGCCTCCCTTCCTCATCCTCCCCTGTGGTGAATTATGTGTACAGCGCGGGGGCTGGAACGGCAGATTGACAGCTTTGACAAGTGCTAAACAGATCGGAAACAGTACACTATATTCATTCCATGAATGCCGAGTACAGTGCCTGCTCTGACTCAGAGGAATGTTGTTCATACATGGAGACTTATTCTCTATGCTTCCTATGATGACGGGCTAATGTGCTGTATATGTCAGGCAGATGGTTAGATAATAGGTCCATGTTACCTTTTAAGTGATGGCAGTAATTAATGCCGACTTCACCTTTTCATGCTGTCGGGTTGATATAATACTGACCCAAATGTCGCAGCGAGCATCTTTTTTGCTTCAGCCTTCTTCTGGCTCTCTTCCCTCCCTTGTTCCCCCCCTGTCATTGCTCTGCTTGTCTACTGCAAATTCTGTCACTCTTTATGAGCGTATCAAGTCCTCCTGTCATCCTCGCTCTTGTTATAGATCAGTGTCATCCTATTTTTCGGTCTGCCTGATTAAGATTTAACTTAAATGCTCTCCTCGGTGCTCCTCTCCCCCTCTGTTTTAAAATCTTCCTGTTTTTTCTGTACTGTCCTTTTTCCAGAAAAGCCAGAGATTCTCTGCCAACTTTCCGTCAGTTCTTCAGCTCAGCATTCAGCCTCACACATGTCAGCCTGGCCTCTATGAAGGTCCCCCCTGATTCGATGAGGTGAGTCGCTGTGAAACGCATGGATTTTCAGGGAAAATCAAACTGGAAATTGGAAGTGCTGTGCAAAAGTCTTGAGCCACCCATCATTTATGTATATGAGGAAAATGGGAAAGAAGTACAACAATTTAATTTAAACATGTGGAGGCGTACATGGACATAAGTATATAAGGCAAAAACAGTTTGTACAATTCTAACAAGCCTGAAAGTCAATATTTGGTATAACCACCTTTATTCCTTAACTCAGTTGCTTTAAACAGTCTCCAGGCTTCTTGAAGGACATTCAATACTCTTCTTTGGATGTTGGCTGCCTTTTGTTCTCATCTCTGTCAAGATGATCCCACACTGCTTCAATAATGTTGAGGTCCAGACTCTTTGGAGGCCAATCCAAGACTGATGGTGTTTTTCTATCCATGTATGTTTTTACTGCGTTGGCTGTTTAGGATCATTGTCATGCTGAAAACTGAAGCTGTCGCCAGTCAGACATGTTCCAGATGTTGCTGCATGGTGTATCAAAATCTGATGGTACTTTTTTGTGTTTGTTATTCAGTAAATTTTAACAAGGTCGCTGACACCACTGGCCAAAATGCAGTGCAAAACTGTGACAGAGCCTCCACTGTGTTTTACAGACGGCTGTAGACATCCACTGTTGTAACCTTCACCTGAACCCCTCCATATATTGACAAGGATTTGAACCATATTTGCGTTAATGACTTTATAAGACTGGTTGCCAGTGATTTTCAGTCCAGGTCTTGTGCAATTTGGGATACCTCAGCCTTTTCTCCTCATTTCCTTTCCTTGGCTTCTTGACAGCCACCCTTCCACTGACACAGTTTCTGATCATGATTCATACGTCAGCGTTAAGTTGCTTAAGAAATAAAAAAAAACCCCCAAAAATAAAACCCATTCCTCTGTAAATGGCGAGGATTGAAAATGACTTAAAATCAAGCAACGTCCGGCGGGAGGAAAAAAACCCTGTTGCTTTTGCACAGTACTTCAGGATCTTTTGTATGTATTGTTATGTGTTACTGGACCTTGGCTCATTACATTGTATTTCCATATGACACAAAAGACTAAAGTTTATTTGATGGTGGAAAAAACAAGATATAATCCCCAAGAGTCACAAACCTGTATCCAGATATAGATAAAGGAGAAAAATGCCAAATAAACAAGTCAGTCAGAAAAATGCATCAAAACAACCTTTCAAAAGCTGCTCTGTGAAGATGCTCATAGTTCTGACAGAAGAAGTGACCTGTGAAGAGAGAGGTCTCTTTTCTCTTATGACACATAGATCAAAGTCAGCGCTGGGCACAGTTGCCATAAAGGTACCAAAGCACTATATATTACTAACTGGCATGTTAAGTCTACATATAAAGAGGGTCAAAGAATATGCTCAAGCTCAGTGTCTGGCAGTAAACTGGTAATTGTATGCTGTCATCAGGACCAACCCATGATAATTAGGGGTGCATATGTCTGATAAGCCAAATTAGAATCTGTCTTTATGATGTGACATTATGACAAAACCAGTCACAAGAAATTGACTTTTTTGTCATCAGTCTTCAGGTTTAATTACAGTTTCATTCAGGGAGTCATACAAAGGAGTATTGTTATGAAATTAGCGCACACCCTAAATGGAGTTCTAAACAAAATTGGGTTGGGCTTTGCTTTAGCTCATAAGACTGTCAGTCGAACTCTGCTGCCATCCTGTTAGAGCTCATATAGGTTGTGCTACTCAAAATGCTCTAGCCTGCCCACAGTTGCTGTGGAGGTGCAAGCAGCTTGGCAACCCACCATTCCTGCTTTGCCTTTCATGCTGTGTCTAACTTGATCAGTCTCATACTTGCTGTCATTGGTGTCTGCTCTGTAATGTGCTAGGTTTGCTGCTGCTATCCCACAAAAGACCCCACACTGTCAAATATAAATTACTGCAGATAGAAATATCGATCATCTTTAGACTCTTGTGGTCCCGACCTAACTACTGTTAGTTTTGTATTCTAATTATGTATTGATACACTGGGTCTTCTTGATGTGGCTACAGTATAAATATTCTGCTGACTATATGTTTAGCTTTGACCTGTATATCATCATTTGTGACAGCCAACTGGCATCTGATTCTCTTCCACTTCATTTGGGAAATCTCTAGACGTGATGCATATACTGACTTGGCAAAATATCCTGTAATAAATGCCAAGATGCCAACAGGATGCGCTAATATAGACATCAAGCAGCTACTGAACTATTATGCTAGTATTATTAGAGGAAAAAAAGCTATAAATTACCTGCTAAGGAGACGCTGGAGAAAGTGTGTTCCTGTGCCTCCTACATACTTTATGACTGAAATTTGGAGAAGCCACTTACTCCTACAAGATAAGTTTAAAGTCCTTTTTGAAAATAGAAATATTACAGTAGGCTTGGAATTATGAATTAAGCGAATCTGTTGCTTTAAAAAACCTCACTTTAATAATTTTTTGGATGATGTCTCCCAGCATTTCTACTACAAATTTCATGCACAGTAGGAGTAATGAAATCTGCAAAATAATCCAATTACGGGATGAAACGCCTTAAGTGAGCAAACGCGGACTTGAGGGAGACACGTTTCTTTCGTTATGATATTGGACGCAGCATTTCCCCCTCAGACTACCTGCCGAGCAGCTGTGCGATCAGGTACATTTTTTACTTTTGCGGGAGAATAGTGATGAATGGAAACTTTGCGGGTACAGCCAGAACTCATATTCTGTTTAGCTTCAGTGGAGGTTGATGATATATGTGGGTTATAAGACAAACTCGCGCATCTTGTTATTTTTAACTCCTAACCTTGTTCAGGGTGTCACTGGCAGTTTTGACTGCGAGTGCTGAAGAATGAATTCCCACTGGGGCCACTCCAGCTAAAAATGTATCCACTCATGATGCTGTAAGCTGCTTTAGTTTCAAAACACTGTATAAACCGAATTCAAGGAGGAAGACCGCTGAAGGCTTTTCGGTTTTCCATCCAAAAGGAGACTCGTAGAAATGGGAGAGCCCCCCCCCCACCCAATGCATTATTTCTGCATTCCTATTCCTGTACTCTAACTTTAATGCATGCAGAGGCCTTGATAGGAGGAGGATAGTACCCTAACCTGTCCTAATTTAAAGCAAAAACCGCCCAGCAAACAAGGTTGCCATTTTTCGGTCATCATTGTTTCAGTACAAAAATAGCTTATGCCATATGGAGTGTGGTTTGCATCCAAACCACCAGTGAGAGTTAATCATCAAGGTGCACATTAGGCTTCAAATGCTTTTCCTTGACAGTGGAGCCAGTTCACTGTTCCGTTAGTTGACTGGCCTTCAATCAGTTGACACAGACTGAAGCCCCCGTGTTGGCCAGCTTCCACTGTGCTGACGTGTCTTTGTGGAGGACTCTATGCCCACCAGCTTCAGGAGATCTGTAGCTAAACCAGCTCACAAAGCAGCCAAGCAACAAAAAAAAAGGAGTTTCCCAACGGGGATAAATGGAGTTTTGCAATATTACAGTTTCTCTGCTAGGCGTATAGCCTGCTGAACACAATCAATAGCAGAGAAAACAAAGCAAAATGCCAGCAATTGGGATGATTGCGCGCTGCGTGATGGATCCCTGCCAAAATGGATGGAGCAGACTCCCCACTTAGCACTTTTCCTCATTACCTCCTCATGGTGCATAACTCTTAAATGTGTATTCATTGCACAAGAACAACCTCCAGCGGAGCCTTGATGTGCAAATGTATTTTTCCCCCGCATCCAGCTGGGCTTGTGTAAATGTACAGTCGCTACAATCGGCCACTTCTGAATAAAACTTGAAGGTTTTTGAGGTAATTTCTGTTGCCAACTTAGTGAGCTATGAATCTTATATTTAAGCTACTTTTCTCTAAATCCTTTAAGATGGTTCTTAAACTTTTAGGTGTGCAGAGGAGAATGTGGGGCAGGAGGGGGGGTTGTTAGAGGGAGAAAGGCGATTGGATTTAAGTGGAACTGATTTTTCTTTATTTTTCTTTTCCAATGTGGTTTTTGCTCATCCTTGTGCCTCAATTGACCTCTGTTTCTCAACATTTCCTCTTATCTAACTATCATTTTCGTACCCCTTTTTCTATATCTGCTTCACGATTAATCTGTATTTCCTCTCTCTCGCTCTCTTTCCCATCCCATCCTACCTCTGTTTTCCTTCAGGGCGCTGTTCCTCGGTTTGTCCAATAACCCTCATATCACTGATTTACACCTGGACATCAGCAGCTGTGAGGTACGCTCTGTCGGCCTGTACTCAGGGTGTATTCACTCATCATCTTCATATATCACCTCCTGTGGCTATCCCATCATGCTCTGCTCCTCTCTGTCTGCCTTCCACAGTTGAGGTCAGCAGGTGCCGGGGTGATTCAGGAGCTGTTTCCTCGAGTTTCATGCGTGGGGACTTTAGATATCTCTGATAATGGTAAGAACCCACAAGGGATGCACTTACAGGGGTTGTTGTATGTGTGTTGGGTAGCTGTAAATCGTATAGACTACGCCATTATTGTTTTGACTCCATCAGCTTTTAAATTGAATGGCTTTCTTTTAAACTAAACTAGTGAACCAGTCTCAGTCCCTAGAGCCTGGCTGATTTATCGGTGGGCCAGTACTGTTGGTTGATATTGGTTATTTCCTGATCTATCTGTCTGCATTTTATAACAACCAGTAAATGAAAATGTAAGTAGAGCTGGGAGAAGCACCCTTCAGCTGTGAGTGTTGACATCGGATAGTTTGAGGTGAATCTGCAGCTTCACTGTTGGCAGCACTTGTACTTGAAATGCCACAAACACAACAACCAGAGGCCTGCACTATGAAGAGAGTTCATCATACCCAGGGTGTCTTACTGTTATCACGACTCACTTACCCTCCCTGTGGCGATCAGTGGTCACACGGAGCTGGTTATCGGCTTGCTAACTAAACCCCTGCATGTTCACAGGCTGGCGTTGGCATCTTCTGACCCATCCTAGTGATGGAAAAGTGTTCTGGCAACAAAGTAGCTGTTTTTACAAAGAAAAATGAAACTATGGGAAAATATGAAAAGGTTAAATGTATAAAAGAGACACGGCAGTGCACACCCACATGAATGCGATTAGAATTTACTAGTCTACTAGCATGACTGATAAAATGAGAATGATATTTTGAAGCATGAATAAAGAAGCTGATTCCAGTCCCCTTATCTGTGTGAGTTTAGTGGCTGAACTAATGTATTTCTTCATAGTTCAACAATGATGTAATCATTCATGGCGACACCAGATTTTTGTCTTTACATTCAAGACCTGATTACCAGCTGAGCATAGTGAATAAAGACCTGCTGCATCATACCACTGATGATGCAAATGTATGTGTGAATTTGAATCACCGTGTTAACATACCAACAAAGGCATGTTTTGATTCTTGCCTAATCTTAGTCCTGTTTGTGGGAGTTATCGAAATCTCTTTTAAAGACCATTATTTATGCAGTCCAATTAAATTGTCTTTAAATAAATACCATAAACTACTTGATGCCTAAAAATCTGCTATTGATTGTGTTGACTAGAACTACTGCAAAGTGTAGTTCTGTTCATGATGCATGTCCATATTTAGTTTGATATATTTTCAAATTTTACAGGACTGTTCTTCACCTTGAAGTTTCAGTAAAAAATCTGACACTTAACCAATGAATCCTGTGATGTTGTAATGGGTAAAAACTAGAACTAAAAATATATATTGGACTGTTTTTACCACCTACCCTGCTGACCGCTGACCAGCTCGTTTCCCAAACAGCCAGTAATCTAGTTATAGTATTATAACAGAGACGCTAATAATACCTGAAACATTAGCTGCAAGCAGCTTCCGTCACCCACCCTCCTTGAATGTGTCACAGCAAGCTTTCGTAAAATGAATGCACTTCACTGTGAGCGCTGGAGTTTATTTAACCCGCAGATATTTTTGATCCCTGAATGAGGCATTTTACTCTGAAATATCTTGCCATGGTAACCGCTTCCATTTAGCAGCATCCTCTATCCTTGAGCTTTTGAAAAGGTGAGTGGGTGTGAGAAGGAGGAGGTTTAATTGGGAGTATTTTGGAATTTCAGTGGGCAGTGAGATTTTGTTCCAAAATGGACTATGAGAGAGAGAGAGGGAAAAATGGAGCTTTGAGGGCCAGAAATGTTAGCACCTGGCTCAGCAAATCATGAGTCACTGGTATAACGGCCCAGTAATACTCAATTTTATGTAATAAAATACGACTTGTTCGGTCCTTTATACCAGTTAATGGATTGCCTATTTATGGTCCAGAATAACTTGAAGTTTCAGGCATGTTTCTACTTTTTTATTGGCATGTACTAGGATGTAATTAAAGGTCTACTTTGAATGAGTTTTCACATAAGCTCCACTGAGCGTACCACTGCTGGCGTTGCGCTCGTACTCCAATGATGTGTGTTGGCTTCTGTTTGTGTGTGTGTGTGTAGGTTTGGATGCTGACTTGCTGGCTGTCATCCCAGCGTTCTCCCGGCATCCCTCCCTCAAACACCTGATGCTGGGGAAGAACTTCAACATCAAGGGCAGGTATGGACTGCGCGGGGGGGGAAGCAGCTGTGTGCAGATGGTTTGTGGAGATGATGCAGATGATGAATGCTTTCCCTCTTGTTTCTGCCTCCTCAGGGTGCTGGATGAAATTCTGCAGAAACTAGTTCATTTGGTGCAAGAAGAAGAGTGTGTGAGTTTGATTATGTAACATATTGTGCGTGCACAAATTCTCTGTGGTGTCATGCTCAGATGCATGCCCACGCGGACCTCCAAGATTTGTCACTGTGCGCACAAACCCTCGCTTGTCACAGTTTAATTCTTGTATCCTCATTCGTGCAGTCTTAAGCTCCATCTCCCACCTGCCACACGCGCAAGGTATAAACATGTACACGAGCCACGCTGTCTACGAGCCAGACGAATGATTCATTTGGTCTCAGTTTGTACGCGGGGCTCCCGAGGCTCTCTCTGCTGCGCAAATTCAGCATGACAAGTAGCTTACTCAATTATTTACCACTGTTGATGGTGATAGTTCACAACGATGCTCCAGAAGCGAACATGGACTGATGCTTGTATGAAAGCGCACCAACACTGGCCCAGGCGGTTGTAAATGTGCACATTTAAAGGAATTACACAGGCACTTTATCAGAGGTCAGCCATAGTCAGCTCACACATTAAGTGTTGAAAACACAAGCATCAAAACAATCTGTGAGTGTCCCCTGCAGACTGTTGGCATTAGTGTTAGTACCATGTTAACGCTCTAGTATGAGTCATAAAAGGCTTCTAGCCTCAAACGTGAGAAAAAAGAAAACTCTCAACAGACTAAATGAAATGAAGATGATTCAGAATGCATAAGACTGCTATCAGTAGGGATAAGGAAACAGGAGTGTGGATTTTAAAGGAATCGGTCAACATGTGATTGAAGTGCAGATTTTCAGCTTTAATTCAAGGTGTTTAACAAAAGTGTAGCATAAACTGTTTTGGAACTGCAGCAATTTTTATACACAGTCCTCCATTTTTGCTCAAACCTAACTGGACAATTGCCCAACATCAAGTCAGGAACAGTCCCACAGAGGTAGGAGTGTCACTGTCAAGGTCTGCCATCAAGAATGGAGATGCAGAGGGTTTACAAAAAGTGCAAACCACTGGTTACGCTCAAGAGCACGAAGACCCCACTAGACTCTGCCAGAAACCATCTAAGAGCGCCTGCACACTACTGGAAAAAAGTATTTGCATAGATGAAATTAAGATCAACCTGAACTTAAAAGATTGCAAGAGAAAAATATGAAGAAGGACCAAAAAAAACTTGATTTGTAGCATACGATATTGTCTGTCAAACATGGTGGAGGCAGTGTTATGGTATGGGCATAAAGTGGAACTGGGTCACAGGTGAATTCTCAAATGTACAGGGCTAAACTCTCTGTTCAAAAAACTCAAATGCTGCAAAACTTGGACAGTAATTCGTACTGCAAAAGTACGATACTGGCACAAAAGCACACTGCAAAAGCAAACCAAACTCAAAGCAAGGAAATATTCATCTTGATTGTTCGATCTAAAATCCACTGTGCTGGTGTGCAGAGGCAATATTACAAGTTCTACAAAAACGTATAAAACTAACTGGAACCTCATTCTTGTTTGTTTTAAGCTGTAAAAATGTAATCCATTTTCTCCTGTATTGAATTCTTTTTTAACCCCCCCAAAAAACTGCTTGTTCCAGGTTTATGTTTACCATAGAGACATGAGAAAAGCATCGACCTTCACATCTAACTCTTTCCTAGAAAACGAATGAGTATTCTTCAAAATATTGTAGATGGCTCTTACAATCCTAGCCAGGTCCAGGAGAGTTAACCACAGGAGACTGTGCATGGCTGGAAATCTTTGTGTGCATAAGGAATATTCAAAAATGTGTTCACAGAGTCGTTTAAGCAGAGACAGGCAAAAACCTTCAGTAGAGCCCTTTTCAAACCTTTTTTTAACAGAAAATATGTCCAATTTGTACATCAGCAACATCATTTAAAGGAGTGTTAACAATCAAATTAGTTCAGCGTGCATTTCAAAGTCCTAACGAGTAAAACAGCAAAACAACAATTAATAATGAATGAGGGTTTGAAATGAAATCTGATCTGATTTTCAACCATGTTCTTTCATTATTGATTTTTTTCCTAATTAAATTTCAACAGAAATTGTAATAATTAATGAACCTGATAAATACACAGATTTCTTTTAGAGTATGGACGAAATTGGAAGTAATAACTTCTTGCTTTAGGTGGATGTTTCTTTTATCATTTAAACATAGGTGGTGCTTCTCACATATAATTGCCCTCTATAAAAAAAAAAAAAATCTGATTTTCAAATATGCTTCCGTATTGGTTACTCCCTGCTCCCCTGGCATCCTCCAGGCCCTGCAGTCCCTCTCGCTGGCTGACTCGAGGCTTCGGCAGCGGGGCACAGTGCTCGTCAACGCCCTGGGCTCCAACGCTTGTTTACGGAAGGTGGACCTGAGCGGCAACCTCCTGGAGGACTCTGGGGCCAAGATGCTCAGCAAAGCTCTGCAGATTAACACAACACTTAGGTGGGTGTGTGCGTTACAGCAGTAATAGACGATTAAGATGAAGAAAAGAGGGGATTTCAGTGCAGATCAGAAACCCTCATACGTAGGAGGGGCATGTCTGGAGAAGATGCTATAGACAGCAGATTAAAGAAAGAAAATTAATATGTTAGGTTTAGGAAGGGGATACAGTGAAGTTTCTATGAACAGTGAGTTGAAGGTGGCGCTTCAAAGATGGGAGGGGGTGGAGTGGCATGTAGGAGATAAGAAGGGTGGGGGGTATTAGGACCAGACCTAATACTGAGTAGCCTGAGGGATGTTACAAACTGGAGAGATGAATTAGTGGGAGGGGGCCTTTCAGACATAGCTTTTACAGCACCACCCTTAACAACACAGCGAATAACACTTCATGTTCGGAGGTATGTTTGACTTTAGAGTTGTAACAGGAGTCAATAAAATATTGAGAAAGGGCAAAGGAGGCCAGAAACCTCCTTGAATACTGGGGTTGTGGGGTGGGGGTGGAGTAGTACTGTGTGTGTGTTGGGAAAGGTTGGATGTGAAAGTTACGAAGAGATCGGAGAGGGAGACCACCTAAAGAGATAGATCTGGGTTTTTGCTGATTGAATTTCTAGGGCAAACCAAGTCAGGGGGGATGGGGGGGATTGAGGAGGAGGATGGATGAAAGGAAAGATGAGCTGAAAATGAGTGATGTATTAAAAACAGGAGCTCGTCGGTGTCGGGTGTAGGTGGAAATTCTGCTCTGCGAAATAACAGAAGCTCATTAGCGGCACGGCAGTTGTTCATGCATCTCTAATGTTGGGATACCATACACCTAGCTAAAAGAAAGCTCTGACGAATATCTTAATATTTATGTCTGTCCTGCGTGGTCAAAGAAGTACTGTCACTTTGATGTATCTGTGTGAGATTTTAATGTGGATTAGGCACTTTAGAAAGCAACCGATCCTCTTCTCCTTTTCCCTCCTCTCGGTGCTGGTCTTACCCCATTTCCCGCTGCTTTAATCCCTCTCAGGAGTGTGACGTGGGATCGCAACAACACCACGGCGACAGGCTTCCAAGATGTGGCGAGAGCGTTGGAGCAGTAAGACGAACGCAACGCAGCACACCAACATCCTTTTGAAGAGGGCGGACGCACACACACATGAAACGCATCACTCACACACCCATATGAAAGGCAGATAACCATCTCTGCGTGATGTTAGCGATTACAGAATGTTTCATCATTCTCCTGACGTGTGTGCCAGTCAAATAAGTGTGGGCGTGAAGTTTGTACCCGCGCATCTCTGTCTGTGTGTACAAGGGTGTGTGGGTGTATTTGCGTATTAGGGAATTGCAGACAGCTGTTATAAGTGCCCCGGGCATTTCCTGTTTGTTCTTGTTAACATCAGTTTCTCCAGTTTATTATTGCCAGGGTAATGTTGTCTTTCTATCTGCCCCTCTTTGTCTTCCTTCGCTCTGCAACAAACAGCAACTTTACCTTGCAATACATGCCCCTGCCCCTCAGCGATGTCACTCAAGC
The DNA here is from genome assembly GCF_963969265.1 of Rhamphochromis sp. 'chilingali'. Classification (NCBI taxonomy): domain Eukaryota; kingdom Metazoa; phylum Chordata; class Actinopteri; order Cichliformes; family Cichlidae; genus Rhamphochromis; species Rhamphochromis sp. 'chilingali'. Next base: position 7,586,228 of record NC_137943.1, on the reverse strand, counting down.
GCACCGCAGCGCCCCAGAGAAGACCGACCAAGCCCTGACCAAGGTGAGGAGGACTTCTTTTCTTTAGCCTGTGGTTTGCTAAATTTGCTGCACCATGTTGCAAGACACAGATGGTTAATAAGAGCCTGGTAATAAGAGTCACACTTAGGCGTGGGTCTGATGAATGGCTTTCATTTACTCGTGCGTTAGAAGTGATGATTAAATGTGAATGTTCCCAGAGATGATTATGTTGATGTCTGTATGATATGTTGTGACATGAGAATGACTTTTCTAATACTGCCAGAGTCCTTCTGAGAGTTAGGTTTGCAATCTGTGATAGAGATTCCAGATGTCTGTAACTGCTAACGTAGTTCTGTCTGTGTCATATTCATATTGCATCCATGTATTACAGGTTCAGTTTAAAGGATTTAAAGACTTAATTCAATTCACTTTTATTTATATAGTTCCCCAAAAAGGTGATATTACAGTGCTTTATATTGTGAGGTAATATAGCGTGAGATCACAAAAGATCTGGCAATTCCTTACAGCATGCACTTGGCGACTTGAGGGAGAAAGAACTCCCTTTTGATAAGAACAGACTTCCAATAGGCCAGACTCAGGGAGAGGCAGGCATCTGCTGCCACTTGTTTTCCTTTGGGGGGGACAAAATGCAACCTAATTGATAGTGGAGACAGTTTTTAACATAATAAGTAAGTAAGGTTTATTTATTAAGCGCTTTTCACAGACAATCGGTCACACAGCGCTGTACAAAAATGGCAATAGTGGCACAGAAACACACAGGGAAAGAAAATAAAGGGAGTGACCAATGCTTGGTTTGTCATGGGAAGTCCTCCAGCAGTCTGCCTGGTAGCGGCATAATTAAGAAAAAAAAGGTTCATGGTCACCTGATTTAACTTTGGCTATAAGCTATGTCAAAAAAGCTCAAAAGTAGGGAAGGTGTATCTTTCCCGAATGCAAACTGGGAGTTCTAGCTCCAAAGGAGAGGAGCTTGATAGCTGAAAGCTCTGTCTACCGCTTCTACTTTTAGAAACCCTGGGACCTAAAAGTAAGCCTGCAGTCTGTGAGTGGGGTGTTCTGTTTGGGTAATAGGGTGCTATGAGGGTTTGCTCTCATGCTCTCAAATTAAAATCAGACTTGTCTTGGAATGCAACACCTTGTCTGTTTAGATGAAAATTAGTATTATCATGATAAAAACATATACAGTCTGTGGTTTAACTAAAATATAAAGAAAGCAGTAGTCACATCCATTCATTTGGAGGCAACGCCAAGTGCCTGCTTGAGGAAGTGCAGTCTTTGGAACTTGTGTTTGCTTCATTTTTCAGCCCTGGAGGTTCCTCCAGGAGGTCTTTAGGCAGAAACAACGCAAGAAAAAGCCCAGGCGGGCATCTTTGCTGCAGGGTGTAATGGTCACATTAAAAAATTCCAACAACATTATTCAGTTAATTGTTAATTTATGCAATTTATTATACTGCTCTACGCTGGTCATTGCCAGCAACATTCAGAAGTGTTCTTTGAGTTTGAACTTGCTCTGTCACTCATGCCATATGCCGAAATGTCAAGATTTTTTAAAACTCTTCTGATGATTTATTTTCTTCCTCTCTCTGATTCTGAGTATCTGCTCTGCAGCATTTCTCTAAGTCTCTTGGCACTTCCTGTTACTTTGAAAAAGAGAAAAAAAAAGCCAAAAAGTGACAGATCTCTTTTCGCAGACGTACAGTTTCTGGGCAGTGAGTTGCATGGTTGTCTTTGCAATTATGATGTGGTTGCTTCAAGTAAAGGCCACTTGAATTGTAGTTGAGGTTTTTCTTGCCAGGGAACAAAGACATATTTAAAGTCCACCTGTGTTCCATGTTACGAAGAAAATCAACACCCATTCAGAGTTTTCACTTTTTGATCAGCCGAGCACCAGTTGTCAGTTTGCATTGACTGCTGTCTGTCAATCCGGCACGTCGAGGCATACGTGTCAAGATTCTTATTTTGATTGTAGACTCAGTTTCTTGTATTTGTAATCGGAGAACTTTTTCAAGTTGCCAATCAAAGAATGAAACTAACTGACAGCAACACAAAAAAAAATGACAGGCAGTGTACATACAGCAAATGTGGCCTTTCTTAGCAGCTGTGTCTTTTTGTGTGGATGCTCATCCTAATAAAATCCATTAAACAAATCCTCATAAAGTGTGGCTGCTAATGGTGCTAAGCAGGAGAGTTGGCCGTAATTAAACATTAATCATTGTAGCTGCTGAAATGGTTACTTAGTATCACTGCTAAATAAAATGCTACTCATCAGCTAGCTTGTAAGCTGCAGGTAGCAAAACAAATCCGTGTACATTGCATGTCAAACACTATTTCCGTGACAGCTCAGTTTTCAGTCAATAGCAAATCCGTCTTCCCCAGAGGCTTGTGACTGAAGGTACATTTCTGATACGGCTCGACAAAGCTAACACATAGGGTTGCCAACTCCCTGAAAAATAAATAAGGGACACCTCGTGGCCAGGGCCGGGCAACCCAGTTGTCTTCACCCTTCCCACTGTTGTGAATTTTCTAGCTCTTTTTTTGTGTGTGAAATTATTTTTTTTAACCATTTGACTTGAAGTTGATTTAAGTAGATGCATATTCTATTCTTTGTGATATGAACACATGTGAAACAAATGATCATTTAGCCATTTATTTTTAGCTCAAAATGACAACATTAACACAGTAAAACAGGTCTCTTTCTTAAACAGAAGCCTGTCATGCTTAACTTTTGAGAATATAAGTAAATCTTTCTTTAAAAGAACTCTGTCCCGCTTAACTTACAATAATAGAAAATAATAGAAAGAAAAACATTCTTGTAACAGTGCACATTTAGTGCATTTAGTACAATTGGCTTCAGTTGAGGTATTATTTCAGCTTTTCTAATGCTAATCAGCTGCTCCTGTTTGTAAACCCGCTTGTTGCCATGATTACGCACCTTAATTCATCATCATTATTCATCTATGTATTACTTTTATGTATTAGTCATCTATTTGTTGTAATCATCTATCCTTGCAGTTGTTTATTACACAAAATAAGTTATATTATCACACTTCTGGCCACATAGCGCTGATATTCACTGCACATATTAACTTTTTCCAGCCAGGTGTTTTCCTTTTCCCATTCTTACCCTTTCTCTGAGCGAACAAACATTGCTGCTCTAATTCTGGGCTTATGCTGGGCTTACACTGTGCGATTTTTTCAGTCGCGTTATTCAGCTCCTGCTCAAACTGCACGATTGACTCGCAGGGGTTAGAAGTTCGTAGGTCACGATGCAGGGTCTCACACTATAGCTTGCCTCCACCAGTGTGTGAATGTGAGAGTGAATGAATAGTGGCATTGTAAAGCGCTTTGGGTGCCTTGAAAAGCGCTATATAAATCCAATCCATTATTATTATTATTATTATTATTATTATTATTATTATTATACGGCCCGATGCTCTGATGCGACCTGATTGCTCACACTGTGCGTCCATAAAAATGAAGGTTATAACAGAAATTCTGTCGCTCGCTCTCTCTGTCTTTCACTCACACAGACACACCACCACCACCATCAACTTTGCTAAATTGCTAATGAAAAACATTGATCAGGCAGCTGTGATTGAGCAGCAGTGTAAATCCAACTATTTTCACGGTTGTTGTGGTCGTGATAATTTTGTGAGGCCACATCGAAAAGGCTCAGATGAGCTTTCCAAAGTTCTACAAGTTGTGCCTCCATCGCTTGTGTCCAGATCACACGCTGCACTGCCGTGCTGCGCCGTCTTTTTCGCTGACATTTGTGTTTGCGCAGTGTGACAAACTGCGGTGAGGTTTGAAATCCTCGCGACCAAGCGATTGATGATCGGGAGCTCGTCGTGAGGTGTTAATCGCGTCTCGTTACCCCACGTATACTACACGATGCACGACGCACAATGAAGGCCAAAATCGGGCCGATCGCCAAAACGGTCGCACGACTCAAAAATCGGCTCAAAATGGGCCAAAAATCGCACAGTGTAAGCCTCACGACGAGCTCCCGATCATCAATCGCTTGGTCGCGAGGATTTCAAACCTCACCGCAGTTTGTCACACTGCGCAAACAAAAATGTCAGCGAAAAAGATGGAGCAGCACGGCAGTGCAGCGTGTGATCTGGACACAAGCGATGGAGGCACAACTTGTAGAACTTTGGAAAGCTCATCCGAGCCTTTTCGATGTGGCCTCACAAAATTATCACGACCACAACAACCGTGAAAATAGTTGGATTTACATTGCTGCTCAATCACAGCTGCCTGATCAATGTTTTTCATTAGCAATTTAGCAAAGTTGATGGTGGTGGTGTGTCTGTGTGAGTGAAAGACAGAGAGAGCGAGCGACAGATTTTCTGTTATAACTTTAATTTTATGGACGCACAGGGTGAGCTCTCAGGTCGCATCAGAGCATCGGGCCGTATAGTGTGAGACCTGCATCGTGACCTACGAACTTCTAACCCCTGCGAGTCAATCGTGCAGTTTGAGCAGGAGCTGAATAACGCGACTGAAAAAATCGCACAGTGTCTGCCCAGCTTTAGGTGTACTGTCGTCCGAGACTTGCACCGCAGTGTCGGGGTTTGTTTCCCTGTTGGCCATGCTTCTTGTTGTGGTCATCTGTTGTCTTCCGGTATTTTCTCCGCAAGCGACCTTTCCTCGACCAATGAGATAAGCGGTAATCTGAATTGTCATACTCGAATTGTCATAAGTGTGCTGTCAGCTCATTGGTCACAAAGCAGGAGAGGGGCTGGGAATTATGTTTTCAAACAAAGCATTAATTCCATTAAAAGTTATAGACTACTTTTGATTCTCACTGTATTACGGGACAAAGTGCGTCCCTTATTAGCTCAATACGGGACGTGTACTTTTGTTTCTAAATACGGGACGATTCCGTATTTTAAGGGACGGTTGGCAACCCTACTAACACATTACTATGTGTATATATCTGTAGGATTTCTGACTGTTAAGTTGCCTGCAGACTTTCTGGTTCTAATCAAACACGGTTCCCTAAGGAGAGCTTTTAATTTAATTTGAGGCTTTATTAGCTTGGACAATGCGTGTGAGCCTTCAGAGTCCCTGTGCAATTCTTTATTCAATCTTTCTTTACATATGCTAAGATGATGATGCAGTCAACGCATCCACCTGCTGAGTCAAGAAAACAGATTAAAGGCGTCCCGTATTTTTTTTTTCCCTAGGGATCAAACCTCTCTCTCTAGTCTCCTTATTACCATGCAAATGGGTTCGTCTCCTGTCTCCCGCACACCGCACTTTGTAAACACCTGTCATCACCACTCCTCTTCCTCCCTGTTTGTTTTCTGTGTGTGTGTGTGCGTGTGCGTGTGTGTGTGTGACAGATCCAGCGTGCCCTGCTAAGGAACAACCAGACTCAGCGTTTCTCTCAGAAACAGGCTCTCAGGCTGCACCAAGGCCTCGTCACCAGCACTGCTGAACAGGTGTGTGGCTGTGCTCATGCTGAGGAATAAGTCACTTCTGTTTTGGGTCTAATTGTATGCCTCCACTTTTGCACATGTGTATGTGTGCAGGTGATGGAGCGTCTGTGTGTACGGGTGCAGCAGCAGGTTTGTGTCCTGAAAGGCTGCGAGGAAGGAGAGGAGGTCCAGACGGCTAGACAGATCCTCAAAGAAGCAAGGAACTCGAGAGCTGTGAGTGGGTTATAAGTGTGTGTGTGTGTGTGTGCGTGTGTGTGTGGCTATGTATTTTAATCTTTGACTCTTCCACATGTACTTTAGAGTCTTGAACCAGCATTCATTTCTTTATAGTTGGTGAAGCCACTTAACACTCACCTGTAAATCACTCAAGCATAAAAAAGACATCTATCTCAAGGGATGAGCCATCGTTCTGTCTATACTTAACACACAACTTAGCAAAAAACATGTTTTAAACTATATCTTCAGACATTTTGTTGCTAAAAGCCTTTCACAAGAACACACCATTTATTCCCATTTCTTTAGTAAAGTCTGTGAAAAATGCCAAATATGACACATTTAATATTTTTTGCACCAACAAGGTGATTCCCTAAAGAAGTACCGTATTCGTCCAAAACGTAGCATATCCCAGCATGGTGTGCATGTTCTTAGAAAAAGTAAAAGACGTAAAGAATGATCTACAACAGATGAATGCCATCTGAAAGTCACGTCTTAAAGTAACAGGGATAAAATCCAGCAAAGATCTGACAAAACGTAAGCGATGCATCTGGTCCTTCAGCTGATCCTTCTGCTGTAGTCGAAATCTCAGGAAGGATAACTGGGAGAAAAAGGCTGACTTAAGGCAAATTATACAAGAACTGGACTGATAATTTCTGTCAACAGTTCTTATGGAGAGATGAATCCAAAGAATGTCAGAAGAGAGCTCCAACAGTGAGTGTCTACAGCCATTTGTAAAACAGGGTGGAGGCTCAGTCATGGTTTAGGGCTGCATTTCAGCCAGTGGTGTTGCAGATCTTGTCAAAATTGATGGAATTATAAATGTAGAAATGTATTGTCAGGTTATGGTCCACCACACAATACCATCTGCCAATCCAGTAAAAGCATACCTGGATGGAAAAACACTGGATTGTTCCCCAGAGCCCAGACCTCAACTCTACTGAAGTGTGGTATTGTATTGACAGAGAACAGAACAGAAGGCAGCTAACATCCAAAGAAGAGCTTTGAATGTCCTTCAATAAGCCTGGAGAACTATTTCTGAGGACTAGAAATTACAAAAACAGCTGCCTTGGAGAGTTCAGGGTTTGTTGAAGATTAAAGGTCGCCACTTCATTATCGACTTTAAAGCTCGTTAGAATTGTACAAAGTCTGTTTTTACCTTATATGATGTATTTCCATAAGTAACAAAATGTTAAAAATGAGAGTTGATTAAAAACTTTCACATAGTGCTGCAGCATTGTATGATTCAGAGTTCTGGGTATTGGTGGACCTCCCAGGTCATCCACACTTTTGCTCAGCCGTCTCCCACTGCAACAGCTTACTTTTAACTGGCTGCCCCTCTCAAACACAAGATTTGAACACCAGGTGAAAAATGGAGGCAGGACAAGCGGTAGCTGGAAATTTCATGGTGAGCTGTGACCATATTAGGGATATTACCCCCTTACATCATAAAAATCCCACAATGGTAAGAACTGTTCAAAGCCAAGCATCTAGTTAATGAATGTGTGCCAGTTCAGTTTATTGCAGTGGGAAATATTGTACTTTGTCCTTCACTACATTTACCTAACTGCTGTAGTGACCAATTAGTTAGCAGTTTAGGATTATCCACTTCTAAGAAGGCATTCCCTTTTCCCTGGAGAAACTTTACAGAGCCTAACTGCATCACAGTGCACTGATGCAAAGACATATTTAGCAGCCTCCTTATAGTCATTCGTGCATTAAAATACAAGAGCTGAAGCTCATGGTCGGAACAGGAAAACACCAATAAAAGTAAAACGAAAGGGCTGCAAAAACCAGTAAAACTGGAATTATGCAAATGTTTATTACACAGTATTACCCGGAGCACGACGTCAGACCCAACTGTAAGATGTTCTGTGACCATATAAACGTGCATTAATGCAGCTGTAAATGCAGCTATTTAAAACCTTTTTTTAGGGTTCACTCAGTATTTTATAACCCAAGCCTGCACAGCAAAATACAGCCTGGCCAAACAAACACATAGAGAATAAAGATTATGAGGGTTGTTTTTTTGACCCAGACCGACGCTAGGCTGGTGCAGCCATTTTGAATCGATAACGGCTTATGTAGTGTGGGAGATTATAATCCAGCATCCATAAATCCGTACAATGCTTTAGCCACATGAGCTCTCAACAGCCACAACTGCAAGCACTGCAGTGTAACTTGACCAAACTGAATGCTAGAATCCAAATGAGAAGTCTGTTTGTGCTGAACGCCAATCAAGTATTAATAACCTGATTTTCAATACACATATCCTGCTGCAGCAGCAAATAAACATAGCATGTTCTGCATTGAGCTTAATGTATGTGCCCTGCAAACAGAGCAAAAACAAGATGAAAAACACAGCTTTGCAGCACAGTTTGTTTCGTGCTGCTCACTTCTTCAAATACACAAATATCCTTCACCGATCACCAGTTGTAGACCTGCACTCTTCAACACCTACACCAACACATACACTGGAGACACGCGGGGGGAGCAGTGCTTTCTATTTTCTTCTAAAGAAAAGGCGTGAACAGGATTGTAAGTGATAAATGGATTGTTGCATTCCAAATACAATTTAACAGGAAGGAAGAAGATGTAAATAAGCACGTTCTCCCTGCTTTTTACTCTAAAGCAGTACGCAAACATTTAATAAATGGTTCTGGACACTGTCAAGCATAATGTACATTCTTCATGCTTATTTATACACAACACTTGTCAACAGTTTTACAATTTATATGGAGCTGTATTTCATAGTGTTTGTTAGGGATGCACTTAAAATTCTACACCCAGAGCTGCTCAGAGGTTGCATGAATGCAGGCATAAGAAGAAAGAGATGGCACTCAAAGAAAGGTATATTGAGATCCTTCTCTAAAACCTTATTATGTCTTAACCTTCCTGCTATGTTGGTTTCCAGGAACACCAATTATGCTCCTGGGTTAATTTGGCCCGGGGCAAATTTACTCATCCAAAAGTGTCAGAAACACTGGCATTGATTATTTTACAATTTTCTTTTATAATTTAGATTTTTTTTTTGTTTTCTGTAGTGATGCAGATGACATGTGACATCTCTTCTGTTCTGGGTCAATCTGACCTGCAGCATAACAGGAGGGTTAAAGCAAGCAGACCCGTTTTATTTTTCTGTCAGATGTGACTGACAAGTTTATAAGTGCAGCTTTTATGTCCTAGTGACGTGAACTAAAAAGTCATTTATGCTTCAGACTAATCAAACGGCTGATAAAGATGGTTGTCGAGTCACAAATCGTGCATCTAGAAAGATGATGCATCATTCATGTTGTTGTTTTTTTAAACCAATATTTTTAATTATTTTGTTTTGGTTATTGTTTATTTCCTGATTTTGTTACAGAGAGGCAAAGAGACACAGTGAGTTCTTTTGGGGGTTTTTTTGTCTGTCCTGTCCGGCAGTGTAGGAATCAGAGTTTTTGTCTGAAGGCTAAACAACATGCCCAACATATTGATTTTCCAAAGTGGACCTTTATGGCTTTTGTTATACTGGTTTACTTCATAGTTATACTTTAGGATTTTTTTGATCTTAAGTCATTACAATCAGAACGGTGTAGACCAGGGGATAGAAAAAAGAAAGAAAGAGAAGTTGTGGAGAAAGTTAGCAGAAGGTGAGGGAGAGAAAAGAAGAAGAAGAGGGACAGAGAGAGATGGAGAGAGAGAAGAAACCCTGAGAATCTGCTTGATCATCTGCTGAAAAAAAAACAGGAAAACGAAAACAACAGCGTGCATTTGTGAGTACCTGTTTGGACACTTGTGTGTGAGAAGACGCTTGCGTTCATAAGGTTTATCCATTTAAGTATCTAAGAATTATTATTATATTATAATAATTATTATGGTAAATGAACTGATTCTTATATAGAGCTTTTCTACTCTATCTGAGCACTCAAAGCAGTCATTATAGGATCTGCCTTACAATATAAAGCACCTTCAGGCGACTGATGTTGTGATTTGGCGCTGTATAAATAAAATTGAATTGAACAGAATTAATAGTGGGTGTGGAAGCCACAGCCCTGCGCCCAAAGACATGAAGCAGGCGTGGAGGAGACCTGGGCCCCAGACATCTAGAGGCTCCCCCCCAGAGCACGAGAGCCCCAGGAGGACCACCGCAGGGACAATGACGGCACCCATCTAGAAAAGAGGTGAGGAGGGCCTCAGATGGCGGTCACTCAGCAGCCATAGTGTAGAAACCACAGGGGGCTGCAGTGACAAGGCTCCACCAGCAGCCAGCTGTGCCAGAGCAGACCAAGTCCAAGGGCCCAAAAACCAGAGAGTCCCCCGCCCCCAGCAGTGGCCTGAGAAGCCAGGCCCCCCGGCAGCTGCCCTGAGTGAGCCAGTACACACCCGAGCACCCAGCCCCAGTCACAGAGAACCACCAACACATCGGCGGGTGGGGACACCAGCCACCAGCAGGGAATGTGATGGGGGAAAATAGGCCGCCACAACTGGGTTGGCCTGAGATGCTCTGGGAGAGGTGGAGTCTGAGACCTGACCTGACACACAGACATAAGACAAACAGACACACACAGACACAAGCATCCATTCCCACCCTCATGCACACATATACAAATACTCCGCACTCGCCCAACATGGAGACACAGAAATGAACGCTGTACACACTCTCACACTCCCCATACACCCTCTATACTCCCAGGTCCAGGCACCAACACACCCAGACCCAGGAGGTGGTTCCCTTTACTCTGCGGTGGAGACAAGCAGACCGCATTGACCTGCAGCAGCAGGGAAGCCCACCAGTCCAGAGCCTGACCAGGCGGCCAGCTCCTCCTCCTGGCCCATTGACAGCAAACAGAGAATGGGGATGTGAAAAGACCCCATACCTCACTCCGCTTGCAGTGTTGATGCGTGCTGATCTAAAGTGCACTTAAATAGGGGAGGGGCATGGCACCAACAACCCTCTGAAAGATAACAGCTGGTGACAGCTCGGCCCCTCCCAAGACCCTCAATGTCTACATGCAATTTAAAATTGAGAGGTGGGCACCAGCACCACAGATGAGGCTGAATAAACAGACTGTTCTCTGGATGCTGTAGTGAGGAGTTGAAGTGAAGGGTTGCCTGATAATGCTTCACTCACAGAAAAAAGGAAAACAGTGGATGGAGACTGCGGCACAAACAAAATTATTGCCACTGTGTGCAGTGAACGTACCATCTCACTGCCTTTGAAATAGTCAGTTGCCATCTTCAAAACAACTTCATTGCGTTGAGACTGGAACAGCAATAAGATAAAGTCAGTCTGCTATCAATTTGTGATCAAAGGGTTAAGTTGGGAATTAAATCTGTTGCCATTTGTGGCAAATCTGTTACCGTCCACAGAAACTGACATTAAACGATGGTAACTCACAGAACAAGGTGCACGCTCAGTCTCTGAGCAACAAGTCGGTCACCACAACTACGTGCATTCAGTAGCAAGAAAATTCTGTTCAGTCACTGGGCAACCAGAGATTTTTTTACCCTTGTTGCAAGAGGATGCTTTTTTCATCTGACGTGACTGAACCATCTCAAAACTAAGGCAAATAAAACAGTTTGTGAAAAGCTCACGGCAAGACAGTTCACAAATATATCACCAACTGAAGTAAAGATTGCAGATTTTTCTTTGTTGTAATCATCAGTAGAAAAATTGAGGCCACTGTTTCTTCCGTTATTTGAGCTGCAGAATTGACTTTTATATCAAAATAATGTGCAAGTAAACCAAAACTCATTCTGGATTAAGCCAACTCCCAATACAAATGCTTTGTTTTGCATCATGTTCATTAACATTAAAAAGCCAATGTGACAAAGCAAATCTTTTCATTCCATGTGTTATTTTTCTTTAGTATTTGCTTTTCCTTTAACCAGTTTTTAATGTAGGTGGATGTTTTTTCATTGTATTATTGCTACTTTCACTGAACGTGTGTGTGTTGTGTGTTCATCAGCTTTATCCATCTCTGTGTGAGCTGGCCCACGTGTTGTCAGTGGATGGACCTGTTAAACAGCGCCTGGACACTCTGGCAGGAGAGCTGGCCAAGGCTGCAGACAAAGAACTGCAGGTAGGCTGGGGGTGGGTTTGAACCGTGGCCTTGGTTGTAATCGCTGAAACATTCCTTCGCTGATGCATTGGTATTTTAAACAGTAGTGGAGCGCTGTACTAGTTGCATTTAAATTGCCCATTAATGCCGTGTGAATGTGTGTGCAGTGCAGGTATGCTGACTTCAAAAGAAATTCTCAGGGAGGGAACACTCGGACATTTTTTTTGTTCCATTTTGGTCTCATTGGGATTCAGTAGCACAGCATAGGCAAATGATAAAAAGCAGCACGCACCCCGAGGAGGAATATGGCATGCTTTGTATTGAATTTCAACTTACTTGAGCATAATTTACATCCCTGTTTATGCTGCCTAATTTTGTTATTATGCTAGACGCTGCATTTGTAATTTGCATTTGTTAAGATCAATTTAAAAAAACAACAAAAGAGCCAAAAATGCAGGTTTAGATAGTTGAGGTGTGTTTTTGCCCAAATGTCTGATAAACATAACATCTTGAAGAGACAAATGGATTATATGAATTATTAATACAAGTTTTGGGCATATAAATATGTTTTTATAGCTAATCCATCAGCTGTAGGCGACATATGATACATGTCTTGGGACACTTCTACTCTAGGTGGTTGTGGACTCCATGGTGTCCCTTTGCCGTGAGTTGTGCCCCATGTCCTGCTCAGCAGCTGAGAGACTGAGTCCACCTTTGTCGTCCATCTCTGAACAAGTTTCTATCCCTCGCTCCGCCATCCGCAACGCCCTGATGGAGAGGGCGGCAGAGGACATCAACAGAGCTCTGGAGTAAGAAAGAGAGTGGTTTAAAAAGTCCTAGAGAGGCAAAGAACTTCGAGATACTGATTGAACTGTTATTACTTTCTCTATCCCAGAGAAGTGAAGCTGTCTGTGGTCTCCTATCTGACCAACTCCATAGTTGATCAGATTCTACAAGAGCTCTACACCACCCATAAAACCCTGGTACTGGTAATATCACTTTACTGCATGCTTTCTTGTAGATTCTAGAAAAAAATGTTATTTGAATGTAAAGCTGGAATCTGTTTTGTTCTAAGATATAGTTAAATTTATAATATGACTATATGAAAAAAAAACAACCAAAATGATCCGCGTTTGTCTGAACTGTGCAAATAACAGGAAAAGCTCACCTCAGTTTCTTTTTTTTTTTTTTTTTACCACACATGCATAAAACATTACAGATTTCACTTTAGGTTTGTGTTATTTGAAGTTATATTCATAAAGAAAATTGTTTGCTGTGTTGGGAATGCAGTCTATTAAATATGTCACTGAAGGAAGGAGATGGTTATCTTGTAGAATTAGCATAAAAATTGAAAACAGGGCGAAACTGCCAACTTGGCTCTATTCAAGTAAAATAACCGTCAGGACACGTCATGTGCTCGACTATTAAGCCTTTTTGTCTCCATCAAGCCTTAAGCAATAACATCCACTTATATTATATCCCCAAATATCCATTTGTTTTTTCTCTTTAATCAAAAAATTAAAGATAAAATGAATCTAATTTGTTACCCCAAAATGATTTTTTATGACTTGTGTACACTCTACACTTTATTAGCTACACCTGTTTAACTTCACCTCAATGCAAATGTCTAATCAACCAGTCAGCAGCAGTTCAGTGCGTTTATGTACTTAGATATGGTCGTGATAACCCACTAAAGTTCAAACCAAGCTTCAGAATCAGAGAGGGACTTTGAACTTGTCCCATTTGTTGGTGTTTTAGAAACTGTGGATCTACTGGGATTTTCCCCCTCATCACCATCTCTAGGGTTTATGGAGAATAGTCCAAAAAAGAGAAAATACCCAGTGAGCAGCAGCTCTCTAGGCAAAAATGCCTGTTTGATAAGAGTTCAGAGGAAAATGGCCAGAGTGCTTTGAGCTGATGTGATGGCAACCGTACCTCGAATAACCCCTTGTTATAACCAAGTTATGCATAAGAGCACTTTTGTAGTATCATCCAGTAGATTATGAGTAATTGAGCAGAGGGTCTACAATACTTGTGTCACCACTTTGCAATATGTTTATCAATGCAAAGCAATTATAAAGCTCCTGTGCACCTCCAGTGAACAACAGTGAAATGTTCTCTATCGTGTGTTCCCATAGCAGCCCATTTAAAATAAATTTATAATAACAAATAAATACATCCTGGAAAAGTACCCATTATGTGCATATATACATAATGATGTCTAACCGAATTAAGAAAGTCCTCCTACGCTGTGGACATTCATTCATTATATTCCATATGATGCTTTCAAACATTAATATTGTTATGGATGTTGTCTTTCAGTGCTGCTATAACTCTGGTATATTTATTGCACATCGCACACATGGTTGATAAAATAATAATCCTACCTCCAGCCGTACCAGTGTACAAGCACAGGATAGGAAATTTCTCAAGATCATATTGAAATATCAGCGAAGTTAAAATTGAAACTGAAAACATTTAGTTCAGACATGTTAATAAAAACTCTGAACTGTACAAGCATAGTTTGGATAAATTCTTCTTCGTTATTCCAGGTGAACAGTAGCATACTAATGCGTGCAGTTATCTGAAGAAGACACCCTGGTTCGCATGTCATTAACATATACAATGAAGATATATAGGTATAGAGCTTTGTTCTTTACAGAGAATATTGAGCTCAGAGGCCAGATAACAACTTTATTTAAGCTGGTTAAGGACATGATGAGACCCTCCGGGCTCTCCTCTCCATAAAATTAAATTGTTTAAAATGAAATCAGCGGAAAAGCAGGGAAAAAAATCGACTCTTAGTAATAACACGGCCTCCCCTGCTCTGCTTGGCATTCAGTTCACCACGTCTGCTGTTACATCTCATTCTCCTTTCTCTCTTTTGGTGCAATGCCGGTTTGTCCTCTATCTTGCCTTACTCTGCTTTGATAATCAAGATATTGTATTTAATTCATATTCTTCATGGGCTTTACGAACGGTGGTAAAGTACTTTGTTTGTGAGCTTCTCAGGTATAAGGGCAGACATGCCTCTCCTCCCAGATAGCATTTAAGGATATATTTCCAGATGTCATCACTGCGCGAGTGTGAGCGTTTGTGTCTATGCAATGATACGTGCCTTTGATGTGTGTGTTGCATCAGCTGCGGCAGGTGTCCCAGGCAAAGCGTTGGGACGATGTCGGGACGGGCAGACGCACTGTCAGACAGTCCAGAATAGTCGAGTCTCTGGAATTCCCCGATGAGGACTTTGGTGTCAACCTGGGAATAGTAAGTGTGAGAGACACACGCTGACCTCATGTGCACACTTAACAAGAATGAGCTTCTTCATTTAAAAAGAAGCATGTCTAATTTCAAGGCATGGATATAATACTTAACTGACTGCACCTAAAATAAGTGTTAAGAACAAAACCAGTTTTCAGAGACAAAAGACAGAGGAAGAAAAGTTACATTTGATTTGATGGTTTAGAAGAGCCAAAGCAAACAATGGAAAGATGTCCACCTTTGACCTGTATTTTAAAAGATTAATAAAGCATTCATTCTTCCAGATGTGCTACTGTTTTCCACAACCCCAAAAATTGGGTTCATACCACATAAAAATCAACCAAATCTGGTGAAAGGTTCTCATCCATCTCTGACTCCCTCAAATTGGGGGAGTCTGCATAAATGTAAGGTGTGATTTTTTTTTTTTAATTCACCCTCATAATTTCATGACTCCCGGAAAAAAAGTGGGAGAAATATTTATTAGATCCTCTGCTGAATTTGTACATTTGCTCAATGGTAGTTTGTAGTTTCATTAAAACACAAAAAAGTTCTAAATAAATTTTTAATGTCATTGAGAAAAATAATGATTTGAACGCAAAACATGGCTTAGTACTTGGGTAGAAACCCTTGTTGTCAAACATAGCGTTAAGGTGCTTCTTGTAGTTGGTCACCAGGCTTGCACATATCTCAGAGGGATTTTATCCCACTACTCTTAACAGAAACTCTAAATCCTGTAGGTTTCTTGGCTGCTGCCTGGCAACTCGACACTTCAGCTCCCTCAACAGTTTTTCTAAAGGGATGCGATCTGAGAATGGCCAGGCCACTCCATGACCTTAATGAGCTTCTTCTTTAACCACTCTTTTGTTGGCTTGGTGGTATGCTTTGGTTCATTGTCATCCTGGAAGATGCGTCACTAACCCATCTTCGGTGTTCTGTCTGAGGAAGGGAGGTTCTTGTCCAATACTTTACAGCACATGGTCCTGTCCATTTGTTCGTCACTGCTGTGAAAAGTCCTATACCATTAGCGAATAAACAGCCCCAAACCATGTTTCCGCCACCGTGCTTGACTGTGGTGACGGTGTTCTTTAGATCATACCCTGCATTTCTCTGACTATGCGGGTTGAGTTGATTTCAAAGAGTTTGGTTTCATCTGACTGCAGCACTTTCCCCCAAGTCTTCTCTGCCAGTGAACATCTAAATGTTGGAGACATAAGATGGGCCTGTGCATGCGCCTACTTGAGCAGGGGGGCCTTGTGGGCACTGCAAGATTTCAACTCATTACAGCGTAGTGTGTTACCACTGGTGTTCCTGGTGACTGTGGTCCCAACTGCCTTCATATCATTAAAAAGCTCCTCCTGTGTAGTTTTGGGCCGATACATTCGACAAGATCTTACGTTGAGCTCCAGAATGAGGTTCATTTTATATTTCTTACATTTCCAAATATTCACACCAACAGTCGTCACCTTCTAATCAAACTTCTTGTTGATGGTCTTGTTGCTCACTGCAGACTTGTGCAGGTCTACAAGCTTGTCCTTAATGTCCATTGACAGCTCTTTGGTCTTGGTGATGGAAGGGTTGGAATGGAAGAAACTGTTCCTGTGGACAGGTGTGCTTTATACACATAACAAGTCGAGATCAGGAGTGGCTGTAATTGATTTAATCAATTGTAATCTGTGTTTTGCATGGGCACGCAGCCAGTCTATGGGAGCCAGAATTCTGGGTGGGATCTTGGGAATAAAAGTTCACTCAGTGACATGCAAATCATTACTTTTATGCAGTGTAAATTGTTTTTGTCTGGATTTTTGGTATTCTGTTTCTCTCCATGAAACTACCATAAAAATTTGAGACTTTTAATTTCTTTGTGTTCAGCAGGGGATCGAATAATTATTTCACCCACTGTATCCACATTAAATTTTCAAATGGATGCTCTCCTTGCAGTTTGTTGCTTTGTTGCCTGTTCGGTTTGTCACTGTCTAATTTGAAACTAAACTTCTCACTAAAATTGCTGTGAAACCTGTGTTCAGTACAGTGTCCTCATCACCTGGCTTTTTAAGTGAGCATCCTTTGTTCCAGAATCCCTCTGTGATCCAGGCCCTTCTGCGTGCTCAGATTGCAGGGATATTGAAGAACTTCTACTGAATCTAAAGTTGTTTGAGATATATATATATATATATATATATATATATATATATATATAGCACTAAAGGTGGTTCAAACATTAAAAAGTGCTATTTTAAAAATATATTATAACATTTTGGGCACAGAATGAGAAATTTAAAAAATCCCAACTAAGAAGAAGGAAGCCTTTCATATGGGATAACATGATTTGACCAGATACACACGGCACATGGAGATATTAGCCTTAAAAATGTAAGTTTTCTCTAGTAAATATTGGAAAGCAGGTAAAACATCAGTGTCCCAATGCTTGATTCACTTCTGTTTACTGGTGCAGTTTTGCTGTTGAAACTCTGATCCGTTCCACCATACTGACGCTCAGAGCTGGTTACAAACAAATCGTGTTGAACAAGAATTACATTTTTTCAACTTCAGATCTTTTCTCCCCTTCAACACGAGTATTTTTATTGTGACTCTTCTCAAAATCAAGACAAATCCCACACTTCCTGTACCCTCCAACATGCTGTTGTTCTGAGCTTCACACTTAGATTTTGTAAACAGTTTCTGCATCTTTTCATTGCCTTTGCTTTACTCCAGTTGGATTTTCTGTGAAATACTGTACGTGTATGTCATTGATCTACTTTATTTCATTCATTTATTTTAGCGAGGATGGGATACTTTGTCCATTTAACTTTTTTGTGCGTTGTAATTGTGTTATAAATGTAGTGAAGGCATTTGTGTATGTACAATGATCTCTTACAAAAGGACACCATGGCCATTAAGAAGCGGAGCTCCAGAACTAGAAGAATTCGACCCGTCTCCACCAGACTGAGTGAGTGTTCAGTCTGTAGTCGCAAATTATTGCTGTCACGTGCTAAAGTATCGTGAAATACAATACTGTGCAAAAGTCTGAAGTCACCACTCATTCCTTTATATTTTGTTTCAGAATTTGTTGTAAAAGCTTTTGTGTACTAGTTCTCCTTCTGCTTTCAGAAGGCCTTTCAGAGTTTTTCTTTGGACATGTTTTATTCACTCATTTTCAGTCCAGTCCTTGTATCTAAGCATTTTCAGAGAATTGATTTAATTTCATTTATTTATTTATTGTGAAGCCACTTATCACTGACCTATCAATCATGCAAGCAAAAGAAGACACCTCATTCGAGGGATGAACCAGTGTTGTGTCTACACATGACAGACGACTTAGCAAAGAACCCAGTTTTAATTGCGTCTATGGCACTGTGTTACAGTCCCCCAAAGAACTGCCTAATTGTTTCCCCTTTTTTTGTTAGATCTACAAAAAAATATTGATTGACATGCAAAAAATAATATGTTTGCACCAACAAGTTGATTCTCAAAGAGCTATTAGACCACAAGTTGTCAAATCTCAGCGTGGTGTACTGTGTGTCCTGAGGAACCTTGACAAGGAAAAGACAAAAACACAAAAGTGATAGGCCTAAAAAACAATTTACAGCAGATGAAAGGTATCTAATAATCATGTCTTTAAGAAATAGAGACGTTGGGAGACCTGATACAGGACTTGACATGCATCCATCCTCCAATGCAGTAAAAGAATACCTGGATAGAAAAACACACAATGGAACATTATTAGTCATGGATTGGCCTCCAGAGCTCAGACCTAAGCATTATTAACTCATTCACTGCCATTGACGTCTATAGACGTCAATTACGTTTTTCAATGGGAGGGGCCAGAATACAACCTCGGGCAGCTTGTCAGTGAATTTTATTTTTTCATATATTTGTAAATAAATTGTTTTGATAAAACATAACCTTTCTCAGTGTTATTTCTGTTTTATAGAAGTGAAAAACTATTTTATATGTTAGAGGTGTCACAGGCACTTTTCTGCTTGAAATGTATTTTTCACAAAAAGCTCGTTTTCTCCCTTTTTTTGGTCAAAACAGGCATTTTTGGTGGAACCCACCTCTCTTCTACAGCTGATTACTAAAGAATGGAAAATGGTAGAAACAAGCTTTTTTTTTTTTGGATGAAAGAAGAGAGTCTGTTCTTCATTTTGGTAGGTTCAGCGTTTATATGATCATAACACACAGTTTTCTGTGGCTCTTCAAAAATGAGTAAAAATGCTCAAAAACCCTGGCAGTGGGGAGTTACCTGATTTGAAAATGGCTGGCAGTGAATGAGTTAAAGCAGTGTGGGATCATCTTGATAGAGAACAGAACGAAAGACTTTGACTGTCCTTGAAGAAGCCTGGAGAACTGTTCCTGAAGACCATGTAAAGAGGTTTAGAGACAGAGTTCAGGCTGTGTTGAAGAAGAAAGGTGGACAAACTTCCATTTCACAGTAAAATATGGAGTCATGAAGTATGGCTTGAGACTTTTGCACATTACTGTTTTATATAGATAGCCAATACCAGGGCAAGAGTCACTTGATCTTTCATTTTTTTAGTCAATTAAGTAGTTTTTCGTCTACAGTAATGAATGTCCAACATGGCAGAATGACATAAGAGATAATGTTGTTTCATTTGGGCTGTAATCAGTATAGTAATATTTCTGTAGATAGAATGAAGCATTATTATAAAATAACATTGTTTTCTGACACCAACCCAACCATGGGTGAGCCTTTTCCCCACTAGTGGGATTTGTCTTCTAACAGGAAGCATTTTTTCTCACTTCAAAAGCAATAAAAATGTGAAATTCACAAGCTGATTGCAAATTTAGTCTAATCATACATTTAATTCCAATCAAAGAGGATTTTATCAGTGGTATTGCATAAATGAAGTTCTGTCACAATCCATTTCCCTTCCTGTCATAGGTTTAGGCGAGGAGCCCAGTTCCTCTCCGACACCTTCAGCTCCACCTCACTCTGCCCCTCTTACCCACTCGGCATCATGGGAGTGTCTGTCCACTCTCCCCACCAATGGATCCCCCTTACGCCACGTGACCCACGCCAGGCCACGCCCGCCACGGCGACACAGAGCAGGACACCTACCTCCTGAATCCGTGAGTTTGTGACTTTGCAGTGACATTTGACCATGTTATGAGCTTCAGTGGGCAGGGATCAGTGTCCCCTCCAGACTAGCAGCTGCTTCCACAGGATGTATACTGACCAGTTTCACTTTTAAGTGAGTTTTTATTGCGCCTGTAGCACCACTGTATGTGTTTAACTGGCCTATTTTGATCTGATACTACAGCATGAACTTCAGTCCATGTGTTTCCACAAAAGTGCACAGAGGGAGGCAAACGAGAGAAAGTAAACCAAACATGGCTTTTCTGAGGTGTTTTTTTCTTTTTTAAATCTCTTGGCTGCTGCATGTGAACTTTTGTTATTCATCTTGTTTTCATTGCCAGCGGCACCTTCCAAAAATAAGCTCTCTTTAAAATAGGAAGCTGTCGCACGTGTCTCTGTGATTCAAATGGTAATCATGCGCAGCCATCTCCCCTGGGCCACAGGGCAGCCGCTAACTTAGCAGCTTGTTTGTTTCGAGACTTTGTAAAGCTTTTCCCCCCTAAATCAGTACAAACTGAGTTAGGGCAGCATGATGAAGAGCTGTTTTACAAACAGATTTCTGTTGGCAGCAGATTCAGGTTTATCAGCCAGCCATTAGAAATGATAATAACTTTTGTCAGCCTTTCATCCCCTTTGTCGGCATGGCAAGACTGATCATTGTCATACTGTGTGTGTGTGTGTGTGTGTGTGTGTGTGTGTGTGTGTGTGTGTGTGTGTGTGTGTGTGTGTGTGTGTGTGTGTGTGTGTGTGCAGCATTGCTCTGAGAATGGAGGAGTCAACATGCTGGAGGACGGACTGCCTGATTTCTACAGCAAACGAGTTTTACCTGACAGGTAGACGCCAGAATCGTCTCTGTGCAGTCATTAAGTATGTGATAAATTCTTTACTACACTGAGCCCCGAGGACGACACACAAGACGAGACATTGAGGGAACTGTGTCTTACATCTGGTGTATCAGTAAAACCTGTTTTCTATTGTTTGTCATTTAAACAGTAAAATGAAAAACAAACACACAAAAAACAACATGCAAATAAAGTACAATGTACCATTTTCCATTGTAGTTTCTTTTCCCTGCATTTCTTAACCACACGTTTAATTTTACCTTGTACTTTTTGTTGAAACGCATGCTTTTGGACACATTTGCATCACCTTAGGTCTTGGTGCAGTCCTCGAGTCATCCTTTGTTTGAAACAAACTGTTGTATCTTCCTTCCTCCTCCCTTTAAGTCAGCTTTCTGGTGACTTTTTTTACCTCACTGACAAAAGATTTAACAGACGGTGTGAGAGCCGGTCAAGTCACTGATATCATACAGCACTAAAAGTAAAAAAAAAATTCTGAAAGTGAGCATTTAGATATATGTTCACTCATATTTCAGCATTTACAACTTTGTTTAATATCGGCATCTACGATTGTAGCATTGTACACAGTATGACGGAGAAGAAGGAAGGGCAATTTCTGAATGTTAAGAAGAGAACAGTAGCTGTGTCTAAAGAATGCAAATGGTGCATTTTAATTTGCTGTTTAAATCTTTGCAAGAACTCTGCAGTTGTGAACCCGTGATACGTTTTAAGGAGTAAAAACACAAAGCTGGAGACTTGCTGCTGGACATAGTGGAGCATTTAGCAGCTAAGAAACCACATATTTTGTTGATAGAGACCGAGTGCAGTGCTTAAAGGAGAGTAATTACCAGAGTTACCAACTGTCACTGCAGAACAATCCTAATGATATTCAGTATGTGCTCAATGTGTCAGTGAGTAACTGTTTGCTAAGTCTTTCACCATGTCAGTAGATGAGGTGATTAAAATTCCAATGTTACTCCCCACAAAAGTGGGAATAAAATCAGTTATGCACATTTAAGTCAATTACAGTATGCTATTCACTGGAAAAATTCCCATGTTCCCATTTTTTCTGGGCAGTGTTGGTATATTGGTGGTGCCATGTGGATAAGTGACTGAAGCTGCATCCTCAAAGACTCAAACCCAGAAGGAAATGTTGGCAAAGAAGATGGAACTAAGTGAAAATAATAAATAATGAATGAATTTAAGGATAGCTGATTGACTCTGCAGTCCCTCTAACCTCTGCACAGAATGAACATATTTAATTTTATTTTTTTAATTTTACAGGATTTCAGCTGTTTTTTTGGGGTACTTAGGAATTTGTAACTAAAAACTACATGTTCCTACACTACTAACTACCTTGAAATAAATAGTCTATATAGCCACTTGCATACCAGTGGACTATTTAGCAGCTGAACTATTTTCTTTAAATCTGAGTAATCTCTGGACACCAAAAACAAAGTTTAAAGTGGTGTAAGTATTGAATTTAAATTGATCAGGCAAGCACAACACAGCTGCAGATGGATGCCAGAATTGTCCCAAATTTGAAGATAAATAGATGCTGAGTTGCTGACATGTTAGCCCTATCAATAAATAAGGCCAATTTATTATTTTATTATATTTCACAGCCTTGTTTACAAGTCACAATCAATTTTCCATAATCTAGTTAATGTTGTATAAGAAATTAAAACCATTTTTTTTAACTTTATGAATATACTGTATGTGTAAAATAAAGTGTGAATTATTACATAACTTTATTCGTGCTACTATCCCAAATAACCAAAGTATTCTAGTATTAGGCCAGTGCTGAAAAGCTACACAAGCTATTTTTAAACATATTTAACACAAAACTGTTTTTTAAATTAGTAATTATATGTGTTTTAAATTATTTCCAAAGTTTGGGTTAAGGTTTTGGTGTAGTGTAAGATTTTTTATATTTATGCAAAGTGAAGCTCATTTTAAGCATTATTCCTTTAGATGTCATAGCATAGTAACATTAACTGTTTGGTAAAATCGGCATGATTTTGCATCTCAAAGCTGGACAGCACTATGTAAATGATGGTTAACCCTGCAAGTGTTTTAAAGTTACATGCCAGTGTAAGCTTCATGCTCAGCAGCAGTGTGCTTAGGCAGCAGAAACACTGCTTCTGTCCAGAGTATTAAACCATGTGTTCAGGACTCGGCATACTAATTATGTTTCCTGTTCTTGTCAAACGGTTCATTCAAATAATGTAGTCGGATGTTAATTCTGGGTTTAGCCTGCCACTTATGACTTTCACAGAATACTGATAAATACTGGCTGCTGGCTGATTGCATTAACAAAACAAAACAGTCCAAATGATGCAATCTAGCTTTAATCTCACTGTGTGTGCCTACCCTCTTACCCAATGCTTTAGTTTACTCATTCTGTTTTTTTCTCTACTTTTCACTTTCAGTCAGTTGTCGTCCCTGCATCAGGCCCAGTCTCTGAGGAGGAAGAAAAGACGAAGTGTGTTGTCCATTTTCTCAGGATTCCGCAAGAACCGCAACTCCACCATCTCTAATCAGGACTCGGAGTGAGTATGCAGCACAGGAGCCGAGTGGAAGAAGTGGAGGAAAGTAACATTTAAGAGCACACGCCCAGAGAATGAGATGGTGGTTAAATTAATCCAGCGCTGGGCATTAACGCCACTTCAAAACTTCATGAATATTTGAATAGGAGAAAATATTTCCCCATCCCCAGCTGTTTTCCTTTGCTTTGAATTTATGGCGCTGGATGCATTTGAGCTGCTGTTACATAATGGCGCTGGAGTTAGAAAGTGTTGGTGGAAAAAGTTTGCAAACTTTTAAAAAAAAAAGAAAAATCATTTGCACAGATTAACAGCTGAGTGGGGAGAATAGCACTTAATAGGCGCACTTTGTTCACTTAAACTACACAGCTGCACGAAACGGACGAAAGGGTTTCTCAGCGAGAGCCGCAGTTTGTTTTTCAGCTCAGAGGTGTGCTTTAAAAAAAACGGTGATGCCTTTGCCTCTGCTGGTTAACAGCCTTGCTGCGGTGCAGGAATTTCACACATATGCTGTAGGCCGAGTCTACAGGAGTCTGAAAGAGAAGCATAAAAGCAAAGTTGACTCATCTGAGGGGAAGTCATAGATGGAAATAGTTTCTTAAATACAGTATGCTGCGTTTTGTAAGCTTTCACCTGCAGATTGTTGCTAAGCAATCAAAGAGATTGTTTGTTGCTGCGTTCACTTGGCTTGCTCTCTACGTTCATTTCTTTTGTTTTTTAACAGCAGCACATTGTGTAGGAAGTAAGCTGTTGCGCTTCAGAAAAACTGCAGTGTTTCAAACTGATGGTGTTACTGTAAATTCATAAGCATAATAATATTGTATCCAAAATGTAGTGTATGGTTTATGATTGAAGTCAATTAGAGGGACCAGTGCTGAAAAGTCTGCCTTTTTCTGTCCAGCAGCGCCTCAGAGAATGTCTACTCCATGATTCAGCATCCTAAAGATGCCGTGAGGCCGGAGAGCGTTGTCCCAGGAGCAAATGGGAGCATGCCTTCACCTCACCCAACTCAGGGCATGCCGGTGCATGGGATGAGAACTGCCAGCCCCCCCTGCCTCATCCAAAGACAGGTACCGTGCTGTGAAAAGTTGGCTGTTTGAGCTTTTGTAGATTCACTTATGTCTCTAACTAACAGGGGCAACAATGACACATCCCCCAAGTCAAGGAATGTTTTTACAGGTGGAGGACACTGACATTTTTCCCTCCTCATCTTTTCTGGCTGTTTTTCACTAGTCTTGCATTTAGCTAGGCTAGGGTCAGTGTCACAACTGGTAACATGAGGTGATACCTGGACCCTACAGATGTTGCACAGGTAGTCCAACTCTTCCAAGATGGCACATCAGTCCAGCTATTTCCACAAAGTTTGCTGTGTCTCCTCCATCTCAGGAGGCAGGCAGTTGCTCTAGCAGAGCTGAACAAGGCTGTAGAAGGTCCCTAACCCATCAGCAGGACAGGTATCTGCTGCTTTGTGCAAGGAAGAAAAGGATGAGCACTGTCAGAGCTACAAGTAGGACACTGGTGTGAATGTCTCTAACCAAACAATCAGATACAGACTTTATTAGGGTGGCCTGAGGACCCTACGCTGGTGCAGTGGGTCCTGGGTTCCTCCTGGTGCACAACAATGTTGCAGCTACATCCTTTTCTCACCATTGCAATCTGATCTGTTTTCAAAGTGTTCATTTAATTTTTTTGAAATTGCATTCCTCAGGGCTTTGCCAAACACAGTGACTTGATAAAAGTGTTTAATAGTTAAAGAATATTTTAAAGTTTAAATTAAATGCTAATGCATTTCTATTTCCATTTTTTTTTCAAGTCTGCTTCCAGTTTAATTCATGAGTGAGCAGCTGCTACTTCTTTCTATAGTTCTACATGACATGTAACAGTGCATGGCCGTGTGCTGTCCGAGCCACCTGCTGTTCCCAGCCTTTTTATGTGTCTTATTGTAGTAGCTTGCCTAAGGTGTGGAGGGCTATTTAAACTCTGTGCTGAGGGACGGCTTGGATTACTCCAATTCTCTCTTAAGTAGAGCCCGTGGATCCTTAGTGATCATTAAGGGGATTTGAGGACATCCACTGCAAAAAAATGAACGATAATTTAATTTTGTTATAATTGAATTCAACAGAATACATTTTAATTAAGGCCTTCGCTTTCTCTATTGTTAGCACCAGATTATGAGTTATGCTATTCATTAAATCATCAGCGATTTGACTCGTTCTAACTGTGTCCATGACTTCTGTCCTCATCCAGTCCACAGACCTGGTCAGCATGGTGTACAGCTGCATCGGGGCAGAAATCGAAGACTCCGATGGCAGCAGCAACTGTGACATCAAAGGGATAGACCAGGATGCTGACAGATCAGTCACCATCTCAGATGCCCCGACAGATACTCGAACTAACGGCCACGTGGTGTCCTCCAAACAACAGACGGACAGACAGATGGAGACAGCCAGGCAGGAGAGGATTGTGCCCCTGACAGACTCGCGGACTGAGATAGAAGATGATGTGCAGAGCAGCGGAGGTGGAATCGTGGCCCCCGGTGGGCCAAGGCCAGAGCCGCCTCCACAGAGTGCTAAGCCTAGTTTGGCTGTCATGAGGCAGAGACACCTGCAGGAGAGTTTAGGTATTGCAATTTAAACAACAACTGAAGTTCTGTTAAAGTATAATATTGTAAAATGTCCCTATTGGATGAATAAGTATCCAACATGATAATAATCACATGGTATGAATATGATGATAAAATAATAAATGATGAAGACTCAGGTGTGACTCTTATTAGAATGACTGATAATAATGATAATTCTAAAAATAGACTCACTGTACACTGTACACGTGGCATGTGGTTGACCGTGATATATTTTTAGATCACTGTCTTGTTGGATAAAAGTTCAAAGGGAAAACAATCAGAAGATGCCATGTTTTTAAAAAAGAAAAAAAGCAGAAAACTCACAAAAGCTGCAAAAACCGTGTAGACGAGTATGTCAAAGTGTGTTTAATGAGAGATGCAGTACGAGAGCAGACGATGACATGATTGGCTATAGCTATAGAGGCCTTTTGTGGCGAAAGAGCCATTGTTAAGTCTCAAGTCTAGACTTCTTAATGAGTAAAACCTCCGAGTATTGTAGACTGCAGTCTGACTCAAAGGGAATTAAGAGATCACTGTAACAGAAGTGGTCATGGCATAAAATCAATGTTAAAGCCAGCAGTTTGGCGTTAAAACGGAGAAAGGGTGCAGGGATGTGCATCTTTATCGTCCGATTGAAATCCTTAATGCAAGCTGTGGACAGCAGCACATATAAATAGTTGTCTCTTAAAAGCTGGAGCAAGCTCTTAACACAGAAATGGAAAAGCAATCCAGGTTGGTTGGTTTTAATTTGCACAGTTTGTGCTTTCAGCCCCTTCAGCCAAAGGCTCCCATTCCCAGGTTCGTGTGAAATGTGTGCTGCTTGCCAATATTCCAGCTTCAGGTCTTATTCTGCTTTTCTTATCTTACGTCATGTATAGTGTATATGTACTGTTATAGTGGGGTATGCTCATATTAGACAAGTTTCAGATAATGAGTTTAGTCTATGAATAAATAAACACCGTGAGCCAAAAACCTCTTCAGGCTTCAGAAAGACGGGCTGTCTTTTTTTTCTTTGTAGGTTACTTTTTGCTCTGTGTGACATCAAAGAATGGATGTAGTTGTTTCAGGAGAACTAGCAGCAGCACCACCCACATTAGTGAGGGGCAGCCAATCAGAAGGAAACTGGCCTAAAGTCAGAGTGAAAAGAGGAAGTGGATGAACTGAAGACAGCTAAGAATAACTTTGACCTGTGAATCGTGCAAGGCTACTATAGAAATCCCGAAATAAATTGAGCTTTGTTTGTGTCGGCTGCTTTTTGTTTTCCCAGAAGAAGCAGGAAGGCTGGAGGCAGAGGGAGACCAGAGTGAAAGAAAGCGCGAGGAGAAACAGAGAGGGCGAGGGCCAGAGGGAGAGCGTCCTCTCATTCCCAATAAGGTAACTACAGTGGGGCAAAAAAGTATTTAGTCAGCCACCGATTGTGCAAGTTCCCCCACCTAAAATGATGACAGAGGTCAGTAATTTGCACCAGAGGTACACTTCAACTGTGAGAGACAGAATGTGAAAAAAAAAATCCATGAATCCACATGGTAGGATTTGTAAAGAATTTATTCGTAAATCAGGGTGGAAAATAAGTATTTGGTCAATAACAAAAATACAACTCAATACTTTGTAACATAACCTTTGTTGGCAATAACAGAGGTCAAACGTTTACTATAGGTCTTTACCAGGTTTGCACACACAGTAGCTGGTATTTTGGCCCATTCCTCCATGCAGATCTTCTCGAGAGCAGTGATGTTTTGGGGCTGTCGCCGAGCAACACGGACTTTCAACTCCCGCCACAGATTTTCTATGGGGTCGAGGTCTGGAGACTGGCTAGGCCACTCCAGGACTTTCAAATGCTTCTTACGGAGCCACTCCTTTGTTGCCCGGGCGGTGTGTTTTGGATCATTGTCATGTTGGAAGACCCAGCCTCGTTTCATCTTCAAAGTTCTCACTGATGGAAGGAGGTTTTGGCTCAAAATCTCACGATACATGGCCCCATTCATTCTGTCCTTAACACGGATCAGTCGTCCTGTCCCCTTGGCAGAAAAACAGCCCCATAGCATGATGTTTCCACCCCCATGCTTCACAGTAGGTATGGTGTTCTTGGGATGCAACTCAGTATTCTTCTTCCTCCAAACACGACGAGTTGAGTTTATACCAAAAAGTTCTACTTTGGTTTCATCTGACCACATGACATTCTCCCAATCCTCTGCTGTATCATCCATGTGCTCTCTGGCAAACTTCAGACGGGCCTGGACATGCACTGGCTTCAGCAGCGGAACACGTCTGGCACTGCGGGATTTGATTCCCTGCCGTTGTAGTGTGTTACTGATGGTGACCTTTGTTACTTTGGTCCCAGCTCTCTGCAGGTCATTCACCAGGTCCCCCCGTGTGGTTCTGGGATCTTTGCTCACCGTTCTCATGATCATTTTGACCCCACGGGATAAGAGCTTGCGTGGAGCCCCAGATCGAGGGAGATTATCAGTGGTCTTGTATGTCTTCCATTTTCTGATGATTGCTCCCACAGTTGATTTTTTCACACCAAGCTGCTTGCCTATTGTAGATTCACTCTTCCCAGTCTGGTGCAGGTCTACAATACTTTTCCTGGTGTCCTTCGAAAGCTCTTTGGTCTTGGCCATGGCGGAGTTTGGAGTCTGACTGTTTGCGGCTGTGGACAGGTGTCTTTTATACAGATGATGAGTTCAAACAGGTGCCATTCATACAGGTAACGAGTGGGGGACAGAAAAGCTTCTTACAGAAGACGTTACAGGTCTGTGAGAGCCAGAGATTTTCCTTGTTTGAGGTGACCAAATACTTATTTTCCACCCTGATTTACGAATAAATTCTTTACAAATCCTACCATGTGGATTCATGGATTTTTTTTTCACATTCTGTCTCTCACAGTTGAAGTGTACCTCTGGTGCAAATTACTGACCTCTGTCATCATTTTAAGTGGGGGAACTTGCACAATCGGTGGCTGACTAAATACTTTTTTGCCCCACTGTATATGCTGTATGCGCTGTACGTACTATAAGAGAAAGCACATCTTGTTGTCATATTTTTCTGTTGCATAGTCAAATTTTGTGCTCCTCCATCAGCCCAGCTTGGATGTTTCTAGAGACAAGACCTCTCCAGATAAGGCCAAGACCTCCCCCGTCACCCCAGCAGAAGAACAAATCAATGATCAGAGGTGTTTACCTCCTGGTCAACCCATCGCTGAAGGTGAGGGAAGCACCGAGAGGATGAGCCCACCGGCGTCTGTCAAGCCTGGGATGGAAGCAGCAGATCCTGCTGTAATCAGTCACGGTAACCATGTCA
Organism: Rhamphochromis sp. 'chilingali'; assembly: GCF_963969265.1. Lineage (NCBI taxonomy): Eukaryota > Metazoa > Chordata > Actinopteri > Cichliformes > Cichlidae > Rhamphochromis > Rhamphochromis sp. 'chilingali'. Next base: position 7,556,839 of record NC_137943.1, on the reverse strand, counting down.
TTTTATATCTATGCACAGTCATAGCAGTCCAAAATGTCTCCTCTTTGTTTTTTCTTCTTTTTTAAAAATAAAGTAATAAACCTGGAACTTTAACATCACCATCACGAACGTTCTAGATCTTTACGTTCCATGCATGGCCGTCTTCTTTTGCTTTTCAGTCACAGGAACCGTAAACACCCCCAAAAGTAAAAGGCCAGATCTCTAGCAGGCAGTGTGTTCTTAATGATGTGGATAGAAAGGGCAGATTGGCATAATAAGATGCAAATAATTGCTGTGATCTTCCCAATTAACAATAACCAACAAACACAGATGAGGAGGGAGGCCATAATGGATTTCCAGCAGCATCACATCAGACCAGGAAGTCCAGCTCGTTTGACATAGGTACTGTGTGTCTGGTGCTGTGTTTGTTTCTGCAGCCCCGCTGTTGTGCATGCATTTTGTAGTACTGCGCACTAGTACGTAAAGATACAAATGCACGTCTTGGTTTTTTTTGTTGTTGTTGTTCATAATTCATAACAATGGCGCAACGCCTTTGTTATTTTTTATCAAACAAACTCAGCGTGACTCTCCTATTTGATGTGCTTCCAACCCTGTTGAGCGTGCTGGCTGCGCATCAACTTGTTGCTTTATCCTGCATCCTTTATTCTGAGTTCCTGTACCCCACTATGTGTGTGTGTGTCTGTCTCATGCCATTTATTCCCAGGCATGGAACGGGATGTGCCCTACGATCTGGAGAGGTCTTCAGATCGCAGATTCCTTGTGAAAAAACCCTATTTCCCTCAGTGCAGAAACAGGTCTCTGGACTACCCTGCTGGGACCGGGTGTATGTATCCGTCTCTCTTTCCTGCAGATATGTGCGGTATGACAAGCAGCATGAAGTGCATGCGTGTTGAGATTTTTGCACAATGTATTTTTTTTCTTTTGCTCCCCATCTTGTTTTTATAACAATAAAATCTTTCATTCATATTCCAAAATCTTCAGTAATTTGTTTTTAGCATTTGCGGAAGCCTAAACGTGTACACGCTTAACAGAGATGAGTCATACCCTACATATTGAATGCAAGCCTCCTTTGCCTCAATTGGATTGCCAAAGAAAGAGATCATAAAACATAATTTAAAGATGGAATTTGGCTGTTTTCCAGATATGTCTCATTGCAGCTGGCAGCCGGATCTGACACTGCTTGGGATTAGTGTGCTGTTAGATGAGACCTTCTCCCTTTTTCAAACGAGGACCTTTTATCTCCCCTCCTTTAATTGGAGCAGATTCTTTCCTTGATATCATGTTCCATTATTGTGCTAATTGGCAGTACGGTTTAGCTGATTCATCATCTCTTCCTGCTTTGAGCAGATTGACGCCGAATGTGAAAACCCCGGGGCAGTGGAATTCAGCTCTAATGACATTCCAAAAACTACTGCCAATTATCCCAGTAATACAGAACTATATATCAGCAAGTTGCTGCAGGGGACTCAATTATCATCACTGTGAGAATGATAAAAGGCTCCACGTGTCACAAGCATAAAAGCCGGTCATAAAGAGCGTGCGGGATCCTCTGTGACCTGTCGGGATGAGTTTAGGTGTATTGGAAGTTTAAGCGCCGCATTGTCACGTTTGTGTTTCTTGTCCACACCGAGAGGTTCTTTTTGCATGCGGCAGATAATATCTGAGCCTAGCTCCAGGTTTTTTTAAGCTCAAAGCTTTTTTTTGTCTCCACCCACTCATGCAAGCTTAAAAAGTTACGTTTGAAATATCACCTTCTAAAACTAATGCAGAAGACGGCCATCTGTTTCCATAGAAGTGCAGCTTTCAGTTTTATTTTATTTTTTGGCCACTTGGGGGCAGCAGAAACAAGCTGTGAACCACTGACTGTTGAAGAGTCATTGCTGTGAACACAACACTGACATTTTATCGCCCTACATATTTCCGGATTGAGCTAAGCAGCAACATTAGCATTCATTCAGAGTGGTGTTCCAGTCTAACTGTGGAATTAAGTGTAATGTAGCTGTCTAGCATTTTTTTTATTCCCACCACTCACAGTACATTTGCTTCTGTAGGTTATGAAAGCCCCCAGCTTGGTAACAGAGATGCATTATGACATTACCTGTGGACCAGGAGACGTTTGCTGGGAAGAAAGGACTTGGACGCGGAGGACTGGAGAGAGACAAGCTTTTAAAACTGTGGACTCGGCTGACAAAGATTCAACAGGATGTCTTTTTTTTAAAAATATATTTTTATTTTTAATCCCTGCAAACATTTGTTGCTGAAAATGCATGTACTGTATGCCGGTTTTGACTGCTTGCACTCGCTATTTTACTCTCAGGCATAAACAAAGCTCTACTTTTCATACAAACACAGTGGATCAGTGTGTCTCCAGTATGCTCACAAACAGCTGTTTTATGCATTTGTGCAAAAATCATTTAATATTGAAAGCGTGTCTTTTCATGCCCTATCTGTATTTAACTGACAATCTGTGACTTCTGAAAGTGAGTTTTGTAGTGTATTTATTCTAATTGGATGTATATACTGAATATATAACTGCACTAACCATTGTGGTAACTCTGCCAGTTAACAATCATGATTTTATTTGTGATAACATATCATTTGATAACCGTGTTTGTAAGTATGCTTTTGATGTATGCTGCCGGTGATGACTGAGAAACGTGTTACCATGCACTCCTGTCTCTCCAAGAGTATTTAAACTAGACAGTAGATCATTTTAATCAGATTTTGCGGGCCTGAAAATGAGTATTTTTTCTAAAAATGCTTCTATGAATCCGAATAAATAAAAGTGACTTTCCAGAAGGAAGTGGACTGCTGAAAGTTACTTTCACAATACATTACGCTAAATGTAAATATGTGTCAGAGTGGCATCCTAAAACGGGAACAGTTTAGCTGTTGTCACCATTTAGGCTGTGTTGTTGCTGAAGTAACACAGTGCTGTGCTTGTGTTGAGCCACCCGTCATTTCTTTATATTTTGCTGGGAAAATGGGAAATGGGTGATTTATCAAAGCAAACATCCACAGAAATGCATCAGGAAAAAACAGAGGCTGTCATTTCTAATGAGCTTGAAAGTTACTATTTGTTACCGACTTTATTCTTTAACACAGCCTGAACTCTCTCAGGCAGATTTCTTGTAATTTCTTTAAGTAGTCTTCAGGAATAGTTCTCCAGCTTCTTGAAGGACATTCAAAGCTCATCTTTAGATGCTCCTACCTTATCTTCTGTTCTCTGTTAATACGACACCACACTGCTTCAGTAATGTTGATGTCCAGGCTCTGAGGAGGCCAATCCATGACAGATAGTGTTTTTCTATCCAGGTATGCTTTTATTGGATTGGCAGATGGTATTGTGTGGTGGACCATAATCTGATGATACATTTCTACATTTATAATTCCATCAATTTTGACAAGATCTGCAACACCACTGGCTGAAATGCAGCCCTAAACCATGACTGAGCCTACACCCTGTTTTACAAATGGCAGCTCACTGTTGGAGCTCTCTTCTGACATTCTTCAGATTCATCTCTCCATAAGAACTGTTGCCACAAATTATCCACAGTTCTTGTATGATTTGCCATAACTCTTTTTCTCCCAGTTATCTTTGCTGAGGTTTAGAAAACAGCAGATGTAGTCAAGATGATCCCTCATTGCTTCACTAATGTTGAGGTGCGGGCTCTGGGGAGGCCAATCCATGATTCAATCAGGTACATTTTTACTGCAGTGGTAATACGTTTAGGATCATTGTCGTACTGAAAAACAAAGATGTTGCCAGTCAGATGTTATTTCATGGTGAATCAAAATCTAATGGTTCTTTTGTTGTTTACAATTTCATCAAATTCTCAACACAGATGAAATGCAGCACTGAACCTAACAGAACCTCCACTGTGTCTTTATACAGATTTCGAATTTTGTATTCATCACTCTGCAAGACCTGTTGTCACCGATTTTCTGTCCAGTTCTTGTGTAATTTTAAATTTTAAGAACAGCTCCTTCACAGCCACTCTTCCACTACGAGCATTTCTGATGAGACTTCAGCGAACAGCAGATCAGGTCCTGCTTGAGGTCTTTGCTGAATGTTTTTCTATTTCTTAAGAACATGACACCATTCATCTGCTGTCAACTTTTTTTTGATGGATACAAAAGTGGCATCAGTCCTCTCTTCTAACTCTCTGCAATGAAGAAAAAGTGCATATCTACCAAACTATCTGACCATTGGAAATCTGATATCTTTACTATTAAAACCGAGTGCTTTAAACTGAGACACTTTCACACTCTGGTTTTAACTATCGTTGTCGCTTGTGAGTGCTCCAGTTTTGTAGAGAGCCACATTAGTGGTGCCAAACTCTGCTTTTGTAAAATATGTGAAAATTATGACGCAAAATTTTATATCTCTATGCATTTTCAGTGCTTTGTCTAATAATAGGCTCAGAATCAGGAGTGGCATGAAGGATGCTTTATGATATTTATCATCTATGCTCACAGTACAAAGCTGACTCCAGATGCCCTTTTAGCATTACTGCTTCTCAGCACCAGATGGCAGCAGAGACTGAGCACATCTGCGGCTTCTGAGTGCCAGTGACAAGTCGCTGCCAACTCGTGATGCACTGTCATTACCATAATCATGGATCCTAGCAGCATCCAGTTACTGTAATGAATGCAGAATATGCACGATCATATAGTTATGACGCTGATGGTTGCTGATGAGATCGTTTGGAGCTCTGGAGGAGACTTGCCACAGAGCAAGATCAGCATTTAATTGACACTATTAACATGCTCTATTAAATGCTCCCATCTCTGGCATGTAAATCGCAGATTAGACCTCAGACTCTCTCTCTCTCTCTGTGAGCCGAGGCTTAGACGGTTCGTCAGCGTTTATTCCAGACAATGACGAGACGCCTGTTTATCTTGTGACAGTGAGAAGCTTTTAATTCCCTCCATGCAGTCACCTGATCTCCCACACTGCCAGGACAGATCACAGCCAGGGGTGTTCACATTCACGGGGTCACCAGATAAGCTCAGCTAATTCTCTCGCCGGCTTCCCTTCCAGACACAGTCCCACGCACCATATGCCTAGCTGAATGTTTTATCACTGTATATTGTGTTCACAAACCCAGTGTTACATTAACAAAACGGTGTGATTTTCTTAGGGCACTCCAGGTCATTCATCATCATCATTTGAATATCAGCTGGTGTGAGGGTTGTGCTCTTTTATCTGCGTGTTTTTAACCTTTACCGTTTCTGTGTCTTCGGTGACTGTGGAGAAGTGCGTGTCTCAAGTGTTAGGCACCAGCAGATGGGTCAGCAGCGGGCCATTTGATTCACCGCATCAACAGTGGAAGCCCCGCAATGAGTGTACGCATATGAGCCAGTGTGCTACCGACAGAGCAAAACAAAAACAGGTGTGTAAGAAGAGACTTTGGGCTTGGTGGGCTTATGTGTAAAGTAATATAAAACGTGGCAAAAAAATAAGTATTTCAGCTTAGTGTCAAGGCCCATATGTTGCCTTTGGAGTGGGATACTTTCTACGTAAATATAGAGCATTATGCTGATTTTCTCCTCACAAACTCTAAGCCCTTGTTTATCTCCTTGCAGCCAGGCGGTGCTTTAAATTTGTATTGCTAATGACAGAAAATGTAAATTAAGCATCCTGTTCTTTATAGACCCCGGCACCATCCATATTTAGTTCCCTGAGTTAGTTGTGGACATTCGAATAAAACAACCGAGACTGTTAGTGTGATGCTCGGTGAGGATAACTTGAACTCACTTAGAACTCACCAAGTCTGCAAAATTGAGCCTTTCTTTGAAGATTAACATGCCATCATGCCACGGGGTCTGTGGTCATTGCATGCATATGCAGTCTCACCAACCATCACTGAGCCCCCTGCCTCAGCAGCACAACACTGTGTGGAAGAAGTAGCATTTTAATAAAAATGCTAACTAGAGGAGTTCAGCCAAAGGTTAAAAGACCCAAAAGTTTCCTCAGCAGGCTTAGAAATATGGCAGAATAAGCATTGGCGACAGCAAGGGATCTCTGGCCTCTAGGTGCAACAGGATGATCTGGCAGTCCCTAAAGACAAGAGATGACAAGGCTTGGGATCAAGGGGAGTACCCTAATCCAGGAAGAACAAAGGAGAAGGACAGTGTGCAGCCAATGCCACAACTAGGAATATGGATAAAGATGGTGAAAACTGCAGCACAAGATCTGATGTAACACCTGCCAGCCAGAACTTCCTCTGAGTTTAAGATATCCACGATGTCTTACCAGCCCCAACAAACGTCTCCATCTGAGGGAAGACAGTAACTCCTTTCTGTCATCTGCACCTTTGGAGATTATCCCCGAAAAATTAATTCAACAGCTTCCTGAAGTCAAATGTAATACCAGTGTTGACATGAACAAGTCGTAAGGTTGTTGCTTGAAATGTTGCTGTAAGCCAGAATCCATTTTCTTGTTGGAATAAAACCCGATCAAGCTGACAACCAAAGCCATCCAGCACATCCACATATGCACACTGGCAGTTAAAAATAGACCTTTCGAGATAATTGAGATTTCCTGACCATGTGACATCAACAATTTGCTGGCCTGTCACAATCATTTGTTTTGATTCCACTAAGCAGGTGATCATGTTAAAGCTCACAGAGGCGTGGGCAGAGCTTGTGTGGAGGATGCTAATCAAAGAAAGTGCCAGGGATACTATATCTTTGAGGCTGTGAACTAAAGTGGGATATAGAGGAAAACTCTAATATGAGCGAACAGCTCAATGAGATTGCTCTGGGTCAAAATGCCTGACTCACGGGGGTGCTGCTCAGATGAAAGTTGAAGTCTGATTATCCTGAGTTGGGTCACTTGGGTGTTGGGATATGGAAAAACCTGAAATTCAGGTGACAGGAACACCAATGATGATGCATACCAGCTCAACTAAGAGTTGAATTTTGCACTTTTTCTTGCAGCAGTGGATGCTGAAATCTGAAAGTGAGTAGAGCAGGCTGCTGCTTGAACTGGAGAAGAGAAAGATGGGACTCGAGAATTAAATATTTTTCAATGTTTGCCAGGTGCAGTGCAGTCCAGCGGACAAAACAACAGCTGACATCTCAGATGACACTATCACAGTCCAGGGCTGGTCAGGGTTTTCTCTCTCCCGCTCTCTCCCTTTCCAATCCACTCCTTTTTCTCTAAAGTATAGTTTTGGTTGCCCCTCCTTGAGCTCCCCCTGCCAGCAGAATCAGCCTTTTTACTGTTCTTTGGCTGACATACCTGTTTGTGTTACCTCTCTCTATACAAGGACAAGCTCAAGTCTGCACTCCTCGTCAGGTTGTTGTTATATAATAACCTGACACATCACGGTAAATGGGAATCAGACTCTCTGATGCACTTTGAAGCTCCCAGGGAGATTTTCTTGCTAATGTTGCCTTCGCTACGCCTCTTAGAAAACCACCTTGTCCTTGATCAGCTGAAGCTTCTTTCCCAGAAGGATTACTCACCTGGAATCATGAGCCTGCCAGACACACACCTGAGTATCTCCCAGCTCCAAACTCTCTCTCTGTTGATCTTTGTGCCTAAAATAAAACTATTGAGAAGTGAACACTGTGGTCTGGGTCTCGCTTCAGTATCCTTCAAGGCTAAACTAATTGGCTATGGCTGATATAACTTCTGGAGCTTTTGACCATATTTCAAATATATCATAACTACACTGGCTCATTGACTTTAATCATTTTTAAAGTCTCAATGAGATCATTTTGTCTGAAACTAGAACTGTGCTAATTTATAAAGTTTATTTATTTAAATATCTGCCAAAAGTTTGCAGTGGCACACTTTTCACAATTCCTAAAATGTCAAAAGTATGTAAAACATAAGAACTGAAACTATAAACTATAAACACTATAAATTATACACTATGTAGTGTCGTAGTGACACTACAGTTTAGTGGCAATAGACAGTTTCCAGAAAGCAAAAAATTCCTGGTTCAGTCCTAAGAGATGTACAAATTTCTTTGGAGTCGTGTCAGGATGTCATCTCATGTGGAAAATCTGCCAAATCAAACACTTGGAACTTCCCACTATTGCAACCCCTTGTGAATAAGGGAGCAGCTGAAAGCAGCACGTTTTCAGAAGGTTAAAAAAGTAAGTGTGCCCAAACTTTATCTGGTCCCGTATTTCTGTACATTACTATGGAGTCTGTCACAAAGCCTACAATGACTGATTCAAGACTTGGCAGACAAGATTCTGGCAAAACAATCAAAATCAGACTTTGTCCAAAGCAGTGATGGAAGATCTGCTCAGGTCCTTTCCATAAGTACAATAATCACCACAGGCACATTACAAGACCTGCCATGAATATGCTGGCCTTGTAATGTGACCAAAAATGCTGCTTAAGTTAAAAGAATTTATCTGATCACGAGCAGGACTGTTAACTGTTCTGTTGCTAAACATTATCGCTTTTCTATTTTTCAATTAAAATTTTTATCTAATATACATTTTTCATTATACACAATAATGAAACACCAGCTAACAGCAGCTAACGATTTCACCAACAGTAGCTATCAGTAGCAAAAAAAAAAGCCGCACTTATTGAGAAAACAGTTCAGGATGTCCTCAACAAGTGTCAGCATCACTCTCATCAGACAGAAGACAGCTTCCCCGACTTACCAAGGGTATATCAGGGTAGTTTTACAGCTTCCTGTGAAACTTTGTGCAGTGGACATCCGGCATATTGACAACTGAGGAAAGCAGCATACTGACAGTCTAAACTTACCACGGATGAATGCAAGACAGGGTTGTTTGTCCCACAGTTGCCACCCTAGCTATGATTGTGCACTTGAAATGTAAGAAAAACACATTCAGCTGACTGCTTTCCGCCATCTACTGCCATCTAGTGGTGAGATTTTATACACTCTATCTTTACACCAGTATTCAACTTAAACTGGTTTCCAGTTATTCCAAACTAGGAAATAGTCTTTGGGACAAGGAACTCTTTAGACAGAGAGCTGGTTGAGACCTAAATTGTAGCTGTAAAAAAAAAAAAACATGACTAAACATCATTTTGATCCTAACTACAAGTAATTTAAATAGTAAATCTATTCTGTCTGCTATAATTTTCCTGTATCGTTTCAGCAGTTTAGATACAGGCAACATGGCAACATACCTTTTGTACTAAAAGGAAGCGATGCCTGTGATATCACCGCTACAGCCAAATTTACATCAGATTCCTTAAGGTTTTCTTAAGATTTGATACTTTAAAAATACTTTAATAGTTAATGATCAGCACTCAATTTAACTTAGTATTCTGTGTTAAACTATAACTATAAACTGATTCACTGTTATGTTTTTGCATTTCATTGCTGAAGACATCAACACTCACTCACTCGTTCATTCAGAAATAGTCTGTAGCTTGTTTGTACTAGCCTTCGTTCTGTTGTGTTTTTTTTTCATATTTCCAAAACTTTATAAGAAACAGTATAATAAGAACATTTATGATAAAAGCAAACAAAGTGTAAAATGAGGTAAAACGAGTTGAGGTTTCAATCTGACTATACTGAAAATCAGCTGCAAACCCTGCTGCTTCTGCAGTTCCTCAGGTTAAAACCTTTATTCTTCCTTACAAAGAATAAACATGACGCAACTGAGCGCCACACACTTAACAGATTCCTCTGGCTCCATCCTGAACTCGAAATGACTCAAACATCTCCCACCGACGCAGCTGTCGCTGTGTTTTTCCTCTCAGGTTCATAAAAGGCTTCTATTCACGTTGCCTCCATCTTTACGATCTGAGGAGGCGTGCTTGACACTTTCAACACTTTCTTGGTGGAGGCAGTCATTCATACTCCCTCCCTTCTTCTTAATGCCTGCGTCTGCCTTGCTCTCAGTGCTCTCTTCCTCCCACCTGCTCCCTCGCTCTATACCTGTTTGTTTTCCCTTAAAGCATAATAATACCCACCGCCAGCAATTAGCGGAGATTAAAGCTGTGTGTGCGTGCTTCAGTGTGCTTGCACTTGCGGGGGTGTTTGTACCCTCTTCTGTTTCACTGTGTGTGTGTCTGCGTGTGAGAGAGCAAAGTGATAGTGAGGTCAGAGCTGAAGAAGATGAGGCGGTGTTACCTTTAGTGGGAGTGAGATATTTTGTAGACAACAAATACATGTAGCTAGAGGCAGCGTGGCCGGCTGAGGTCACCAAGCCAAGGGAGGAAGAGAATTCTGACACTGAAGGCCGCAGAGTGAAGATGGACTGCACAGCCACATTCAAATAACAAACCATATGGGATTTTTATGTGTGCTGCTTTAGTTTGCAGATGTCAGTCTCCTTGTTTTGTTAATCTGTATCTTTGAATTGCTCTAACCCCTCCACCAGTCAAGCATTGGAATATGCAGGCACTTCATACAAGCTATAAAGTCAATTTATTTGTGACTTTAAATTTGAATTAAAACAGGTGTCAAACCATGTTCTCACAGGTGAAAGCCCAGTTCTGTTAAAGACCAGTTTCATTAGTTTTCATATTACCTGACAGATGATCAGGTCTGAATGGCCCCAGAATCAGCTAAAGTCACAGGCTGATTTATTTATTTATTTTAAAGTCTGAAAATAGACCAAGGGGGTGGTGCCGAGACCTGGTATCCTCTCAGACCACTTCAATATCAACATAGTATAAACTTCCACCGAGGCTGAAACTCCCTGCACAGCATTTATGAAATGAGTCACTGGATTTAGGAAGGACATCCAGATTAGTCTCAGACATGTTGGTTTTTTTTTGAGATATTACCACAAAATCTCCCATTTTTCTTGTTTCAATTTATTATGCTTTTTTGAAAAACATGATGCAAAATGTTCATTCTTGTCCTATGGGTGAACCCAGGCAAGGATACCTGTAGAAGTTGATCACTTCTTACCTGGAACAGTGAGAAAAACATTATTTGCAGCGGAAAATTTCATTCATTCATCATAACAAATGATATAAAACTGATCAGTTGGTTGCTCAACATAGAAATTAACTGTTTGTGTGATTTAATTCCAGTGTAAAGTCTATAGCAGTGCCTTACGATGTGGAAGAAAAGAAGCTAGCTTCCATAATATATTAGGCCTGTGGATAATGCACTGTGATATAAAGCAATCTGCTCGTAAAAGCTATGTTTACTATCACATTTAATTGAATGAGTGACAATCCAATTACAAAGAAAACGTCATTGGGCACCATTAAAATGACATAGTGGTGTTTTGCTGCAACCTTCCGACACTGATTTTTCAGCTAGTGGAGCATCAGTAGAGCTCAGCGCTGATGCTGGACATGATTGGCTTTCCAGTCACTCCCAAATGTGCCAGATGGTGTTGATGTCAGGCTTGTGCAACACAGACAGTCCCTAAACTGTGGAGAGCACAGTAGTATTTACAACCTCGCTGCAGGAAGAAGCACCAGAAGACTTTTCTAACTGCCATTAAAACTGTCTTAAACATTGAACAGAATTGATTCTGCTTGTTTGAAAGTTTCCTTTTTTCCAGCTTGTACACTTTTACCTGAAAAAATGACAAGAGTCTCCTTTAAGCTCAAGTTGTGTGTTTGTATTTGTGTATGCGTGTGTCTGTGTGTGCATAGCCAATGGGCAACGTGGGAAGTTAGAAAGACGAGTGGATAGAGGAGTAACACAGGTGCGTGCCTGCTCGTTCTCCTCTTCATACTGCACATCAGCTGATGGTAAGGGAAGGGCTTTTTCCCGGGAGCAGGTCACTGTTCACAGTAAGCGAGTCGCACACATGTACCATCCTTTTTGTATTTCCCTTTGGCTCTGCCCCGCATTTCATTCCTCTGGATTTCCTTTTAAACTCCAACTTCAATCCACACCTGGGTCTGTTTGCACTAAATTCTTGGCTTCTATTTTTCCTCCACTTGGGATTCGACTTTGTTGTGTCACTCTGAAGTATTTCCATTTCAGTTCATCCTCTTGTGACTCGTGAAGAATGCATGTAAGTCTGGATGTCCCTGTTCTCTACCCTCCACAAATGCTGCTCTAACCATACATCAAAGTATTTGATGTGTAAGCGCAATAGAACAGTTCTAGATCAGTAATGGATCAAATATGGTGCTAGTGAAGACTTCCAAAGACGAGCATGGTTAGGTTCATTGGCGACTGTAAACTGACTGTATGTGAATGTGAGTCCTGCAACAGACCGATGACTTCTCCGGGGTATACCCTGCCTCTGGCCCTATGACAGCTCATGGCCAGAGGCTTTCTTTTGGAAACAGAATACAATTATGCTTTAACACTGCTTTTAGCTTCCTGTCTAATGTTACTGTTATTTTGACGAAGGTATTGATAGAAGGTAATAGCTTTGTAGTTTAGTCACTACTGAAACTGAATAGCTATAGCTAATTATTTGCTAATCCTGTGTCCATGTCATTTAAAACCTTCTACTGAGTGAATTTCTTCACGTGTACCAGCTGCCTCACCCAGAGCTAAAACAGCCTCAGAGATGCTGAGTGAGGAAGAGGCAGTGTTGGACTTGGACATCTTCAAAGAAAGGCTGGAAGGCTGCCTACAACTTTCAACCCAGCTCATTTCAGGTGGTTTTATGGAATGAAAAGGAAGCCAGATCATTCCACATATAGTTCAAGTGATCAAAAGGCAATCAGCTCAAATGTACATTTGCAGCAAGTTTTGCTTTCCTATAAAATCCAGCCTTACGTGAGCCTGAAATGATTGATTTTCATGCTACAGTTTTAATTAAATTTATCCTGCCACTGAAGAGTTAAAGTGGTTGAACCGAAAATAGCCGGGAGCCAGTCACAACTTCTACATCAGTAAATCAGCTCAACTTGAGGTCAGTGTGTCTAAAATTAAACGCAATTAGTTTAGCCCTGTGCTGTGCATTTCATGTCTCTTCACTTCCCATCACGTTTCTGTTCTTCTCCTCATCTGTCATGTTACATCTTTCCTTCTTATCCCCTTTACTCTATTTCGGCTCGTCATTCCTCATCCGGTTGCTGTTGAACTAATAAAACTGGAGAGTTAGAAAAAAAGATAAACAATACTAGAATGTGTGGAGTAAATTTTAGTATGACTGGAAGCAGGTTGCTAATTTGTTGCCCCCAACCATCACTTTTATTTAAGGCCTGTATGCAACAAAACAGTTTCACTAGCTATGCTGCCTCACTGACCCCTGGTTTATGTGTAAAGCGCGCAGCGTCAGCCACCCCCAAAGATGGAATTTGGACAGGTTTGTTAAGCTTTTCATCAGATACTGCATAAAAAGGACAGATGGGGTAAAGAATGAACAAATGTTCGTACAGTTGATCATCCATCTGTCCTTCACACACGATGTTGTGGACGCCGTTGATTTTGACAAAAGTGGGAGTAATGATGCATCCCACCACCGCACACTGGCATTTTCAAATTCCATTGATAATGTCACAGTTAATGGTTAAAGAGCATATCTCTGGAGATGTTGACAAAATGACACATAGTCATCATAAAAAACAAATAAACTACAACTGTACTTTGAGTCATGCCTGCTTTTTTTTTTTACCGTGTTATTGTTCTCGAAATGTGTGACGAGAAAAAAACTAAACCTATGTGGGCAGCATTTGATTAGATATGGGTAAGTGTGAGGCTTGAAATTCTAATATTTAAAGTTTGTTGAATATTTGGTAACACTTTATGTTGAAATTTGCATATTTATTACATTTAATGTGGAAAGCGATTTTCAGATTTTCAGCCATATCTCTGTGTTGTCGCTATCATAAAGAATTTGTGGGTATCCACTTCCTTATAAGCTTGGATACTAGTTTCACATTGATAATAAAGCACTTCTTAATAAACATACTTTGCACTAGCAGATAATCTACAAGTGTCCCCTAATAACATCCTAATTTTTTCTTTTTGAAAGTAAGTTCCCCATCCTGAAGGGAGGGCAGGAGCACACCATTCATCTACTAGTAAGTCAATATTCTCTATTGTGAAGTTACCTTCTCTTCACACACAGTAAAACTACTGAACAAAAACTGCAATATTTATTGAAAGCTAAGAACCAAACCACACTGTTTATTTCTATTTTATCATCTCAGGAGCTTTTATCGGTGTTTTGCAGAGATCAATATTTCCCCCTCACACTGAATTCAAATTGCCTAGCAAACACAAGAGGGGAAATTTGTAGAATTGTGGGTAACTGTCCACACCTCACTGTTAACGGTTTACTTTCTTTACACTAGGTTGTAAATTAGTTTTGATGCTATGCAGCCCCATTCTGCCACTGCTCTATTTGTAGCACTTACCTGGTAAAACACAGGTAAGCGTTTACTGTGAAACCTTTTCAGTATAAGATTTAAGTTTCTGCTTTCTTCTAGAGAATGAAATATGAAGATCAGTTTTACATCTACCCATTTGGTCCTAAGGAGTGGTTCAGTTAATGGGCTAATAATGCCATAAAGACTGAAAGGCATTGTAAACAAATAGCCTATAAAGAAGATCCATTAACACAAAGTGCCTTAAACATGCATTATTTTAATCACTAAGAGGGAACAAAAAATGTATTGGAAAATTATCCGACCGCTAACTTGTAGGACCTTTGTGAACACTTTCCTGATGAACTTACTGATACTGTTCCATCAATCCCTCACCCCTGCTATCTGCTTTAAAATATACCAAGATAGTGACGTACAAGCCTGAGGACTCGAAGACCACGAACCAGTGAGTGAGGTCACTTGTCCATTTCTCTTCATGCAAATCATCCAGTAGAGAAATCTAAACACATGATGGGAAAAGATTGAGTGAATTACATTTATTGTTTTTAATTTGAAATTGAAGTTTAAGAAAAGGGGGAAAAAAGACAGATTGGTATTAAAACTACCAACAACTATACACACCGGCCTAACTTCACTATACCAAAAGCTATAGTGAAGCAATGTCTTCACAAAAAGGGAAATTCAGACATTTCACAAAGGGAACCTGTTCTTTTATTGATTTGTAGCCTTTGCCACACAATATTAACTAGCTACGGTCATATATAATAATCAGAAGTACAGCCCGTCACTTTTTAAGGTTATTTAATAAAATAGACAGACATTGATTAGTGTGTAATTACATCTTCCAGCAAAGTGATGCATTCTCATAAACTTAATCCATTATAAATACATAGGAGTGGGCATTTGTGGAAGCTGTTGTGTTGACCCGCCATCTTGACTACAGTGGTTGAGATGTAAGTTGCCTAATAGTGTTTTATGTGGCTAGAGACGTTGTACGCCAAAAGCCAAAGAGAAGTTGTATTGTAGGGGCTGATTTCAAATTGTGTCTGCACTTTCAGACTCAAGATGTGAAGGATCATACACATGTTTTATCATCTGAGAAGAGGTCCTCTTCACCAAAAAAGCAAAGATGTGAAAAAAGACAAGGCAACTGGCATCTTGGAAAAAAAGCATCATGCTCTTCCTCCTCACCTCAATCCTCATTTCCTGAACTAAAGATATTTATGCACATAATCTGCATAAATATGCTTATTTATTCCCTATATTGTCAAAATTACTAGGTGTCAGCAGATTAGACATGCGATCCTCCTGTCTCTGGACAGCTGACGAGCCAGCTAAACAACAACAACAGCTGCTTATAAGCTAACATTATGCCGGCCAAGGTTAGGCTTGCGTGTCCTAAAAATCACACTCCCACACGCTAAGTGTCACAGTCCAACAGTGTTAGATCGACTTCAAAATAGGTCTATTTAATTCTGGCTAACAGCAGCTAACCTTGGCTAACAGCAGCTAACATCGGCTAACAGCAGCTATCAACCACTATCACCGGCTAACAGCAGCAAAACAGGAGCACTTCTCAACAGATTAGTCCAGGATATCCTCAACAACTCACCTCACTATTGCTGTCATCAGACAGAAGTGAGTTTCACTGACTTATCGAGTCATATCAGCCTCCTTTCATAAAGTTTTACAGCTTCCTCCAAAGTACATAGATGTGGACACCTGGCTATTGACAATGAGATGAACAGCAGCCGTTGTAGATAGGATTTTAACCTAGTTAAAGCTTAGTTACATGCAAATTGCAATCTACTGATATCTAGCAGTGGAATTTTACTCACTTTAACTTTAATGAAGCTTAAAAAATTGGGTCAAAGTAACTCAACAATTGATATGAGTGACTCAATTTAAATTATGTAATTTAAGTTAATTGACTCACATCCAGACAACTCCTGGCATATTTTGAGGAGCCTTTATTTGGATCCCTCTTTAAAGTGTGGTTTTCTTCAAGATGTTCCAGTGGGATACACTGGAGAGCAGCTGAATCAATCCATGAAGCCATTAGTAATGCTAATGACATTTAGTGGTGCATTCCTGTTGATGCATTTGGTAAAGTATCTGGGCAATGCTGAAGTTTCTGCTTAAACACTTATGTAGAATCAAGTATTCAGAAAACATCCCCTAACATCAGTGCGCATGCAGCCAAGTCCTCTCTTTAAACATCAAGTGAGTGTCTTGTTTACTTGTGGGGATAAGTGGTTTGTTTACATTCGGGGCTCCACTCTGGTTAAATCTTTCTCTTCACCAAAGTCTGCACATTGTTTTTCCTTCTTAACGACTAGTTTGTGTGTGTTGTCTATCCCTCTGGGAACAATCCTCCTTCGTCTGTCTGCTAGTGCCCGCCGAGGTGAGTTGTCTCGTTTGTGTCACGATGCAGTGGACTTGCTGATGTCACTCTGATTGTTTGTTACTTAAATCTCTTGAGAGACAGATCATCTAGTCTGAATCATCAGGCTTGTCAGTCTGAGGAAGGGCCCGGTGAGCTCCGAATTGCAAGTGATTTGGAAGAAGCAAGTCCTATTAGGAATATGAATAATACATTGGAGGCTATTAATAACTACAATTAGGTCTCAAAGTCATCATGTGTCTCTCTAAATTCCTGATTTGGAATGCTGTGCTCTCACAGTTGTTGGCATTTTTTCATCTTTTTCTTCATATTTGTAATTGTAGACATTTGCTGAGCCTTTTCGACCTCACGTACAATAGCTTTTTGTCCAACCACCCCAGCCTGGCCGTCATGCTCCCCTTTATTTTCCTTTATTTCCTATGCCTGACTATCCTCCATCTGTCTTTATTTCACAGCAGCATCTTTTTGCTGTCAGATTTGTCAGAGCCATGCCTGCTATCGTAAACCTCCTCTTTAATGTGGTTTCCACCAACACCACCATCTCCTTCGGTGTGGTGCTGCCAATGGTCAGCCTTGTCTCTCTTCTGATGGGTGTTGGTCATCTTCTGCTCTGGCTGGTGCTGTTGAGGAACCCCCGCAGTCGTTCCAAGCCAAGCTCCATCATGCTCCTCAATCTCAGCCTGGCAGATCTTGGCGCTCTGCTCACCCTGCCCTGTGCGCTCCTGACTGCCAGTTTCTATAACTGGCAGCTTGGCGGTGGGACCTGTGTCCTCCTGGGATTCACAACTTCAGTCACAGTGAGAGTGGAGATCTTCAGCCTGGCAGCATTGTCTGTGCTGAGGTATCGTATCGTTGCACCATGGATGAGACCGCCTGCTAGTCTGACAAAAGTGTGAGTGTGAAGCGGAGGTGGGTTTGTAAAAATCATTTGAGGCAGTGTTTGTACAGTTGTTTGACTGTATAATGTTTACAATGATTCCTTTAACATGTTGTTCACACCTGTAAAATATTACCTTTAAAAAGCTGCATAAATCTTTATTAAAGGTATTTAAATGTATTTCAGTACAATGGAGCAACTGACTGCTAAAGGATATCACATGTATCCCCTCTCGAGTTGGAGGAGACCAAAACAGAGCTTCAAGGAGAGCGACCAGATAAATAACTTCAAATGAATGCTACTTTTTCTCTGAAGACATCTTTTTCTTCTAATTACATATGGGAACTTAGCCGTGTACGTCCTCCACTGGAAGTTAGGCAGGTGTGCTGTATATACAGTAGCAAACAAATATACTTATCCCTTGTTTCCTTGTTCCACAGGTCATGCGCTGTGGTAGCCATTTGGCTGGTCTCGTTGACCATGGCATTACCGAAGGTCACCTACATTGACTTCAGTGGTGGTTGCACGTGGTCCGTTGGCCAAAACAAGTGGCTCTACTTCCTGGTTCCTGCCTTTCTGGTTTACTATGTGGCCCCTCTCTTCTGCATCACCGTTAACTGCGGCCTTATCATCTCTCACCTCCATAGCTGCAGGGGCTCGCTGGCCGCCGACAGACGCAACAAGAAAGCTACTGCGCTGCTCATTGGTTCCACTCTGGTTTTTGCAGTTAGCTGGTTGCCATATTGAGTTTGTCAATGTGTTGTCTCCTCATGTTATTTAGCTGCTTTTCCCATTAGCCGACTTGGGGCTAAACTATCTTCAACTTTGCTTCATCTGTCAGCCGCCACACCTGGGCCAACGCAGGAAGCGCAGAGCGTGTCCCTGCTGTGGGAAGTGGCGTCACTGACGGCCATTTTTTTGGTGTGCCTGGTGCCTTGCTGGAACCCACCACTGTACTTCCTGCTGTCCCGTCCTGCCGTACGTCAGCTCCGTGCCCTTTTGCCATCTTTTCTTCATGTTCAACGAGGAAAACCACCTGCACAACGCTGGCGTATCGCTCCTGCTCCTCCTCCCCCACGTTTGCCAATAGCTCAGCATTCTGCACACTCTCTCACTCATCAAACCCAGACACACGGGGTGACTTAATAAAGTTTACACAGCTGTGCTCACTCACATACCCTCGTGGGGCAATAGTCATATTAGATGTTATATCAACCGCTGTAAATCAAAATTCATGATTCATGCACTTTGTACAGAACATGCGTTTGTTTAGATCCTTTTGTGGTCAGTCTCATTCTGCTTGCTTTTGTAACACCTCTAAAAAGGCTCTTGGCAACAGTGTGTGTGAAGCTCTCAAATAGATGACAGTGTCTCATAAACAGAATGCATTAGGTGCCATAAAAACACAAGGTTTATATTTCTCAGCACAATACCAGTGTCACTCGGCAACTTCCTGTCTTAACACTGGCAATTTTCCATAAACACAAAGCTGGAAATCTGAAATGATTTAAAAACAGGTTTTGAAGACATTTCTCTTCATATACCAGAGCTCACATCACAGTTTCCAAATCCAGGTCACTGACCTTAAAACAACCTCTTTAGAGCTCCCACACGGGACCTGAACCTGTGATCTTAACAGCTTTTTTTGAAGGACGTCTGCTGACTGACATTAAACCAACCAAGCAAATGGAAATCAAACTACCAGTGGAACTTTTAAACAAACATCTCTGAACTTAAAGGAAAAAAATCTGATCATTATGTCATATAGCAGGTGTATAGTATGAAAAGAGGTTTGCTATGTTTCAGAAACCTGCCATAGGATGTCATTACATTCCATCTAGTAGATTACATCCAGCAATGTAACCTCACAGCCCCTTTACTTCACATTGTGACTGAGTAAAAGCACAGGAGACACAGTCAGCTATGCCTGCTTCCCCGAAAAGCGCCCTGTACAGCTTAGTAGCAACATTGTCTAAATTCAATGTCATTTGATAACCTTATGAAAAGAAGCCTCCTTGACTTATGGGAAGTATTACTAAAAAGATGACTTGTTTTGTTCTGAACTGTAATGCGTAGAAGTGCTTATTAAATCGGGATTTGACACAATAATTCACATCAGAAGATGACTGCATGGGAAAATGACTTCTTAACAAGTGGAGCCTATCTACATCCACGCTGATTTAATATCACAATGTAAAGGGCATGTCATGTATTTGCGCAGGTATGGGGGCTTTGTTTGACAAATTGGCAGAGGGCGGGTAATTGGATTTTTTTGTTGTTAGCCTATTCATTTCAAGATTTCTAGTAAGCAGCTGAGTTGCAATCACTTGCCCTGAAATATTGCATAATGGGTTTGTTTTTCAGCTGAAGTGAAGATTGCTTAAATTTTTATCACTAATATTTGCTTGATGCAGGGGTTCACTTTGGGTACATGCCTACTTGCTTTCTTGCTGAGAGTTAGATAAGAAGATTCTCTCAAATGTGTCTGCTTGATGTAAAGCACCAGGAAGGTTAGCATACAGAGTAGGTGCTGCAAAGGGTCAACTTTGCTCTGTCTAATACACGTTTAAACTCACACCTCTTTTAATTTAGCATTAAATGTATTATCTATATTGGACATAACAACCTGAGGTCTGGTTTTTTAAGTTCTGTATTTCTGGTGATGGATAGAGACAAGCTAGCAGCTTCCCTGTTTCATATATTTACATATGCTATGCTAAGCTAGCAGATGGCTAACTGAAGCTTTATATTTAGCAAACACATACATTTACTGAAAGTATCAGCATGAAAGCACTTATTTACTGCAAGCATATATTGTTAATCTGTTATTGTTAATCTTTTGGGGCATTTGGGGACACGAGGAATTAGTCGCCTATTTGTACATCCAGCAACCACAAAGCCGCAATCCTTGTGTGGTGTTTCTAACCAGGGTCACTCCTGTCCCACAATCTTTTAAAGGTGTAATATTCCCATTGAAATATTATTAACCACTTCAGCAAATGATCTGAAATGATCAGGCAAACATGAAACTTATTGGAAGAATATGTTTGTTTGTTTTTCTCTCCTAAAATGAATCCTGAATCTTTTAGGTTTGTTTGCCATCTGTTTGTATGTGAGAGGACAGTTTTAAATCTTTGCATTATTGTCCACTTGTTCTGTTTCTGTATCATTAATCAATATAAAAAATTCAGCTCCTGGTCCCAGCCTTTCATGTATTTAATTTTTTAAATATAAATCCAGTGCCACTGGCGACTTGTGTAAAATGTTCTCTCTGTTTTAGGTCTTCTACTCTTCTCGCTAACTAGTTAAACATGTGGTTCCTCAGCAGCTAAATGTTCACATGAGCATAATGAATTCTTAAATAAAATCCAAAGTGATAGTCATTCATTTCCTTGGATGGGTAAAAGTAATACAGTTCCACCCGTTTTGTTATCTAGATCTGTGGCTAGATGCACAGGACCATGACGAATAAATGAATGAAATGAATACAGTGATCCCTAACCTTGTGGGGGCCTTCTCATTGACAGCCACAAATCCTGCCTTAGTTACCTCTTGACCTCCTGACTCAGAGTGCACAGCTGGATATTCAAATGACAGACTGCAGTGTTTCCATTAGCAGGGAGCAGGCGGGGTTTTTTTGTCAATGCTATCTTGGTGGCTAATGAGAGCACTTATCTCTGTCATCTGTCTGTGCTGTGATCCTCTCATGCGGTGCAAGGCACTCACAAGCTCTGATGTCCTGATGAGACTTAATTAAGTCTCTAGATTAGAGAAAGCTTAAAATATAAGTCACGCTCAGCAGGCCCATTGAGAGAATCCTTCCCATTTCTATTCTCTGTATTGACTGAAGTCCCAGCATGTCTAGGGACCTGCTGTATTACTGAAAATGCTGCAAGTTCAGACACTGAGCAGAATGGGCTGCAAAGTGAAGCTGACAAAATATTAATATCCAAGGGATTCAGGAGACAGTTGATACAAAGGAAGGCCCTTTTATCTCACTTCTGCTTGGACATTTAGGCGAAGTATGATTGTGTTCAGGACTGGACACTTACCACTTAATAGCCTTAAAATTATGTTAGGTCATTCACTCTCACTGAGCACTGTTTAAATCCCACAGAGAGGATGTGTTTAATGAGACTAAAATGATACCCTGTACACACACACACACACACACAACTGTCTGAATGATCTTTTCCGAAAACGTTGTGACACTGTAAAATAAGAATATTTCATAAAAACACGAGAAAAACAATCTAATAAACCCACATTTTATTCACAAAAGAACATAGAAAACATCACAAAAAGACATTCCACTGTTTCATGAAAAATATTAGCTCATTGTGAATCTGGAACAGGGAGAACAAAAGGCTGGAAAAGTAAGTCGCACTAAAAAGAAAAAGCTGCAGCAACATTTTGGGACTAACTAGATTAACTGGTAACATGACCGGGTATAAAAAGATCATCATGAAAATGCAGAGGTTCACCAGTCTGCAAGTATTGTATGTATTTGTGGTAGAATTTTGGAATAGTGTTTCTTCTAATGACTGAATATCTCATCATCTACAGTACAAAATATCATCAAAAGGTTTTGAGAATCTGGGCACTAGACTGAAAATGAATAGTGGATGTCCCTGTTCTTTAGGCCCTCGGGTTGTACTGCATTAAATACAGGAATGATTCTCTTAAGGAAATCATTGCACAGGCTCAGGAACACTTTCAGACACCAATCTCTGTCAACATATTTCACCATGCATTCATAATGCAGGTCAAAGTTTTGTCATGCAAAAGAGAAACCATATGTGAATGTGATCCAGAAATGCTGTTGCCTTCTCTCGGTCAAAGCTCATTTAAAATGGACTGAGGCCAAGTTAAAAACTGCTCTGGGGTCAGACGACCTGAAATTATTTTGGGAAAACATGGACCCTGCTAAAGAGGTGAAGGACCATAGCACTCATTTCAAAAGCCTGTATCTCTGATGGTATGTAGGTACATCAGTGGCTTGCACATCTGGAATGATGATATACAGATTTTAGAGCCACAAATGTTCCCATTCAGACATTTTTTTAAAAAAATTTTCAGGGAAGACCTTTCACATTTCAGCAAGACAATGCCAAACTGCATACTGCAGGTATTTGTAGTAGGAGAGTCTCTGTGCTAAACTGGTCTGCCTGCAGTCCAGACTTTTTCAGAAACTGAAAACATTTGGCCCATCATAAAATCAAAAATATGAAAACAAATATGACCCAGAACTATTGACAAGCTAGAATCGCGTGTCAGACAAGAATGGGAAAAATGTTCTTGAGTCCAGCAGCTGCTCTCCTCAGCTCCCAGATGTTTACTGACTGCTGTTTAAAGAAGAGGGGATGTCACACAGTGATAAACACGGGCCTTTCCCAATTCTTTTGCTGCTATCAAATTCAAAATGAATATTTTCTCACTTAAAAACAGTTCATGTGTTTTCCATGTTCTATTATGTATAAAATATGGTTTGATGACATTTGCAAATCATTACTTTCTGTTTTTTCAGAGTTATATTTGTAAGTACATGGAATATGTTTAATCTTTCATTACACACAAAAATCATTCTCACTTTAAATTATATTCAAAGTGAGATAATTTGATGATTTGTATGTGCTTACCTGTGCATTGCATCATAATGTTACCTTGAAGTCTGTCTATTTTAAATCCTTGGTTTTTGAAATGACTCACGTAGGACTTTCTCTAAAGCTGAGACATGAATGATGGAGCTTCAGTTTTGCTTGACAAATTTATGTTTGGAGCAGTGCAATAAGCATGCAGTTTTTGTCTTTAAAACTCATAAACTAATCAGCCAAAACATTAAAACCACCTGCCTAAAATTGTTTATGCATGTCTGGCTTGTGGCTCTCAAGTGCTGATCATTCAGGTCATGTGAGGAGTGGGGTGGGACCTCCATACAGCAGGCATTGGGCATCACAGATGCTCAAATAGATTTGGGGCATGGGGAGTTTAGAGGCTGGCTCAGCATCACACCTACGTGTTCTTTATTGTGTTTTGAGCTTACTGAGCCTTTTTTGCGATGTTTACGTGGGTAGAAAGTGCCAGAATAACGACCACATGAACCCAGGACCAAGGTTTCCCTGTAGAACATTGCAGTGGAACAAGATGATCAGTCTTATTTACCTCACGCTGTTGATTAGCACTTTAAAAGTTATGTTAGTTGGAAGTTACAGATGCACATTTCCAGAGGGTACAGAGCAACTTAACCTTTTATTCTGTGTGTCTGGTGAATGTAAGTCTAATTTTCACTGCTTTTAGTTTTGCTTTAGTTCCTCACAGCATAACCAGTCAAGATAATCGGCCACCCTCACTGAGCCAAGCCGTGTCCGACCACTTGATAAAAGCAAATCATTTGGTAATGCCTTGAATAATTAAGCGTGACTGATGTAATAGTCACGGTGGCACGGTGGTTAGCACTGTTGCCGCACAGCAAGAAGGTCCTGAGTTCAATTCCACCATCAGGCCGGGGTCTTTCTGTGTGGAGTTTGCATGTTCTACCCGTGTTTGCGTGGGTTCCCTCCGGGTACTCCAGCTTCCTCCCACCGTCCAAAGACATGCAGCTTGTGGGGATAGGTTAATTGGAAAATCCAAATTGCCACTAGGTGTGAATGTGAGTGCAAATGGTTGTCTGTCCCTGTGTGTTGGCCCTGCGACAGACTGGCGACCTGTCCAGGGTGTACCCCGCCTCTCGCCCTATGACAGCTGGGATAGGCTCCAGCGCCCCCCGCGACCCTGAAAAGGATAAGCGGAAGCAAATGGATGGATGATGTAATATGATGCAAGAACTTGAAAATACAGTTAACTTTGACATTTTAGTTGTTTAATGCTGCTGGGCTCAGAAGCTAGCCAGACCAGTCTCGAGACCACTTTTAAGTGGTCTTGGGCTTGTCTTGGTCTCGATACCCTCTGGTCTTGGTCTTGTGTTGGTCTTGGTTTAGGCGATCTTGACTACAAGTCTACTAGCCACTGCATTTGTGTTTGTTTGACAACTAGCTTAACACATGTTTAACAGAGTTTTGCTCTGTCCTTTGGTCAATGTGATGTAGTAATTAATTTGCATATTAATTAGCATAGCTCTAAATCCTACAAGGTTTAGAAGATTGCATCTTGCTGAAGCAAGAGCTGAGTTTGAGGTGTTTAAATGATAATAATTAGATCACACAGTTTAGACATATTGATCAGTGCCTTTGCCTCTTTTTATCAGTAGGATTATGACAAAAGTACCAAGCCAAAACTGAAAAGGATGCTCCGATAACCGACGTTTGCAGTGTGTCCTTAAAAAAGTTAAGGAAACTGGACAGGTGGAAGACAAAAGAAGAAGTGGCAGGCCTAAAACACTACAGCAGGTGAATAGTATCTGAATGTCTCAAAGAAACAGGAAAAATCATGGGCTGCCAAATTACACAAAAACTAGTCTACAAATCAGTGGCAGCAGGTCTCATGGAGTGATGAATCTAATTGTGAAATTGTTGGTTTAAGTCAATATGGATGGAGGAGGTCACAAAAGATGTACAACACTGTAAAACAGTGGAAGCTCTGTGATGGTTTAAAGCTGCATTTCAGTCATGCACTTTCCATGCAGTGCCATCTGGAAAGTGTTTTATTTGCATGACAATGATCCCAAACACACTGCCAATGCAGTAAAAACATACATGGATAGAAAAATACACAATGAAACACTATCAGTCATGGATTGGCCTGCTCAGATCCCACATGTCAACATTACTGAAGCAGTGTTGGATCATGGTGACAGAGAACAAAAGGAGCCAACATCCAAAGAAGAGCTTTGAATGTCCTTCAAGAAGCCCAGAGAACTATTTCTGAAGACTAGTTATAGAAATTACAAGAAATCGGCCTGAGAGAGTTCAGGTTGTGTTGAAGAATAAATGTTGTCATACCAAATACTGACTTTCAAGCTCATTAGAAATAACAAAGTCTGTTTTTTTTTTATTTCCATTGCTTGAACGTGTTTCAATAAATCTGAATTGCTCAACTTATTAATTAATGAGCATGGGCACTGCCCATGGACAAGGTTTATGGCATTAAGTTATGACATTGTAACTCTTTGAAAGCTTTGAGGGGGAAAAAGATCAAGAGAAAATGACATCTTAACATTACCGCCAAGTTGCCTTTCACTGGCTTTACCTGGCTTGTAAGTTTGATCTCTAATCTTTCTCTGTCTGCACGGAGGAAGAAGCAGAGTACATTTGCAAGGCTTGATTCCTTTTATATTAAAGACGGTAGATATGAGTCAGGTGCACTTTCAGAAGGAACCAAAATGGAATAAAAATCTCTGTATCTGCAATAGTAGAAGTCTGAGCCATAAAAGGATTTTCAGTGCGGACTGCAAGAACGAAGATACCAATTGATGACAGGTTTAAAAGAGTGGTATAAAAATGAAAATGAAAAACCAGGAAAAACTGGGTTTGCATGGATCAACAGAAGGCATTAAAATGTCTCATGTTTAATAGTAGTGGAGGGAAAATTCTGACATGGATACTAACAGCATACAATTTACCAACCTCTGCCACAAGATCTCCAACAAAAAAAAGCAACAGTAACAAGCATCCCTGTTAGTGCTGTAGTCATTGTTGCTTTATTTAAAAACAGACAAACCAATAAAACCAGACTAACTGTTTTAGTCTGTGAAATAAAATTCTTATATAACTCCACAGTGAGAGAGCTGTTTCCCCAAACTTAAAGCTTGCCTTGCAGCTCGTTCCAGTCACTGTTAGCAGCAAAGTGCACTGAATTGTAAAATAGTCTGAACTCAGGGACAGACTGTGGCGAGGAGAAACGCAGCATTATGGGAAGCTGATTTTTAGTGTGAATGCTGATTAAGCACTCGCAGTATTGAGATGCTATTTTTATTCTGTATGTCTTTCACAGGTTATCTCCTCCAACACCTCCAAACCATTCTAGACCATTAGATTCCTCTTCTTTTAGATGTGTGTGCTTCTATTTTATTTCATTTCTAACGTTTATGTTTTTTTAAATAAACAACTTTATTCAAAAAAAACTTATAATGTATTTCAGTGGAGAGAATGTGCAAAGAGGATTCAACCTACTCCTCTTTCAACTCTATCTACTTCCACATACGTTGACCTACACACATCATTCAAACTTTAAAACAAAGCCAAGACATTGAACTATTTATCTTTCCACTGTCTTTTATAGTTTTTCTTCAGTTCCAGTTTAGGTTTAATGCTTTTTTCATGTGTTTCAGAGTTTATAATGGTGTCTATGGGACAGAGTGTTGGCGGTTTCACTGAGAAGACCAACTGCCACAGTGGCAGAAACCAAAAGATTCGTTTTTAAAATGTATCTCTCAATTGCTGCTGTGTCCACAGTTTTCGCTCTACAGCCATCATTTTACCCTCAAAACGTTGCCACCGTGGTCCACTTTCCAACTATGTGTCTCTCAAAGCTAAGAGATGTAAACTTTTTGAACTGTGTGGATGCAAGTGAATGGAGTACCTTGTAACCGACACATAGAGATTCATTGTATTTTCAGTGAGGAGTCTCAACACAGAGCGTTCTCATTCCCAATGCGTAACATACAGACGATTTGCCACAGCCCCAGCCTTGTCACAGTAAAGCGAAAGGTACCTTTCTGCGTCCCTATGACACGCTCCGTATTGTTAATTGAAGCACTTTTTATTTACTTCGTGGCTTTCTATTGCAGCCTTAACCCTAACATTGTCATGTGCTGTGTGCAGGCAGGAATTGGGGCACACGAGGAAACACAGCCAAGAGAGAGGACGCGACACGTTACTGAGGGAGACGCGGACATAAATACACAGAAGGATAACGAGGGACGTGGGAGAACACGGGGAACACAGCTGACACTGATAATCACAACGAGACAGGGCAGGAGCAAACACAACGTGACGTACACTGACGGGAGACTATCGAAGTAAAACAGGAAGTACACCGAGACGCAGACCGGGGAGAACACGGGAGAGTACAGACATAATGGGCTGGGAAGGCATAAAACACAAGGAGGGGAAACAAGGCATAAGAACTGATACACTGAGGGAGACACAGGGGTAAAGACACGAGGGGAAATCTAATAACGACATCTAAACAGAATAACCTGGGGACCCTTCAAATAAACAGCGGACTTAAAACATAATAATATCTAATGATTACAGGAAAACACAAAACATCGGGTAGAAGTCCCGGGACCATGACAAACATTACCCCTAACCTTAACCATAACCTTACATGTATAGATTCATTCCAACCTGCTCTCATCACTCAGATCTCGTAACATACCAACGATTTGTTACATAGCGTCTGGTCAAAGGAGTTTGCAAAGAAAAGCGTCTGGACTTCTTTAAGTTGCTTGAAGACGTTTCACCTCTCATCCGAGAAGCTTCTTCAGTTCTAAGGTCAAATGGTGGAGAGTCCCAGATATAAACCTAGTGGGAGTAACCCCCCACAGAGGGACAAAAGGACCCCCTGATGATCCTCTAATCGCCTGAGCCAAGGTGTGAAACTGGGTGTGGGTCCCAATCAGCCAGAGTTTCGGGTGTGTTCATTGTGAAACCTGGCCCCACATAGCGTCTGCATACATAGCGTCTGCATGTTACGTGTTGGGATGAGATGTCCTCAACAGCAGGAAAGACTGAACGTTTTTTAACTCCTGTGACCACATTTTTACACCAGGAACATTAAAAACACACTGTTATGTAGAACAATCTTTCAGACCCACATGGTTTAAAAAATATTTTGATAGGAGTTAAGATTTTGGATTTAGGGGTTAGGAACATCCAGGATTGACAGATTTTAAGGAGGTTCTTCAACTGCTGGAACATCAAGCACTGACAGACTTTCAAACAGGAATTCCTCACTGGAAAAAACATTTGACATTCGCAGACTTTCAGAAAGAGGTTCTTCACTTGGAAGAACATTAGACATGGACAAATTTTCAGCAGGTTCTTCACACTCATTGTGGTTCACAGGAGTGAGCGATGAAGTGATGCTATATTAGAGTCTGTCTCTGGACTGGTTGTTTGCTACTCTGTGACTTCAGCTGGGAGCGGTTCCCCGGTGGGTCGAGGATCATACTTTAGGTTCAGTATTATAGTTATGTTATTCTGGTCTGAACCTCAGACGAGAACTGGTCATAAGAATTGAGTCAGCTTTTTCAAGTTCTGCTACAGAAAGCTATAAGACAGCCTCACCTTCACCTCTATCTGACAACACACCGTTAATAATTTGTCTTCTCAGTGTTGCCACAATATTTTTGGTTGCTGAATACAAATAAGAGCAGAAAAGTCACTGTTGAAAATTTAATACTAAAGTTCCACATTATGAAAAGTTTTTTTTCTGTCCACCAAAGTAAATATGATTCAATAGATTTTTGTAAAATTCAACTTACCACCAGAACCGACAAAAATATTCATAATTAACACACTTCCCATTGTGGGAGGACTGCTCACAATCACACACAGCAGATGTTTTGCAAAGATTCAGATTTTCTTTTTAGAGTTTTGAGTTTAGACCTTTAAAATATGTAATTCCACTCTTAAAATGGAATTAAAGTAATTTAATTAAAGTCAAGTGAAGTTAAAGAATGTTAGATTTCAATATTCATTCAGATTTTTGCTGACTCTAAATTTTCTTTGGTCAATACTAAAATTTTTTCTAATGTACATTATAAAGATATTTAACTACTTTCGTGTGAACTTCAGCTTTCAACAGTTCTGCACTTTCAGCTTACAGGTGAATGATTCAGTGTATTGCAGTTAAATTTAACAAGTATTTAACAAATATTCCCAAATATTTAAGCAATTACAGGATTTCAGCTAAAAAAAATAAAAATAATAATTCATGTATCAGCATCCATCCATGCCTTTTCTTCTGCCGGGTCGCGGGGGCAGCAGCCCAAGCAGAGAAGCCCAGACCTCCCTCTCCCCAGCCACCTCCTCCAGCTTATCCGGGGGAACACCAAGGCATTCCCAGGCCAGCTGAGAGATATAATCTCTCCAGCGTGTCCTGGTTCTGCCCCGGTGGGACATGCCCGGAAAACCTCACCCAGGAGGCACCCAGGGGGCATCCTTGTCAGATGCCCGAACCACCTCAACTGGTTCCTTTCAATGTGGAGGAGCAGCGGCTCTATTCTGAGCCCCTCCCGAATGGTTGAACTTCTCACCCTATCTCTAAGAAAGAGGCCAGCCACCCTTCGGAGGAAGCCCATTTCCGCCACTTGTATCCGCGATCTTGTTCTTTCGGTCACTACCCACAGCTCTTGACCATAGGTGAGGGTAGGGGCGTAGATCAACCAGTAAATTGAGAGCTTCGCTTTTACAACATAAAAGCACCATAGCTTAAATAATTGTCTAAAATTGTAGACGGTAACTGATTTTTGTGGATGCTTCTACCTCTGGCTGTGAGTACTTCTACAAACACTCAAACCTGCAGCTTATGTGAAATTATACCAGAAATCAAAAGAGCACTCCAAGCATTGAACAGAGACCTTCAGACAACATAGGAAATGTTGAAACTGAGAATTTTATTACACTTTAAAAAATACACTTTGATTTTGAATTTAATGACCACAAAACTTACTCTAAAAAAGAAGAAAAAAATAAGAACTTGGTGTAATGTATCACAACTATTTTACTATTTATGTATTCAGCTAACTGTTTATATTAATCAGTAACATAACTGGGAATAAAAAAAGACCATCCAAGAGAGTCATTCAGTAAGACAGGGGTTTGCAACATTATGAGTGTACATTTGTTCAACAATCTCAGATATGTGTTATTTTTCTAATAAAAAAACTGCAAAGAATTTAGTAATTTCATCATCTATGATAAATAATATTTCTGTATGCAAGGGACAGAGCTAAGAAGCATGCACATTATAGGGACAACAGTACTGGGCAATCTACACATTACACCTGCAGGAGCTGTGGTCATATTATTAGGGCCTTTGGGCACATTGAAAACGGACACACTTCAGTAGTGGACATGGTTTCTTTGACTCTGGCTTCTTCTGAAAAGCACAATCTGAAACACACTTCATTGCTGCATTCACACACACAGTTCAAAACTCTACCATGGAAAGAAAAAAATCGCATGCCTGCAATTCACTCAGAGCCCAAACTCATTTAAGATGGACTGAGGCGAAATCATTCACACTACATCCTGTGGGTAAAGAACACAGGAAGACCGCGACCATCTGCTTTTTTCTTTTAAATCAAGGTGTAGTGTAAATACAGCATTCATGATAGTGTGGGGCTCACGTGGAATGGATAATATTCACATCTTTAAGAATCAATAATGCTGACGTATGTATGTAGTTTTTAGAATCATATGCACTATATGGACAAAAGTACTGTGCCACCTACACATTACACTCACAGGAGCTGCTCAGCCGTGGGAACCCATGCTGTGAAGCTGCTGGCACATCGCTTTTGTGCTGATGTTAAAGGCAGAGGAGGTTTAGAGCAGCAGCCGAGCATTTGGTTTTATGCACTTTATGCCTCAGCACGTAGTGTATTAAAAAGTTACAGACTTACGGAGACCCTGCTGTGTATCTTAATGTGGTCTGCAACATCTTTGCTGAGTCGCTGCGCTTCCTAAACATTTCCACTTTATGTAAGAGGGAAGAACTTTGCAATGAAGACATCCTGTTACAGTACCACACTCAAACTCAGTGAGCTCTTTAAAGCAACTCATTCCTTCACAAATGTTTATAAAGTGTGTGATTTTAGACACCTGTGATCATGAGACTGAGACTGTATGTTTTCATCCAGACTACCTCAATATCAGGGCTGGCTTAATATTTATTAACTGGATTGGTGGATAGGTACACTCTACACATTTAAACATTTTCCAATTGGGATTTATTTCTCTCTCTACTCAAACAAGTAAGTTCTTTAAAGTGCTGTCCGTGATATAATTCTTGTTAATGAAGGCCTCATGCCAAAGCCCGTTGGTCAAGTGACAATATCTGTTCTTTCTGCTAAAAGTGTTGCAGGAGCTGCGACCTCTTTAGACCCTTGTGCTTATCCGTGTGCCTTGGAAGCAGGTGAAGTTTTCCCAGAAACCTTCATTTTATTGTTTATTTCAGCAACAGAATAATGTGACAGGAAATAGTTTTAAGGGCTGCTTTTGTGTCATCTTTCATAAGTTTGCCATACGTCTCAAAAATGGTTGTTTTACCTCACAATAATGTCTTCACCTGGCATGGGAGAGGACTGAGTTGTGTAACAGAAACATCATGTATTGAATTAGTCTTCTACTGGTCTTGTTTGCAGTGTGAATCAATGCAACCAAAGCTGCATGGCTGACCACAAAAGTCTGTACTGCTGTATTAAGAATGTAGGGAGATCTCTCACCGATCGCTGCTGTCTCTGAGACCTTGACTGCAGACTCTTGGCTACGATTATGGCCGACGTGTGTTTGTTTTTGAGTGTAACCCAATGTACTGGACATGAACCGCTAGTGCATATGTGTGTGTGCGTGTGTGTCTGTGACCAGTGAGCTGGTTGAGCTTGTATTGAAGGTACTTTGTAGTAGACACACCCAAGGCTAAAAATTTAAGCTTAATACAACTGGACATATATAGCCACAGCACTATAGATCGGTCACAGCAGCCAGTAAAAGACAAACAATGTTCATACATCCAGTCAGTGTTTCACCAGTAAAAGTGGGAAGAGCAGCTACAGCTGTCGTCACAGCGACCAGTTAGATACTGTCAGACATCAGCCATTTAAAGTGAGTTATGAGCACTAAATGTGCCATTTCTCCTTTCCATATCCACAGTCTTTTCCTTAAGTGGCACCACAACTGGAATGGCCTCGCACACCATCTGTTCCGAAGGAACTGGTTTATAAAACATATTGTCGAAGGATGCAAAAGTGTTGCTAGGTAATGCAAAAGTAGTGTTCATGTTTTTCACCTCAAGTAGCTCCATAAAATCAAAACAGACCTCAAAGCAGACAGCAGCCCAGCTTTTGTGGAATTGGGCTTGTTACACTCTACTTATGCTGGAATTGAAATCCCCTCCTGAAATGAGCTCTGTTTTTTTTATGTATGAAGGCCATCTACTGCTATTTATTTCTCTGTGATGCTGCCGGTGTTGTTCCAAAAAAGTGATTTCAGAAGTTCCTATGTGTTTTTAATGTCTAGTATCTTCACTTGTATTTTCAAATAGATTGCAGTGAACAGGATTTACAAAGAGCTTATATATAAACAAAGAAATGACCTGTTTTAGAAGTCTCTTTGTGACCTTACATTATTGTAACCACATTATACTCATTGTAGTTCCTTAAAATATTTTTTATAGAAATCTTATGTTATATTTGTTATAACTTTTCATGCCCAGGTTTCGCTTGAAAATTACTTTTTTTAAAGCTGATTGGAATTTCTACCTTGTGATAATATTCCTTTGGGTATAAAATTACTTGATATCATTAATGAGAGATATGTTTGGAATATTTTTGCCAGATCATAGGCCAACAAGTCATTTATACAGCTTAATTACCACAACTAGTTTTCGGCAAATACTGGAAATCATTTTTTGGCACTTGTTGTGTGAAAAAGAAAAAGAATAGAAAAAAAGATTGTCTGTATTTAAACGGTTTTAAATTACGTGTTGACCTATAATCTGTGAAACACATATCAAACATATCTCCCGTGAATGATATCAAGCTGTTTTAGGCCAAAAAGAGAGCAAAGCGACTTTTATATACCCATTATTTATGAACACAAAACTCTGATTGATTAAAAATGTTTTTTTCAAGAGAGGTGGGGCCAGCAGTAAAATTGCAACAAATATAACATAATAGTTACATAAAGATATTTTAAGTGGTCAAAAAGAGCTGGATTGATTATAATGTAGCAGCAGGTACGTAAAGATACTTGCAAAACAGGTCATTTGCTTGTTTTATATATCCTTTTATAACTCCTCCTTAAATCTCGATGATCCCAGACTATTTATCAATATTGGCAAAAATATAGCAAAAATATTATACATTAAAAAAAATTGAAACACCGGAAATCACTTTTTGGCAACACCCTCATTTCTCTGTACAAGCGTTCAGCGGCAGCGCCTTTTTTTCCCCATCCATGAGATGTCTCTCTGCCTCCCCCTGGCGGCCGCTCCGCCTCACAGACAGAAACTGCTAACAGTTGTCAAAACTGAATGATATTTTTTCTACGGGAGCAGCTCAAACCCTGGTGTCTGACACACACACAGTTATTGAAAAGAACTTAACAAGCTTTTTGAAAGCATTAGAGGGGCACACCACCCCGTACTCATCACTCCCTTCACCTCCAACCCAAGATCACTCTGCAGTCACTCAAGGGCGCACTCCCACTCCCACACACACACACACACACACACACACACACACACACACAGACTGAGAGAGAGAGAGATACATGCAGGTGTTAACTGGAGGTGGAGAGAGGAGCGTACAAACTGCTGTCCGCTGGAACTCTTCTCAGAGGACATGAGGGGATGCGTTTCGGTGCCGGTGGCTGTCCGTCCTCATCTCCTTCACATAGAAAGTCGCCTCCTATGCCGAGCGGAGACGCAGGTATAGAGTCTTCTTCCACCTGGCAGCCTGCTTCTTCCCATCCCGGCGCTCCACGCGCCGCACCTCTCATTTCTAGCGAGCGGAAGGAGGAAGGCAGGGAGGAGGTGGAGGGGGGAGGTTTTACTCGGCGGAGAAGGGGAAAATAACATCACGTTAAATGAGTCGCGCGTGCCTTTTGGGTGCCGTGCGTTAAAGCCGTGGTTAATGTGATGCCGGGTCTGCAAGCAGCACAGATGACTTGAGCCTCGTTCTGCAAAGAGAAGACTCACCGATAACCATGGCTGACCAGGTAAGGGGACGCAGATGTTCCACTACAGCCTCGTGCGCTCTGCACAATAGCCAGCCACACACTCCAGGTACGCTGCTACAACACCGCCTACGTTTTTTTTCTGCAGCACACTTTGGTTTCTCACAGCTACACTTTCTATGTGCATGAATCCCTTTTTTTTTTCACTTTTATTAGATAATTGTTTTATTATTATTATTATTATTTAGGCTCTTAATTTCTTTCACTATCACGCGAACTTTGACTGCTCATTGGTGACTTAAAGACTGAATATTAATGAACCAGATTTTCTCACCCGGTCTAAACCCCACTTGCTGTTAGGCGTTTCGGCGTTTGCTGTGACAGGATATCTGTGTGTTCTGTAAACCGTCGGCAAGTGTTACACTTCTTAAACGCCTTCGATCCGTTCATATAGTGGAGCACTTAATCCCACAGGTTACTCCATAGATGCTGAGCACAATTATGGATCAGCTGTACAGTAAACACGGCTCGTAAGACTCGAAAGTAAAAAAGACTAACTGGGCTGGAAAGAAACAGCAGTGTCTGTGTGATTGGGCTGCGAGGAAGAGAGAATAAAAACATAGCCTGTAGTATTAATTTTGTATTATGCACTGCTGTTTGCCCCAGTTTCTAGACAGCCTGGCGAGAGAGAGATTAACCCCTGACACGCTGGCGCGATCCGTGGTCACGGTCTCTGCGTAGGAAAGCTCCTCTGAGCGCTGCAGACAATAAAGGCGTGCTTAATTGATTAGATCCTTTGGCTGCTACCTGAGCGACAGGCTTGATGTGTCTGCGTGTGCATGAGAGAGCTACATACTCAAGTGTCACAATCAGCCACACCTTAACTGCATTTTGTTGTAAAAACACTATACAATATTAACAACACTGCAATTACGCTATAGTGCACTTCAAAGGACTGCACTGTTACACTCTGTGCTCTATTTTACACCAGGAAAAGCGTCATGTTAGCAGTCAGAGGATCCTATCTTGAGGCTGGCTGTCCAAACTGTTACATTTCATCCAAGACAGAGGTCTGAATCAGTGTCAGGTCTACAGCCTCCTTACTAGCAAAAACATAATTTTACATTATACCAGTCATACCACACAGTGGTTAAGTCAACGAGCTGTGCAACAGCTTTCTTTCATTTTCTTGTCAGCATTGCTTTGTGACAACAGCAGACAGACTGAATACACATTTTTGAAATTACACTTTCTTTCTTAAAATATCTCAGTTTCATCAGTAGTAGGTGGACTTCTTAAAAAAAGACATCTCCATGCAACACTATACAAAAACACTACAAATGGTATGTACAGAGTAACTAACAATGCAGTACTGTCACAATAGTCCTGTGAATGTCACAATAGTGATGGTATCACATTCACAGGACAACAGTTCTCTGATACATCGTGATATCTGTGGAACCAAATAGAAACTGGGTTTCTTCCATTAACTTTCATTATTCATTTAAAAAACCATTAAATATTAAGTTTGGTGTGTGTGCTGTATGCTATAGTGTACTATTGTATACTAAACTACACTACAGTATAGAGTATTACTATTACTTCTCTTACTATAGTATTCTATGCTATACTATGTGCTACATTATACTATACTATATTAAAATAAACTATAGTATACTTACTATACTATTCTATACTATATGCTACAATATACCTAACCTTTCTGCTATACCTTTTTAGTTTGCTACATTATAGCAACCTACCCAAATCTAATTCAACACGCAAGTTTATGACTTGTAGCTCGTGTCCTGTGACGTGCTCAGCTCAGTAACACAACAGTAGCTGTAAACTGCATTGTAATGTATTTGAGTGTGCTCCTATTATTGTGTCAGTCCCCTTTAATTAAGTGCCAGTACTGTACTTGGCTGTGCCACAGACAGACACAGAGCCACCAATGCTTGGTGCTGCTGTGGAGCTAGATTAATTGCTGTATTAATATTAATGCAGGTCTTCTGTGGTTGACCTGCTGTGGCTGCAAAACACACACTCCCACACACACATGCACTATTGTGCTCGTGCAGAAACACTCACAGCTTTCTCAGCAAAGCCATTGTTCTATACAAAACCACTGGAAGCCTCCAATTATAGATTTCCATTTTTAAAAGACTAAGAATAAAGATGCAGACTTTATGTTTTTGACCTGTTTGCATGTGAATTCCCGCTGTGCACACACTCACCGTGCAGCATATAGCCACCTGAGTGCACTTATTACGCACAGCTGCAGTCTCTTTTTGTCTATCCTTGCCAAATGTTTCCGTGTTACATGCACGCTTCTTGTTGTTCTCTGGTCTCCACCTCATTCTCTGCATCCTTATCAACCTGCTGTCACTTTTCTGTCAGCAGCTCCTACTGCCCTCATATCACCACTCCCCACCTCAACATCACCCTCCTCCTCTCTTAATTTTCCCTTTGACATGCTCTGTGTCTTCATCAGCATCTTTCTCTCACACTGCCATTCATCTGTCTCACCTCTGCTGTTATCACCTCCTTCTCCTTTTATTTTTTACACACATACGCACACAGTGGAAGTACCCTCCCCCTCCCACATTCTCCTGCGATAACATGGACAAGAATAGGCAGCGTTACAGGTAGATCAGCTGTCTGCTTTGAACTTTAAAAATCTGGGAATGCACTCGTGCGAGCAACACCTCCCGCAATGCCCAGTGACAGTCTTTCTTATTTTGTCTCTATTTCACTCTAGTACAGTATGTTTCTAACGACGGCACCCCCGCTTCGACGAGGGAGCACACCCCTGCCTGTCAAGCACCAGCTGCGAAGGGAAGAGGCCGTATCCGAGGACTGTGATTGGATCCCAGGCTTGGAGGAGCCTACCACGTTGCCTATCAGTGACACAGCGGTGCCTCGGGATGAGTCCTTCAGCCAATCGGCTGCTGCCCAGTCATCTTACCACAGCCATGGCGGGGCACTGAGGATAGTGCTACTGGGACAGAATGGCGTGGGCAAGTCGTCGCTGGCCTTATCTCTGGCCGGGCAGTCAGACAGATCCCTCTCTATAGACTCTGAGACACAAGCATGTGGTAATGACCTGGACAGAGATTGATGGAATGTCTTCATACATGCATGTTCACCTATATTCATAGTTTGTTTCCACTTAGTTTTTAACTAGGTTTAACCAAGGTTTAACTTTAGAAAACAGTAAAGCACGCTCATCCAACCACAAAATTCACCCAACCACTCTTTGAGCACTTTTGTTTTGCCATATCATGACTACCTAAATCATGTAGTGTCCAAATGTCTAAAAAAGACTGGTGTACATCAGTAGCGCTTATGCATGAAGGCTATACCTTTTTAGTTTACATTAAGTATAAAACCAAAGAGTAAAACTATGTTTAGGTTTACAATTCTGATCCTGAATTTCTCACCTCCAAGAGAGGTTTACAGGTTTCCCTTTTTTCCTGTTCTTTTTGCTCAGCTCAGCAAATGCTTTTATATTTAGCATGCAGACATTGTGCAGATTGGTAGATGGGACCAAGGGATTCTGCACTAATCCGTACCAGCTGTTTCCACCTATTTTGTTTTTCAGTCTAAGCTAGGATAACCAGCTACTAGCTGTAGCTTTAAATATAATAAAGAGACATGTAAAAGGTCTCAGTGACCTCAGCCAGGCAAATGGGATATTCTGGTTTATTGGTCTTCGTGTCATTGGGTATATTTCTACTTAAGGTATACACGTCTACCATTAAAGCTCATTAAAACTGTCCCGACCCTCTTTCCCCCTCTATCAGTCAGCAGGTCTGTCTGTGGCAAAGATCAGTTTAACACCGGGGATAATCAGCTCTTGTCTCGGCCAATCGATAAGTCACTGTCATTAAGAGACGAACGCTCTCCATCATGCATAAAGCTGACGTATCCTTGACATCATCATGTGGTATTCATTGCTGCCAACATTGTACATTTGGATTTATGCATCATACAGGGAGAGAAACAAAAACCCCTCTCAGACAAGGAGCCTTTACATGTTTCCCCAATGCCACTCTTATCATGCCGGGGAATTTAAGTGGTGCACTAAACCGTTCAATTATTCACACATTAAAATTGCAAAGTGTGGAAAGAAAAAAAAAAGACACAACACCTATTTAATTAGCACTTTTTTAGTAGTTTTGAACAGATGCTCAGAACCATAGCATCTGTGAGTGGAGTAACACCTTACCAGCCAATACGCAAAGTAATTACTTTCCAAAGACAGCATTGATTTACACTGGGAGATTTGTTGTCCCTAAGAGCAGAAATCTCATTGATCCCGGTGAGTTTTCCACAGTTATTGTGTATTTTAATGAAGAAGTGTTTGTGCTAATGGTGTAATGATAGGAAGCTTCAGTTTGTTACGCCTAAATGAATTTACGATATTTAATGGGCACGTACAGTAGCTCCATCTGGCTGCTTTTGTGTATCAAAAAGAATCATCGGATTTTCAAAGTGCTTTGATTTTGCAGCTGTTGCCGGTAACAATTAAAACACGTACAATTAGAAAGAGGGGATCCGTGAGTTTCATGTGGTTGCTGGAAGGTAGCGTACCAACGGCAGTCGCCGCAGTGATTCCAGACGTGCCTGTATTTTAAATGTATCATAAGATTCAATGTCCATTACTCAAAAAAATTGCCTTTTGAGATCAGATGATGGAAAATTAAGCATGCGATTCAAAATAGTGACACATGATGTGTTATTTCTCTATATCAGGGGTGTCGAACTCCAGGCCTCAAGGGCCGGTGTCCTGCTAGTTTTAGATATCACCCTGGGTCAACACACCTGAATCAAATGATTAATTCATTACCAGGCATCTGGAGAACTTCAAGACATGTTGAGGAGGTAATTTAGCCTTTAAATCAGCTGTTTTGGATCAAGGACACATCTAAAACCTGCAGGACACCGGCCCTCAAGGCCTGGAGTTCGACACTTGTGCTCTATATGGACTCAATCTTCACTGTCTCATATACGCTGCTGCTGTGAATATTCAAAAATGTCTATTAATCTGCATCTGAAAACATTTCATTCCCAAAATAATAAATCTCGTTTCAAGTAGCATTTGGTAAAAATTGACCTTGACTTATAGGAAATGGGGAAAATCTACCTTTTTGACGAGCTGTTTGAAAAGATTTCCTTCTTCGGTAAGAGTAAAGAGGCTTGGACCGAGAGTCGCCGATAAGGCAGAGCAGTTAGACTGGGCTTTAACATATAGGCTTAAAACATTTGTTTCATGGGATTCCTTGACAGTTAAGAAAATGCGGAATATCACCATCATCATTTAAACTGGAGCAAAATAGCATTAAAACATCTGCATTATACCGCCTTCATAAACACATCATTTAGCTCCAAAGCCCGGTCTTTAAATGCTTTGCTGTAATCTTCACAGATAATGATGTAAGAACTCTCGAGTAGGTCAAGGACAGTTTTTAAGACTTAAACTGGTTCATCAGTGTCTTGAGGCAGAATATGCAGACAATCTACTTAAGTGGTGAATATTGTGATTCATTCTTTTTATCGCCACTGTTATGATTTTCTTTTACAACCTGTCAGACCCCCCCTATTTATTCTTAACATGAGCTGCATTGTCCTTTCTTATGTGTGACGAGGGCGTTTTGTTTGCAGGTGAGGGCTACGAGTATACGGTGACAGTGGACGACGAGGACAGCAAAGTCATCATTTTTGACAACTGGAAACAGGTGAGTGACTGATAGCTTCGTCCTCTCTCTGTCTTCTTTTTTACACATTTAAACCAGTTCTGTGTCCCTTCTCACTCAATGCCCTCTTTCTCTTCCCACTCTTTATAATCTTTGCCTGTACTGAAGAACAGGGAAAGCCATTTGTCTGATTTCACGTGTAAAGAGGTGTAAAGAGAGTGCATTCCTACTTTTGCTTTTACACCTACTTGTGCGTTTGCGTGTGTGTCCTCCACTGTAGAGGGAATCCTGGAGAAGCGTTCGCTGTACTTGATCTCTTTGAAGTTCTCTCTCTCAAAAGTGGGAATCACTCAGTAGTTAACAACATATGTTTTGATTCAAATCTGCTGAAAAAAGACGACTTCTTCGCAGGCTAAAATTGCTCCTGCTACGCATCATCGGTCTTTACAGTTGAACAGTGCGTGCAAGTTAATGTGACCTGGTGGTGGTGATTGTCGTAGCAGGAGAAACTTGAGCACCAGCAGCCAGCTTGTCAAAAAAAAAGATCCTTTTGACACAGAGCATATTATGCAAAACCAAAAGGCGTGCAGTTATTAATGGCTGTTAATAATGTGATGGAACAGTAGAGCCCTCTAATTAGTATGTAGGGTAGATCATCCTATTCCAGATGTCCACTGGGCTTTCTCTTTTCTTAAGGTTGAATTAGTCACATTTAACTCAGGAGCATCCACAGCAGGGGTGCTCACTTCTTCACTTTTCCTGGTGCCCCTTTCTCACCTCCAGTGTTGTTGCCTTGCAGTCGTTGTGTTTGAATACCCTCGTCTGTTCTTTCGGTGGCTTTTTTTCGTGCTTGCTCGCCTCATTCTGCTGGTTAAATCTTGCTGAGAGTTAATTATATTTGTTATTATGTGCGTGTTTATACAAGGCAGGGCATTAAGGCTGAAGCAACAGAAGCAGTACAGCGGGGAGCTTGGAAAGACTCCAGGGCCGTCTGCACTTGGTGGGGCGAGGGGCAGCAACCCTGTTCAGCATCGCGTTTATGCTAGTATTTTGTTTTGTTTTGTTTTGCAGTAATGCCACTAGATACAATATATATGCACACAGTGTCTAAAGGCAGAGTGTCCCACATACAAACAATCAGGTGCAGAAACAGATGTCATCCAGATGTCTAACGCGTGGCCGGGCATTGAACTAGCACAACATTAACCGCCGGGCACTCTCCATCCCAAGAGGCCAGGCTTCTGGTCTTGTAGTGAGCCGCAAGTGTTCTCCATGGGGCAACCCATCCTATACCCAAGTTACCATAGCAACATGCACAGACACACACACACATACGCACTCAAATGTGGCTGAATTAATCACTCACTCGCTCACGCATGAAATGATGCTGGAATAGTCAGCATCCAACCCTGCTGGCTTTGGGGCTTCATCCGTTCTCTGGCCTGGCCCCATCCTCTTCCTTTCCCAGCAATGCAAACTGCTAAAAAAATGTGAAAAGGTGGCATTTACACCCATAGATTGCTCCTTCAAGTACTTCTCGGTTCGACTCACAACTGATTGGTACATGGACGTCAAGTCGGAGCTACAATTTTCCCCGAACTGCAGGGAGCGTTGCACAACAAATCACAGGTAGAGCGCACCGTAAGGGCGAAAGAACCTGTAAATATGTACAGACTGTACCCGCGTGCGTGAATGCACACTCTGCATCGGCCTGGTCAAATGTGTAAAACAACACCAGCAAACACAGCCACAGAAGGCTGAGAGTCTGCTTGGCCAGACACTGGGACGTTGTGAGTGTTGATGACGTTATAGGGATAGGATGGTTTAAATAAGTCACGATGTGCCAGAAATAGAAACACTGGCACACTTGGCGTTGACCTAGCCAGCCTATGTTGTCCTCCACTCTAAGCCTGAGATTGGTCATTGATTTAAGCTTTAAACAGCCAGTAGGGTCTCTGTGTCAAAGACCAAGTGGACACCTTTTCCCTAAGTGAGTCCTGAAGTTTCCATTGTTATTTGATAGCTTAAAATCTTTATATTTATTGTAAGCAACCAAAACGTGCAGCCTCAGGCCTGGAAGAATGTAGGGCAATGATGCACAGTATGCGTGTTTATCAGCATGGAGTGAGGAGAATTTGCTGCTGCACCTAAGGGTAGGATCGTTTATTATGTTAAAGCAAGTCAGGATGCAATTTGGAAGAAGATAATTGCTGCTTGACCACATTTCTTATCTCAATTAGGAAGGAAGAAAAACACAGTTCAACCAGCCAATTCTTGGAGTATTGAATTCTGTCCAGAGAAGCAACTCCCTGGACATTTTTCCCTTTCCTGTTTTGCTGTTGTTTAGTCTTAAGAGAGTCATTCTGCACTATTTACGGTTCCCCATTTCTTGCCCAAATCCATATAAGCTATTATACCTAAGCAGTTCTGTTTGTTTTAGTCTCCGGTGGGACACTCATCTTGTGCAGATAAGTGTGTAAACAAAAATAAAGGTTGAAGTCACAGTTTTGTGTACTATATTTAAGAGATCAATGTCAACTAGAGAAATTGATTTACTGTATATAAGATTTATACTGTTGGTCACAAGTAGATGAACACGACATCAACAAAAAGCATGTTGTTTAGCATTAGCGCTCCGCTAACCCTGCTGCTAACTCTGCTAGCTGCTTCAGCTATCCATTAGCCCGTTTGTTGTTTCTAGTCACTGTACCTAGTAAACACCAGCATAATTTGACATCAGTAGCTATCTAGCATGGTAGCTAATGTAGGGTGACCACATTTTGATTTCCAAAAAAGAGGACACTTAGCTCAATCATGAAGAACTTGCTTAAAGAAACATATTTAACATATTTAAACGATGCCTTCACTGTGCGGTTAATTAATTGTGAAAAAAATATGTCATATAGGCTTTTACAAGTCAACAAGTGCAAAAAAAGAACTTAAAAACCTCTGGAATTAAATAATGGTACAGAAATAATGCTTAATCTGCATAAAAAAAATTACCAGTATGAGGGCTAGACTGGGAGAAAAAATTGACCAGGGTATTTTGACTGGAGACCGGCCCACCAGGTATTATAGGAAAAACCATAAAGCCAAAAAAACTTTGGTTGTAAGATTCAGATAATTATTTTTTAAAATCTAGACATTTTAAATGAGAATAAGAAAGAAAGGTATTTCTTTGTGCCCCCTTTTCCCTGTTAATGCCCAACCTGGCCCCCTGGCAAAACTTTGCTAGACCCGCCCCTGCACAGTTACCAGCTGTCAGCTACATAGAAAAGGATCCTGGTGTTATTTGTCTCTCAGAAACAGTTCATAACTTCCCTTCAACTCATATATGCCCACCTTAAAGGTAACCCTGTTTCTCCATCACCTGTTTAGCTCTGATGATTCAGTAAGGACATTTCCTGGTTTCATCTTCATGTTTCCCTCTCACCACATATCCAAACCGATATCATATCACTATCAGTAACATCATAGCACCCGCCCACCTGTATAGAAACTCCGTCATGCTAGCTAGTACGCAGTATGAGTTATTGTAACTGACTGTAAAAAGTTAGCACAATGAAAATAAACTACACCTAAATTTGGTTTATATCTGACCCAGATAGACTGCAGGTCATAACTTCACCTGAAGTTCAGTTCACCTGACACTCGGACCGGCGGCCGCCTCGGGTCTCTCCTCCTCCTGCCTCCCGTTTCCCTCATCCACCTGCTAGCCTCTGTGGAAGCTCCGCCATAGACACCACCAAATAACTGAGTTATTTTTACACACCGGCCAGCATCTGGCCAATCCACCACCTTTGATTGTTTATACCGTTACAAAACAACAACAACAAAACCATCGGCCGTAAAAACGAAAAATCACCATCGGCCCACCAGGCAAATGCCCGGTATGCCCGATGGCCAGTCCAGCTATGGTCAGTACGAGGGAAATTTCTTTTGCAGTTCGTCTGAAAAGATGCACTTGCGCTTTGGGATCGTTTGAACATCATTAGGCGCGTTGCTGCGCGCTGTCAGTCCTGTCCTTGAGTGCAGAACAAGCGCTCACAAAGCAGCAGTTCGGGGATGACGTCACACACATGGGTCCTCGAAAATCCCCCCGGACAGAACGTGAAAAGTGCACATGTCCGGGGAAAAGAGGACGGTTGGTCACCCTAAGCTAATGGTAAAAATTTGCTGACCTGGCTTGTT
This sequence comes from Rhamphochromis sp. 'chilingali', assembly GCF_963969265.1. Lineage (NCBI taxonomy): Eukaryota > Metazoa > Chordata > Actinopteri > Cichliformes > Cichlidae > Rhamphochromis > Rhamphochromis sp. 'chilingali'. Next base: position 7,512,606 of record NC_137943.1, on the reverse strand, counting down.
TCAGATGGATTGACTTATTACCCTCAGCTTCTTTGTTATGTCAGTGTCTATCAGTATTGGCAAAGAATAAAGAAAAGAATAAAAAAAGATGGGAGAAATAGCCTTCAACCATGTTATGAGTGTTAACACTGCATAGCTTGTACATACGTCGGGCAACGTTCTTTTTTAAAATGATAAAATAAGAGTAATAATGGCAAAGAACAATCTAATGTTAGCAAGGTTTTTCTAAGCCCAAAAGTCAGATCAAACCTTATAATTCTATGGTCATGGAACAATTCTAATATTATTAATACTTTATTGTGTTTTGGAAAGAAATCCTCTTTTATCCTCAATGTACATAGAGGTCATGGGTCAAGAACAGAGCAGCATCTGGGCAGGGATTCAGGGATTTACTAATAGACAGTTCTGCAGGGAGCTGGTTCCACACACTGACATATTTCAGCTTGAAACTAGGTCATGCAGGGACACCCATTACTACTTTATCCTTTTGTGTATGTTCTGCTTGTGCACTTGTGTGTGTCTGAGGTGGCGTGCAATAGTCTCCATGGTGCACTAACGGTCTTTATGGTGTACTAAGTCTATGCTGTGATGCCAGCTTTATTCAGCAAGCTGTGGTCATTCATGGTTGGATTATGGAATGGGTATGTGTGTGCAGGCGTGTGTCTGACTTACTCAGTGCAGGCCAGATGGACTCAGATATATGTTTCCTTAGGGTTGTCTTTGTGCAGCAGTAAGTAAGTAAAAGAGAAAGAGCGAACCCACTAACTCGGCATTCCATCTGCACTAAGCTTCATCATCCTATTATCAGATTTTGACTACCACAGAGCAAGGTGCTCCTCTGTCCTCTCTTCTTGCATTTGCTCCGCCTTCCTCCTTTGTCCTTTTCCTTGTCATTTTCTGTTCCTCCATTCATCACCTTCGCATCTTTATTGATCTTCCTGCTCTTTCATTTTGCTCTGACAGCCAGTCAGTCAGACAAATACAGCACAGGCCAAAGAGGCAGGCGTGTGGAAAGTGCATGTGATTACTTTTCAGAAAGATGAATGGAGGCTATATACGCCTATATATATATATGTCTGTGTATGTTTGTGAAAATTGTGTGGGGATGTGCTTGACCCTTTTGTTTCCATGTAAAGGCCCTAAAGTAGCTTTGCTTATGTATTTTGTGCTGCAAAGCAAACAGCTTGCAGTCATTCAGGATGTGTGTTTGAAGCAGTGAGAGGATGCTCACACGTCCTCTCAAAAAAGGGCCAAATGCTCTGATTCAGCCTATTTTTTTTAAACCACAACTGGAGGGGATAATAGTCTGAGTGCTCACAGAGCCACAACATGTTATGCAAATCATGCCTGATAAGTGATTCATTGTCCTCACTGTTAATGGATACTGATGTAGTGCATGGCACTAGCCAGCATGAGTGGTTTTTAGAGTGCATGCTAATCTATGTGTGTGTGCATGTGTGGAAAAAGTTGTTTTTATAAAAAAGCTAAAAAAAAAACACAACAATGCATGAAAATTGGTAATCTTTCCAGTTTAATGACAGAGTCGTGTAAAGAAAATAGTCCTTTAAAACGCACATTTGATCGTCTTTGAAACATACAGATAAAAGTGTTGTGCTTGAACAGTAAAAGCCTTCTGTGCTGAAAAGCAAATTTATGACCACTCGTCCACCCCAAATTATTTCAGCTGCAAAGTCAACTCATTTTAAATCTCCCACAACATCACAATGAGGATTCAGATCTGAACTTTAACTAGTCCTTTCAGTAGCCCTCTATTTAATATTTGGATTTACTACTTTTGTCCTGTCACAAAGTCAGCTTGTGATTAAACTTCTACTTTTGGACCAATGGTCACGATTATCTTCAGGCACTTTTTGATATGATGCAGAGTTCATAATTGAATCAAGGATTACAAGCTGCCCTGTCTCTCAGGCTGTATCTCCTTAAAAGCTATTCTTGGTCTGCACAAATTATATCTGCTGTTCCTCTGTACAAACAATTTCTTAGAAAAACACATCTGTAAATCAGACATTCTGCTCTGGGGCAGAATTTACCGAGGTGGTAAGTCCCGGGCAGGCTGTCTGTCTGACATCAGCAGCATTTTTAATTCTTATTCTTACTTTTATTTTTTCATGTCTATTTAAGCGCAATTTATGACAGTATGTTTGCACTGAAGCACCGCAGCAATTTCCTAATGTTGTAAACCTGCTCAACATTTGGCAATAAAACCCTTTCTGATTCTGATTCTGATTTGCAGAAGATCTTTGCTATGATGAGCAAAACACTCTAGGCTCTGCCCCCACCCCCACCCCCCCACCCCACCCCCAAGGAATTTGTATATGAAACGCCATTGAACCCTTCTATTTGACTGTTTCTAACTGATTTACTCGATTATATTCCCTTCATTACAATTTTTCGGACTCTTTTGGTAAAATCACTCTCCATCATTTTATCTGTTCTCAGAACTAATCCATATACACAACCTGACACACACAAAAAAAACCCCAACCCACAGTGTTCAGGACATGTGGTTCCTGGGGAAAACTAGCTTTTCTTCTTTATAATACAGTGAATGCATTACAGTGTACTTTGAATTACCTGCTAAGTTGAAGCCGACGAATGATTTGTTCAGCTTCAGAGTCACGTCTCGGTGCTGGGTCAGGCCCGAGGACAGGCTTTGATCCGATCTTTGATCCTTCGTCTGCAAACTTGCTTCATTTCAATGCTGCTGCGTTGGAGGAGAGGGTCGCTGGTCCAAAGTGGAAAAGAAATGCTTTGGTCTACTTTCACGAGGTTCACCTGACTCATACTGTTGAATTAATCATTGCACTAACAAGACATCTTATAAGACAAAAGCAGACACATTTTAAATATTTACTCTTGGAGGAGATTTGGAGGTTTATTTTATTTCTTTTTAACATAAGATAAACATCACCCAGGTGATTGTTGCAGAAATGACACAGTCTTCAACAACTCAGTGTTCCCACATTTTCAATCTTCACTTATTTTCATGAAATAACGAGAACATGATCTATCACATGAAATTTGTTTTAAGTTACTGTTCTTAATGTTGCAGTTTTCATCATCCTCCTTGTTCACCACCTATATGAGTCTTTAAAAAGTGCTGATTTTGATTCAGAGAATAGTGCAGAAACTTTGTTACACACTTTAAGCTTCTCAAATAGTTTCCACCAGTTCAAAATCAAGTGTTTGAAGTTTCAATGAGATGTACTCCAGCGCAGCTCCATCAATATTATCTTTGCCAGGAACAGGAAATGTGGAGACGTTAAGTCTTAGAAAGCCTTTTCTTTGTCATTTAGAACAGATTCTAACTAAAGCTTTATGTTTATGCTGTTTTTATGGCCCCTAAAAGTCAGCACTAAAACTAAGCATCATGAAACTGAGGCTATCAATAACAGAGAAAGTAATGCACAGTCATAAATGATGGGTAACAGCATGAGGCATAAGGAGGAGTCGTTTGAGGATTTAGCCCAAAGCTACATTCACCCACAGAAAAAAAGGCCATTCTTTATTGATAATTTCAATATAGAGCCAGTATCACAACTGTAGCTTTGGAAACAAATATTGTTCCTTTATTTTAATCGGGGTCGCAGATGCCAACAGACTTAATAAACTAATCCGTAAGGCCAGCAATGTTGTGGGGATGGAGCTGGACTCCCTCAAGGTGGTGTCGGAGAGGCGGATGCTGTCCAAGACAAAGACAATGTTGGATAACACCTCCCACCCACTCCATGACATGCTGGTCAGTCACAGGAGCACGTTCAGTGAGAGACTGAGATTACCGAAAAGCACCACTGAACGACACAGGAAATCATTCCTGCCTGTGGCCATCTCCCTGTACAACGCATCCACTTAACACACTGTTTGCTGCTACAACTACACATGTTTCTTTTCCAACTATTTATTTATGAGTGACTTATGTATGTATGTATGTATATATATGTATATATTGTACTATTCTTAGTTAGTGTATTGTCTGTCTTGTCTTAATGTTGGTTTAAAATGGAGCACTGTAACAAAAAATAATTTCCCCCAGGGATCAATAAAGTATTCTGATTCTGATTCTGATGACTGTGTAATCATCTGAGTCTGAGAAGCTCAGCCCCAGTGCAGGGAAAATTCAGACATATCTATTTATACATAATTATTCCTACCCATATGGAAAAGATATATATAAATCTTATAAAGTTTGTATCTGTCTTGTGTGAAACTTGTATGAAAAGCATACAAGAGTGAAAACAGATATAAGATCCCTTGAAAAATTATATAATGAAACTTGTATGTTTTGGATACTTACTAAAACAATATATGAAAGTAATGAGAAAGTGGCTACTTTCATGAGTAAATCATGTAAGCCTTATATGATTTACTCATGAAAGTGGCCACTTTCATGAGTAGTCACATATAAGTTTTTACTAGAGCAGGGCGATATGGCCCAAAATATTGATCACGATATATATTTGAAAATTTGCGATAACGATATAACTGACGATATAATTGATGCGAGACAAAATACAACTCCACAACATTACTAGCGCAAAAAGAAAACCTTCCATTTATTTCACTAAAACAAGAAGCTGGTTTTTATGTACATTAAAGCTTTGTAAAAATGTAACAGTGCAAATGCAAATTTCTAGCTGAAAGTTTAACCAAAAGGCATTTCCAGTAGAAATGGGCTGACATATCCTGAGCATAACCATGTATAATATCCACTGAAGTTAAAAAGAGGTGCTTTGCAACATTAAACTGCAGTGTGCAGTACGTATGTTTCGGACCATAAGGTGCACGGGATTATAAGGCACATTAAATGGCCTGTATTTTATATAGCGCTTTACTAGTCCCTAAGGACCCCAAAGCGCTTTACATATCCAGTCATCCACCCATTCACGCACACATTCAAACACTGGTGATGGCAAGCTACATTGTAGCCACAGCCACCCTGGGGCGCACTGACAGAGGCGAGGCTGCCGGACACTGGCGCCACCGGGCCCTCTGACCACCACCAGTAGGCAACGGGTGAAGTGTCTTGCCCAAGGACACAACGACTGAGACTGTCCAAGCCGGGGCTCGAACCGGCAACCTTCCGATTACAAGGCGAACTCCCAACATTAAGCGAAACAAAGCAGTCAGATAAATCAAACTTTATTAAACTCATTCTTCTTGCTTCCTCCACTTCTGTACCATTGATTCATTAATGTTGAATTCTCTGGCAGCTGCTCTATTCCCATGTTGTTGCAGTATATTAATGACTAACCTCGTATTGTGGATGGATTATCTCAGTTGTTCTCCTGACTGAAGTTTCGTCCGTTTACAGCATCCTGCCATGCGATTGCATTTGTCTCTAACCATGAGGAACCTTCACGTTAACTTTTATAAGTGGAAAAGTGTTAGTGTTCGTCCTCCAGCTTCACTGTTTATGTTATGCTAACATAGCTGTGTCGCTAACGATTACGTAGCCCATCATTATATACCAGCTAGCCCAACTTCAGTAACCCTACAAACGTCACTGCTGTTTAGTTTCCTGTCTTCATTTATGTTGGAAGTGATAGCAGAGCTGTACGTTTGAATTTTTTCAGAAATCTCTCAGTCAGAACATGCTATATCATGTTTAGGTAACTAGCGAAACTAGCGAGCTAACTTCCGCTAGCTTCCTGCTAACTTCTAACTCCGTTAAATGTAATACATTTTGTTTTCATGGATGCCTGGAAGTTAAACTTCATAGTTACACCTGGTAAAGCAGCAACGCTGATCGTTTTATTAAAGATGAAAGAATTTAGACAGTTTTTAACTCTCAGTGATGCTGCAGTGTTCGTTTGACCTGAAGGTACGGAGTTTAGGACCCAGATTACTCCCAGATTTAAGAGCATCTTAGTCCGACAAATACGACAATAACGACGGCCGCTTGTATGTTCTGCAAAAAAATGTGCTTTGTTGTGTATCTGACGGACAAACACCAAACCAGTTCCACATCACTGAAGTTGCACCATTTTTACAAACCAATTCTGGTTCATCTGTTTCACTCAACAATCGGCCATGTGCGTATGAAAACAAAGGCACTGCGCATGCGCGTTTTACTCATATTCTATCGCGATATTTCATTTTCCTATCGTTGCCTAACATTATACCGGTATTACCGTGAACGGTATAATATGGCCCAGCCCTAGTTTTTACTATATCTTTTTCATATGGGTAGATAGTCAAACTTATGGATCAGATCCAGGGATATGTGAATATTGAATGTGTTATTCCAAAACAAATCTACTACTCTGACTTCTTTCAACTCTACTGAGAAGTCCTCCAGACTTTGAAACTTAGCACTAAAAGGTTTCCCTCAAAAAAAACGAAGTGGTCCCAGGACTGATGAACACTTCTTTTGTGTTTCTGAGCATTTAGCTGTGCCTCCTGTGTTGCGCTTGTCTGAATATCGCTGCCTTTTGTCTGTCTTGCTTTCATTTCAATTCCTGGTTTATTTTAAAGGTTAGTTCTTTTTGTGGATATTTGGGTTTTTAATTCCTTCTTTTATTCCCTTCCCTACCCTTGTTATTTTCTTGTTTGACTTCACCCTGGTGTTTACACAGTTTGCATTCATCCTGCTGGCTCTCTGCATTTGGTTTCCTCTTCTTCAGTTGCATTGGTTTGTTGGATTTTCACATTTTGGCAAAATGTTGTTCAATTCAGCCAGACGAGTCCCTGTTTTTAATCTTGATAATTCCATTAAATTCCCCTGAATGCTCTATTAGTACTGTGTGAATGTTGTGGATGATTGTATGTGCACGCGTGCCTGGCTTTTGTATTTGTGTGTGCATGGGAGGAGTTGGTATTGACAGATGGCCTGCTCTCCGTGAACAGAGAGAAGCTGCTTAATCAAGAGAGGGAGAGAGTTGGCGCTGTCCCGAGTTGCTCTGCCTCCGTTTGATAGAGAGGTGTATTTACTTGGTCACAGCCTTCTTCCTGGATCGGTTCATTGCCCATCTAATCGATGTCTACTCTATTTTTGTACGGCTTTTCTCGCAAAGATTTGTCCCTGATTCTTTCTCTGTCTTGTTTTCATTCTTCCTCCTGATCCCCCCCCCCCCCCCCCCCCCCCCCCAATTCATCAGTGACAGGTGGCCGGTGGCTCCCGTCCCCCTCCTTCCTTTTCCTCTGCTTGTCTTTTGCTGTGTGCTGTCAAACAGATAGCCTGCCAAGGTGCTCCCCATGAATTTCCTGCTCCGGGGTCTGATCGGGCAGTTCTTGGCCGCTTCAGATTGTTTGAATTTTTCAGCCGTCTGAAACTCTCTGGAGGGCTGGGATGTTTACCTTGGGAGCTGTAGATGTAGGGCACAGGCATGGGCACGCTCACACAAGCAGACTGTATGCGGTCCCAATTCAGCAGGCAAATTGGATCATCTGGTCGAAATAAGTTATTTTTTATTGATCCAGTCTTTTGTGGTTGTGTCCTATTTTCAGCTGAACTATGAATAGATTATGTCTGCTGATGGAATGCTATAGATTTAAGGTTTTGGATTAAACCAACCATCAAATATAATTCCTTTATTTTACAGTAAAGTCAAGAGAAAAGCTCCAAGCTAAAGAATGTTATATAAACTTAATTCTCTGCTATTGCGCCACAAAATGGGAACAGAAATGCACTGCACTTGTATTCCTTTATAGCTAAAGACTGCATGCATAGTCTGTGTTTCCCAAAGACTGGATATAAAACTTTGTACTTTCCACTTTATGGTTCTATTTTCATAATGGTTCCTGTATTATCGACATGTAGCCTCGAGAACGAGGCCTGACATTACACTGTGTGGTTTGGTTTCAGGTTTCTGTCTTTGGGAGAAAAATGGTTTGTATTGATTCAGTTTGTTCAACATAAGATGAAATGTCTTTCGTTTTAACCGTTTTGACCCCACTGACCCATTCACAAATCTATATTTCCATGTGCACGCTATTGTGGAGAAACTTTGCTGAACCCACAAAACCTCAGTGTCATGTTGTCATTGTCATGAAGGGAGCAGTTAGCTATGGATGCAAATATGTTCCTATGCACTAATAGCATTTGCCCGATGGCAATAGCTATTAGTGCAAAAAGACCTTTGGTCCTATCAAAGTCTATGGGGAAACCGCTTTATCTCGTAACTTTTGTAAACATTTAACTGCTGAGTTCTTGAGGTCAGTCATTTGATTTGGGTCATACTGAATAAAAAAAGCCAAGTCTCGGTTACACCATGTTTCAAAATTGAGCATTATCCTGGGTATGAAACACGCAACTGCATGACTTGTCAATCACAAGTTGTTTGCCAAAGACTGTGTAGTATCACAGTCAGACCCACCCCTCCACATCATATGCATTTTTTAGCAGTCATGGAGGTTATACTGTCTCTGGGACTGACTTTATATTGAAGCCAGTCTCAAGTGGTTCTTCAAGTAACTGCAGCTTTTTCAGTTTAGCTTTATTTTTCCAAACCAGGAAAAGTTTCAGCTTGTACATCTTGTCACTTGGCAGATCTTTTTAGTTTTATAGTTGGTCTCCTGCAGTGAATACTTTCTCTTTAACAACAAACAGCAGAAAAACTAACTAGGTTCTAGCTTTAATGTTTGCCGTGGGTGCTGTTAGTGTACAGCGGTTTATCAAGGAAGGTTGGTGGTTTGATTCTTGGCTGCTGCAGTCTGCATGCCAAATGCCATCGGGAAAGATACTAAGTCCAAGTTTCTCCGATGCGTTCACTGGAGTGTTAGACAGAAAGCATAGAAAAAAGTGTTGGTCTACATAAGGCATGTTTTATAAAGGGCTTTGATTGCTTAAGTAAAGTAAAAAAGCGCTATATAAGAACCAGTCCATTTATCATGGCTTTAATGAAAGTCTAATCTCCCTGACCACAAGGTCAAACTTAAATGTAAAAGCACGTTTTAGCCACAGACAGTTCAGTTTCCTTAATCTTGACTGTCTAATATCACTCACCCAACAATAGCCGTGTGACTGCTGCAACAGCAGAGAAGACAATATTTTGAAAGCATGCTAGACTGGCTCAGCAAGTGATCAGCTGGGAGGGACTGAGCCACGATTGCTTGCTGGACATGATTTTTTTCAGTTAGCTTGCCATGACCGATTTTGCACCCACGGACCACCTTCAGTCCAATGTAAACGCAGCCAGCTGAATCGAGAGGAAACGCAATAGAGGGCGAACATGGTCCCAGGCAGTTACAAGCTGCTGTTTCTGCAAGAGCCACACGGGCTAATTGAGCCTCTGTGACAGGAAGCCCCGACGGGATGTTGGTGCTCACTTTTAAGAGGGTCAGGCAATTCAAAGTGAAGCGTGACAGGCACATAGTCAAGTTGAGCAAAGAACCCCTCTGAGTCCTCTCGTGGGACAGTGATAAAAATTTGAGTACTTGGAAATAGCATTGATGCCATTCCCATGGCTTTGAACAAACACACCAGCAGGCACTGGAGAGGCAATTTTAAAAAGCAGTTGAATAACAAATGATCAATTTGTTGGCGGAATGCAACACGATCTTCTGTAATGGTTAGTAGACACCTGACATTCCACACCTGCTCTGCTGTCACCTGATCTCTCTTTTTACGTGTGCACACCGGTCTGTTCCACCAAGGTGTTTGTATAATACATGTGTGTGTTTGCAATTCACAGGACCTCTCCACACTGCAGTGCGATGTGTGTATCCTGGTCTTCTCAGTGACAGACAGGCGAAGTTTTCACCGCACCGCCCAGCTCCGCCTCCTTCTCAGGGAGTCCCAGCCACAAACCCCAATCATCCTTGTGGGCAACAAGAGTGACCTAGTGCGGTCCCGTGAAATCAGCTCCGAGGGTAGGTAGAAGGATGGATGCTGGTGTGTAGTATAACCTGTATGTAAAAAAAGAAAGACCCATGATGAATTCTCACATTCTTCCCAGTAACCTCCCAGTCACCCCTGTACCAACTGTAACAGGGAGCAGATTTTTAGACTGCCTCAGTGCTGAAACTGTTAGCATGGGGTTGTGGTAATATGAATACACATTACTGCAATAACATTAGTGCCTTCTCTGGATTTTAAAAGAAGACACTTTCAACACATAACTAGAATTTTAGCTGTAATCATCAAGGGAAATGTAAAAAAAATGCATTTACACCAGTGCATTCATGATGACTCATTTATTATATTAGCAAAATCCAGGTGTATGGAGGGCCACAAGTGCCAACATGAATTAAATGAATACACAATTAAATAATTTATTAAATGTTTTAAATTATTTGAAAGCCCATGTAATTAATTATTTATATATCTAATTAATTAATTAATTCCCATTTTTAATCATTAATGACACATTCAATTAATTATTTAATAATTTATTTTATTCATTTTGGCATCTGTGGACCTCCGTATTTTTGTGCTGCACTTTTTATTCATTTTGTATTTAGTGATTAATCTAACTAAATCCCATCTTGGATACAAACGGAGAACCTAACATTGCATTCGCAGGGGAATGATGATTTAAAAATGCACGACAAACAAATTAATCAGACATTTTCCTGCAGTAGCTTCTCTCACAAAAGAAGTGTGTTCCAGAGGTTTACTGTTTTTATTGCGAGACTAAATCTGATTAAAGTTTAAAGCGTCAGTGGTGAGCGCAGACAAATATGCAATTCCTTTGAAAATGTACAAAGTCCTAACATCAGCGCTGCAAAAATCACAGAAGCCTTCTTTGTCATTGCTGTTTTCCAGTTTTTAAACCTTTAATCTCTGCAGTTGACATATCTGAGCGTGACGCAGCTGCCTAACTTTCCCATGGACTCTGCCTCATTTGTAATGTTTATCATGTACGGGCTTATTGGAAATGATGTTTCTGGGTGAATGACGCAAGAAAAGAAACAAATGAAAAATTGTAATGCACTCTCTTTGTCCACTTTCCTTTATTCCTCCCCAAATGTAACATCCTAAACACACAATAGGATCTGGTCAGTACCGATGCTTTCGGTGCTGGTTATAATAGATAAGAATGCCTAAAAGCCCAAAATGAAAATGTTTAGTTAATAGGCACACATTTTCCCCAGAGAATAGTGTGTGCTTTGTACAATTACTCATCAGTCCCTTCTGTTTACCCTCTTCTCTGCCTTGGCTCATCTGTCTCTCTCTGCACGCTGTTTTACCATAAATCTTCCTCAAGGCTTACATCATCTCAATTAGAAGCCGTCTTTGGGGATCTATCTTTGATCAGCAAAATCAATTTCTTCACTGTTTACAATATCCAGGGATTAATGCTCTGTGGTAGACAAAGTTCCCATGAGGAGATCTGTTGCTACAAACTGATGAGATGTTAATATGGAGTAACTATGAAAGCTGTTTACCCCAGTTGGCTTTTTAAAAAACAAAAATGTTGTATTATTCTACCGAACTCAATCAAAGTGGGCGTGATTAGGCTTTTTGAGAGTGATGAACAGAATGACTGTATAGTATAAAAATCAAATAAGAAAAGTTGACCAAACACAAGATTTCCTTGGTGGTTGATTACTCACCTCTATATACACAGGTAGCCAAATCAAGTCAAGAAACCATAATTTCATGTTATTTATTGAGTTAAAAAAGCAGCATAAATCCCACAGATCTTAGAGTTAACTTTTCTTTGCTAAACAACCCTGCTGGGCAGCGAGCTTCGCACGCTTTTGCATATTTTTGGCGTTCGGCACTGAAGTTAAATAAATTCAGTGAGGGAGAAACAAGCAATTCTACACTGAATTCATTTGGTGACAATCCACTGAACACAGATCAGACCACGGGCAGGTTATAATTTGGCTGGACTTTTATGGGTGAATTTTTATGAAGCTCTGCCAGGCAAACCCATTACCCGGATTTCATTAATGTTTCAAACAGGAGCTGGGTGAAGAGTGGTGGTAGCTGAAAAAAAAGAGAGAGAAAGAGTGACAGCCCAGTTTGACCTTGATCTAAATTTGTAATTGTGTCATATATGGCTGTGATCTTAAGCCTTCACTGTCATCTCTGCAGTTTCAATTTATATTCATTTATATATTTAACTCCGTGTCCCTCGGCGCTGCTTGATGTTTTGTTTTTTGTTTGTTTTCCAGAAGGCATATCTCTGATTGGATAATCTCCCTTTTACAGTGCACAGCTGCTCTTACAATCTTTACGTATGTTTGTCCTCATCATATATTCACAACTGGCTGCATTTACATCCACATATTAAACGTGCTAACAAGCAGACTCCCTCATCTCGCTCTATCTTCTCGCTGCTTGATGTCAGCGAGGCGGTTTCAAAGAGAGGGCTTTGATAAGAGGAACGGGAAGGAGAGGAGTGACGCAGGGAAGGGCAAATGTACGAGAATGCTGTGCGTATGAAAGAGAGCCTCAATTTGGGGTGATGTGTGAAATGCATAGTGGAGCGGCGCGTGCGCTGGGGAAGAGTGCGGCTTATTTTGCCCTTCAAAAGAACCACTCTGAGTTCTTACACAATCAGATTGGGCATATTTCAGCAGAGGTTATACTGTTTGTGCTACATCCATGTGCCAGTTTTGCCACACATCAATATTGTGAGTGTGCATCTCTAAAATTTTTGTTATTAGGTAGCATTCATTTAAAAATTACTAACGGCCTGCCAGTGTTATTGAATTCTGCTCTTTTTTGACTATTCAGTCACAAAAGTTTTTAAAAGACCCCCACAAGCCGCTGCTGCTGGCTGTGACAGGCGTAAAAGCTAAATTGTCTCATTTGTAATCTGGACGAACTGTCATTGATCGGAGATCAGCTTCACTAGCAGATAAAATGAAAGCTTAAATTGTGAGTCTGAATCAAAGTCTGGACAGAGTGCATGTTAGCCCTTACTCGACTCAGCTTTTAATGCTAAAGCAATTTTGATGTGAACATCCAGTGACTTACTGTAATGTGGAATGATTGCTCGTCCTACCAAACTGTCCTAAAAAAGCCAACTCATCTCTGCAGCTCTACCATGCATTTACTTTTAACTCTTTGGATTGGTTTTATTACTGTAAATGTACATAGATCATTTAAGTGGAACCCAGTGAATAAATAAAACCTTTTCAAACCACTTATAATAAAGCTAGGCTAGATAACGTGTACTCATATCACATAACAACAGAGTCAAAGTAAATATGTGGACCCTGATATTATTTTAAGGACCTGTTGGGGACAAAAGAAAAAGTAAAGTAGGGCCATGAACATGTTTTAAATGAGATGCAAATGATATGCTGATGTGCTAGATAAATAACTTCATGATCTATAGATGGACAGACTCTTTCAAAACTTGAATATGTTTTTGTCAGAAAAGTTTCATGCTTTTTTTCCTGAGTTCGGAAGTTTAACAAATACCCAGCAAACAGAAGCACTATGGCCACATCCACTTGGGGCCCATGCATGATGAGTGTGGGTCTGCTTGTGCTTATGCAGGCTCACAGTTCACCAACATCTGCACACAGGCATGTTTACTAGGTTTGTTTAAGGGATGTTGACACTGGTAAAATAAGATGAAAGGAATATTTTTGATTAAATATGGCAATGTACAATTAAAGACTTAGAGCAATCCAACTCTCTCATCTTCATGAGGGAATCTTCAAGTTCGGCACAAATTCTCTTGAGATTACAGTTTGTTGTAGTATCCACACTAAATGTATGGTTACTTATTTCTTCGATGCCTAAAACTCAAGAATTCATACACTAACCTATCTATTATAGCCAAAAGGTTAACAGTCAACATCACAGAGTTGAGCAAAATACATGGTCATGTCATGGTCATGGTTTACAGCTGGAAAAAGACAGAGTGCCCATTTTATGTTGAGAAGTAGTTGCTGCAAAAAGTGATGATCTTGGAGTTTGTTTATGTGTCAGGGTCAGGTAAAAGTAAAGACAAAGCTGTTGAGTTACTAGTCCAGAGCATATATATGTGCCATATTGCACAATGATATAAGTATTATTAATCAAGATTAATAGGCTGAGTATTGTGTACACATATTGGACTGTACTTGCTCACATAAAGAACCTAACGATCGGCACTATATCAGCACTGTGTTGTGTTTGTGCTTTGGTGTGAGAAGCAACAAGAATGTACCTACCTGTTGCTATAAGGTTTTATTGATGGGTTTGTTTTGGAGCATTTCTGACCCCTAGTGGCCAAAATATGATATTTGCTGCTTTAATATTAAAAAAACCATAAAGAAAGGGTTTGGGCAGGCAATAATAACAAAGCTTTGAGGATTGTTAGTTGGAAAACTGAATTTGATAAATCAATGTTAGATTTTTATCTGCAGTAATGTCAGACAATAATATGTCAACTACTGTGTGCTTTTAATGAAATTTGGTCAGAAACATGCATTTGGTGTATTTGCATTGTGATATATTTGAAATAACTACACTTATCCTTGGTTATAGATGTCTCTGTATACATCAATAAAATGCAGTGAATGAACAAAAGAGGAATCTAAATCAAATCAATATTTGGTGTGACCACACTGACTTCTTCTAGGTACACTTGCACACAGTGTTTGAAGGAACTTAGCTTGCAGGTTCTTCCAAACATCTGGGAGAACTAACCACAGATCTTCTGTAGATGTAGGCTTCCTCACATCCTTCTGTCTCTTCATATAATCCCAGACACACTCGATGATGTTCGGGGCCATACCATCACTTCCAGTACTTCCAGTACTTCCAGTACTTCTTTACGCTGAAGATATTTCTTAATGACCTAGTGGCTGTATGTTTGGGGTCGTTGTCCTGCTGCAGAAAACATTTGGGGTCAATAAACAATCATTAATTTTTCTGAAAGCATTCTTTGTTTAAAGCATTTTTCTCACCTGCCTAAAACGTTTGCACAGTACTGTACATAGTTATACATTAGATTAATTTATGGATTTAGGATTATCATAAATTTCTATAAAGGATATTGTTTTTGGCATGGTTTAAGTTTCAAGACACAGTAGGCTGTGCATTTCTTGTTTTCCTCAAGCTTTGTATAGTCAATCAAAATTAGTGGAAACACGGTTTAGGGGAAATTCTTGTTTGTTTTGGGGGGGTTTTGCTTTTTTTGCTGTGCAACTTAAATCAAGGCAGCAAGTGCAAAATGTGCACGCTGGCGCATGCTCGTTGCTGTCAACTCGTGTTGGCTCTCGGCTTCAGCGTACACTTGATGATGTGAGTAGAAAGAGGCGGTAGAGAGGGTAGGAATGAATAATGAGAGATGCCTATACTCAGCAGATTCTTTTGTCATAGAAAAACAACAACAACAAAAAAAAGGGGGGATTGTGGTCAGCGATATGCAAATGCTGCATCCATGTTCCCGGGGCGCATGACAACAATGTTCTCATGTTGTCTCTGGACAGGCCACGTGTACATTTTTTTGTTTTTTTTCTGACATGTGAACTTGACAGAGGCAGCTCTCCGACCTGCTTGCCTAGCCAACATCCTTCTAAAAGTACCTGAGGCCTTTCTGAGAGAGCTAAAGTCATAAAGTCTATTTATGGCATGTACAGTGACACTTTTATGCTGCTATGTCTCACCTACCCCCTCTTGCTACATCTCTCCCTGCCTCTCTATCCTCACCACCCAGTGATACACACACTGTCACTCTGGGAACATATTTATCATTTGCTCAATATGGTGTTGGTGTGGCCTTGCTCCTCAGGCCTTTGATTAATATGCACTCTGGCTCCGTTTGCTTAGTCTGCGTTCTTTCTGTCTTTCCCCTCCTGTCTCAGTCTGTCTCCTTCCCCTTCTCCTGCATGTTCACATCATCTGCCGTCTCGCATGTCGTTCCCTGTCGGGATCGCCTTCTTGCTTTATAAGTCACATTTCCTCCTTTTCATCACTGTTGTCTTTCTTCATCAGTCTTTTCTAATGGTCAGGATATAGGTAGAGAGCCCCATCCCTTGTCTCATCTCCTCACCATGTTTTCTCATCTTGGTTGCTTTCCTCTTTGCTCTCCCTTCTTTTTTCCCCTCTTTCATCTCCTTTCTGTTCTCCTTTCATCATTTTATTTCCTATTCGTTCCCTCCTACCTCCTCTGCTCTTGATATCTTTCTTGTCCTTGTCTCATCTCGTTGTCTCAGCTCCTCTCCATATTCTTCCTCCCACCTCTCTCCTTCTTACCTTCTGTCTTCATTTATTCTCATCATCTTTCTTGCTTTTCTACTCATCTCCTCTTAATTCCCTCATTTCCTTTCCTTTTCTCTTCTTCTGCTTTTCTCCTCCACTCGTTTCCTTTGTTTTGTTGCTTATTTTCCTGTCACCTCTTCACTTTTACTTTTGTCTGATCTCCTCCTGCTTTCGATCTGCTCCTTTGCTTCTGTTATCTCGTTTAATGCTCTTACCTCATCTTTCAATTCTCTCTTCTCCTTTTGCTTCATCCTCTCATGTTGTACCCCTCTCAGCCCTCTCCCCCTTCAATTCAATTTTGCAAGCTCCCTTTTAACAGGTTATTCAATCAGCTGTTGTAGGTATTAGTAAAAGTCCTGGTAATCTGGTCTGGGATTTGCTGTATTTCCTCTCTCTCTTACCTCACCCACTATTAGGTGACACTGCAGACATTCAACAGCTGCTGTGTGCTTGGATTATTAGACCCAGATCAAATCTGGAGCTGTTTTTCCCTAGTGCAATACCCGTGTAACACTGGTGTGCATATGTTCATGCTCTGCAAAGGCAGCCACACCAAAACCAGACTGACAAGTTGCATTGGAATGGCCTTAATTTAAAATATAATATCATAATATAATGTAAGCATTATAGGATCAGTGTTTTGAACTCATTTTCAGGTACAAGTCCATATCAAAGAAATCAGACCAAACTCATCATCCAACTGAAAGCCCTGAAACTTTTGGAAGAAAACTTTAAGTCACCATGAGATGATCATATGTGACCACATAGAAGAATTCTGTTATTTTACAGTCTGGTTTTTGTTCTTCGTCTTGGAAACTTTATTAAATCTTTTGTCACCTACTTCTTTGCTTCACCTTCTTTGCTTTTTTTGGGGGGGGGGGGGAGGGGTTAGAAATGACTGAAAGATTAATAGGCTCTGTTTTGAGTTTTGTTCAAAAAAGAATGACTTCATATAGGGAAAAATATATATCACATGTGCAGGACACCTTAAACTAGTTTTTTAATTAAGCACCAAGGCAGAACAAAATCGGGGCTATATCACAACATGAGGACTAAACCCCGATTCAACCAAACCCAAAACTGATCCGGAATTAAAACAGGACTACAACAGTTCAAAATCAGGACTACTGAGGACTTAACCAAGACAGAACCACAATCAGAACTAGATGATAGTAGCACTAAAAATCATCATAGACCTGCACTACACTTGTTTTTTTAATTCTACCAAAGTCCACTATTTAGATTGAGAAAAGTTTATATAATTATTTAGCCTTGTTGTGCAAACAAGCCTGCATAACAAGGCTAAATATAGAATTTGAAAAATAGCAAACCTAAAAAGAAACACTAGGTACGAGATACATGAGTACCTATGATACGGTGATACTTTTGGTAAACAACCATTTGACTAACATGTGTGTCTCACCTGCTCTTGTTCATCTCTGTTCTGTCCTCATTCTCCATCTCCCTCTCTGTTCCTCTCTCTCCCTCTCTGTTCCTCTCTCTCCCTCTTTGTGCTGACAATCATCAAATATACAGTTGAAACCACATATTTATGTACTCTTCAGCTCAAAACACAAACACTTTTTTAATTGTAACATCAAATCAGACTAAATGTTTATTTTTTTAGATTGATAAATATAAAAAACATATTTGTTAACTTTAAGAGTAAAGAGAGAAACTATCTGTATTTCTTAATTGCAAATGGCACCAAATTGTATTCAAACTGAGCCACACTTATGGAGCTCCATAGTTCTTTTCCTGGTGTTTTGGTTGACATCTCTTGATTTTCCCATGTCAAAGAAACAGGCTCTGTGTTTTGCCTTTATATGCATCCACAGCTGTGCCACCAATTTACTCACATGGACTCTACTAACCTATCAGAAGCTTCTTCAGCTCAGAATGGAATCGTCTGGAGTTTCTTATTAATTAACTAACTTAGTGTACATGTACTCCTAAATTTGATCAAAGTGATAAAAATAGACAGCTCTGTCTCTCTTTATTCTGACATTTAACTAATTCAAAAGATATTTCAATATTTATCTAAAACAAAAGTTTACTCTAAATTGATGTTGTACAGTAAAAATGTTTTATGTTTTCTCCCTAAAGTGTATGTAAATATCTGGTTACAAATGTAAATATCCTGCTGTGTACTGAAATCCCTCTTGTTTTGCATTGAAATATACTGAACAACATACAAAGCATAATATATAAAATAACATTTACCTGAGTTTTTTCTTTGAAAGAAGCCTCTAATGTCCATTCTTATATTTCAGTACATAACTGAAACCGATTTAGTCGGGGAGGGTAAGAACTGAAAATATGAAATAAACACACGTAAGATAAGACTCTATAAAAAAAAAAAAGCATTTGTTCGGCTTTTCATTTCGCCATTTGTTGATTCACTTGAAGAGCGAGTAACGTAATATTGGTCAAGTGATCAGTTTGATATCAATCTTTCGTGATTCACCGTCATATTTACATTATTTGTACGGTACGAATGATTTGCTTTGGTACCTGGTCAAACTTAAGCTCTCCTTAGTATGGCTGGCTCCGTTTCTCCAACAGCGCACTCACAGGCAGCAGCTGCCCCGCCCCCTCGCTCAGTCGCTTAGTGCCTGAGCTTGGATCATACCAATATCGGGGGAATTCACGCACAGTCGTAAATTCCCACAGTGTGCACTATGTGCTTCGAATATTGTGTGTACTTTTTGTTTTATACAGTTGTCAGCCAGGCATCTAACTATGAAAAAATTACACTCCAAAAGACCCTGGACTTCTGACAAAACAACCCGGGCTTAAGCCCAGTAAGCCACCTCCACGCTCCGCCCCTGACGTGGGGTCAGGATGGTCATAAGAAAGGTAGTTGATCAGCCAGAAAATACACAGGAGGAACTTGTTGATGATCTGAAGGCAGATGGGACCACAGTCACAAAAAACACCACTGGCAACACACTACACCATTATTGGATTGTAATTTTGCAGCGCCTGCAAGGTCCTCCTGTTCAAGAAAGCACATGTACAGGACTGTCTTAAGTTTTCTAGTGAACATGTAAGTGATTCAGATAAAGTGCTACGTTGCAGATGAAAGTAAAATCAAGCCCTTTGGCACTGATGCAGCCTGCTATGTTTGGAGGAAGAGAAATGCTGAGGAGGACTTAAAGAACACCACCCCCTGCCCTACAGCACAAGTACCCCCACAGTCAAGCATGGAGGTGGAAACATTATGCTTTGGGTGTGTTTTTCCTGCTAACGGTACAGGATGACTTCACCGCATTGAGGGGCCAAGGGACAGGGCAGTGTCCATAAAATGTTCCCTCAGCTGGAACACTGATGACGGGTCGTGGATCGATCTTCTAGTATGATGAAGACCCAAATATTTATTTTACTAAATGATATGAAACTCAGTTTATACCTTTTATGTAAGTTTTTTTCTGGATTTTTGGTTGATATTCTGTCTCCCTCCCCCTTTAAAATAAAATTACCATAAAAATTAGACACTGCTCATTTCTTTGTATGAGAGCAAATGTAAAAATTCAGCAGGGGATAAAATAATTAGCTCCCCCACTGTACTGCTAGAATGGTGGCTCATTTTAATCATTGCCAAAGTTTCAAATAATGACATTAGCATATTTTTAAGTAAAAAAGAGAGCATATCTAGTCATCTCAAGTACACAGCTATTTTAGGAAAAGGTCCCATAAACCTACACTATAATGCCAAACATATTTGCTTGTCTGCTTTCACATGCATATCAGCTTGAGGGAGATGCTATGCTTAATGCATAGGGTTTAATATGATGTCACCCTATGATGTATGATGTCATGTTTATGGACATTTTTGACCATTCTTCCAGAAGCACATTTCTAAAGTCAGACATGGATGTTGGACGAGAAGGCCTGGTTTGCAGACTCCGCTCTAATTCATCCTAAAGGTGTTCTATGAGGTTGAGGTCAAGACTCAACCTGCAGGCCAGTCAAGTTCTTCATACCAAACCTGCTCATGTTTTTATGACCCTTGCTTTATTTATGAACTGATTTGCACTCATGTTGGAACAGAAAGGAGCCACTTACAAAGTTGGGAGCATGAAATGTCACACTAAGAGTTCCTTTCACTGAAACTAAGAGGCTGAGCACAACTCCAGAAAAACAACCCCTTGCCATAATCTCCCTGTGCTTCAAGCTTTACACTCGGCACAATCAGTCAGACAAGTACTGTTCTTCTGGCAACCGCCAAACCCAGACTCATTCATGGGCCATGCAGACAGAGAAGCGTAATTCGTCACTCGAGAGAACACGCCTCCACTGGTCCAGTGGCCGCATGCTTTACACGCAGTGGTGCTTGGTGATGTAAGGCTTGGATGTGGCCACTGAAACCCATTCTATCAAGCTCTCTATGCACTGTTGTTGAGCTAATGTGAAAGCAGCATGAAGTTTGCAGGTCTGTAGCATCTGCTCTGCAATTTTACGTGGCCTATGACTTTGTGGCTGAGCTGCTGTTGTTCCCAATCTCTTTCACTGCGTTACACCACTAACAGCTGGCTATGGAATAGTGAGGAAATTTCATGACTGGACTTGTTACACAGGTCACATCCTGTCATGGTACTATGCTGGAATTCACAGAACTCCTGAGAACAACCCATTCTTTCCCAAATGTTTCTGATTTTATATACCTGTGGCCATAGAAGTGATCGAAACACCTGAATTCAATTATTTGGATGGCTGAGTGAATACTTTTGGCAATACAGTGTACTACTCAGAGCATCAGTTTGTGAGTGGAACCCAGTCAGAACGTAAAGAGGTGACCTTTAGATATGGCCTGTCTTTGTCTGCACCTCGTTAAACCAGCACGTTACAGGCGAAGAGGAGAGAAGCAGTTTACAATAAAACAAAAGAGAACTATTTTGAACTGTGAACCAAACAGAGCCATTGTAATAGAGTCTGAGATTTAAGAAATACCTGGGGATATTACCTAAAGATGGAACACACATCGTGCATTAAACATAAGCTAAGGATAAGTGAAAAAAATGGAATGCACATTTATGTAATTATGCAATTATTGGTCTAAAAAAAAGCTATAAATCTTTTATTGTTCAGAAATATTCCAATTAGAGTTCATTGTAACGTGCATTTAATAGAAGAATCAGAACTACTCAGGAGAGCCTCAGTCACTCTGGCACATTTAATATAAAATTACATAATTGAAAGGTTCAGCTTATCTGAATTTGCTTTACTTTTTGTGCTGTTTTCCATCCATTGTGAGTAGACAATTGAGTTTTTATCAGCACTTCATCTGAGTATTATTGTGCTCTTGACATCATTTTTTCTAAACTAATACTCTAAAATGTCCTGACAAAACCCAAACATAATTGTTCTACAGCTGTGACCTCTTCATTTTAAGTTCCTGCGGTGTATTTCTAAAAACAGTTATTGTGAGTGCCAATAATACACTTAAAAGACCTTTCCAGCGCGTGGCTGCTTGTGAGCTCTCAGATTTTAGCTCTGTGCAGAGCAGGAGTAAAAGCTAAAGCACAGTTGAGGGAGAGCAGTGGTTGTGCCATTTGAGTTAACAAAGAAAGCCATTTGTTGTAGAATGATCTGTATCTGTCAGCTTTCCTTATCACTGTGGCTTGTTTGGCCAGGGACAGACGGGCGCTTTTAGCTGATATCCTGAGCCTTGTCAACAACATGCTTAGTCACCTGTCCTTATTCACGAGAGTCACACTGAGATAGAAAGCATTTCCCTGCTGCCAAGAGATTTGAGCTTATACAGCCCAGGCCACATTTAACCCCATCTTGGCTCAACTGTCTCACTGTGTCCTTGTGGACTCACCTGTGAATGCTGATTTTACAAATGCACAATAATCAGGGCCTTGTGGTAGAATTAAGATTCCTTAGTTTTGTGGTGCTGTAAGAGGCAGATAAAATTACAAATAAGAAATGCGCATTTCTTGATAAAAAACAACATTTGTAAATGATAGAGAGGTGTTTGTACTGCAAGTTTCTTATTGTACTAATTTATTTCAGCTGCATCACAGTGTTTCATCCATTGTCATGAAGTTGCATCTGTTCGTATATGATGACTTCATACTTCATAGTATTTTTGTAGAATTTGGGAAAAGCAACATAACCCTAACCCCAGGTTGGCTTACTTTTCTTCCGAGTCTTTTAACAGTAACACACAACCTCCATAGGTGGTTGGAGGCTGCTCACGCAGAAGTAAACTATGGTGGCCCTGAGAGTTCAAACGCACTGCAACTTTAGAAAAATCAGC
The DNA here is from genome assembly GCF_963969265.1 of Rhamphochromis sp. 'chilingali'. Lineage (NCBI taxonomy): Eukaryota > Metazoa > Chordata > Actinopteri > Cichliformes > Cichlidae > Rhamphochromis > Rhamphochromis sp. 'chilingali'. The sequence continues at coordinate 7,490,221 of NC_137943.1, read as the reverse complement.
AAGTAGTAGAATGGCAAAAACTCACAAAATACAGTGGAAGTGTTTTTGGGGAGTGAGTAACAACAGAACAGCTTTTGGAAGTGACAGAAAGGGAAACATGCGAATGATATCACTGAGACACGTTTAAAAGAAGCCAACGCTGTGTCTGTGTGAGGGGGGAAAATATGCAGGTAATGTGTGTTTTAAATGCATTATTCTTATAACACTGCAGAGCCATGCTTTCTAGTAGCCATTTTGTCACATTATTGTTGCCTCAAAGAAGCTTCAACTTTGTTTTTTTCTATTTCCATAGTGTTTTCTATGCTTTTGAAACATTTCTTCTTTGTGTTTTCTTAAGTTGCAGTGCTTTTGAACTCTGTGGGCCACCCTGGTAAGCCACATCAGGACACGTGACAGGAAATAATTTGATTTCTAGTCTCAATGTTCATGAATGAGAAATATAATGTTGTTTTTAAACGCATAAAATAGCGCAGTCTAAAACCCACCACAATTCCCCTTCCTCTTTTATTTCTCTGTTACTGCCGTAGCTTTCAGGCACAGTTTCAGAAGCACATTACACGGGGGAGAGTCCAATCCTCCCATCTCACACAGCCGGTCACGATTTTCTGTGAAAGGACTTCCAAACACTTAGAAAGCTAATAGAGATTTCAAAACTGCAGTGAGTGAGCTCTCAAGTACTACCTCGTGGTGATACACATCACACGGCAGCTGGGCTGTTTTCACAATCCAGTGTCCGTAAATTTCAAACTGCTGCCTCTAAATGCCATCTACAGCTGACATTATGTAGATCCTTAGTTATAAAATGCTTCCCAAATGTCTCTGTTTCCAACCAGAGGCCCAGTCCAGCGCCATGATGTTTGACTGCCTCTACTTGGAGCTCTCTGCTTCCTTAGAACACGGCACCAGTGAGCTGCTGGAGGCGGCAGTGCGGACCGCGAGGGGAGACTGCGTGGGCCCCGGATGGACGGACGGTGACCCCGGTGCTGGCCGCAGGGAGAGCCTGACGAGCCGGGCCAAGCGCTTCCTGGCTGGTCTCGTGCCCCGATCGTACGGCCGAGACAGGGACCGGGATCGAGGCCGCTACAGGGAGATGAGCCGCCACAGGGGCAGCAAAATCCTTCGGCAGAAGTCCCGCTCCTGTCATGACCTCAGTGCACTGTGACACACACCCACACACATAAATGCAGGCAAATAGACACACTCAACATGAACACAGACATACACCAAATTGAAAGACATGGAAGTGGGTGGGGGGCTAAAAGACTGAGGAGTAAAAGGAGATCGAGTTGGAGGGACAACATGAAAAGGACTGGAGCAGGCTCACGGGAATGGGAAAATTAGAGAGGTGTAAGGAGAGAAATTTAGCCGCCGAAGAGGAAGGTCAGGGGAGGAGAAAGTGGGAGAAAACAATGAACAGATAGCCCGAAACTCATTTCGGGAGAACAAAAAATCAACGATAAGGAGGTGAGCTCCATTTGTTGCTCTGGCTTGGGTGAGTCAGTGAGCACTCGCTACCTGATGAGAGCCGGCGAGGGAAGATTAGCATGAGAGTTGGATCAAACTGGCGATTTGACGCTTAATGTCACGAAATGAGAAACAGACTGGGGTCACAAATAAACACACACCCAAGTAGCACGCACTGATAACGTAGAGACTGATAGCAATCTAATGTATACCTGTTATAGACCCTGTTTTATAGCATGCAGAGTAGACGATTTAAGACATGATCCTGTAGGTTTTACAGTTACACGATTCTGTACCTCAGTGGCCAATAGCTAATGCACAATCTAGCTAGTGTCTCTAGCAACACCATCTCAAAGGCAAGACTATTTATAAAAGTGCTCCATCTCCACGCATCTTTGGCCACTTTCCACACTGCATCCACTGTTCTGTCCCCATATTGATTTAAAGTAGTGTTTGATGATACTGCCTGTGGCACATGTTCATTTGAGACTTTTATACACGGTTTAAAACGTCAGCACCCAAGCCATAACTTTGCTGAACGCACCACGAGTGATCAGCACAAAGAACCCTTTACTGGAGGATGTGAAGCAAAGGAGAAAAGGTCAAGACGGCTGTAAGGACTAAGCCGTTGGCAGGGATAACCAGACTGAACTCTTCTTCAATCGAAGCTGAGTCACAGAACACTGAGATACTCTCGAAGCGCAGGGGGACAAAACAAGAAAACCTAATCTACCTGTGGCTGTTTGATGTATTCCTTCTCTTCCCTTTTTTACCCACCGGCATCATTATTATGATGAATGATGATGATTCTTATAATCATTATTATTAATGTTATTATTATTATTATGTGTGTTTCGACTGAATTCTGTGGGGGCTGGCCACACAGGTGACCCAGAAAAGAACGTTCTGGAAACGTTGTTCTGATATCTCATCAAGCGTGGGGGCGTCACTGACACTTCCTCACTTGTTTGTCATCGTCAACTGAGCACTCTCGTCTTTACCACTGAGAATAAATAAAGATTTCTTTGACATCCAGTCCGAGTGTCTCGTCAGTTTTTTAAGACGCCACTAGAAAACGAGCGCCTCATTACAGCTGTCAGTCACACTGAGGGATGGTGTAATAAACCATCAGATGACTCGCAGGTATTCTGGACAGACTGGGAGATGGATTCTCAGGACACTGGCTCCATTTAGGGCTAGCAGCAAAAAAGATGCTGCCTCATCATTGTGCGCCTGTAACAAAATCTTAGGTTAAAAATAGATCGGAGGAAGGAATATGAACCAAGGCTTAGCAATATGAACTGCCTGAACTCCACCATATATACAGAACACTTGTAATTTGTGTGAAGTGATAAATTACCTGCTTAATGATGAGAGTGCAAAAAACAAATCCTTCTATAGCACTCACTCCTAGCCTTTTCAGTCTTACAAACCTGTGCAGTATCTTGCAGATCAACTGAAGTACCCCTTTGTTCCCACAGCCCTCTGCTCTGAATATGCTCATTTAAAGTGATGTTATATTGATTTTATTAATATGAAAGTGAATATCGTTACAATTTTTGTAGTTTTGTAGTTGAGTTAGTAGATAAACAAAAGCACACCATTTGCCTTTAGTTTAACCATTGTTTTTAGCACTATATAGGCTATCTGTAGCTTTGAGCTAATTACTTTAAGTCTTGCTAAATGTAACTCGTGCAAACTGTGTCGCTAACTGTGGATAAAACATCAGCGCTTAAGGTCAAAGACCTCAATCAAGTCAGCTGAAGCCAGATGTGTGACTCATTAAATACATTAGCTTACTGCTAATACAAAGGAGTTACGTTTTGTTGTTTTGTGGAACTTTTCTTCAAGTGTGCAGATATTTGGACATTTTAACCATTATTCCAAGCTACATATCTATTCCTTATTTTTAACTGTGTCTCTGTAACTAAGGATTTTAAACAGGTTTGGCTAATACAGCTATGTCCAAACTGCCATATATATATATATATATATATATATGTATATATATATATACATATATATATATATATATATATATATATATATATATTAGGGGTGCAACGATACACAAAATTCACGGTTCGGTTCGGTTCGATACTTTGGTGTCACGGTTCGATATTTTTTCGATACAAAAAAAATGTTCATGCCTTTTTAATTTGTCATTTATTAAAATTATAAATATATATTTTAACTCAAAAATACAGTTTTTAAATTTAACCCTAACCCTTGTGCGTGTTTTTTATTTTGACAGCGAATGCGCACCTGCGGACCACTTATGTGCAGCCCTGGTTATTTAGCTCGTCATATTGCAGCCACAGAAATTATTTTGTCCATGAAACCATAAAGCTGCACTTTCTTTTTGCCTTATAGTCTGATTTGTCATAACTTCTCCGTTTTGTGGTAAGCTTTTCTTTGGCTGTCACTTCTTCACCCTGACCTGTCTTGTTTGGCTCAGCAGAACTGAAATGCTTTTACACACTCACTCACATAAGCTCAGCGATTCTCTGCGCGATCAACCTCTCACATGTTTAAGCTTGCTGCGGGAGATTTCACTTGTCATGTTTGCATAGTAAGCTAACGATTAATAAGACGATGTCAGAGGAATTGGTGCACAAATTATCATCACTCACAGATCAGTGCTGTCGCTCTCTATACACAGTTTGCACGATTGCAAAGTGAAAGCAAAAAAACAAGCGCAAATTCAAACGCGATTTCAATATGTCACATATTGACAGTGGCTCACCGATGCCAATGACATAATTACCCAGCTACATTTCTGAAAGAATGCAAAAGCATTGACATATATTTTTCCTTCCTACAATAGCCCGACGGGCAGGGTAGCCCGACTGAAAAAATCGCTAGCCCCAGGACGTCGGGCTAGCGATATTGCAAGCCCTGTATCTGATTGAGGAATCACTCATCTTTGGAAAAGAGAGTTTATTACAGAGAAATAGCTCTTTCCAAAATAAAAGCTATACTATCCGCTTCTTCTGGGCTATATTCTCAGCAGCATATTGTAGCGGGTCAGGGCTGTTCGGGGTTCTGTTTGTACAGTTATGTTTTGTTTATGTTGCCATAGTGACGGGTGACGCCTTCTCGCTGCGACGGTGTGTCCTTCCGGGGTCAGAGGGCGCCCTGTGTGTTGTTGTTGTTGTTGTTGCTGTGCGGTTTCCGCGCTGAGCAGTTAGCTAGCGGCAGTGTTCTTCTGCAGATGTCAATAAACGGCTGTGCTTCCTGGCTAGCTCACGGGAAGCAAGACCAAACGATACCTCCGTCTCCTCCTTGTCTGAGCTCGCCACAATATTAAACATAGCAGGTCCCCATAAGGAGAATCATGTGCTAACGGCTGTCTAAATGACTCGGATAAAGTTTGTAGCATGCATGCTTGTTGTTTTTGTCTGCTTCCACTTGTCTTTGTACTAGGATGATGTCGGCGTAAATGTGCAGTCATATTCGTTGTGTTCCCACTAGTGCTGTCAGCGTTAATCTCGTTGAAATGATGTTAACGCCACAACACGGCAAATCTCCGTTAACGAGCTACCCCTGCGTGGGGCTAGACGGCCAACACGTTAACGAGCTAACTGTGCTAACACACTAGTTCCCACCCATGTAATTGAGCATTGCGTGGCACATCCAACATACTGTTTTACTTTAGTCCATGACGCGCTTACCTTCAGGGTCATACGTCACATGAAAACCAAAATAATTCCAAACGCCAGATCTGAATGAGGGTGGGGGAGGTTCAATTTGCCATGTTGCAAGGAGAGCTTAACTTCTGTCTCGCTAGCTTGCCCTGCGCTCTTCCTTCTGATGATCCTGTCTGTGTTGAACGCTCAGTGGATCTGCGCTCGACAGTGCAGCCTAGGCGGAGTAGTCGAACGCAGATTCACTGAGCGCTCAACACAGACAGCATCGTTAGAAGGAAAGTTGATAAAATAAATGACAAATTTTGTATTGTTCGATACATATGCGTACCGAACCGAAAGCACTGTATCGAACGGTTCAATATCGATACGAGTATCGTTGCACCCCTAATATATATATATATATATATATATATATATATATATATATATATATATATATATATATATATATATATATTTATATATATATATATGGCAGTTTCCAAGGCCTCAGGTGTAGACAGCTTCCTGTACTTCTTAGGTACCTACCTCATCGCACCTTTCTGCAACTCCGATAGTTGGCTAACCTCCCTCCGTGCTACCTTGATCTTAGCCTCTAGCCTCCTTCTCCATGGAGGGTACTGCTCCTTGTGGCTGTTCAACTTGTAGCCAAGCATCTCACTGATCACTGCTGCTGTATTGTACATCAGCTTGTTAGTGTCGGTAATCGTGGCTGTAGGTATCGTCCGTAGTGCTGCATTAACATCATCTAGCAGACCTTCTGAGGGTACTTCACGTAATCTTGGTAACCGGCAGAGGTGGAAAGAGTACTAAAATATTTTACTCAAGTAAAAGTACTATTACTTTGCTGAAATTTTACTCAAGTACAAGTAAAATTACCTGTCTAAAAATTTACTCAAGTAAAAGTAAAAAGTAGCTCATTTAAAATTTACTCAGAGTAAAAGTTACATAGTTACTTTTTTGTCAGCAGGAGGACAACCTCTTCTGAGTAGTGCAAAAAAGACAATGGGATAAATCTCAAAGTAGTTGTTTTTTAATTAAAAGAAAAACTTTACAAATTAAAGCTCAGTGGCAGTTAAACTGCAAGTCTATACATCAAAATGGATAATGGTCACCAAACCAACCAACCAAACTGTCAAAACCATATAATTCTTTTACATGTGAATGTGTTTTAAACTGTCAAATAAGAGAACAAGTACTGAATTGAGCTGTACGGCAGCTGCTATAAAAATGTGTTTTAATTTTTTAAACTTGGCCCTGCTCTGTTAATTTTGAGGAGCAATTCAATTCAATTCAATAAAACTTTATTGATCCTGAAGGTTGACCCCGAAGGAAATTGGGTTAAGGTTGCCGACCTTTGCCAGCGTCATCTTACCCTCCTACCATACATACATTACACAAACATCACATGGGGAAGACAGGTCAGAGAGGTATAACGATTAGTGATGGGATTTCCGGCTCTTTTTAGAGATCCGGCTCTTTCGGCTCGGCTCACTAAAAAGAGACGGCTCTTTCGGCTCCGAACCGGCTCTTCAGGTTGTTTTGTTGCTTTAATTAATTTATTATTCACAATAATATAAAATTATGCACAAAAGGAATTACTAACGTAAAAAAGTGGTTTTATTTATATATGTTTATATATAAATATATATGCGGTGGCCCCTAGAGACAAAACACGTACAAACTCCAAAACACATTTCTAGCATGAACTGAACTTCCAAAGCAGAGCTACTAGATCACTTAAATTACACAATTGAAAGCATGTGTGTATTGTTTGTGTATTTATACACAGGCACTCAAATATATTCAAATAATTAAAAAAAAAGTTCATCTACCTGTTACTATCACACACCAAATCCGGTCGTTGGTACTTGCTGGATTGTGTAGCCACAAGATAACAAAAGCTCAACACTGCGCCCAGCATCCTGGAGCACTTCTGTTGTGTTTTGTACGTGTTTTGAGTTTTTATGTGCTTCTGAGTTTTTACGTGCTTCGGAGTTTGTACGTGTTTTTACATGTTTTGGAGTTTTTACGTGTTTTGGAGTTTGTACGTGTTTTGGAGTTTGTACGTGTTTTGGAGTTTGTACGTGCTTCAGAGTTCGTACGTGATTTGAAGTTTGTATGTGCTTTGTCTCTAGGGACCACTGTAAATATACTTTTATTTATTCACGCCACATAAAATGTAATAAATAAATCATATAATACAAAAATCAACTATTCACATTTCAACTTTTAACTATTTAAATTTTCAGCTGTTTCCTTTTACAAATTTAAAGTGAAAACAACACAAAACACTGAAAAACACAATTAAATATAAATTATAATATGAAAACAAAAAGAACATGCACATTCTCTGTCATATGGGCCCGCATGAATCCGCACTTTCTGAATCCTTTATCATCTGCAACCGAAAATAGTTGTGGATGATTACTATACCTTTCTAATGTGAAGTTGTTGTCCCTGGCTCTCTTTCTCTCTCTCTCCTTCTGGCTCTGTTCCTGTGCTACTGAGTGTAACTACCGCCCCTCCCCCCTCTGCCCAGCGTAAAGCACAAGGCTCGCGTGCAGAGTGAAGCGGGAAAAAAGTGCGAGACAGAGGTTGAGAGAAAAAAAAAAAAAAAAAAACACGAGCCGTCACGGCTCGCGATAAGGAGCCGGCTCTCGTCGTTCACGTCAAAGAGCCGGCTCTAAGAGCCATTTCGTTCGCGAACGACCCATCACTAATAACGATGGAAAATGCACCACGTGAGGAAAGATAAGAAGAAAAAAATAAGTCCCCCTAGACCAGGGGTGTCAAACTCAAATACACAGTGGGCCAAAATTCAAAACTGGAACAAAGTCGCGGGCTAACATTTATATGAAAAAAAAACTTCAGATATAAGAATGAATCATTTCTTATGGACTCAAACAGGTTTTGCTGAAAAACTGAATATGGAACAGCAAAGCTTAATACTAAACAATATATACATTAGCTGTATAATACCAGTAGGCCAGCTCTAATAGTAATTTGGTATGGCTTCGCGGGCCAAATGTAATTAGGCTGCGGGCCAAATTTGGCCCGCGGGCCAGAGTTTGACACCTATGCCCTAGACTGAGCTCCAACAGGGAGATCAGTTTGAGAACAGAAAAAAACACCTCTGCACATAGCACATGTTATTCTTTTGCCTGCAGTGTGAACATATGTGGGTTAAGTAAGAAAGTAGCCGCTTCTGTCTTCTGTCTAATTTAACTTTTTTTTTTTTTTTTTTTTTTAATTATTATTATTAACAAACAGGAAAAGTGAACACATTTTCTTTTGGCAATTTACCAATCAAGTAAAAATATTTTAAGTTGCATGGACAACAACGTGCCCAATAACAGCTTATGTCTTAACTTAATGTGATTAACTTGAGCACAGCCTTTTTTGCTAAAATAAATGTACAAGTTTCATTTAACTTACCTCTACATGCTTGCGCAGGTTTGATGTGGAATTTTTAAAAGCTGCTAACTCGGTCTCTCTGTGCAAACACAGCTTACACTGCATAATAAAGCTGTTGCCTTTCTTGCACTTGAAGCCAAAATGGTCCCTTAAATACGGCCAGGGGTTCACATCGGTTTCTTCGAGTTCAGGATCAGCAGAATTCGATGGGGTTTCTTTTTTCGCTGGATCCGTACCACCGATGTCAGACTCCATTTTTATCGTGACCCAACGCTAATTTGTTCTACTACCCATCATTCCCTGCAGTATTTCCGAAGCGCAATGTTGTTGTTTTCTTTGTTTGTTCTTTTAATTTACTCAGTAACGGGTGTGATTGAAAATGTAGCGAAGTACAATACTTTTTAAAAAATATACTTAAGTAAAAGAAAAATTACCGACTTGGAAAATGACTTTAAAAAGTACAAATACACAAAAAAAACTACTCAATTACAGTAACGCAAGTAAATGTAATTCGTTACTTTCCACCTTTGGTAACCGGCTACGGGGGGTCCAGGTTTCAATCTTGGCCATGGTCCTATCTTTCAGGTCAGTTCCTCTCGCACTCAACGATCCTTCTCCTATCGCACTTGGGGCTTGGTACCCAATCTCGGGTGGGGGTGATGATATCTCCCCCCTGACCTGGCGTCCTGGCTCCCCCTTGCCGTAGCATTTATGTTGTACCTCGTCAATCTCTAGCTGTGAGAGCAGTCCCTTCTTTTGAATGTTGGAACACTGAGCTAGTAGTTGTTTCGCCGTCATTGTGGATGTTGGGTATCGGAAGATGGCCCCAACTGACCGAGTGCTCAGTGAATACCTCAGGCAGCAGAAACCCAAGAAAGAGGAGGGAGACGAGGAACCATCATGGAAGGACAGGCCCCTGCACGGTATGTACCACCAGCAGATAGAGGAGGTGGCTGATATCCAGAAATCCTACCAGTGGCTGGACAAAGCTGGACTGAAAGACAGCACAGAGGCACTAATCATGGCAGCACAAGAACAAGCTCTGAGTACAAGATCCATAGAGGCTGGGGTCTATCACACCAGGCAAGAACACAGGTGCAGGTTGTGTAAAGATGCCCCTGAGACAATCCAGCACATACCAGCAGGGTGCAAGATGCTAGCAGGCAGGGCATACATGGAACGCCATAACCAAGTGGCCGGCATAGTATACAGAAACATCTGTGCCGAATATGGCCTGGAAGTTCCGAGGTCAAAATGGGAGATGCCCCCAAGGGTGGTGGAGAATGACCGAGCTAAGATCCTGCGGGATTTCCAGATACAGACGGACAAAATGGTGGTGGCTAACCAACCGGACATAGTGGTGGTAGACAAACAGAAGAAGACGGCCGTAGTGATCGATGTAGCAGTCCCGAATGACAGCAACATCAGAAAGAAGGAACACGAGAAGCTGGAGAAATATCAAGGGCTCAGAGAAGAGCTCGAGAGGATGTGGAGTCACCCTCCACTCTCGAGCTGGTCCCTGTGGTAATCGGAGCACTAGGTGCGGTGACTTCCAAGCTAGGCGAGTGGCTCCAGCAGATCCCGGGAACAACATCGGAGATCTCTGTCCAGAAGAGTGCAGTCCTGGGAACAGCTAATGCTGGGCTTACACTGTGCGATTTTTTCAGTCGCGCGATTCAGCTCCTGCTCAAACTGTACGATTGACTCGCAGGGGTTAGAAGTTCATAGGTCACGATGCAGGGTCTCACACTATACGACCCGATGCTCTGATGCGACCCGAGTGCTCACACTGTGCGTCCATAAAATGAAGGTTATAACAGAAATTCTGTCGCTCGCTCTCCCTCTCTGTCTTTCACTCACACAGACACACCACCACCATCAACTTTGCTAAATTGCTAATGAAAAACATTGATCAGGCAGCTGTGATTGAGCAGTAATGTAGATCCAACTATTTTCACGGTTGTTGTGGTCGTGATAATTTTGTGATGCCACATCGAAAAGGCTCGGATGAGCTTTCCAAAGTTCTACAAATTGTGCCTCCATCGCTTGTGTCCACATCACACGCTACACTGCTGTGCTGCGCCGTCTTTTTCGCTGACATTTGTGTTTGCGCGTGCGCAGTGTGAGAAACTACGGTGACACCCTCACGACGGTCGCGAGGATTTCAAACAGGTTTGAAATCCTCACGACCAAGCGATTGATGATCGGGAGCTGGTCGTGAGGTGTTAATCGCTTCTCGTTACCCCACGTATACTACACGATGCACGACGCACGATGAAGGCCAAAATCGGGCCGATTGCCAAAACGGTCGCACGACTCAAAAATTGGCTCAAAATGGGCCAAAAATCGCACAGTGTAAGCCCAGCATAAGATACTGCGCAGGACCCCAAGCTCCCAGGCCTCTGGTAGAGGACCCGAGCTTGAAGGATAAACCGCCCGCAGGGGCGTGCTGGGTGTTTTTTTTGTTTTTTTCAATATATATTCATATTGAATCACGGAGTGAATCTCCCATTCCACAATATTCCAAAGGTGCTCCTTTAGACTGCTGGAAGCAGAAACAGTGATCCATTGCTATTAAGAGACCCAAGTGTGCCAAGAAAATATTCACACAATGTTACATCACCATCAGCCTGAACCGTTTTGGTGTAATGTTGCATTGCATTATTAGCTTGAACTGTTAATACAATGCAAGATGGATCCATGACTTCATGTTATTTACCAATATCTTACCCTCCCAAATCATCGCAACATAAATTCAGAATCCTCATTTCCCAGTGTTCTATATCTAGTCGTGTTAAGAATGTGTGAATTGTTGCCTTTGTAGCTAACAAGAATGGCACCCTGTGTGGTCTTCTGCTGCTGCTGTTGCCCAGGTGTTTCAAGGTTGGGTATGTTGTGTACTCAGAGATCTGTATACCTTGGCTATAACGAGAGGTTATTTGATTAACTGTTGCGTTCCTATCAACTTGAAGCAGCAATACCTTCTGCTTTAACATCAACAAGACATTTTCACAAACAGAACTGACGCTTATTGGATATTTTCCCTTTTCCAAACCGTTCTCTGTAAACCCAGGAGATGGTTGTGTGTTCAGTTCAGCAGTTTCTGAAATACTGAGACCAGCCTGTTCAAAGTAACGTAAAACACATTTCTTTCACATTCTCATGCTCCATCAGGTCATCTTAACAATGTCTACATGCCTGAATGCACTGAGTTGCTGCTTTAAGAATGGCTGTTTACATATGTGTGTTAATAAGCAGCTGAACAGGTGTCCAGAGCAAAGCGGCCGAGGAGCGTATGAAGATGTTCTGCAAAGAACTTGTAAATACTATTTGAACCTTATAGGCTTCAGTAGCTCCATACCTTTTGGACTTTTTAACTTCAACTTTGCTCACTTGCTAACTCAATCTCACACTCAGCTCCAACCTATTCAGTTATATTTATTTTTTTGACTTTGTAATTTTAGTTCTTGGTTGGGAACTGCAGCTCTGTGGTTCATCCAACTTGCATGATTTTTCTCCTCACTGACTGAACACCTAATAGTATCTCACCATGCAGAAAGTTTGGATTTATTTGGCCAGATTTTCAGATGTCTGCTTTAAGCCCAGTAAAACGGAAGTAAATGGAATTTCATCTGTACCACTCGCACTGCTAAGAACATTTAATTTCACAGAGCGTAATTCCAGAGGGCAGCGTATGACGATGGGAAAATGAAGTTAAATAGACCGTTTTCACAGCAGACATTTCATCTTCTCTAACGCCAGTTTATAAAAAATGGCTGGTAATTGCCGCATTGCAATGAAATGATTGCTGGAAATGAAGCATTGTTAATGTTTCCAGTTCTGCCTGGGACTTTTTCTTGTACAACAATAAAAGAACCACGAGTGCCCTGAGGAAGATTTATTTAGCGAGCAATATGCCACATAAAGTATGAAGAAAGGCGGAAAAAAACAACAAAATAAAAAACAGCATAAGTCTTATTTTATTACTGGTTTAACCGGTTTTGTGTCAGGAAACGTTTCAGAGCCTTTTACGTCATGCACAAATTTTTCATACAGTCTGGGATGAAAACAAAAACAGTGTTGTGATCTTCGGGGTATTAGTTTCTCCCTCAAAACAAAAACACAGCTAAAAATAACTATGCCCTGCCTGTTTTACTGAAGTAATGTAGTTCCAAAAATAAAATCAGCATGGATATCACTACAGATCATATAGTGCCCCTTTAGGACTAAGTTGCTTCACCAGTACTAGAAGCTTTTTTGACAGAACCTAAAAAAAAAAAAAGATGCCATGAAGAATCTGAACATTACCCGTTTTCTGCTCCACCCTAGATTTAGCAGGTGTAGAGAAAAGCCTCATGCCAAAATGCAAGAGCGCCACAGCCTACACCCAATCACGCACGATCACATCGGACGGCTGATGTGTTTTCTTACACTGGTACATTAACTATCTGGAGTGGATACATGGGAGGACACTTGAGAGGAAGGCAAACTGGCAAAGACACAGAGGGGTTGAGGAGAGAGAGACTCAGAGGCAGAGACGGGATTGGAGAAAGGCTTTGAGGAGTAATGGTTGCTTGGAGACCGTTGTCAGGGAGACGATGAGTCCTAGAGTCCTTTGGCATCTCAAATGTCCTATATTTATGTTGATTTTCAGAAACAGGGGAGATTTTTTTGTGCATGTTCGCTTTTACTTTTCTGTTTCTTTTTTTTTTTTTGAATAAGCAAATAGATGGTGATAAGCACGCGCACACGCTGGATGGCCCTTCAAAATAACTGTGCAACGTGTCTCTCAGAAGAGAAGACGCAGAACGGATTTTATGGCATTTTAAACAGGTCAGATAGCTGTCAGATATTTGACAGCCATACAGAATCTCTCAACGAAAAAGAAAAGGAAAATATGATAGAATTTGTTTCACTGACAGTATATCAGTCTCTTAAATCGTGACAGATATCCTCCCTCTCTCTGTATTTCTGTCGCTGACTCATTCTGTGGGCATTTACTGTGATTTTCGGGAAAAAGAATACTTCTCGGGAGCAGGGAAGACAGGGAGCTTAAAAGACGAAACACCACCTACTGTGTGCCAGAGAAAGGCTGTCAAACTTACTCCTCATTTTGCACCATAGATAGACTATTTTCAGTAAGTGCTGTGCATAACTAATAAGGAGCATATTTCCCTGATATGTTGGTATGGGCATGTAAGCAAGGGGGTAATGATGGTAACTGGGACCGGGACATGTGGAGGCTGCAGAGATGCCCGCAACACTGGTATGGCAGGGCACTAAGTGGCATTGGAGGGAAGCTCTGGGGAATTCATGTGATTTATTTTCAAGGAGCAACGGCTCATTGTAGCTCAAAGGTCATTGTTTTTCTGCTTTGTCTCATGAGTGCATAGAGCCGATTATACATTCGAGATAACCAAAACGCAACAAAAGGAGTGAGGATGAGCCAGACGATAGCCTGACTATCTCCCGCTGATGTAATAAAAATTGTTTTGGTCAAAGCTGCGGTGAACAATAAGGCCAGGGGATTGTAATAACAAACTCATTATGCGCTGAATTCCCCACACAGTGCTCCCCACATTTTCAGTAATGTGGATTAATAGCAGGTCAAAACGTGTAAGCAAAGCCGTGTGTTGCAAAATATGGCAACCCTAAAAAAGATTCACTCTGTAGAACTAGAGAAAGTTTATTTATTTATTAATCACTGCTATAAATCAATCACTTTAACCTGCTAGGACCTGGCGTCCACATATGTGGACATCACATTTTGGGTTGTTTAGACCAGAATACTCAATTTTGCTCTACAAGGGCCTGATATCCACTTTCGAGGACATTATACTGCTACTGTTCTATCGAAATTTTAAATGAATATCCTCATATGTGGCTCTCAAAAAATCTGGTAATCCTTTGTTTTTATATTTATCGGGTCCCAATATGCCCAAATATCAAAGAGAAATAAAAATGCATGCAGTGGAAGAGTTCGGGTCTTAGGAGGTTAAAGGAGCTGAGTAGATCTGTTCTCAATGTTGTCTTTACTTTCATGGGCATTTGGAACTTTGATGGGATTTCCGGCTCTTTCGGCTCCGAACCGGCTCTTCAGGTTGTTTTGTTGCTTTAATTAACTTATTATTAACAATAATATAAAATTATGCACAAAAGGAATTACTAATGTACAAAAAAAGTGGTTTTATTTATATATGTTTATATATAAATATATGCGGTGGCCCCTAGAGACAAAAAACGTACAAACTCCAAAACACATTTCTAGCATGAACTGAACTTCCAAAACAGAGCTACCTAGATCACTTAAATTACACAATTGAAAGCATGAAAGTATATGTGTATTGTTTATGTATTTATACACAAGCATTCATATATAGTCAAATATTTAAAAAAAAAAAAAAAAAAGTTCATTTACCTGTTATTACCACACACCAAATCCGGTCGTTGGTACTTGCTGGCTTGTGTAGCCACTAGGTAACGAAAGCTCAACACTGCCCCTAGCATCCTGGAGCACTTCTGTTGTCTTTTGTACGTGTTTTGAGCTTTTATGTGCTTCTGAGTTTTTACGCGGTTTGGAGTTTGTACGTGTTTTGGAGTTTGTATGTGTTTTGGAGTTTTTACATGTTTTAACGTGTTTTGGAGTTTGTACGCGTTTCAGAGTTTGTACGTGATTTGAATTTTGTATGTGCTTTGTCTGTAGGGGCCACCGTAAATATACTTTTATTTATTCACTCCACATAAAATGTAATAAATAAATCATATAATACAAAAATCAACTATTCACATTTCAACTTTTAACTATTTAAATTTTCAGCTTTTTCCTTTTACAAATTTAAAGTGAAACAACACAAAACACTGCAAACCAAAACACAGTTAAATATAAATTATAATATGAAAACAAAAAGAACATGCATATTCTCTGTCATATGGACCTGCATGAATAAACTTTCTGAATCCTTTATCATCTGCAACTGAAAATAGTTGTGGATGATTACTATACCTTTCTAATGTGAGGTTGTTGTCCCTGGCTCTTTCTCTGTCTCTCCCTCCTGCTCTGTTCCTGTGCTACTGAGTGCAACTACTGCCCCTCCCCCCTCTTCCTCGCATGCTGAGTAAAGCGGAAAAAAGTGCGAGAGAGGGTGAGAGAAAGAAAAAAAACCCCATGGCTTGCGATAAGGAGCCGGCTCGCGTCGTTCACGTCAAAGATCCGGCTCTAAGAGCCATTTCGTTCGCGACCGACCCATCACTATTTGGAACTTAGCTTAGCTTAGCATTATTGTGCTAAGATTAGGTTTAATTTTAGCTAACTGAAATCCACAGGACTATTTCTCTACAAATAACAGCAAACTCTATAGAACTTGGATTCATGTGGACATAAAAGACTGATATAGCTACTGTGATCTCCTCCCACGTGAGTACAGGGACAGGGTGGAGCAACAGTTTGACAACCCTCGGAGTATGTGGCAGGGACTAAACACGATCGCAGACTTTAGAGGGAAACCCAGCACACCGCAGACCACGGCCTCTCTGTGTGAGGATCTAAACGTATTCTACGCTAGATTCGACACAGCGAACACCATGAGACCGGACAGTGTGCGCACCGCGGATGACGTCAGTGCGCACACTGTGTCTGAGGAGGATGTGCGGAAGTGCTTCAGGAAGGTGAACGCACGCAAAGCTACTGGTCCGGACGGGATTCCCGGCCGCGTCCTCAAGTCATGCGCGGCTCAGCTGGCTGGAGTGTTCACACACATCTTCAACCTTTCCCTCTCTCTGTCTGTAGTCCCAGCCTGCTTCAAAATGGCCACCATCGTCCCTGTACCCAAATCCTCCACCATCTCCTCATTGAACGACTGGCGACCTGTAGCCCTGACCCCCATCGTGAGCAAATGCTTCGAGAAGCTGGTCAGGGACTTCATCCGCTCTGCACTACCCGACTCACTGGACCCTCTACAGTTCGCATACCGCCACAACAGGTCCACTGATGATGCCATAGCCCTGACACTACATACTGCCCTGTCACACCTGGAGAAGAGAGACACGTATGTGAGAATGCTGTTTGTAGATTACAGCTCAGCATTCAATACCATCGTTCCCTCGAAGCTGGACAGGAAACTGCAGGATCTAGGACTGAGCAGCTCCCTCTGCAGCTGGATCCTTAGCTTCCTGTCTGACAGACGCCAAGTGGTCAGACTGGGCAGCATCACCTCATCCCCCATCACACTGAACACTGGTGCTCCACAGGGGTGTGTACTGAGCCCTCTCCTATACTCACTCTACACCTACGACTGCACAGCCACTAACAACTCCAACATCATTGTGAAGTTTGCGGACGGCACTACAGTGATGGGTCTTATCACCAATGGTGATGAGACGGCTTACAGGGAGGAGGTCAGCGCCCTGACCCACTGGTGTCAAGACAACCATCTCACCCTCAACGTCGCAAAGACAAAGGAGTTGATAGTGGACTTCCGGAGGTGCAGAGAAGTACACACCCCCATCATCATCAACGGCGCTGCTCTGGAGAGAGTGAGCAGCTTCCGGTTCCTTGGTGTACATCTGGCTGAGGATCTTACGTGGTCAGTACACACAAACAAAACAGTGAAGAAGGCGCAGCAGCGCCTCTTCTTTCTCAGGAGACTGAAAAGATTCGGCATGAGCCCCCGCATCCTCAGGACCTTCTATCACTGTGCCATTGAGAGCATCCTCACTGGATGCATCACCACCTGGTATGGCAACAGCACCGCCTACAACTGCAAAGCTCTCCAGCGAGTAGTGCGGTGCTCTGAACGGATAATTGGAGGTGAGCTTCCCTCCCTCCAAGACATCTACAGGAAGCGGTGCCTGAGGAAAGCGGGGAGGATCATCAAGGACTCCAGTCACCCCAGCCATAAACTGTTCAGACTGCTTCCATCAGGAAGGAGGTTCTGCAGCATCCGGTCCCGTACCAGCAGACTGAGAGACAGCTTCTTCCACCAGGCCATCAGACTGCTGAACACGTCATAGACACCTCACCTTCACTACTGGAACTTCAACATTATGCACTCCATACTGTACAGCAGGGGTATCAAACTCAAATGCACAGTGGGCCAAAATTCAAAACTGGAACAAAGTCCCGGGCTAACATTAATATTTATTGAAAAAAAAATCTTCCTCCAGATATAAGAATGAATCTTTTCTTATGGACTCAAATAAGTTTTGCTGGAAAACTGAATATGGAACAAGCAAAGCTTAATACTAAACAATATATATATTAGCTGTATAATACCAGTAGGCCAGCTCTAATAGTAATTTGGTATGGCTTCGCGGGCCAAATGTAATTAGGCTGCGGGCCAAATTTGGCCCGCGGGCCAGAGTTTGACACCTATGCTGTACAGTAATGCCACTGTTTTGCACATGTCTCAACTCTGTATATTTTTATATATTTTATTTATTGTTTACTCTATTTAATTTGTAAAATATGGGTACACACACACACACACACACACACACACGTAGGAAAATATTTAGTATACACATCCAGAAATGCATATACTATTATATATTGTACATATATTTATTAGTTTCAGATGTAGCCATTCTTGTATTTTGCTTGTTTACATTATTGTATTTTGCACAACTCTGTTGCTTGTGAAGCTCGCACACAAGAATTTCACTCACATGTACTGTACTAGGGCTGGGTATCGTCACTGATTTCTAGAATCGATTCAATTCCGATTCACAAGGTCCCGAATCGATTCGATCCACGATTCGATTTAATTCGATTCGATTCGATTTAAATCTGGGAAATTTTGACAGTCAGAGATATAATTCAGATCAGGACATTTACATATTTTTGTATCTATAAAAAGGAAGCTGACACTCTCAAGACTTTATCCAAGGTGTGAGCATCACAGCAGATGCCTTTGTGTCAAAGTAGCTGAAGATAAAACACAGAAAAACATGTAGGTGATTTTCCTGGCCTGGGATTTTATAAAAATATTCTGCAGTACATCAAAAACGAAAGAAAACCATTAATTAATCAACATTACCTCTGACGTTACAGCGGTTTTATTAGAGACATGGCTAAGCATTTTGCATTTTGAATAATTTTAAAAAGTTTCAATTTGTTCAGTATTGAACAGCAGAAATGAGGTTTTCTTTTCGGAAGAATGTAAAAGGGGAAAAAACAGCGGCCGACAGCGCTGTAAGCAACAGTAGACTTGTGTAACAAGCAAGCGAATAATGAAGAAAGCGAAACTGTTCGAGAGAGGGGGGGGGGGGGAGAGGGGGAGGGAGAGAGAGAGAGCTGCGCATCGCAATGGAAGCAAAACAGTAAAAGAGTGAATTCATGACGATGTTTATGTGAAGCGTTTGGATCTTCTTTTGCTGCTGATTCGGTCAATATTGTTTGGAGAGAGATCAAACTAACAGCTTTAGAATCAGCGCATAAAGGGCGTGAACACAAAGCGCGGACCCGGATCAGCGAGCTGTCGGCTTTCAGCCCCGACTGTGAGAAAGGCGACATCTAACTGATTCTGATCCGCGGGTCGCGCTGTGTGTTTAAGTCTATGTGCAGAATCCCTGTACCTGCTCTCATTTACTGTTTGGTGGTTCTTGAAATTTTGTGAGATGTCACCAGAGATTCTGGCATTTCGGACAAAATAAATTTATATTAAAAAATCGATTCAGGATTTTAATGAATCGATTTTACGTTATCCAAGCCAGAATCGATTTTAATCGATGAATCGATTATAAAAACCCACCCCTATACTGTACCAATGTACCTGCACATGTGATGTGACAATAAAAGTGATTTGATTTGATTTGATTTGATTTGATTTGATTTTGATTTCTGGAGTCCCGATGTGAACGTGAGGGTTTCCACCATCTCCATTTTGGTTGCAAAAGAAATGGATGTGATGAAAAGGGCTGCTCTGACTGTGAAACCACGTGTTCATTGGCTAACGGCTTGGGATTGACAGGTCATTAGCCAATGAGCATGCGGTTTCATACCACAGTATGGCCAACGTTGATTAAATAAAATCAACTTTTTATTTCATATGACCCAAAATGAGTGACAGGGTAAAATCAAAAGGAAACTGTTTACAGAAACCTGTTCTCTTTCAAACATTCGTTTCGGTGTCTCACTATGGGGAAAGCTCTCTCAGCGTTGTCCTCAGAAGCCTCTATATCATTACTCCAGCCAGTATTGGCTGGCAGTCGTGATGCTTGCATCAGGGAGGGGCCACCCTCATCCCTATAAAAGGGTGTGACACAGCGTCACCCATCATTCAATTTCCTCTTCTCGCTTCTTAGAAACCTCATCTCTCCTGACTGTGAACGCGAGTGCTAGCTTAACTGTCCACACGAGCAAGCTAACACCTTGGTCACTGGGCGCTAGCACGGCTTGCGTTTTGAGTCACCTGCTCTTCACCACAGAGCCAGGTCGGAGAGTGTGTCAGCTGCCACCACGCACCTAGCACAACAGTTAGCTGACCAAGCTAACTGTCTTTGCTACACACGGTCACCAAGCCAAGTAGCACAAGCGCTAGCCACCACACTAGCTAGGTCATACTAACTCACCATAGCTACCCGACCGAGAGAAGAAAAAAAAAAATCAGCGTTAGCCGTCCAGCCATTCCAAGCTAGCTACACCAAGCTTCCTTAATATGGCAGACTGCAAACCGCTGCCCAGAATTTGCCCCTGCGGTTGCAAAATCTCAGGTTCAGATACACATGACGCGTGTGTGATGTGCCTCGGGCTGCAACACGCCCGGCTATTTCGACACCGGGTATATGCGAACACTGCGCTCGCTTCACCCTAAAAGCATTCGCCGAAGGCTAGCCCGCCAGGCTAGCCTGTCGAAGAAGGACCCAATGTCTTCTCCAATCGGCCCACCAATGGAGCACACTGAGTCCGCCATACCAGGCACCAGCTGGGTCGACGAGATGGATATCGTCCTCCCGCTGGTGGATGATGCCGAGGTCAGCTGCGAAGCTATGTTGTCTGATTCCCTCGAGGCTAATGACGAGCTACTCAGCGAATCCTCTGAGGGAGCGTCGGAACATCTCGTCTCGGACGAGGATGACGACGTTTTCTTTGCCCCCTCTGGTCGGCATTCTGTGACACAAGGAGCCGATTGTGATAACCCCGGCACACAGTCCCGCGGCATGGAGCTATTTGACGTTGCAAAACGGGCAGCTGAAAAGCTGACAATCCCATGGCCCGCGGTGACAATGGAGACCTCGACCTCACGGTACGAGGGGTAAAATGCTCCCCAAAGCAAAGCGCACTACTAAGCAGGTACTGCCGCTTTTCCCCGAATGCGTGGACGAGGTCACACGCTGCTGGGCAAAGCCATTTTTGTCACCCAACCCCGTGCAGGGAGCGGCGGTGTTTGACTGCGCTGGAATGAAGGAGAAGGGCATCTACCAAATTCCCACAGTGGAGAATCTGGTGGCTTCTCATCTCCACCCAAACCAGAAACTTTCCATGTCATCTGGTCTGTCCCTGCCCTCCAAGGCCGAACGCTTGCAGTCCTCCCTGGCTGACAAGGCGTATAAATCGGTTGCCACCACCGCGAGGGCATTGAACGCCTCATCGCTCCTGCTAGCCTACTCGGCGAAGCTCCAGGACCAGGCTGCTGCAAACCCGGATGCTAGCGAGCTGTGGGAAGAGCTGGGCGTACTTACGGACCAGTGTCTCCACCTCACTAGAGCAGCAGTACAAGCGGCGGGCAGAGCCCTCAGCATCATCGTCCTACAGGAGAGGGCAAGATGGCTGAACTTGTCGGGGCTTTTGGACAGAGAAAAACGTGACATTCTGGACGAAAGCATCGACCCCACTGGCCTTTTCGGGACCGCCGTTGCCACCATGCAAAGATGTTGCGAGAGAAAAGAAAGAGGGAGAGGCCCTGCAGCTGTGTCTCCCTAGGAAGACCCAGGCTGCGCCCCCGCCTCCACCAGGTCGCCGCACGTTCGCTCAGGTCTCCAGCCGGCATGCCGACGTTTAAAATCCCTGGCCGCCCAGCCCCGCAGTTCGCGGTCCAGGGTCCCCTAGGATTGCAGAACCCTAAGACCCACTGGCCCAGGAAACATGTCCCGCCTGCTGCCGCTCAGGGTGCCCCATCACCAGCCAAGCAGTCAGACCGCAAGAAGAAGTGGACTGCCTAACATCCCCCACGGGGAGATTGGAGCCGGACCAGCCCGGGCTCCAAGTTCACTCCAGGGCTCAGTTCCGGAGCCCGTTCGGAGAAGTGTGTTCTGCCTCCACCTTTCAACTCCTGGGACTCGAGTTGGATCCCACAGAGCGCATTTCAACAAAGAGACGACGAGACATTGTTCAGCTGAATCAAGCATGTCAGTCTCACAAAACACACTGTTTATTAAAAACTCACCCGTTGCATCCAGGCATGTTGCCAAGGTCACGGGAAAAATGTGTGAAAAACACAGAAAGTATGTTGAAAAACATAATGCCCCCACGCACCCAGACACCACCGGGGTTGATTCCCTCAGTGGTGTCCGGCCCCATAAGCGCTGGTCTTGCTTGACCGGCCCCATAAGCGCTGGGCTTGCTTGCCCGTGCATGTGCAGTCGGGTCTGGCCCGAAGGACCAGTTTCCGCCACAAGAGGGAGCCAGAGCTCCGTCTACTGTGGAGCGCCTGTCTTTGGGGCCGCTGTCAGCAAGAATAGAGAAATGGTGAGCTCTCGCTGCGCCAGAATGGGTTGTGAGGACATTAGAGCGAGGTTATCGTTTGCAATTCGCAACCACCCCTCCCAGATTTCACAGAGTGATTTTCTCTCTTGCAAAAGGCGAATCAGCCAGGATCCTGCAAGAAGAAATAACTACCTTGCTATCAAAGGGAGGAGTACGAGAAATACCCCAGGAGCAGAGCCAATGCGGCTTTTACTCAAAGTATTTTCTCGTGCCCAAGAAGGGCGGGGGACTGTGTCCGATATTGGACCTACGGGCTCTGAATCAGCATCTGAGGTCATACAAATTCAGGATGTTGACGACCACCACCCTGCTGCATGCAGTGCGCCCAGGCGATTGGTTTACATCAATAGACCTGAAGGACGTATATTTTCACATCCCTATTTACCCGCCTCACAGAAAATTCCTGCGCTTTGCGTTTCAGGGCAGAATGTATGAGTACCAGGTCCTGCCGTTTGGTCTCTCACTGAGCCCTCGGGTATTTGTGAAATGCACAGAGGCAGCCATAGCCCCACTGAAGAGGCGGGGCATCGCATAGCAACATACATAGATGATTGGCTGCTGCTATCAGAGTCAGAAATAATGGGAAGAGAGCACACCAGGTTGACAGTGGATCATCTGATGGCTCTGGGTTTCACCATAAACTACCAAAAGAGTGTCCTGCAGCCAGCTCAGGCCATCTCTTTCATAGGAATAGCTCTAAACTCCGCCTCGTACAGAGCGTGTCTCTCTGTGGACAAAGTAAAAAAAATGCTATCACATGCCAGCATTTTTCAGTTGGGAAGATATCTCCCATTCAGAAAATGTCTGCAGATGCTGGGATTAATGGCGTCTTCACTGGCGGTCATTCCACTAGGCAGACTGCATATGAGGGAATTTCAGCGATGGGTTGCATCACTGAGACTGAATCGAAAGCGCCATACCCACCGCCATATCAGAGTGACAGCAGACTGCGCTGCAGCACTCCACTGTTGGAGAAATCCCACATTTCTCACTCAGGGGGTGTCACTGGGGGCTGTCACAGCCAGAAAGGTGGTGACCGTGGACGCGAGTCTCACGGGCTGGGGTGCCACTCACGAGGGCAGAGCAGTGAGCGGCAGCTGGGACTCACAACAGAGGGATGCTCACATAAATTGGCTAGAATTGCTAGCAGCATTTCCAGCACTGAGACACTTCCTTCCCCTGTTGAGAAACCACCATGTTCTGATCAGAACAGACAACACCACTGTTGTGGCGTAAATGAACAGACAGGGCGGGTTACGTTCCCGTCCTTTGCACATGCTGGCTCGCAGACTGATAATGTGGAGCAGCATCAATCTGTTGTCACTGAGAGCTACTCACATTCCAGGAGCTCTGAACTTGGGAGCAGACTTAATGTCCAGGGGAAACCCGCAGTAGGGGGACTGGACCCTGCACCCACATGTGGTGACCCAAATCTGGACCCGCTTTGGCCAGCCACAGGTTAATCTGTTTGCCTCGAGGGAGAACGCTCAGTGTCCACTGTATTTCTCCCTGAGGGACCAGGAGGCTCCGCTAGGGGTAGACGCATTAGCTCACAACTGGCCACATGCTCTGCTTATGCGCGTTCCCTCCATTGGCCTTAATTTCTCCCACTCTATCCAGAGTGAGAGAGAGAGGGCTAACAATGATATTGATTGCCCCAAGGTGGATGAGGTCCCATTGGTTAGCGGAGATTATGCCCCTCTTGTGGAGCGAACCTTGGCCTCTCCCTCTCCGACGAGACCTAGTCTCCCAAGCCAGGGGGGAGATTTTTCACCCTCACCCCGAGCGCCTCGCCCTGTGGACTTGGCCCATGAGAGGTTGAATCTGAGTACGGCAGGACTCCCCCAGGGGGTTATAGCCACTATTCAGAGTGCTAGAGCCCCCTCCACAAGATCATTGTATGAGAACAAGTGGAGGGTATTTGAGGAATCGTGTGGGCTAAACCACATCTTGGCAAGCCCGTTAGCAAACAACGCATTTCCCACTGGATTGTTGAGGCGATCCAATTGGCTTATTCCAGCACGGGTCAATGACGGGTGACGCTGCGTCACACCCTTTTATAAGGAGGAGGGTGGCCCCTCCCTGACGCAAGCGTCACAACTGCCAGCCAATACTGGCTGGAGTAATGATATGGAGGCTTCTGAGGACAACGCTGAGAGAGCGTTCCCCATAGTGAGACAACTCACTCATATTATCAGAGAACAGGGGTTACGGAATAGAGTAACCTCAAGTTTTCTCATATACTTCTATAGGACCAGAAGTCTTTTTACAACCACAGCTATCGCCATCTGGTGGCCAAATAAAATGCAGGTTTGAGGCGCTTAATGCTAATTATGCTAATACTTAATGCTAGTGCTAGCTTAATTTTTCTTCAGTACTAGCATCTTTTTTCTTAAACTATTTATGGTTTTATACTCTCTATGAATGCAGCACTACTATTAGCATTTGTGGTTCCTAGTGTTTTCTCTATTACCTTAGCTAGTTATTTTTGTGTATTTTTTTGCTAAGTAAGCAAAATAGTTTTCTTATAGTTTTATTTTTGAAAAAGCATTTTGCTACAGTATCTGAAAATACAGTTCGCTTGATGTTATACGACACATGTTAGCCTGTTGGAAAAAGTAACATAGAAGCTAACAAGAGCACAAAGAATATACACATTAATGATATAACCAGGTCTATATCACTATCAGGGACAAACAGAGACTGCAGCGTGTTGTGCGCTCTGCTGAGAAGGTGATTGGCTGCAGACTCCCATCTTTGCAGGACCTGTACACCTCCAGGACATTGCGGCGTGCAGCTCGGATCTCAGCTGACCCTTCTCACCCTGGACACAGTCTATTTGACCTGCTCCCCTCAGGCAGGAGGCTCCGGTCCATCCGCACCAGAACCTCTCGCCATAAGAACAGTTTCTTCCCCTCTGCTGTTGGACACATGAACAATAACCATATGACTGTCCCCGCCACTAACACATGACCCTACGCTGTGTTCACTGTATCATTCCATGTTTGGCACTGATCACCACCTGCACTCATGTATATATCTTTCAACGTAGCACTCTTAATTCTTACTCTCATGTATATATCTCATGCACATATCTTTCCACGTAGCACTTTTAATTCTTATCCCTACTTTTATTTTTTCCATGTCTATTTAAGTGTTATTTATGACACCATGTTTGCACTGAAGCACCGCAGCAATTTCCTAATGTTGTAAACCTGCTCAACATTTGGCAATAAACCCCATTCTGATTCTAATTCTGATTCTGATTCTTCACTGCTGGTAATATCACTCTCTTTGGTTCAAGTGACTTATGTATTTGTGAAGTCAAATATACACATCTCAAAATATATATACGTGTGCAACCCTAGATTGCTAAATGGACGTATACAGGATCTATCAAAATATCTGGATATACCAAATCAGTCTGCCATAAATCTTAGTCAAGTTCCTTTACTGGGTTACTTTTGGAAACACCTTAATAATTAGCCCATTTTTATCATCTGTATTTTGAGTCTTTGTTTCATAAAATGGATTAAAAGGACAAGTGAAAGATGGGTGGGGGTATTCCACAAGGATTAACAGCTTTTAACACACCCACTACTGTATAGACAGCATTTTGAGTACTTTAGTCTCTGGTTCTCTTCTGGTTGCTCTTCCCAGCCCTGTGATTCTTCTCAGAAGAGAAGCTCTTCCCAAATAAAGACTTTCCTCCTTCAAATCAATTTATGATCAATAAAAGTGTCTCCAACAACAAAACCTGCCCGCTGCTGAGGCACTGAGCAATTTTCTAACTGCCTGAATTTGTTTGCATTTCCATGAAAGAATCCTGAGGAAAGATGACATTTAGATGAGCTCAAGATTAAGATGTATTTCATTGTCAGACTCACTGGTGGGTGGTGGTGCTTTTTAACAAATGCTTTGAATCTGACTCCTTTTCTTTGTTACATCCCCAATCTAACAAAACCCCTTTTACATGTTTATTATGTGTGTGCCTAGTTAATGTGTAAATAAGGGGGATTCAGTAACTATTCAGCAACACACTAAAAATATGTTAAAAAGGGCCTTGCGTGCTCACACATTTAAACTAATGTTGCTCTAGTTAACTGAAGACCTCATCCATGGGATGAAGTCTAAAATGATACATGTTCCTACAGTGCCCCCTACAGGTCAGGCTGATTCATACAATCCATAGCATACATTGGGTAAAACTAAACTTTAATTCAGCACACACACAGATATTTTCAGATTTTTTTTTATTTACATCAAAAAGAAAATCACAACAAAACAATTCTTCACAAATATGCACTTGTCATTCAAGAATGTCACTGAAAAGCTTCCGCTTCTTGGACTCGCCCGTCTGAATTTCCTGCCAGTGGGCTCTTCTGTGTGCAAAGTGGGAGAGAGCAAATTTGGCCCACACGTGACGAGCAAACTGATCTGCCCTCAGCTGGCTTTCACTTGGAACTGAGAAGGGGAGGAGAGACAGGAACAGAAGTCATGAATAGGGAAGTGAGTCACAGGAAAAGTGGGATTCTGAGAGAGAATGTTTGTCATTATTACCTAGTTCCTGTGCGATACTTTGCCTCTGACCGACTGAAGAGCTGTTCCACACGGCTTCGAGTACCCGGCTGCCCAACCTGGAGCAGGCCATCTGGACGTACTGACCCTGAAACAACAAAGAGCGTGATACGGAAAGAGAATGATCATTAAAACTTACACATGTAATACTTGAAGTAATTTTGCTTTCTGAATTAAGTATCACGTACCTCAAGTCTCTTTAGGATCTTCCCCCTGCCCTTGTCACTGGATGTGGTGATTAGGGCCTGGAGGACGTGGCTGCCTGCGGGGTCAGTAGCCATACTGAGCAGGTCCGAAGGGCTCAGAGTGCGCAGGCTGCTGAGGAGGAGTGAGCGCTCCTTGAATTTAGCCAGTGCCTGGACCAGCCGGGATCCGTGGTAACATATGGAGGTCAGTGGGATCTAGAAAAAACCCTGACAACTGATGAAACATGTATTTTGGTGAAGCGCTGCACTGTTAGTCCAGCTGAAACGCCAACACTACAATTACAATCAAACAAATGTTTTTCCTCCCAGCAGTTTACCTCCGTGCTTATGTTGCCCTCTGCGGTGTCAGAGTGATAGTACACCTCATAGGTGAGCAGAGACATGAAGAGAGGGAGGCAGGCGACGTGTCTAGAGCCAGGCTCAGCGCAGTGGAAAGCCTGGGAGGCAACACATCGACAGGGCTTCATTATCCACAAATCAAACATGAAGTAGTTGTTATGCTCCATCAACACCAATCATAACACAGGGATAAATGAAAAAAAAGGTTGTTCTAATCACTCAGGGCCCACGTGGGCCTGCACTTCAACAACAAACCCTCTTTTAAGCTTACATTGAGGAGGCATTGCATCATCTCGTCCTGCCTCTCTTCACTTTCTGCGCAGCTCTCTGCCAGCTGAACTATCACACCCATGTGACCTGCGGCCAAGATTGCCTCCACTCCCTGGACCAGCTCATCAAATATTCTCAGGAACTGTGGAAAAAGGAACGACACCAGGAAGCCGGTGAGAAAATTTCCAGCAAATCACCCCTCCCACGTTCTCAATCACAAGGTGTGACCTACCAGTTTGTATTTGGCAGATGCTGCTGTTAGCCTCTGGATGGGAAAGTTGGCGATGGGATGGAGGGCGAGGTCAACCAGCTGGCCCTTGAGATGGTTCTTGTAGAGCCCGCGGAGAAGTGGCTTGTGGGACAGCTGTATGATGGTCTCTATGAGGCGACTGGAGGCCTGGTCCTTCAGAAAGACTAGAAGCGGACTACGGGGAAATAAAAGTCACACAACACAACATTCTTAAAATAAAGAAAGAAAAAACACTCAGTGGTTCACAAACGCAAACTTTGGCCTCTTACCTAACTCCAGGAGCAGCGCTGCGACTCGTCAGGTATTCCATGATGCGCCGGAGGAGCTGTTTGCAGAGTTTGGGCCGTTTTCTGTGACACACAGTCAGCATGGTCTGGAACACTGCGCTGGCAACAGCGTCAGTCACACTTACTACAAAGAGAAGAAGCACCGTTGAGACTTCCTGCCAGTACAAAGGTGCCCTATCATGAACAAAACAAAAGATGCTTCCACACTGAAACACACTGTGTGTGAATACTTTAATACTGTGTAGTAGTAGTCTTCCCTGTCTTTGCAAGTGCGTGACTGCCACCAGCAGTACAAGAGTAAAACTGCATACACAAGCAGGTGTTATGTGCTAACGGCCTTAACAAAATACACAATATTCACTGTTGCATGTTTGCAGCATTTCCACAAGTAGGTCCACCCAGAGGAGAGACCATCATAAGACTGAAACACTCTTCTTTCACTACAACTGCAAAATGTGATTGAGGCCACATTTTTAAAGAAATAGTACCAGTCAAAAGAAATTGGAAGCAAGCACTCATCTGAAGTTTTTTCATAATTTCTCTTTAAAATATCCCAATGGGTAAATGAATGAATAAGAATAAACCTAATTCCATACAGTTATGAAGGAGAAGAATTAGAAAATAAAATTGCTTTTTGTACCAGACTAATTTAATTAATGTAGGAGGGTTTATTTAATCGCAGCTATTAAGCAATTATCCTGGAAAAGAAAGGATGGATTGAATCCACAGCTGGGTACAGCCTCAAGTGGTCATTCGAAGAACTGCAGATTTAAAAAAAGCTGCAGGCTGCAAAAGAAAGAAAAAAAAAAACACTCCTGGTGGGCACCTCCTGTTCTTTTAACAGGCTTTGTGTCTTGGCAATCCTTCCAAACAAGCCGTACTTGTTCAGTCTTTTTCTACCTGTGCACTCATGAATGTTAACATTTAACATCTTAACTGTGGCCTGTCGTGTCTGAAATGTAGCTCCTGGGTTTTGTTGTCCGTTTTGTTTTTTCGCAGTTCCTTTGAGCATTGCAGTCTAAACTTGGGGTGAATTTGCTGGGAATCCTCTCCTGGGAAGAATGCCTTGAATGTTTTCCACTTGTGAATAATCCTTCTCCCTGCAGAGCGATGGACTCTAAATTGCTTGGAAATGGCCTTATAACCCTTCCCAGATTTTCGGGAGATACATAAATGTCATTTTGCACTGAGCTATAGTTTATGTTTTTATTGTTTAGCCATTATAGATGTTGTATTTGTTGACACCAGCTATATTTGTTAGCCTGGTATGATAGCTGGAACATAGGAAATACATTTAAAGGGAAATGCTGAAGTCTAAAGGAAGTTACACATAATGTTTACTACACAATTCCATACATGTTATGTTTAATTATCCACCTTTGGGTTTTTTGCCAAATGACAGAAAATTGTGAAATAAATGACAGAAAATTGTGAATATGTGTTCAAACTTTCGACTGCAACTCTATTCCCTCAAATTATAGACAAATAAAAAATTCTGATCACTCAACTCACACTGACATAAAAAAAAAATTTAAATTCACCAAATGCAGAAAACTGAACGTGCATTGGAGCCACACTGCATTTAATATCTCATTTTAATACAATTTATGTTACAAGGCCTGCTAAACTGTGTCTGCTGTGCCAGATTCCACCATTGCTCTGTCAGATTAATGGCTTACAGTTTAAAGCCTATAGTTTCAATCAGAGACTGTGTGTGTGTGTGTGTGTGTGTGTGTGTGTGTGCACGTTAACTAATGGAAAAACTGTGGACTAAACAGCATTTCTTTCTGACACAGAGCTCTACTAAAAGCCACTTAGGCTTCTCTGCAGCGTGTGCATTTTGTTTTGATATTACGACTGCAAGAATTTGAATTGAGCACATAAATTCTAAACACATGCTGGTCAGCGTTCTGTTCAAGACTGCCTTTAGGCAATTCCCCTTTGACTTTACTCCGAATCCTCGCCTGCATTCAAAAACAGCTTCTATGGTTTTCAGATTCCCAGAAAAATGTTACAAGAGTCAGGAGAGCACAGGAAGAGGGAGGCAACACTGCTGCTTTCTTTTTTTAATGACCTACTTAAAACATCTATCATACAACAACAGTTAAATTCCAACATAATAATAAAACCACCAATTATTTTATGAAAGATGACTTACAATTAATGTTTTCCATCAAGGTCTCTGTAAGATCTTTAAGCTCGTACCAGAAGGAAGTGGGAATCTCAAAGTCTGTCAGCTGAGGAGGGATGCTTCGCTCTTTTCCTCCTGGTTAAAAACAAGAATATGAACAGAGAAAACACGAAGAAGAAGAAGAAGAATATACCTCTTGGCATAAAGGGCCTGACATAGTCTCAAAAGAAAAGCGCACTGACAAAGCCAGCAGATCAAGAGCTGTATTTTTCTTCTGTTACATCTTGCAGAAAAAGAAACTGAAGTGAGACATCGGGCCAAATGGGAGAAATTGCTTTTTTTTCGTAGGGTGAACCGAAAGCTCTTTCTCTGTATAGCAAATGTCAGCTAGTGCCAGTGTTGCCAATTAAGCTACTCTACATGCCTTCTCAGCCAATTGCTGCAATTTGTATCATAATTTGCACTTTTTCTCTGAGTCATAACTCAGTCAGCTCTTAGCATACACGCATTATGCATGTGTATTTAGATTCTTTTTGACTTGTGCTTCCTGGGGATCTCATTATCTCTAAAGCTAACAAATAAAGCAAGCTGGATCGCTACAGAACCTGGCAGAGAATAATCGTATTTCACGTGTTCTTTGGTGTCAGCGGATTACAGTGATAACAGCCTGTGCCTGCATGGGTATCTTGCAAAGTGGAACATCTAGAGGTTAACTCCGCATACTTTATGTGCTGCTAATTGGACAAAACATAAAGATCACAAAAAAAACCCAAAAAAACATGGATGCCGGCTTATTCTACTCATCTATGGGTGAAATAATGGATGTAGCTTCCAGGCCTGAAAACACAATCCTACCAACAGCTAAGTGCTTTCAATCTCCATTCTTTTATTGGCTAACAGGGGTACCTGGGTTACAAAAAGACTGTTTCTATAGAATCTATGGGAAAACAGGCCTTTGGCAGGACATATGTGAACATCTTAAACACGAAGTCCTGTTTCTAAATTATGATCATTATGATCTAGAAGTCAGACCAGAGGATTATCCAGAATATCTGATCCGGTTTGATCTCTGGCTCCTCCAGTCTGCATGCATATCCGCTGGAGGGTGAGTGTGTGTGAATGTTAAGAAAAGGTGTTTAGGCACAGAAAAAAGCGCTTGTACAAATGTGCGTTTAACAGGGTGAATAATAAAAAGTGCTTTGAGTGCTCGGTTAGTTTAGTCATTTATATTTTTCGGCTTGTTTGTTTTCCCACTTAACATGGCCTGAAAAAAAGACAGGAGCATCCTGCTGTGGAACTCAAAAACTGCTCAGAAAACAGCATAAAGTTGCTTCTCATTGTTGGAGGTCTAACAACCACACACGGTTCTCTGTTGCTGCATATTTTAGTACAGGGATTCCTAAAGTGAGGGCTGGAGCCCCACGGTAGGCCGTTAATGCACTGCGGGTGGGCTGCAGTAGGTACAGTTCCATATGCATATAAATGTATTTATGTAAAGAGCAAATTTAAACTGATGATAGGAGGTGGTTAGTTTGTGACATCACTCATTACTTTGACCTAAATTTACTGCTCTTGTATTGAAGTTTGTGTGATGGTTGGTACCAATAACAGCTCGAGCTGATTCAATTTTGTGAAAATCAGCTCAAGGTCAAGGTCACACCAAGTGTGAAAAGCAGCAAAGATTTTATATTACCCACAATTTTTTATGGAAATAGACAGCAATGAGGGGGCGTGAGCACCTAGGTTGGCTAAGGATTTGATCCAGACCTTCACTGTTTGCACCCAAGATCAAAGTTGACCTTAAAAAAATATATTCAAGAAACCAAATCAAGTGTAATATATGACATGAACGAGCAGAGAGAGTAGTGCAACACACTTTTTATTTTTTTCAATACGACGCCCTACAACTATAACCCTCAGGGGTAGTTGTTTTGAGTGTTTTGTTTAACTAATTAAATGGGAAAAAGTATCCACTAAAAATCGTCATTTTTTTCATACCAGCGTGAGTGTGTGTCTGCGTGCATTTACCTGGACGGGTTTCGGTGCGAGGTGGTCCGAGGCAGCCTCCCAGCACGTGTAAAAGCGTGCGGACCACGTGTGAGCCGTGAACATGTCTGATGAACTCGGCAGCGTTGTCCCTCACCACCTGACTGAAAGACAACACCTGAGCCTCCAACAGGCCACAGCTTTCTTCTCCCTCCTCCTCTGTGGGCGGAGAGGATTCCTTCTCTGAAGACTCTAAAAAGGACAGAGTCCTACCAGGAGTTAGGTTGGTGCGATTTTCTCAACCGCAGCTGTTCTCTGTCACAGTAGAAAATGGGAATGTTTTCCCTTCTTATCACTCTTATCCTTCTTCCAGCTTCCACAGTTCATTTCCCTCCCCCCCTCGCCTCACTCCCAACCGATCACTGGAAATGGCCGACCCTCCCTTAGCCTGGTTTGACTGGAGGTTTTTCCCTTTAAAAAAAGAGTTTTTAAAGTAAAGTAAAGTAAAGTAGTGCTCACTCATAGGGGGTCATCTGATTGATGGGGTTTCTCTGAATTATTGTAGGTACCTTACCATATAAATCACTTTGAAGTTAATGATTTTGTAATTTACAGCTGTGTAAATAAAACTAAACTGAAGCTGAATTGATATTTCACTTGTAAAGCAAACTTACACTTGTGTGAACTTACCCATCCACCTGGACATCTGTCTGACTGCGCTCTCCACAACATGGCCTCCACACCGGTCACAAGAAACCGCCTTAAACTCTGAGCCCGATTCTCCACCCAGTTCAGCCAGCACCTCCCCGACCTGCTGGGGGCTGGACAGCGGGAGCAGCCGCTGCAGAGTGATGCTTCCGGTCCGATCTGTCGCCACCAAGGCCGCTTTACCTTTTACTTCTGTGAGGACATTCTCCACAAACATCTCTGTGAAAGACGGGGTGAGTATAAACAGAGAAGAAAGCTGCTGGAGTTAAAAGCAGAAATATAATGGAAGGAGGGAGAGGAAGCTGTTTGTTATGTTTAAGGTAAAATGATGCAATGGACGTGCAATGAGCAGTCATTTAAGATCAGTGCATGACGTGAATAAGTCGAGGTCAGTGCAAGAGACGGTTATATCCAGCTCCAGGCAGTTTTTCTTAAAGCAATTACTTAATGGAGGATTTTGCTCCAGAAACACACAAAGTACCAACTTTGCGTACTAACACATCACTTGTCAACACAATGAATTAATTAGCATAAAACAGAGTGGGCATCTTTGGTATGAAGTAGTGGTGGGTACTGTATTAAATAGAGATTAAAATAAATAAATAAAACGGACAGGGCGATCAATCACAGATTGAAACCATTTTTCAATTCAGGCTTCTCTCTTCTTTCTCCTCTTTTTCTTCATTATATATACACGTGACAGCAGATCTAATGCTAGTAAATAAACCTGCCATCTGCTTCGCTACATAAGCAACTGGAAAGGCTGGAGGTGATTTATGTGTCGCATTCACCATCGGCTCTGTGGCAGAGCAGAGCTGAAGATGTTCGCCAATGGTGGTCAGCTAATTCCTCCAACAGATGGTCGTTTGTGGGAATGCAGAAATTAATCAGTCAGAAAGCACAAGAACACAGCTTCTGAGCGACCTTCACAGTCTGGACCAAGCTTTGTGTGAAAACACATTTAATTAACTTATTGAACCCACCACCAATTATCTTCTAGTTTGTTATTTAAATAATCAAACCTCTCTTGTTTTGGGCCCTGATTCATGGCACCAGTGTACCGTGAATCGGGGGAGTTTGAGCTGTCTTTAGTTGTTCTTGCTCCACGTGGGGCTCAACTTCCTGTTATCCTCTTTTGGACATCCTGGTGATATAAACCAGGTGAGATCAACCAATAAAAAGCAAACTAATGTGGCGAGGAGCAGAGTTCAGAGGAGTTCGGCTGTGACATTCTGAGACAGGACATTTGGCATAAACAGTCGAGGTGCGTGCCATCCTGAGTAAAGAGTACACTGGAAACACAGGAGGTTTTGGGCCAGCCAAGATAGTACTTACACAAAGATTTGGCTCCCTGTAACCTGAACCTCTTCTCCAAAAAAAATTTAAGTAGAAGTGGTTAAAAAAACTTCCGAGAAGTGAGCCAGCGTAAATGTAGCATGAATGCTGACGCCACTTTAAGGACACAACCTTGAAGGGAAAAGCAGCCAAACTGATGTATGTACAGTGCACAGATTATGTGCTGTGCTCAAAACTCACAAATATTCAATCTACTATACATAAACAGCTCAAAAAAATAATTAATTACATTTTGTAGCTCTGGCAGTGCTCAACCTGTTCCTCCTTGCACAAAGAAGCAGGTATCGGTCCTGCTGATAGTTTAAGGACCTTCTATGGCCCTGTCTCCTAGAGTAACTGCCTGTCGCATGAAATCTACTCCATGCTCCTGAGACTGTGCTGGGAGACACAGCAAACCTTCTGGCAATGGTACGTATTGATGTGACATCCTGTAGGAGTTGGGCTACCTGTGCAACCTCTGTAGGGCCCATGTATCACCTCATGTTACCTGACCCTAGCCAAAAGCAAAACTAGTGAAAAATGTCACCTGTACAGACATTGATTAACAGCCCCCTCTGATACTTGACCGACCAGATCAATATCCCGCAGTTCAAGAAATGTGAAAAAATGATTCGATTTATGAAGATGGAATAAGTAAATGTACACCTTGGAAAAAAATGCATTTAATGAATTGTCAGCTTATGTGTTTCTTCTCTACAGTCTAAGTCTGCTTCAGCAGACCTCATCCAAGCAAAGCCGGCAGAGGATGCTCCACATATCACTAGTCTGTGATTTTCTGTTCCCTATGGCAGCCAAGTTCAAAAGATAAAGTTCATGAATCATGGCTGCACATGGTGCTGTGTAATGTGACCTTCTGCTGCACCCCTTATTTAAAGTTCCAGTCCTGTGCTTTACTCAGATCCCCAGAAAAAAAGACCTTTCTCACCTCTCTCCTCATCATCTTCAAAGCCTTCACTGAGCCTTTCTCCGACACGGCGGAAATAGCCCACACTGAGGGCGTCCAAGCGCTTCTTGCCACCCTGACCCTTCTCTCCTTTTGGACTTTCTCTCCTCTTCCTCTCTCCTCCTCCATCTTCTCCGGGATGCCTCCTCTTCTTTCCTCCCCCTTTCTGTGGCTTCTTGTCTTCTGCTTTTGACAGCATATCTTGAACCTTTAACCACGAGGATACAAGTGAAATATAAAGCTAGTTTCTAAAGCAGATTTGAACCAATTAACTACATAACATATCTCATTACACTGCTGCATGTTTGCTACCAGTAAGACAGATTATTATACTTCAATAGATATATAGTACTTGATCAAACCCTCATTTCTTTATATTTTGCTTCCACAGACCCAGATGTTCTTGTGATTTCTAAAGAGCTCTTGAGCGAAGGCTCTTTGGGCTTCAGGCTCTTTGAAGGTCTTCCAAAGTTTTCTTTGGACACTGGCTGCTTATGTAATCATTTGTCCTCATACCTCACCATTTTCAGAGTTATTCAAGCATTAAAAACAAAACAAAAAATACCTAACTTAAGGGTTGAACCAACGCTGTGTCTAAACATAAAAGACAACTTAGCAGAGAATCAGTTTTACACTGGTTACATTTTGTTATCAGCTGCTAAAGATAACGCAATTTGACCAGCATAAAATGGTATCTGTGCGGCGAAAAGGTGATTTCCAAAGAAAAAAAACAAGTGATTCTCCGAAGAAAATCTAATAAAAAACTATTTAGGGAACATTTTAAGGACAAAAGAAGCATTGGGAGGTCTAAAAAGCTACCTACAGCAAGCTAACAGTATCTGAAAGTCATGTCTTTCAGAAATCGGAAAGAACACTTATGCAAAGAACCTGAGAGATGGATGATGATTATGCTGAAGCCTCATCGGAAATGGTTTCAGTGAAAGAGTGGCTAGAAAAAAAAATCTTAAGGAAGGGAAACAGGGAGAACAGACTGAGGAATACCATATTACTCAAGAATGGGACTAAAGATCAGCAGGAACAGGACTTTTGGAGTGATTAATAAAAATGTTTGGTTCAAATCGTTGTCAGCATATCAGAAGGAAGTAAGGAGAGAAGGGAGCTTGCCTAACAGGGTCCAGGCTGGAATAAAGAATACCAAATACTGACTTTCAAACCCATTAGCATTGCACACACTGTTTTTTTGCTCTATATACTCTCTTTCCGTGCATATTTGCAAGTTTCAATAAATAGCTGCACCTATTTTGCACTTTCCTAGCAACATATACGGATCAAGATTGCACTTTAAAAAGCTGTTACAGGTAAAAGGTAATATTGGCATAATGTTAAAGTGGCTACAAATAAAGCTGTCATTATTTTAGAAGGAGTTCGACTAAAACATGCAAACAGGCACAGGGACTGTCCATGCTAACGTGCTGCACTCCAAACAACAACACAAACTCTCGAAAACGTTGCCAAAATAAAAAAAAAACCGATGGTTTCCCAAAATGTTAAAGAATGACTAAACCACACTGCTAAGTTACTCTGCGGAAAAATGTGTATATTAATATCGTTTCTGTAAAGCAACGTTTTACTCACGTGTGAGAGAAGTCAGACAGAAGCACTGTGCCGTTGACGCGTGATGATGACGTAACAGCACGCGGACAAATATTATTACAGTTTCCTTAAAGATTAATGAATGGATAAAGAAATAAACAAATACATAAATAAATAGTTCACCATGCTCGAAAAGGCTTTATTTATGTAGCCTAAATAAAAACTGGTTGTATTTACCGTAACTAGCACGTCGCTGTCTTTTCTTCAATGTCCTTATTGGTTGACACCAGCAGAGGGCAGCATAGCTACTTTCCTGAAAGGCTGATTCGGGACGACCTCTCGATGGGGGTTCAGAGGTGTGCCCAACAGGCATATGAGTCAATTAAAAAAAAACCCTGTGATAATCAAATGTCGACATCTTACACCATCCCAACCCACAAAACAGAACAGTCTCGTTGGGCATAAAATAGGAAGCCACTTTTAATGTTCTTGGGATTTTTAACTGGCAGCAAGGTTATCAAATTAAACCTCATAATTCTCAAACAAAAAACGTGCTTTTTTCATGGTAGCAATGCCATAATATCACAATTTGGCGTCATAATTACACAAAAATGATATGACGTTGATTTAAAAATAAAAACAAAAATTTATTTTTTGGGCAGATTGAGCTCAAATGTGTTACAAGAGCTACTGAAAAGGTTTGCCTAAAGGCATAAAATAAAATAAAAATAAAATAAAGGACAAAATCAACATAGTACCTTTTTTTTCTTAATATCACAGTTATCATCAACACATGGTTATTTCAAGGTTAATAGATACATTCCACAAGTGAAGAGAGAGCTCTAACCAAATCAGTCAAAATGCAGTTTTACTGCATCCCACCTTTTTTGCATTTGGGTGGGGGCATTGTTTCCTAATAACTGTTTGTTCATGGGTTAGTGGTTTTATTGCTCAGGGCAGAACATTCTGGATTTCTGCTGGGACTTGACTGTAGTGTAACGGAAAAACAAAAGCCCATTCATCTGAAACTACAAAAAATGACATATCCGTGGCTACAGTAAATGTTGCACAATTAAATTAATCAGAGGTGATGTAAGTTAAGATTTTGTCATCTGTCTCCATCTCACTCTATCCCCAGCTTCCTCTTCCGTCACACCAACCCTCTGCATGAACCCTCCGTGAACCTTCTCTGCGGTGTTCCTGTTTTCCTCCTGCCTGTCAGCTTCGTCTTCATCATCCCAAAGTCTCCATCCTCACTTACCAATCTACCCCTCCTGACTTCCTCAGTTCCACAGTTCCTTCCTGTTGACATCCTATCACATTTCTCTAGATCCACAATGAAACAGTGTAACTTGTGAACTTCTCTATACTTCTTCATCAACACTGCTGCTCGCTGATCATCACCTCTCCCCTTAACCTAGCTTCAACAGCGTAGCTTCACGGTTTGACTCATCAACGTTATCCCTCTGTAGTTACTACAGCTCTGGACCTTTGTTCTTGAAAATCAATGCCACTTCACTTCTTCTGCATTTCTCAGGCATCCCCTCACGCTCCAGAACTGTGTTAAATTCTGTTCAAATGTCCTCTCTCTGAGGCATCTCCATGACATCTGGACCACCCGCCTTTCCACTCTTCATCCTCTTCACAGCTACCCTCTCTTCCTCCTTATTAATCCTCTGAACTTCTGTCTCTCTCGTTTTCTTCATTTATTCAAAGCACATTTTTCCTAACACACTCTCTTCACTTTTTAGTGTATTTCTACCTTTGATACAGCTCGATCTTTCTATCGAGCCAATCAGTACCAGTCCTGTTCTCCTTCCATGTGTTGTATCTAAGAAAAATGATCTCACACAAGGAGATGTTGGTAAAGAGAAGCATTTAGAGATGTGTGGTATTAGAAATGCCAGCCAATCCATACAGAAAATAGAAAGAAACATAATCAGCTGCTGGGGAGATTTAGAAGATTTGTGACATTATGGACAAGTGCATACTTTTCAGTTCACATTGTTATGCTGGATTAGCAATTCCATTAATGAAATTTTCAGAAAGGAACAAGCATGGTCCAGATTACTGAGTGGATGTACAGGAGGCAGAGATCGGCTATAGCTTACTGTCTCAGCTTGCCTGTTTGTCAAAGCTGCCACACCCTTAACTTCAACAAAATGTCAACAAAATCCAAATTGATGCTATATTGACAAAAAAAAAAAGAAAAGAAAGAAAGATGATACCTTGTACAATTGTTAAGAATGAAAAATTCAGCTAGAAATCCCAAACCATTTTTATACTAGACTTTAAACAGTATTTATGGGAGAGTGCTGTTGGAGCCAGTCTCAAGTAACAACAATTACTTATCCTTCTGACGCCAGCGTGCTTCTTCTGGCTAGGTGACGCATCTGTGGATGCAGTAAATGGCTGGGAGTGCTGTTAGAGGTGATGTAAGTCGAAATATTGTGCTTTCAGATGAGAAATGCAGGTTCTACTTTTCACAGGTAAATGATGCATGCAGAGGAAACAAATAAAAAACCCACAGGCAGCTGTAGCAGAAAGGAGACAGATTTTTAGCCATTCAGAGCCATGACACAGTCAGCCAGCAAGTGCAAAAGATTTGTCAAAATTATGTCCTATCCATAGACTGTATACAAAAGATGGAAATGACCATATTTAAACCGGACGGTGAAAAGTCATTTAGCTGACGCGATCAATCTGGATTATCAAATCGCACTCATAAGTGCTTGTCCACAACTGCTAATTACTGCTAACAAGCTAATAAATACACTAATAAAACTGTAATTTCCCTTATAAAACCTCGAAACAGGCCAATTTATTTATCAGATCATAAATAGCTCAGTCACAACTAAGCTCTGGTGATGCCTACCTAACATCAGCTAGCCTGTTTTGGCTTGGCTAACACCCCTAACATTAAGCTTAAAAAAATCTAAATACAAAGGTTATTTCAGAAATACATGTGTTGTACAGTTCTTAAGAAGGAGGAAATTACCAACAGGGCCAAAACCATTGTTCTGTGCCAACCTTTAAACTTCAGTCATGGGGTGGGGTTTGTTTTCAGAGCTAGCCTCAAGTGGCCATCAGAGGAACTGCAGGCTTTGCAATTCCGTGTTCCTTTTTCAGTCCTAGTTCATCGTAATATAACATTGTAGTTTTAGTCATGATGAGTAAATGCAAATTGTCCAATAGATAAAAGGCTTACATCCAAACCTTTAGTCTACTTTGTTGCTGCACTGTGTTAAGATTCAGATAGTAAAAGTTGAAACCTCCACAGGGCTTTTTTTCTACACAAAAATAGATCAGGAATCAATAACTCTGTTAATAATGAACTGGACATATAAACAGAATTGATAAAAAAAAGTCCTAAATAATATTCACATTCCTTCTTATCAGTATGTAGAATCTGCTTCCATTTAATTGGCCATTGAGGCTAAAGCTGCACAATACAAGGAGACTAAACAAATACGTTCAGAAAGCTGTCTCAGTCCTGTGGGTAGAGCTGGACAATCACTACACAGTCGTGCAGTGGAGGATACTGTCAAAACTTCTCTCTACCATTTATGTCTCCCACCTTTTAAATAGTGTTTGGTTTGCTAGAGGGGCATCATTATCCCACCCAGAGGATGAGATAGACTAAAGGCTCCGCTGAACATTACAGGACATTACATTACATCCTTCGTGCTTAAGCTATACAATTTTCACTTTCCACAATCTGGAGCAACAATTACCCTAAAGGGATTAATGAAAAGGGTTTTTTTTGAGCAGCCTGTGCTTGATAGCTTGCTTACATTAGCATTTAGCTCTAAGCAACAACCAGATCTAAATCTCTTTACCACTCAGCCTGTACAGCCTAACTACAGGTTTGATTGCATTCCAATTAGTCTAGTTCCACTTGAAAAGAGCTCAAGCAGTATATACAACCATAAAGTTTTAGACAGACAATGTCCGGTCAGTTTTGCAATCTGTATACTATAGAACACACTCTGTGATCCACATTTAGATAAGTCCCTGAAAAAGGGTACTTGCTATCAGAAAGCACATATCTCTGCCTTTAACTCGGAGAGCTGAATCATGCATGAAAGAGAATCTTACTTTCTCTGGATTTGCTCATTTTAAATTGTGGGAACAAAGAACTGATAGCGGGGACGCAGGAGAACAGAGATATTGTTTGTTCTCCAGCAGAGTTCCTGTCGGCTCTGTCTGTTTGTATTCATCTCCAGAGCAACTGCAGCAGTGCATGAATCAGCCTGAACATGGCAAACTGTGAAGGAATGCTTCAATTATGAAAAAAGAAAATCCCGTCTATGCAGGCGTGCAGCATAGACAGATTTCATCACATCACTATAAAACAGACAGCTGTTGATGTCATGCGCTGAATCTTGTTGAGTCATGTTAATCGGGGCAACAGCAGAACTTTGAATGTTAAATCCTCCACTCCCATTTACCAGGCTTTAGGTATGACGTTTGTGTCACGCTTAATGAAACATCTCTATCTCAGGGTTGAATTCTTTATTAAAGATGGGTGGATGAGGTGGAGTAAACTAGTTTAGATGCTGGTGATGGCAACAAGCCTAACATAAAAAGGGGTACAGCTAGCTTGTTCAAAAGGTGTGTTTTTCAAACTCCCTACCAAATAAAGTACAAGGGTTGTGTCCATAAAAGCATTTGGTAAACAAGTTCTCCACTGAGCCCAAGGAGTGCTCATAGACAGCATAAAAGATGGATCCAGCCTAAGGGGCTTAAAAGTGAAATCAAGTGCCTCAGACCTCTGTTGTTTTTAAATGCCACCAAGAGGCAATAGCTGTGTTTGCACAAAGACTTCCAGCAAATAGCTCAACATACTGAACATGATACAATCACCAGTTGCAAAGGGAAAGATGTGTATTTCCAAACTGGTTGATAAATGGTTCCTGGAGGTTGTTGCCAGTCAATGGGTTGCAAAGAGGCTGTACCAAAAAAAAGAAAGAAAACGCCTTATGATCGCTTTGGTCAATGGCAGATTGCTGCAGTCACCTTAAGTTTGCATGGAAGGTCCTGACTTGTCTGCAAACACTTGTTACCTAAATGCCGAGCAGTAAAAGTTGAAAAAGTGTGATGCAACCCAGAAACTGAGCACGTACACTTTCAAAGTAAAGGTTGCGAAATGAGTGATTAAACGTAAAAATCCATCACGAGTTGAAGATGTAATCAGATCAGATAGGATGCAGGATTAATATTACAGAGAAAACTTTTGCAATGGATTTATTTCTCCACCCTAGAGCTAAATCCACGTCTATCTTCTTAAGCTTTTAAAGGAATAAAGTGTATAAAACATTCTTTTCCTGAGCTTGAGTGGTTCTATTTCTAGCCAACAAACAACTTTGTCTGGTTGCTAAATAAGACACTTAGCTTCAGAACTTAGAACAGATCAAGATAATCTATCCCGAAGGTAAAAATAAAAAAATAAAAAATTAGCTTAGTAATACAATGTAGCTTTTTTTAAAGAAATTTATGTGAAACATTCTAGAAATATTTTTTTACTTACTTTATTTTATTAATTGATTTTCTTGTTTTTAGCTAGCCCTCTATTATTTTAAACTCCCCTTATTATGCTAAACTGATCTGTTTCCAGGCTACTTCTACACAACATCATCTATGTCTATGAATTAACACATAAGAGACAAATTATCTAATTAATTACATAATTTCCTAAATAAAGACTGAATACAGAGAAAATAAAAAGAGGCAAATGGCAACTGATTGCTTCTTCATTACAAATGTTTAATGAGGGGTTTTGATTTTTTTTTAGTTTTATATTCTTTTTTTATTCAAAATGCTTTACTTCTCCTCTTCCACTTGTCTTCCAGTCTTTATGCAAAAAAAGCTATCCAGCCCACAGATAAAAAGAACTGCCTTAAGCATTCCTTTAGCATAACATGGGTGTGCAGAGGGTCTTTTTTATTTTCCCTTTCTTCTTATGTTAAACTCATAATGTGTGCTTTGGCTCTCTGTGCTTTTTTTAATCCTCTCGCCACTGAAAAAAGTCAGTGGAACTTGGTTACTTTTTAACAAAGACACACCAATACAACACATACCAAAAATATTCTCACAGACACAGGGTCAGTCCGACAGTAACCTACTGTGTGTTTGCTGAGAAAAAAAAAATCCAATTGTAAAATGATATACAATAAATGACAGCCAATGTTTTTCACTTTTTGTTCTTAATAAAAAATGTATATAACACACAAATAAAAGGTTTCTTCCAACTCCTAATAAGTTATGTCTCTCACAGCCAGGAAGTTTCCTTTGGCCCGCTGCTGGGTGTTTAGTTTCCCAAGTACAATATAAGAACAAGGGCCCAGTCCCATCTGTTATACTCAGATACTCAGCGAACCCAAGTCACCTTTATGTTTCCTCTCACGCCCACCGCTCTGCAGAAGCCGCAAATGTTGTCTGAGCCATTTATCATGCTAGTGCCAAGCCAACAGAATCAAGAATAAGACTGGTAAACCCTCTGCACTTTTCAAAATACAAATCATGACAAAAATCTATGGTTCTTAGCTGCTATTTCTAATTATATTGTAAAAAAAATGCATTAGGCCTTTAATTTCTGCATCAAATGGTTCAAATAATAACAGCCCTCTCTCTTAGATTAGACATTTATGAATACATTTCTGTGTTCCATTAAGTCCCTAACTAAATGTTAAACTCATGTTCCGGACTTGTGGCTGTGCTGTTTACTGTGTCTTTGCTGATGCATTTTGCAGGCCTTCTCTCTTCAACCCCAACCCAGACTGCTTGACCCAATATGCCTGCGTCCTGTGACAGAAGATAAAGTACTATTAAATCTACCACCTCCAGAATGGTCAATGCTGTTTTTTCTTTTCTACGTTTTTTCCCCTCTTGGACTGACAGATTGAAAGTTTTCGCTCAGGCATACAGTGCAAAAACATGCCTTAACTCATTGTTACTCAGCCATGCTGGCACCTAACTTGTACCTTTGCCGAAGGTACATTTAGTCCAACACTTAAGTTCACTCTTGAATATCTTTAAAAAATAAAGAATTACGAAGGTTCACACCAAAATTTTAAAACTTTGTAAACCAACATCAGGATACTCTTCCTAAGGTAAAACCCAGACTTTACTTCTTGTATCCCCACAAGCTCACATGTTCACTGACAATTAGATTAGCTGCAATGAAACTTGGCAACACGTGTGGTCCGGGGACAGATGTGTCCTAATGATTTCCAGCATGGCTGAATGTTTTGACTGTGAACATGGAAAGTATGAAAATAGCTGTTCTTAGTGGCTCATATTTGTCACAAAAATTCCAAAGATCTGGAATACTACAGAGGTTCTCCCATTATAAAAGAGGGGAACCAAGTGACTTAATTGTCATGCCTAGGAAAACCCCCGGCATTGCTATAGTAACTTGTAATGTCTGTTACTGCTTTAAATTTAAATACAGTACACAGCATGTCAGGTGAAATTGTAGCTATAGAACACAGTGAAATGAAAAAAAAGTGATATACTTTATCGCCTAAACGTGGATTGAGCTACAAGAATATCAAACTGTATACATCAACATATGCACCACATTTTTAAAAAGGTTAAACTTATGCATCTGCAATTTCATCCGGAAACATGTTTAAAGGATATATTGATAATAATAAGACCAACATTTACATTTAACATCACCTAAATATTTTGCTTGCTTATGGCAGCCCTAATTCTAAGTAATAGTAATTTGTAATGCCTTACTGTAGCCTGTGAGAGCATTTCTCTCCTCTAGATGTAGCTGATTAAGCAACCATCTAATGCTGATTGGTACAGGAGGGCAGGTTTTGATATTTATCGGGCTGTCTGTGTCATCATCACCACGATCTGGTATGACTTCATAATTCTATTCTGCCAAGCCACAAAGCTGCTGATGCAACTTCAGTTATTCACTCTGCTTGCTTGCATTGGCCTATGAGTCATAAAACCTCGAATAGGTGTTCAATTATCCCGGGATGAACTTATGCCTTGGTTATTATGAAGTTCAAACTTTGCGCGGTCAGAGGTCAGAATGGGTTTGACTTTGAGGTTTTCCTGTACAGCAATCAAGAAAAGGAGAAGAGAAAAAAGGGAAGTTTGGC
The DNA here is from genome assembly GCF_963969265.1 of Rhamphochromis sp. 'chilingali'. Taxonomy (NCBI): domain Eukaryota; kingdom Metazoa; phylum Chordata; class Actinopteri; order Cichliformes; family Cichlidae; genus Rhamphochromis; species Rhamphochromis sp. 'chilingali'. The sequence continues at coordinate 7,445,257 of NC_137943.1, read as the reverse complement.
TAAATCAGCACTTTCTTGAACTCCTGAGTTCATAACTGAAAACATCCATGAGATTTTTGTTATTTTTGGTCCTATTGTATGCGCCGTATAAAGCAAACACAAAAAATAGTTCTTCAGGCATGCCGTCCTTATCTCTCCTCTTCACTGTCTGTCACCTTCCCTCCATCGATAAAGTTTTGCTAAGTGTTGCACAACGAAACTTTGGGTCCTCCGCCTTGTCCCACTCTACGCTCTCTGACGCATCGTGCACAAACGTCAGCTGCAGCTTCTGTTGGGAGTGGGAAACTTCAAACAAGGGCGGGGCGGTGGTGCTAAGCGGTGTGAAACAGAGGTGTGTGTATCAGCTTTAAGTACCGCGCAGGACATTCCAGGACACCCTTAAAATTCTGATCCACGAACGGAGCGCATTAAGACGAAAAGTTTCCAAAAGTTCTCACAGGCTGAGAGATAGCTACTCACGACGACATCCAGGTCTCATCGTTGATCCAAAGAAGAATCCATACAGAGAAAGTAAGTTTTTCAACCACTCGCATTTTGTTTTCTTAAGACAGATGTTGAAGTCAGGCACAGGCGTAAAGTTGTGCGCATTCTTTCTTGGTTTTGTTACAGTTAAACTCTTACTGGATCTTTCTCCACGGGGAAAAACAAGTTAGGAAAGCTCGAATTTGAGGGCTATGTTCATCATTACAATTAGCCACCTCATCTAATTTGTGTCCAGTAGAAAGAACATGTCTGGTGACCCCACCTTCCAAACTCTAAGACGTTTTTTGTTGTTTAAACGTTTTCTACGTTCATTTAAAATCAAACAAACACAGTCAATTAGTTCAGGTATTTTCATGGCTTCAGCTTTTTTGGTTGGCAGCCAGCTGCTGCAGCTCATCCCTTTCTTTTCTCAATGACCTAGACGATGTGTAGTGTATAGGATTTAAGCAATATCTCTATGTACTTAAAAAAAATTACACTGGAACTCCAGGGATTTGTTGCGACAGTTTAATAATCAGTCAGTTTTACATGGGACCAAACTCACTGGACAAACAAGCCAGTTGAAGCTGGTTTTACTGTAGAAAAGATAAAGTTAAATTTGTAGGGGGCATATCAGAACCTAGTAGGCATACCAGCCATGCTAACAAAAACTGGAAGAAAAGTGCAGGACTGCGGAGCTACAGAGCAAAGTACAATGGAAGAAAGTGATATGAGTGGTAGTGAGAGTAGCAAAGGGAGGACGAGATGAAGAATACTTCATTTCAAGCTTGGCTGATGGCTGTATTACAGTATAGATCATTTTAAGTTTGTGCATTAGAGTGTGAGCAAGGGAAGAGAAAGGCTGCCAAAAAATTAGGCTTGTGAAATGACTTTTCATGGTTCTAGGGGGTTCAGTGGATGTCTCTAATTGGCCAATTTTAGACCACCTTGGTGCAAGAGGAAGATAAGGCTTCATTTTAAAAAGGACAAAAAACACTTGTAAGTTGCTTGTTTACTTAGTTATGTTTCAAAAGATCCTGTAATAGCTCATATGGAGGGTGTTTGTTTTTCTGCCTCGCTTCCTTTTTTTTTAGATTCAGTGAGCCTAACAGTATCGACTTGAGCTTTGGGTGAGGTCACTGTGTGAAAAACATACAGCTTTATCATTTTCCGTCAGGATTCAGATGAACTCAGGAAGCCACAGAGTTAAAAAATACAAAACGTGACCGACACACAGATGGTGCACACATGCATTGATTTTAAAAGCTTTGAGGCTATGAGGCGCCCCTCCCTCTTCCTCAGCTGTTGTCTGCCCTTTGACCTCTGCCCTTTCCACCCTGTGTCGTGACATGCAAATAGTTACCCTTGAAAATCAGCTCAGCCACACTGGATCAGCAGCTCCCATCTGTCTGCGTTATCATCTAAACATTCCTGTAATGCTTTTTTACTTCGCCGGTCAAACCTGTACCTGTAAACTGGTATGCTGAAGTTATGTACAGAAATGATTGAATGTGTGGTAACTGTCCAATCACAGCTCACTCACTATAACTAGAAATGATCTCCAAAGTAAGCCCTAAATGTTACCTTGTATCTTGTTTATAGGGAAACTTAGGGTTACCCCCAAAGCTAAGGAGCATATTATTAGTTAACTACAGTACAGTTCATGCTTAAGTTCAAAAGTATCAACATTGCCTAGAAGTAAAGATGCTCATGTTCTGCTGACGGCAGCTCATGTTTAGGTGGTTGTGAATCAGAAGGTAGAGCCGATCATCTAGTAACCGGAAGATTAGCGGTTCAGTCCCTGGTTGCACAGGTCGGTATGCTAAAGTATCCTTGGGCAACATACTGAACAACCACATTTCTGACTGTGTATGCTAATGTTAGATCAAAAAGCACTCAGACGTAGAAATAACGTGCTTTTGATGAATTAATAAATGAATGGGTGAAAGCCACATGCTCAAGTAGAGTAGAAAAGAGCTATATAAGAACCAGTCCATTCACCAGTAAGAACTGGTAACAAGCACACACATGCACATACATATATGTTCATGGCTATTTAAATTGTATTGCTCTATAAACCACGTGTCTGCTATTAACGTTTCATTAACAACACTGTTTTCTCCCAACAATGTGCATCACTGCAGCTCATTACAGTTTACATGTGCTAACAAAACTTCACTGATGGTTTGTTTTTGAAAAACAAAATAGCTTTCACATTTGCAAAGTTGCATGTCACACACAGCTTGTGATTTTGTTTTGATAGAGAGAAGATGCAGATGGTAAAACCAAAAGAAGGACTGAGGGAAAACCGTCTCCTCCCTCAGATTTGCATTCTAGTAAACACAAGAACGAGCGAGGAAGGTCAGGCCAATCCTCAAAGAGACTAACGATCTCATTCCGCTGTGATTATTAGTGCAGTGTATGAGGGTGGGGATGTGACAGTATGATAAATGCTCGTAAGGTGCACGACCCTGTCCACTTGCGCTTGCAGTCAATGTGCACGCAAAAAGACATCACGAGCACAGCAGCTACACTGCTCTCCAGCAGCTGAGGCGCAGCAGATTGAATCCAGCTGCTCGAAGCAGTTATGTTTGCTCACGCAGAGCACCTAAGAAGGAAGAATGGCGAAATTCCCCGAAATTGTTCGGGAAGGACTTGCAGCTGAGTAGAGTCCATGTCAGGAATGTAGTAATTAATGAAACTAAGAAACAAGGAAACTGTTCATTTAGTCCATCGCATTGTTTTTATTACAAAGATATGAAATAAATTGGACTGCCTGTGGCCTCTCATTACTTGTGAGCAGTTAATTGGCATAAAATAAGATAAGATAAGATAAGATAAGATAAGATAACTCTTTATTGTCATTGCACAGTCATACATAGTACAGTAGTACAATGAAATTGGAAAAACTGTCCTACGTCGGCACTACATATAACACAACACGACACGATATGACACATCACAACGTAACAAACAACACAACACAGTATATTAACTTAGTATAAAAAAGAAGAATAAGTGTATGTGTATTGCACACTGTTATTATTGCACATTAATTATTATTGCACCTTGTTATAAATATAAATATTATTGTTATTGTTTTAAACATTGTTACCTCCCCCTAAAAAGTCCAGGGAGGTATCCAGTCAGGTCAGCTATTTACATTGATCAGGGCTATTGCCCTGTTGTAAAAGCTGTCCTTGAGTCTATTTGTTCGGGACCTCAGCAGCCTGAACCTCCTGCCAGACGGCAGCAGCTTAAACACCCGGTGTCCTGGGTGTGTGCAGTCCCATAGGATGCTGCGTGCCCTCTTGAGACAGCGAGTGCTGTACAGGTCCTTCAGGGAGGGAAGAGGATGTCCAATGATTTTTTGGGCCATGTTGATGACCCTCTGGAGTGCCTTTCTGTGTGCTGTGGTGCAGCTGGAGAACCACACACCGATGCAATATGTCAGCACACTTTCAATGGAGCAGCGGTAGAAGACGGTCAGCAGCTCCTTCTTCAGGTCCATTTTTCTGAGGATTCTCAGAAAGTGGAGACGCTGTTGGGCCTTCTTTAAGACCGCAGAGGTGTTAGAGCTCCATTGGAGGTCTGTGTCTATGTGCACACCCAGAAACTTGAAACTGGAGACCCTTTCCACGCACTCCCCGTTGATGCTGACAGGCTGCAGCTCGGACTTCCTCCTTCTGAAGTCAACTACCAGTTCTTTTGTTTTGGTGGTATTGAGGTCCAGGTTGTTGTCTGCACACCAATCTGACAGCCTCTGAACTTCAGCTCTGTATGCAGTCTCATCTCCCCCTGAGATGAGCCCCACCACAGTGGTATCATCTGCAAACTTGATGACTGTGTTGTCTGGGTGGGAACTAACACAGTCATGTGTGTACAGAGTGTACAGTAGGGGACTCAGTACACAGCCTTGTGGAGAGCCGGTGTTGAGGCTGAGGGCTGAGGAAAGATGAGGCCCCACTCTAACTCTCTGTACACGGTCTGAGAGGAAGTCTCTGATCCAGCGGCAGGTGGTGGAAGGAAGTCCAATTTCCAGCAGTTTATCTATTAGTCTGTCCGGGAGTATTGTATTGAAAGCAGAGCTAAAGTCAACAAAGAGCAGCCTGGCGTAACGGCCCTGCACTTCCAGGTGAGAGATGGTGGTGTGGAGCGTTGTAGCAATGGCATCTTCAGTTGATCTGTTAGCTCTGTATGCAAACTGGAGCGGGTCGAGTGTGGGTGGCAGGCAGGACATGATGTGACGTCGGACCAGTTTCTCAAAGCACTTCATTATAACAGGTGTTAGAGCAACTGGTCGGTAGTCGTTGAGGCTGCTAATGTTAGTACGCTTTGGCAGTGGGACAATTGTGGCTGACTTTAGGCACGGCGGGATGCAGGACTGGGACAGTGAAGTGTTGAAGATCTTAGTGAAGACCCCAGTATGTGTACTTAATTAATCTCATTTCTTTCTATTATTGTGGGGTCTTTACTTTACTATATATATGTTGGGAACTGGCCGATAAAAAAAAAAAAACTGAATGAAAATTGAATTTTAGTGAATTAAAAGACCAGAGAATAGTGCATATAATCGGTACCCAAAATTCTTCTCTTTAGAATTACAGTTAACATTTTTTCATGTGTTTTCCAGAATGCCAGGTGAGCGGTTAACAGTAAGAACTACATCAGAGATTGGGCGATTCCCCGGAGCAGCCCCACCCACAAGGGTGGAGCTGACCATCCAGAATGAGGGTGAGAAGAAGCGGGAGGAGGGGGGCTGTCTATGGTGGCTCAGAAAGATGTGCCCGTGCTGCTGTAAGCACCCAAACGCCACCTCATATGATGTCACAGATAAGGTGGAATTCACCAAACTCCCAACCCCTGCCGCCATCGTAGATCCCCCCAAGCCGAAGCCCGAGAATGGAGAGGCAAAGGAAACAGATGGTAACGACACTTATTTTAAACTGTGTGAAAACATGACATTGTCTTTGGCATCAAATCTGATATTCACTCCTCTCCTGTTAGAAGGGAAGCTGTCAGTGTGTTCGGTGGACCTATTGAGTTCCAAGGCAGGTCAGAACAGACAGGAGCATCACACTGACCTGTATCACCGGGATGAGCTGATCCTTCGCAGAGGCCAGACCTTCCAGATAGAGGTTGAGCTCAACAGGCCCTTCAGTACTGACACTGACAAGCTGTACCTGGAGCTGAAAACAGGTATGAAGCCAGTGGCTGGACAGTGTCCATCTTTTTAAAACCAAAATATGAAGAAAAATAAATTAAAAATTGTAACAATGAGTATGATCAATAGTTTTTTTTAGCCATTTAAAAGACAGTTTTAAAAGTAACAGATGCACATTGTAATTAAGTGTATGTGGGAAACATTGCATGTGGGAGATAACATTTAACGCTGATGTTACTGGAAGGTAAGTCATTCAATAAAACGCTGCTTTCGATTTTTCATAGGAAAAGTGCCACTAACTATTTGTAAACGTTTTTTTGCGTTTAAAATTGTTGGATTGCCTTTTAACCAAAATTAGCTTCATTTGCAAACACAAGAAAGAAACCAGCGACTGCTCAAATCATGGGAAATACGGTCCAAATGTTGTGCATAGCTAGCACATTTGATTTCAGCAGCAGCTCATGGCTGCACAACAAGTTCTGGATTCCACCCAGCAGCCCGCAGTCTTAACAGTTTCCAGGCCTCGGTACACTGGACACCTCCCTCTGGTATTTACAGACCTCACGCTACACACTCTGGCAATACATCACCACCCAGAAGTGATTTGCTCCTTCTGCTGTGATAGCTTCATGGGGAGAGGGGAGGAAAAAAGAAACAAAGTGTCTGAGCTCTCCACATTCAGCAGACTGGCTGCCATCAGTGGGCAGGGAACAGGCTCGAAGTGTTGCTCCAAAAGCAGTGATTTTTATCAGTAAAGCTTTCAAAGCTGTTGTTTTGAGCAGAAAAGAGACACTGTTTTTCATCATTTTCATGCTTTAAAAAAAAGTATGCTAAAAAAAAGTATTCAGAGGTGAGAGAGGAAGGGAGGGGTGTCCTGGATGCGGTCAAATGGAGAACAATGGTTTCTTGGTAAACTCCGTATTTCTGTTTGGACGAATGGTCGTCCAGCAGGGTTGCACAAAGCAAGCAGCTCGGAGGAGAACATCCAGAGGGTTTTAATCTAACTAATGGATTTGCTAGTCCATGAGAAAAACACATTTAAAGGAACATTAAAGCTAAATAATCACTCACACAAATGTGCACGCTTTCTGTGGAGATGTGCACATCCTGGAGTTTTGGAGGCTTTCCAGGCCCACGCTAGTGTTTACTCTTGGAACCCACACATAGCTGGGCCAAAGACTATCATACACATGTGGTTTACAGTTTGGAATGGTTGCCATACACTGGAAATAACATAAAATTACTGTGATGTGAAAAGGTTTGCAACCAGATTTTGTAAGGAGGTCTCTTTGCTGTTGTTGCTGCTGCCTTATTTGATCAAAATCTTCAAGGTTAGCTTATAATTACAAATAAGCGAAAACAGGAAAACACTTTTTGGAGCTGTGCAGGTTAAATTTTCATTCAAAAACATAAAGCAAAGATATTTTACCACATCCTTGACAAGGTTATGTGTATGCACTCATACACACACAGTACACTCAAATACACCTGACTGTGTCCTGACTCAAGTTTTACATTTAAAAGACAAATTCTCTGACTGTCTTTAAAACATTGAATGCCATGAATATGAATTTAAATGTACTTTTTGTAAAAACTCTTCATAACTCTTCATAAAGTGTATTTGAAAAGAACCTCTGCCACAAGGTGGCAGCATTTTAGCAAAGAAGTTGCAGTTGTTTACAACTATTTTTGAAATCCTTTGTCATCGCAATCAGTGTTGAATGTAACGCTTTCCAAAGTAACATGTTGCTCTATCGTATTACATTTACACAATCCAGTAATTACAAGTTTATTGTCACTTGCATTACAAAGCTTTTTCGTTATTTGCACAACCCAGACAGAAAAAAAAAGAAAAAACATGCTACATTGAGCTGATTTCAGTTCTTGTCAAGAGGAGGAAAATGGTGGAGCTATGGACGTTACTTTTATCTTTATTGCATAAACTGACAGGAGCATGATGGTAAAGTGCATACTGCGTCCAGAACGGAAATAACTACGTAATACTATAATGCAACTTCAGCTCTTTGCAAGCATCTGCACAGATAGCATGCTAACACAAGCCAAGAACCTAGGGTGATGATAAAGAGTGAATGCTAACCCCAGCCCAGCAGCCCGAACTTCAGCATGTGATAGATCAGTGATGAACAGTCCGGCTTCAGCCTCCATTTTTACCTGTTCATGCTAACAAGCACAACACTAAGCCTGGATTCTCTGACTCGCTGTAACATCTTCAACATCTTCAACCTTAGTTAATATCTCTGCAACATTTAGAAGGATTTCAATTATTAAACAAGTGCTTTGACTATTAGTAGTTTGAGTAGAAATATACAAATAAATTTAAAAAAAAAGGGAATAATATGGTTATGTATCTGTTTGGTGTAGGTTCCCTGCCCTTGGTATCCAAAGGGACCCATGTCATCATTCCGCTGGTGAAGCACCTGGAAGATGAACGCTGGGAGGCCAAAATTGTAGAGCAGAACGGCAATAAGATCAAGCTGTCCATCAACTCTCCAGCCAACGCTGTGATCGGCCTTTACGAGCTCACTGTGACAACTTCTTCGCTCAAAGGCGACGCCACAACTACTTACACCTCCAGCAAGAACATTGTCATGCTCTTCAACCCTTGGTGTGAAGGTAAGCTGGCACCAATGGGAACAGGGAAGGCGGGGGTGGGTGTGGGTGGATTGAAGCCAGGGAATGTGGAAGACAGGAAGGAAAGAAGACGACTCACAGATGATTGGAAAAATAAAAAAAGAGAAGACGTGTGACCTTACATACCATTCCAGAAATGAATTACTTACTATCTGGATTTATGTTAGGCTTTAGGTAGAATTGAGTATCTGAAAAAGTCAATATTTTTCTGGGAGCAGCAGATTCCATCTGTCTAACTGCGAATACTCAGATAAAATGGATGCCTGTATAGCCATTTAATCTCCTAGAGCAGCTCTGGTATAATATTACACTTGGGTGATAGAGGCCAAGTCAGTCCACGAGTGTGTTGTTGCCCATGAATAGCAACAGCGTGACTATGTGTGTCTATGTGACTGTGGTCTGTTATGCAACTCCCCCGGCTTGGACCAAAACTTCTGCCGTATTTGGTTTAGCCACAAGTGAGAGCACGACTTTCACCTGCATTGGAGATCAAAACCGTTTGGGTGTAAGATGAGGGAGACCTTTAGCGGGGTCATTCGATATGCAGATATGATTGCTAATTGTGTATGCCTAAATGCCTGCTGTTCAAAGAGCTGAAAGCACCATGACTTAAGAAAACAAACAAGGAAATTGGGAACATTTCTACAGAACAGAGGCACAGCAGAGAAAAATACATTCAGAAAAAGCTGAAAAAATGCTGCACGTAGCACAGACTACAATGGAAATGAAGCCAGGGTGGACTATAAGTAATGGAGATGGCTGAAAGAAAAGAAAAACCCTTTTAGGTGCTTCGGTTACTAATAAAGCTCCAGAAGTTGGCCGTCTGTCCCTGGTGTCCTGGGAAACACTGGAGACATTAAGTGTGTCGACTGGCTTGGAAAGCCCCCTCCACAAGAGCTGGCAGAGGTAGAGAGGGAGGTCTGGGCATCTCTCTTGAGACTGCTGCCCCAGTGACATTGGTGGGTGGGTGGATGGATGGATGGGTGAGTGGATGGATGGATGAACAGATGGATGGATGGATGGATGGATGGATGGATGGATGGATGGATGGATGGATGGATGACAAATAACGATGAAGGACCACACCACCTGGAGGATTACCACACCAGTTATCTGTGTCATAACTTTGGCCAGCATCAAATAATCTGGACTAGTGAGGTTCAGTCTAAATATAACAGCAGATAGTTGTAATGCTTTTAGGGGATGAAACTGTCACCTAATGATTTTATGTTATTTCCTAATTTGGATAATACATTACCATTTATTTGAAGGAGTATTTTTTGTGCATATTTCAAATTCTCTTTATGTGGCTTTATTCATGTGATATTCAATCTTGTGTACTGTGCTTTTTTCAGTAGAACTGGTTTGATATGAATTCTTGGTACAATAAGACATTCTTCAGCCACTTATTGGGCACTCATTGAAATAAAAAAATGTCTGTTATTGACTTTTTTTAAAAACTTTCTTTCATAGTTTTTCAATGTTTGTTGCACATGCAGTTTCCTAGAGGGTTAGACTTACAATGTAGTCTTTCACTCCTGCAGAAAACATTTTTCTTTGAAGGGTTCAACAGCTAGAGGGGCTTTTCCTCTTTCAAAGAGAAAAAAGGAAAAAAAAATGCCTCTACAGAAAGCTCACAATGGCACAGAAGCTCAGCATGATGGACATGCTGAGCTTCAGACAGCATTGCGAGTGTGTGATTCTTAGAAAGACAGGGGTCAGCACTTGTGCTAACTTGTCAGGCATGGTGGGTAAAGCTTCTCTGGGCTGGTGAAAGCAGCATGGTTACTGAGTTTTCATGTCTTCCAAATTAAACCCTCAGTTAGAAATCCCATAATCAGAGTCATGTCTCCCTCCCCTCGCCCCAAACCAGTCAGGACAGATGGCTGCCCCTCCCTGTGCCCGGTTCTGCAGGAGGTTTCTTCCTGTTAAAAGAGAGTTTTTCCTTCCCACTGTTGCCAAAGTGCTTGCTCATATATTATTATTGTATGGTCTTTACCTTACAATATAAAACACATTGAGGTGACTTTTGTTCCAATTTAGCACTATATAACTACAATTGAATTGAATTATTATCGTCTTCTTGCCAGTGGCCAGCAAGAGGGACCAAATGTCTAATTTAGCTTTTTTACCTTGATATAAGTTATGTGAAGCCTGGCCCTTGCTTCTATCTGCTAATCTTAACCCTATTCAAAGCTCCACTAAGAAATTCAACCGTAGAGTGTCTTGTTGTACATTCTCAGAACTGCTATCTTAGACCCAAACTTCTATTTTTTTTCTTTGATATTCGACAGAAAAAAGCACATTTGCAATGCAGCAAAATAAAAGAGAAAAGAAAAGAAAAAACAGTGGACCTGGTTGTGATAAAAAGCCTGTGTGTCTTTCATTATGGGGTTGCTGCTTTTGGCGGCATGCCCAATCTCCTTTTCCCTCTTTCAATCTCCTCTTCCCTAGACCAATCTCTCCCTCACACTCATAAAAGTCAAAATCCTACAATTACTGTATGAAGCGCCATGGGGCGAGCTCGCAGAAATCCTTACAGCTGGTGACAACCTGTCCTCTCCCTTGCTTTTACTGCCTCCGTGTGTATTTCCTTCCCGTTTTTATGCCTCTCCCTCCCTGTTTTGTACCTTTCTTGCTATCTGCTGACCTGACCTTCACTCTGACTCTTGGACCTCCTCCCTAACATCTTCCTCTATGAATCTATTTCTTCCCACATTCCAGGAATTTTTTAGCAAGATATGAAAACCACAATTATCACAGCTGCCAGATACTATCAGCTTCATCCCTTAAAATCTCGAGACAATATGTTATGCTTCACTCTCTCTCTCCTCCTCCTCCTCTTCTTTTCCCACCCAAGCATAACTTCCCCTCTTCCTCTCCTATGCCCCCCGTACTTTGTTAAATCTCTTCCTTCCACTTGCATTTTCTTATGTCCATCTCAAACAGTCTGTTACTTTTACTGCTTTTCCTTTCTTTCTCTTTGTCCCGTTCCTCGTCCCCACCCATGGGCATTTTCAAGGTGGTGACAGTAACAGATAAAAAGGGATGGAAAAAGAAACACATAGATTCGGGTGAGGGGCACACGCCCAAGTCTGGAGTGCTGAGGTCACCAAAACCAGACTTTTTCCCATAAGTGAGTGTGGGCCTCACTGCAAGATCTATGCAGTCATTGTGTTTCTTAACCATTTCCTGGCCTTGGGAACTTTTTTCACATGATAAGTAAGAAAAAAACACATTCTTGAGTTGTTCAGTCACAAAGGAGGTGAATAAAGCAGGGATTTTAGGTCATTTTCACAAACAGGGGGGGAGCTCGAATGTTTCCGTTCATTAAAAGAAATTTAAAACATCTACTTAAAAAAAGGGTTTCCTTGTATTCCCTGGTTTAATTAGACTGAACGTCAGGGATAACCACATAAATGTACTTAACTGTGCATGCATTATTGAAAGCCTGTTCTTGGAGGATTACATTTTCAGTGACATGAAGCTAAATAAGAGCAAATTCCTGTGTTTCTAGAGGACAGCGTGTTCCTGGATAACGAGGAGGAGAGGAAGGAGTATGTGCTGAATGACACTGGGAGGATTTACTATGGAACGGAGAAACAAATCGGTGCTCGCACGTGGAATTTCGGACAGGTACAAGCTATGAAGAGCAAGCTTGGTTTCTAAGCTATCATTACACGATTATGACCCTGTGGCACTTACCCTGTTTGTTCCTGCTGAAGATGGAATTATTTTAAACTGTTCCCAGTACCTATATTTTCATTGTGTTTTTCAGTAGCTGGTAATTTCTGTTTAAAAACAAAATGTTTTCATTTTTTTTTTACAGTATTCAGTGTTCACAGGACAATTCTCCAAACTTTGGTTTCATAGTGAATTTTTTTCTTCATTGTAGTTTCACGAGGGAATCCTGGAAGCATGTCTGTTTATCATGGAGAAGAGTGAAATGCCGCCATCTGGTCGAGGGGATCCGGTCAACGTGGTCAGGGTCATATCTGCCATGGTGAGCTAATATACAAAAGAAAGATGTTTTTTCTAGAAAAAGTAGGAAAAAAATACAGGAAATGCAATGACCGTGTCACTGTGTCCTTTTTAGATAAATGCTCAGGATGACTACGGTGTTCTAGTTGGAAACTGGTCAGGTGATTACTCTGATGGAGTCTCACCTACGGCGTGGAGCAGCAGCGTGGAGATCCTGAGGAAATACCACTCGACCAATGGAACGCCTGTGTCATATGGACAGTGCTGGGTCTTCTCTGGGATCACTACAACAGGTGATTATGAGGAAAAAAACATTAAAAAGGAAGGGTGCTGGATGGCTGAGAGAAAGTTAAGAGTGTGTCTGTGGTGAAACCTTAAACTTTAGTAGGCAGTCGCAAGCCTTAGAAGGCATGCGAATGGATTGTACTGTATGTTCGGCTTGTGTGTGTAAAAAAGCTGCAAAGAATACCCAAGAGTGGGTCTTGGTGTGGATGTCAATTTAATTACAAATCCACAAATTTATTATAATCATGGCTTTTTGTCAGTCTGTGTCTTTGCATTAGCTCTCACAGTAACTCTGTCATAGAGCACTTCATATTCACTGTGTGTGCATCCAGGGAAGCTTGCATGATAGCTAGCTGACCCTAGCACATAATATTGCCCCTGACAGCAAGTCATAGCTTTTATGCACTCCAAATACCTTGCATTGGCATTCTTAACATACCATCTATATTTGTCACAGATAGAGCCACATGTGTTGCTTTCATTCAACCAGAATAATGAAATTCCTTGCTGCCTAAAGTATTACCATCTGAAAATCTAACTCAAGTATCAAATGGCCTTGCAGAAATAAATTTTAATTGATCTATTTATATCTGTGTCTTTGGTTTTAGTGCTGCGCTGCCTTGGCATTCCTTCCCGCAGTGTGACCAACTTCCAGTCAGCACATGATACCGACGTATCCCTTACTACAGATGTATACCTTAATGAGAATTTGGAGCCAATTGACTATCTCAATAGAGACTCTGTTTGGTAAGATATAGAGCTTTACGTAGAATGGCATCCTGCCATGAAAATCATCTAAACCTATGCTAAAGAAATGTTCTAAAATGTTCTTGAAAATCCCCAAGTTGAAATTTCTTTTAAAAGTGCATAGGCTTGTCTTGTATCTATGTGTTCTTTTATGCTGTATTACTGGTATCCTACAAGAACCCTTAGACATTCTGTCTGCATTTTCCATATCCCTATAACTGCCTGAACACCCGTTCACTATAACTGTGGAACAGGGCACATGTTGTGAATGTAGCTAATGTAACAAAAACTAAACCCATATCCTTAATTCCTATTAAATTGTTAAGATGTGTTTCACTTCTACAAAAATTGCCAGCTATGTTTAAAGTCAGTAAAATATATCTACAAATGCCACCAAAAGTCTCTAATGAACACTTTGCATTTTATACAAAAAATTAAAGTGTAAAATTGTGGCATATAAACAAGCTAACTGCTTTATGCTAAGCTAAGCTAACTACATGCTAATTGTATTATTATATTAACCTAAAAGGAACAGTTTAATTTACTTAAATTCAAAATACCTAAACTCTGTCTAACTGTAGGAATTTCCACGTATGGAATGACTGCTGGATGGCCAGACCAGACTTACCTCCAGGTAATGGAGGCTGGCAGGCCGTAGACGCCACTCCCCAGGAAACTAGCCAGGGCACCTTCCGCTGTGGCCCTGCTTCTGTGAACGCCATCCGCTCTGGCCATGTCTACCTTAAACATGACACGCCGTTTGTCTTTGCTGAGGTGAGTGCGTGTTCTTGAACTCTTTGTTGTTTTGCATGTACTAGATATAGATATGTAAGAATTTCAGAAGTGGTCTTTGCAGCTTGAACCGTCAGCAAAAGATGAATCACGTAATCATATGTAAAAAGGGTAACCTGTTCTGTTTGAGCTTATTGTGTTTATTGGTATTTTTCTGGCAGGTCAACAGTGACAAAATTTACTGGCAGAGAAACCTGGACGGCACATTTAAACAGATCTACAGTGAAAAGAAAGCTGTCGGCCACTGCATCAGCACCAAAGCGGTGGGCTCTGATAAGCGGGCAGATATCACATCCTTGTACAAACATGAAGAAGGTACTGGCAGCTATTTTTTACTTGTCTAATTGTAAGTCTACCTTAGACTGATGTTCCAGAAACAGACAGAATCATTTCTGCACCACCTGGAAATATCTTAATAAGCAGTGATTTAGTCCTGTCATTCTCTATAGATCATTTTGTTGAACTTATTCAACCCTCATCAACTGTTCACCTGCTCTCCACAATTCTTTAAATATAGCTCTCTGTTTGTTTTCATTGGAAAGACTTTGCACCATATCTCTTGCATATGTCAGTAAATCCTGAAACCTCTGACAGAATGAGGTGCACTTACATTCTCCTCCCTCTACTAGATTCAGAAGAAGAACGCATTGCAGTAGAGACTGCAAGTCGCTATGGCAGCAAGCCAGATGTCTATTCCACACCAGTGGCAGAAGATGTGTCAGTGGAGGTAAAGGTGGATGGCGAGGGACCCAGGGTGGGTGCTGATGCCCAGTTGAAAATTCTGGTGAAGAATCTAAGCTCACAGCCCCGCCAGGCAACAATCCACAGCCAGGTGGCTGTCATGTACTACACTGGAGTGCTGAAGGGAACCATCAAGAAGGAGCAGATGCCTGTGGAGCTTTCGCCTAATGAAGGTTGGATTTCGAGCTCAATTATGAAGCTGCACTATCTATGTAGGGTTTTGGTCTTAGTCGTTATTGTCAAAACCTCTTCAGTACAATTTGATGTGAAATTAGCAACATCTAGGCCCAGTTAGAGTAAAAAAGATGATACGTTTTGGCGCGATTAGGAGAGCCTCACCTCTGTGATTAACAATTGCTACCTTTTGTTTGGATTTTCTCTTGCTTATCAAGACTGGTTTCAAACAAACCCAAGGGTGAAAGCTAAAATGCTAAACTCAAGGCTTTAAAATAATAGGACAAAACTTCCATCTTTTAGCTCTTGCTGCTCTCGCATCACAAAAAAAAACAAGTTACTAAAGGTCTGGAAAACTTTATTCATAAATGAAAGGTAGAAGATGTGAAATACTAACATTTTATGTCATGTTTAATTAAATTAGTTTGTTAAACAAATATTTTAATCTAAAAAGTGTTAAAGTAAATAAAGGCTAAGAAGATAAAACTGTGTGATACTAAATCAAGCAACAGTCATTTTATTACTCATAACTGCAGCTCTTTGTTTAGATGTGAAAAAAGATAAGGTAACAAGAGTTTTGGAAATGCACAGTCATGAAGAAAATTGGGGACAGGATCATTTTTAATCAAACTGAAACCTGAAGTGGAAAATCAAACTTATTTTCTGAAACCTTTACATTGTGCTTAGGCTAGGCTAGCTCGTCCTGTGGGAAGTTACTTGAGCCAAGCTAACTAGCAGCTAGCTGCTGCTCCAAAATGTCTAAGCATTCATTTAAATTGAAAACAACAACAACAAAATTTGCTTTTTTTCCCATCACATAGAGAAAACCATTGACTGGGTCCTGACCTACCAACAATACCAGAGCCAGCTGGTGGATCAAGCAGCCTTCATGCTAACCCTGTGTGGAAGAGTCACTGAAACGAAGCAAGTGCTAGCTAACCAGACAACTTTCAGGCTTCGCACACCTGACATCACCATCACAGTAAGATTTCATTTTTCCCCCCTTATTCATACAGTGAGCATTATTTTAACACAACATGCATAACATTTATTTCTATTAAAGGTATCCCTCTTGACTAATTTAACTCTTTCTCTGGCAGCCTATTGGAGACGCCGTTGTTGGTAAAGAGATGGCTGCCAAGATTACTTTCACCAACCCCCTGCCATCTACACTGAAGGGAGTGGTGTTCAGAGTGGAGGGCCTGGGCCTTCAGGAGGGCCATGAGGTGGTCGTGGGGTAAGAACAAGTCTTTCTCTTTTTTGCCTCCCTTTCTCTTCCACTAACATTTTTGTGTCGAGACTAACGTTTCATTTCATCCTGCCCCTCTCAGTGACGTCGGCGCCCACTCCAAAGTGACGCTGACAGAGCACTTCATCCCCTCCCAACCTGGACCCAGGAAGCTGGTGGCGTCCCTCGACTGTGAACAGCTCTCACAAGTGCATGGAGTGGCTGACATTGTTGTTCTTGAACAATGAAAGGCACCACAATGATCAGCTTCTCGCACAACACTTATTTCTTATAAAATATCAACTGACAATGCCTCATCATATTAAGTGTGCTAAGTTCCCATATCTTGAGCTATACTGTTTGTTTTTTATTGCAGAAAATGTTTAATTTTTGATATTCATAAAACTATTAATAGATGATTTACTGTAGCATTATCAGTATTACTACTATTTTTACATTTTAAATAACAGAAATTCACACTTGTGTCTTGCTGTGGAAGAATTGTAATAGACGTGTGACAAGGTGCTTTTTGACTAACAAGGGTTTGTATCCTTAGACTTCTAAAACAAGTCCATTTGAAGACACTGAAAAAAACCTGTGAAGGTGCAGAAAGTCAGGCAACATTGAGCTAATGTAAATACTATATATGTTGCTAGTCATAATGTGAAAACTGTTGTCTGACAAAATGAACCTCACATGGCTTATATGAAGGGAGGGAACTGTGACGTGCTTGGAAAGGGAACGATGCTGACTTTGGCAAATGTAACGTTTAAATGTACCAATTCAGAAAACAGAAAATGATGTCGTCTGCAAGGACACAGATTACCACTTATTTCAACTGTCAAATGAAATGAAAAGTCCGCCTTTATTAAAAACCCAAACCCCTCAAATGTCTGCATATCCGAAACGAGACCATTTATCTACTTGGAATGTTTTGGGTTTTCTATCATCTGTGCTGTGTCTTTAATAAAAGTCACACTAAAATGATGTTGCAGCTCTTTATTAAACAAGTCTGTGCTGGTTAAAGCTGATGTAAGCCTCTCAGAGGAAACAGGAAACTTTCCACTTTTGCAATTGAACAATGTTTTATGGCGCAAAAAAAAGAGAGTGACTAATTTCAGCCTTACAAATTATGGTGGGTGACACACCTTTACTGCGTTTCACCAATCAGGATGAATAATGTATTCCCAGGTACTTAAAGCTGACTGTGCTAAGGCAGTGACTCATAGTTTTAGCATTTTTTACAGAGAAATACTGCGCCCTTTATGCCACTCGACTCGTTTAACAGCTCTAATTTGTAGCTCTCTTTCACATTCAAGGCATTAGAAAATGTACGAGTTCATAAAGGAAGTAATCGCTGTCATTGAAGCCATCAGAGAAAGATGTCAGATCATATTCCTTGCAGTGCTATGAACTCACGTATTTCCTGAATTCCAGTTCATCAAGCATTGTGACGGTGGGCTTGTCGGACAGTTTGAAGTGGAATTTGACACATTTTAAAAACTCAGGTTTTAAAATTCATCTGAATGTTAAATATAGCGTATAATGTCCCAGTAATTATAGTATGCCAAAAAGAGATGGAATAACAGTTTTACTGTTTACTTTATCACAGATTTGATGATGTAATATTACCTTTCACATTAATACAATGTTATTTTTTTAATTTTATGTTTTATAGTTCTGCATTCAGGCACAATTTTTATAACTTATCACATAAAATTAAAAGTTTAAGATTTTTAAAAGTAAAGTAAGAAAAGTAAATGTAAAAAAAGTTACCTTTTATAGCTGTTAATCAAGTTTTGTGTTTAGATTTATAATTTGTTATACTTTTGATGTTACATTTTTTCTTAACTTATTACCACCTTCAAACACGGTACAAAAATATATATATAAAACTGTATTTTTACTTAATCAACTTCTGATTTATCACAAGTGTTATGGAACTTTTACCAAATATACTTTTTTCTTCAGTTGCATTTATTTTTATGCTACATTTACTTTACAGGTTAATTTAAATCTATATACTTGTAAGTTTTACAGTTTTAAACAGCTGTTCTAACAATTGGTAAATATATATTTTTAAGTGACTTTCTCATTTGATATTTATAATTCATATCCATTCATCAATTTGTCCATTTGGAGTCGCAGACAGGGGTGGATAGGGTGTAGCCTATCCCAGCATTCACTGGGTAGGTGGTGGGTACACCCCTGCCGTGAGGGAACAATGCTAACCGCTATACAGTGCCACTGATGGGCAAAACCCACTGACAGTATAAAACCTAAAAAATATGCCAGCTGTCACTGCCCCCTGCTGGTGGGGCAATAAAGTGCATCACTCGTAGGTAGTTTAAATAAGCTTTTACTGGTTTCATTTTACAAAATACAGCTGATTGATACATGAGGAAGACATTAAGAGCAGGGATTAAAGAAAAATTGTCAGGCACATATTGAAGTGTGAACCGGGAATCATGTGGCTGATGGGTAATAAATAACACATCCATAGCCGTGTGCGTGTTCCACTGAGTGTTAAAGGAATATGACAACCCAGTATATTTCGGCACTGGCAGTTCGGTTAATGCTCTTCATGAAAATGTCAAAAATAAATGTAAATAACACTAAAAACCCCTTCTAACAAATATAAGAGTTTTACTGGAATAATAATAACAACAACTTGTTACAATAATAATAATAATAAAGAAACTACAATCAAAATCATGGCATTTCAATATGCAAACCCACCCAGCATACTTCACATGCAAAAGTGCCGGTGTTAAGACCATCGCCACTTTTTCTTAACAAGTTCAGTCCAAAAACATGTCAGTTCACAGATTTACAAATATTTTCAACAACTCTGTTGAACTCCCCTGGTTGATCTGCGTACACGTGGTGGGAGGCTTCATTTATCAGCTGCAAAGAGGAGCAGATAGGAGCAGTCAGCAGGAATGTACAGCAAAGTTGATTTTAATTATATTAACATAACATTAAGCTGAATTAGACTCATATGCTTGTCTTTGTGTTTCTATGGATGCAAATGTGTGTGTCTCTACTTACCAGCACTCTGGTGTTGGAGTGGTTCCTAATCTGAGCCATTTTGTATCCGGATGAGCTGTCCACCCAGGACTGTGCTCCATACAGCAGAGTGACGGGCATGGAGGCGGGCAGCTGATGAACCCGATCCAGCATCGGCCTCTTAGCCCAACCCAAGGACTCCGTCATGGCCCTAAAACCCACCTCTCCACTTGGATGGAGGAAGAGAAAGAGAAGGTTGTCACTTCTCTCTAATCAGAATCGCATTTTTAATATGGAGGGGGGGGGGGGGGGGGGGGGGTGTTTCTTCACATACCTTGGTGTTTGTGCGTTACAGTGGTAGATGTACTGGGTCATGGTGTCGTCATCAAACAGATCTTCAAACTTCCTTTTGAAATCAGGACGGAATCTGTTCACCAAGCCCGGACCTGGATGCAGAACACGTAGTGAGAAGGAGGTCGCAACATTACGCGTGCCACAGCGCAGCAGCAGAACGATGTTCGCACTTCTTACCCAACGGTCCCGCTGCTCTAATCACAGCAAGTGGGTTGAAGAGGGTAACGACTGCTAGGATAGCCTTCACCCAGCGGGGAGGGGACGGCCTCTTCACCACATCTGTCCCCTGGCCCTGCTGGTTCTGGACCTTGGGTCGCTCCGGAAAACCCCAGGGATCTACCAGGATAAGGTGTGATACTCTGTGAAAAAGAAAGCAGAATATAATCACGATAACATACAGCACGATGTATTAGTATGAGTCGCCAGCTCATTTATAGAAAAAAGTCACGAGTTGGTAAAAATGAAACATTACAGTAGAAATAACTGATGGCTGAGACTGAAGCAACACAGTACAGTTTCAAGCTTTAACACAATAACAGGCTGTAAAAACAAAGGGAAGCTGATGAGGCTGGTGATAGTTTTCACATTACAGACAGTAACGTGACCCGCTGTTAGCACAACAAATATTAGTCAGTGCAGATTTAAGCTTAATTTGCTAAAAAAAATAAATGTCATTTATATTGATGTCTGACATAGTGGGTTATCCAGGTGGAGGCATTCATCACAAAGAGGACACACTGTGACTATAAATTGATGGACATGGTCGACAGAGTGTTGGATGGTTGCTTAATTGACACTAAACGCCCAAAGCCTGCCCAGAAAATATCCCCAACATCATTAGAACACCAGCAGCAGCCTGAACTTCTGACACAAAGGAGAACGACCCCAAGCTTTCATGTTGTTTATGTCAGATTCTGACCCTAACACCGAATCTCAACAAACAATTTTCCCGTCTTTTATCCTGTCCAATTTTGGTGAGCCTGTGTGAAGATGCTCTTCTGGATATTTTGTAACAACTGCTTATTTAGTTACTGTGACCTTCCAACAACTCAAAGCAGTCTGGCCGTTCTCCTCTGACCTCTGGCATCAACGAGGCATTTTCTCCCAGAGAAGTGCCGCTCGCTGGATATTCTCTCTTTTTTGGACCATTCTCTGTTAACCCCAGAGGAAAAAAATTCCCAGAAGTAGCTTTATCTAATAAATTTACTGCTGCCAATTTGGACCAACCATGCCACATTCAAAGTCACTTAAATCATCTTTCTTTGCCATTTTGAGGTTCCGCGCATTATCTTGACCACGTCTGCATACCTGAATGCGGTGATTTGCTGCCATGTGATTGGCTCATTAGAGTTCTATTAACAAGAAGCTGAAGAGGTGTACCTAATAAAGTGGACAGTCAGATTATACTTTGGAAACTGTTGCTTTCTTGAGGACAGTAATATAAGATGATTTGTATACTGTTCATATCTATACAGTACCATTAAGCTACATCCAGCCTTTAATAACATAACAGGTTTATTATGTTGCTATGGCCACGCCTGGTTAATATTCAACATGACACATGTGACGCACGTAATTCAAATACTAGTGACTAATGTAAGCCACAGGTAATTCTGACCACAGATGATGGACTGCGTATTTCATCAGCTTTCTTACCTAGATGGATACTGAATGGCATACGAGGTTGCCAGGTAACCCCCCAGGCTGTGTCCCAGCAGAATCATGTTCTCCAGGCCTACAGACTGCCTCCACTGTTCAATGGAGTCCACAAACTGCTCCTCTGCCTCGGCAGCATCTGAAGGGAAGGGAGGCCTGGAACTCCTGCCAAAACCAAGGAGGTCAAACGCGTAGACGGGCCTTGACCGGCTCAGGGCGTCTAGGTTCCTGATCCACAGACCCACCCCTCCTCCAAAGCCATGAACCATTACCAGTGGAGTCTTAGGCACTACAGGCAACACAGGAACAGGAAAGAATGATGTATTACGCCATTGTTATGACAATTCATACTTTACAGCTATGTCTGCTTATAATCAAACAAAGAATACGAAAAGGGGAGCTGAGATCTCTACCTTGTTCTACAGGTTTGCGAACCGCCTTGTTGGTGATGGTCAGAGTCCATATCCGGTACTGGTTTTGTAGGGTCACAAATCTGGCCCATAGATCATTCTGAATACCTGATGTTACCAGACAAGAAGGAATAAACATTAGGGTTAAAGTCTTAAACAAAAACAGTTATATATCATTTCCTGTTATGTAATCACCCAGCTAATATCAACATATCCTTACAGGCAAGAATCTTAGATTCAGTTGTCTTCAAAAGGGACATGGAGGTAGGGCGCCAGGAAGGCCACCAGCTCCAAGCTGAACTTGTCCTGACGAGGACAGAATGAGAGAAAGACATTTGAAGAATGAAGGGATATTAGATAGTGGAGTAGAAACACAATACAAATTCCTCCGATGCAAAACCAAGCAAGTAAAATCAATGTTATCACTATTTGAAATGCAAATAATGTTGCATATATAATGCACTTGACACTTGAGTGGTACAGAGCCAGAGCCGAGAGTCACGTTTCATCATGCTGTTAATCAAAGTCAGACTTGTAGGACTGATGGTGGTGGGGTAAATCCTGGTTACCTCCATTCTCATTAGCATTCATTTTTAGAATAATAGATTTTTTTTTTCTACACTGAGGTACAAAAAGAACAGGATCGCGTTTCTGCTTCTGTCATCATTACATCAGGTACATCCCAGGAGCTTTTCACCTATTCACCAAAGCAGTTTATCTTTGCTGAGTCATTTTGATAAGTCACACTCACCCCTGTTCCTCCTTTTTTTGTTGTCAGCCAATAACAAGTAGAACGCACCTGTTAGCCAAGAGTGCAGGTGACACTCCAATAGAGTCCTACCTACCTTATGATTACCTTATTAGACCTACCTTCACAAGTCAACAGTAGACTACACTTACCATCATTTTACTATAACTTTGTATGTCTTTGTTACTTAAAGCTAACTGTTAAATAACTTTCTGCCATACTAGTATTTGCCTTTATGTTTCCAAGAGTAATTTCACACAGAACGTGCCAAAGACCATGGCAACATCTACATTTTACATTAAAAGAAGCTAGAGACCGATTCACAAACAATGACACAGCACAGTCTTACAGTTCATCCCGCCCAGAGCCCAAAACGCGTCTGAATACAGCGAGTCTTCCGAGATTTAAGTAACATTTGATTAAAGGCGACTAGCAGCGTTTTGTGAATGGTTGTATTCGGCTGCATTAAGCTAAGTTACTTACTCTGTTTCACAATCGTTCTGCACAGGTGCGATGGTCGCAGGGTTATCCATTGGTGGGCATATTCCGGTGACTACATTCAGTCTGATCACGTTTGATAACACGCTCTGTCTCCTCTGCTTTCAAGTTACACTCAGCTGCTGTATGCTAATTTCTAATGTTTTGTAACAAGTACATTCCTACGTCAGCTGATCAAACACAAAGATCGTCTCTCGAAATGATGCAAGAACTGTACGAAAAAAAAGTCACACGTTCGGGGGTTGCGATTAGGGGTGGGTTTTAATAGTATAAATACCAATACTACGGTTGGTACTGATACTCTCAATATTTCTACTTTCAGCCTCCATATCCTTTCATCTTTTTCTTCATTTTTCTTTTTGCTATTATCTACTGTGCTGACCACCACACAGCCTGAGGTCACAAATTAAGCCATAAAAAGAGAGAAATAACAACTTAATATCGTTGCAACTCAAGATAGCAGCAGAGAAAATCATCTGTCTTATTTTTACATCTCCGTGCTCTACTCTGTGGCTTTTCGTTCCGATTTGGTCGGAACGTATAACGTGCAACACCACGTCCGTTTCCGGTTTATTGGGACACGTCACTTATTCGACCGAGGAAAAGGTTTCGTGCAACAAAATCCTGAGTAATTTTCTGCTAATTAGACGGCCAAAATCATGTCGAACTCAGTGATATCTGTTATTTCTCGGTTTCTGGACGAGTACGGCACCACGACGCCCAACAAACTCAAAGTGGTGGACGCATATCTGCTGTACATCTTGTTAACTGGAGCCCTGCAGTTCCTCTACTGTCTCCTCGTCGGCACCTTTCCATTCAATAGCTTTCTCTCGGGCTTCATCTCTTGCGTGGGTGCTTTTATTCTCGCAGGTAAGTGTTTATTCGATTAAACGTGTCGCTGGTAATTTTATTTTATTTTTTACAAAAAGGGGTGATCCAGAACGTGCACTCAGGCACAAGTTAGCTATCTATGCTAAACTAGTAGCGTGACTTCAGTTAATATTAAAACGAAATGAATACACGTGTTTCCCGAGTAGCTCTCTGGGTGGCATTGGTTCATTATTTTCAAGGCTGCACAGATGCTTATTTTGCACCTAGAAAAATGTGCTTTAAGCAGTTTTCATACATTCCCGTATTCCTGAACCTTTCAGGACTGTCCACCGCAGGTGCATGGAAAGGCCATGGACTCAAAGACTAAATGTTAGATGGTCACACAGTGATTTGGACCATTGACTTGTAGGCTCTGCATATACAAGCCAAAATATTACGTTTGTCCTCTGCCATATGTATTTATTTTTTTTGGTAAAGCCAACAATCACCTTATTTGGATGATGGCATAGTGTGCCAAAATATTAGCCAACACTAGCAAGCTTGGTTCAAACTGTTAGCGTAAATAAGCACATTTTAATCAAGTAATAAAATATTAGAATTAAAAATATCAGAAATAAAAACAAACCACAAACCAAGTCTATTTTGAATAGGCTCGTTTGTCAGGTAATTCCATTAAAACAATAAAAGTTCATCTGTAATTGAGACAGTGTGTAGGGTTACGTTTAGTTGTATATGAGGACGTTTTTTCCTCCGACACTGTCGGCCCTTCAGGTGTGCAGAGATTTTGAATTGGTTTTCATACGTTTCTTATTAAAATGCTCAAGGTACCAAAAGCATAAACATGGTGGATTGTTTTATAATACAGATGGAGATTGGGGGGGGGGGGGGGAAATAACAATAACAAAAAAACCCCACTGTTTAGCTGCTGTGAAGGGGAACCCATGCATAGAAGCTAAAAAAGTTTTTTGTTCGGTGCTGTAAACTTTTTACCTC
This sequence comes from Rhamphochromis sp. 'chilingali', assembly GCF_963969265.1. Classification (NCBI taxonomy): domain Eukaryota; kingdom Metazoa; phylum Chordata; class Actinopteri; order Cichliformes; family Cichlidae; genus Rhamphochromis; species Rhamphochromis sp. 'chilingali'. Next base: position 7,420,532 of record NC_137943.1, on the reverse strand, counting down.
TTTGTCCTGAAAAGCTGATGCGGGCACCCATGTTTGTGAATGTGAAAACTCCAGAATGAAGCAATTTTATCAATTGAAAATCTTGTGAATGTGATAACTTGAGAACAAGTTGATGTAGGATTTTGAAATTCATTCCATTGGTGCATCTAGTAAGAGGCTGAGGGGTATCCCTGGCTGACAGCCAGCATTCTGTTTAAAAATAAAAAATAAAAAAATACAGTAAAATTCGGGATTTTAAGATGGGCATTGACTTGCTTTTGGAGCCAGCCTTAAGTGGCCATTAGTATCAATTCACTGATTTATGCTGTCGGCATTGGCATTTGTAATGGACGATAAATACAATTTTTGAAAATACTGATTGGAGAAACACCCTTCACCATGTTAGCTTCAAGCTGGATTGACCTGAGTGTAAAGAAGTAAATACATATGTACACCTAGCATATGTTAGTGGAAATTGTTTGTTTTGTCCATCTGGAAAAACATAAATACATAGGCTCATATATCTGTATATCTAGCCATTAGAAGATCTGCCGTTGCTGCAACCACCAGAGGTTTATGTTGGTGAACTCGAATTTCTTTTTCTGTCAGCTGCTAGTTGTTTGTGGCATTACAAACACACATGATGCCAACAAGAAGTTGCAGAGTGCCCTCTGGTCTACACACTATATAACATCAGTAATCATAACATGATTGAAGGGTGTTTCTCCTATCAGTACTTTATATCAGATTTTCATATATTGTCAGGTATGAAATCCAAAACCAATGGCTCTTCAAATGGCTACTAGAAGTCAGTAAATTAAGCCCATTGATAAATCGGTTGACCTTTACAACTCATGTTGGACATTAACAAGTATGAGAATTTAATTGGTTTATAAATGTGATGGAGGTGTGGTGTTTTTAGGATGACAAAAATGGAGAAATTATCAGTCTGCATTGACCAATCAGCTATTCAGTGAATTATTTCAGCTATACTGCGTAGTATCTGTGCTTCCTATTTCCATCTAAATGCAAAAACAGGTAACGAGCTGAAAATTTTGAAAAAATTAGGCTGTCTGACTTTTGGTGTTTAACTACTAAACAACTAACCCTAATATTAAAACTATTAAATTATCATGGGGAAAAAAAACTCCGCTGTAGCCCCACTGCAGTTGTGCATTGACAAGTGAAAGAGGTACATGCTGATACTTAATCCCTTGTTTGTTTTTCAGTGTGTCTTCGTATCCAGATCAACCCACAGAACAAAGGAGATTTTCTGTCCATCTCCCCAGAGAGAGCCTTCGCCGACTTCCTGTTCGCTCACACCGTCCTCCATCTCGTTGTGATGAATTTCATTGGCTGAGGCAAACATGTAAGTGCGTCTAAGTGTTCCACGATGAGAAACTGTAGAAATTGTACAAAATATCCAAACTAAATCTGCCATATGTGTCTGTGGATATTGAGTTGTTTTTGTCAGTGAAAAGTAAACAGATATATTGTCCTTCAGGTGCTCTGTCACATTAGACGTTATTGCCAGTTCGTCACTTCATTCTCTGTGGAACAGCACAGCAGATAGTACATGTGATGAGATGCTTCTCTGAGGACTACATGATGACACATATTGCTTTTGCTTTACTAGAAAATGGTGATATTGAATTTTTAGACTTGCTGCTGGCTGGGAAGGTCACAATGTGTCATTTCTTTTTTTGCTTTCATAACTTTGCTGTCTCACACAAACGCCGCGTTTTTTGTTTGTTTTTTTTCTACAGATCGCGACGAGAAGAAGTTATTAAACTCCCCGCTGATCTGGACTATCCCATCCTCACCGAATAAGTCGGATCTGGTCACATACGATGCAGTGCTATTTTTTTTTTTTTCTTTCTACTTTTATGGAAACATTTTTTATGTAAACATTTGTCCAGCATTCCCTTTTTTTGCACTGACACAAAGAAATAAAAACAACTGAAATGGTGGCCTTGTTAAACTGTGTGTGTGTGTGTGTGTGATATAATTTTTTTTTTATGTAATTAGATTTAACAAGTAGCTAGGTCTGTGATTGATAGCAAAAAGTGCTATGTTGATGCATTTCTGTAAACAAGTCTTGAGTCATGCCTCATTGCTTTATGTTGTGCTTGTTTTGTTACACTTTCTTACATTTCTTCTTTTCTTTTTTTTTCTTTTTTTTACAAGTGGCCTTGAGCAGTAGCTCTCCTGGCTTTGTGAAGCCCTTTCAAAGTTTTCCGTTGTTGGTTTTCCTTTTTCAAACCGCTTAACACTGACCTATGAATCATTCAAGCATAAAAAGGCACCTAACTCAAGGGATGAGGCACCATTGTCTGCAGGTAATACAGAACAGAGAACCACTTTTAAAGTGTATCTTTAGGCATTTGTTATTAGCAGCCTGTTGCAAAACACAATTTGTTCCAATTTCTTCAGTAGAATCTACTAAGAAATGCAGAAGAAAACTTTGACAGGCATAAAATTGTATTTTTGCTCCAACGAGGTGATTATCAAAGCGGCATTAAGCAATAGCTTGGTATATCTCAGCATGGTGCGCAGTGTGTCCTTAAAATATGTATTGAAATTGGACAGGTGGAAGACAAAAGCTTTTCCTGCCTGCCTCTTCTATCTACAGCAAATGAACTGTATCTGAAAATCATGTCTTTAAGAAATAGGAAAAAATTCAGGAAAGACCTGACATAGGATATGAGAGATGTCTCCTCAGCACACCTACAGTTTACTGAAGCCTCATCACAAATATTTTAAAGGGAAAGGCTGAGGTGTACCAATTACACAAGAACTGGGCTGTAAACAGGTCCTGTGGTCAGTATGTATGTGTGGGAGTGTCTACAGCCATCTGTAAAACACAATGGAGGCTATGCCATGGTTTGATGGTGGAATTCCAGCCAGATGTGTTGGGGATCTTGTCAAACTTGATGGTATTATGAATGCTGGAAAATACCATTAGATTTTGATTCACCATCTAATACCATCTGGAATGTGTCTGATTGGGAACACTTCATTCTTCACTCATCACAAACACGCTGTCAGTGCGCTACAGCATATCTGGATGGAAAAACACGTAATGGAACACCGTGAGGCATGGATCGGCCTCCCAAGAGCCCAGACCTAAATGTTATTGAAGCGGTGTTAGAGCATTTTGACAGACACCAGAACAAAAGGCAGTCAACATCCAAAGAAAAGCTTTGAATGGCCTTCAAGAAGCCCGGAGAACTGCTAGATGAAAGCTTGCCCGAGAGAGTTCAGGCTGTGTTGCAGAATAAAGGTGGTCATACTAAATATTGACTTTAAAGCTTGTTAGGATTATACAAGGCCCTTATTTGCATTATGTGCTGTATTTTCGTATGTATTTACACATGCTTCCTATTTCTCATTTTCCTTGCAAAATATAAAGAAATTAGTGATGACTCCACACTTTTGCACAGCACTATATATCTGTGCACCCCCCCCCCCCCCCCCCCCCCCCCCCCCCCCCTCTTCTGCAGCTTCTCATAAAAAGTAGTACTGTCCAAATCTGGCTTTTCAAATTACCATTTAGTGCTAGTTATTGCAAAGAGAAATCCTTTCTTCTTTTCAAGGATAGCAGGGAAGAAAACTCTACATCCAAATGGTTGTGGCAAAGGACTCCAGGCTCAGTGGTGGAACTCACATCTTTAGAAGTTGTGCATTTCCATTTTATGCCACAGTCCAAAATGTCTCTTTTTCTTCCCCTCGCTTTTTTTTCTTTCTAACTTCGGGATCTAAGCTTAAGCATATTCAGTTCTACATAAAGAAATGCATACTGTATTAATGTGCCAAGTCTCAGTTTTAATTGGAGTGGATTTACGGCAGTATTGAAAAAGTCTTCCATAAAAATGCAGCAATTTTTACTGCAGAATTTAGGGGTCTGAGAATAATTGCAGAGATCCAAATCCAAAGTGATATTTAATAATTCTTATTGAAAAGCATGTGGTGAATGACTGCTTTAAGTCTTAGATATCTGCAGACACTTTGTGTTTTCCCTGGAGATGCCCTCACAGACCTTTACTGCAGACACCTGGGGTTCTCTCCACCTTTTCTCTGCCTTCACTTTTCAAGGTACAATGCATCCAAGTGTCCAATTACCTTTAAACAGCGACACTAGAAGGACCATAACTCCCACACAATCCTTTCAATGTTGAAGTGAATCTATTAGGATTAGTATTTCTTACACTACATTTAATTCTAAGTGTCACAACCTGGGCTCTGTAGGCTCAGTGTCAAAGTAGGCCTTACACGAGTGCAAGGACCAAGGTTTCCCAGCAGAAGATTGCACTGAAACAAGATAAGCAGTTAATCGTCTTGTTGTCACTGTGGCTTACATGATATTTATTTATACATGTAAGCCACATTTATATCATAGCCCTTGATATTTATACATAGGACTATTTATTTCGCTCAGAATACTTAAGATACTTTTTCTCATGTCCATTTTTAATGTAGGTCCTGGTAAAATCTGTTTTCACTTGGAAGAGAATATTCCCCACCACTCCGCACTTTGCAGATATTATTCTGTTATTCCCACAGACTGCATAATTTCTTTCTTCCAAGTCGAAGGCAGAGGAACTTGCATTTCCCTGCTGCCCTATTTCTGCTAAGAGAGGGCAAAGCGAGAACATTACCCCCAGAGCAAAGAGAGGGTTTGCTTCTATTACTTGTTCTGGGAGAAGTGATTGAGTCAAACACATTCCTACCAAAATTGCTTTAAACTGTGCAGAGCCAATATAGGCTTACATTTGTCACAGAAAACACTGACCCGAGGGTACATTTCAGCTAGTTTGGTCTTGGCGTGTGAGTTTGTGGGGGTGTTTGAACTGGAAATGAAACCCCCTCCTGGTGCATGCAGAGATGAAAAATAGAATCGAGTACATCAGGCCATGTTTCAGAAACCTTAAAGGTCAGATCTGAGTTTCTTCCTGTGCTGACTTTATGACAAGCAGTTAGGCAGTCCATCTACCTGTCTCTACATATTAAATATAAATGTGTCATCATTCTCTCATTATAGGACCTGTCATGGGTACAGGGCAGGTAAAGGTTACTGGAAGATAAACAGTCCCTGGTGGAATTAAAGATACAAGCAGCAGTGATCCTCATGTGACCAATGTGGAACATTATAAATGCACAAAGAATACTGCTGTATAACATGTATAGAATACAGTGCATACATCATGCATATCAGTTCATGTTTATCTAATAATGTTGACTTCCTGTTGTCACTTGATGGGGCTTTGATTGTGACTGTGACTCAATTTTGGTTTGATAAGAGCTGGACTTTTCACATTGAGTGAGACGTTCCTGTGTTGTGATTGAACATCTAAATTCATCACGCTGCAACCTAATGAAACTCTTATGAAATACTTTTTATAATGAAAGCGTTGCAATTCAGCATTAAACAGGTCTTTAGACTGAGTGAACATGATAAGTCACATAAATACTCTCAGATTGAGTTGAAATTTCGTACATTTTAAGTATGTATACTAGCTGTTGCTACAACAATCACTCGGCATGCAGATATGTTCAGGTTGGGACTCTTATCGCGCATGACATCTGGAGTAGACTAGAAAGCCTGCATGTGAACTGAAATACAGTGTTACAGTGTGAAAAATATCACCAGTAGGTGTAAGTAGGTTGAAAACTGCAGTCAACTGAATTTTGTTTTTTCCCCCCTCCTAATTCAAGTGCATAATCCTAGCTACAGTGGCTGTTGTAAGACAAACAACTCTGGCCACCATTCATCTGTAGTGAGTGTAGGCTGTCAGTCCACTGTTTACTTCAGCTGTCAATATGCGTCGGCATCTATTTACTTTGTGAAAGGAGTCCAAAATGAATCATTCAGACAGTTACTCTGTCTGAATGATAACAGAGTAACTGAGTTGCTGAGGATTTCTTAAACTTCAGTCAGTAAACGCTGATGATTAGCTGCAGTTAGCTGGCGGTAGTAAAACTGTCTTTGAAGTGCATCTAAGATTGCTGCACACTTAATGAGACACAGTGTGAGAATGTGATCAAACTATTTATCACAGGTAAAGTGTGAATTTTAGGGATTAACATTAGCTGACATAAGCACCTGTTGTTATTGTTTACCCAGCTTGTTGTCAGCTGCCTAAAGACGGGAAGGTTTTGCATCTAATCTGCTGACATTGTTTGTGAAAATGTCTGGAATAAATGAGTATGTTTATGCAAATTTTGATGTGTTGGACTCCTGACTTACGTTTAGGAAATGAGGATTGAGGTGGAAGGAGGAAGAGGAAAATGTTTTATCAGTTGCATGGTCTCTTTCCTTCGTATCTTTGCTTCTTTGGTGAAAGTGACCCCTTCCCTGACAATAAAACATCGGTATGATCCTTCATAAGTCTGAACTCTGAAGATGTAGACACAAATTAAAAATTATCCCCATGCCACACAAATGCCTACAAGTTATATTCTCCTCTTCCTGTGGCATACTACATATGTGGCCACATACATTAAACCTGATTAGGTGGAACAGCTATGTCTATCTTGGCTACTGTATTTAAGATGGCAGGGCAACATGGCAGCTTCCAGAAATCTGCGCCTACTATGTATTTTGAATACATCAACTTGTTGGTAGACGTAACTAAATACTAATGATTACTGTGCAATGTTACTATGTGACTGTCAAATACACTCAAAAAACTACTTACTGTATCTTTAAAGATTTTTTATGTGTCCATATTTTTCAGAATTTCATAAGATAAGATAAAATAACCTTTATTAGTCCCACACGTGGGAAATTTGTTTTGTCACAGCAGGAAGTGGACAGTGCAAAGTTATGAAGCAAAAATTAGAATACAATAAATATAAATGCAGTACACAACTGTACAGAATAGAATAAAATAAAATACTATATGCAGTAGAATAAAATAGAATAAAATATACAATAAGATAAAAATAGAATACGAATGCTATATACAACTGAGTAAAAATACAACGATGCCAGAAAAGATTATTGCACTTAGTGTTATTGCACATGTGTGGATGTGTGTGTTCATGCATACTATATTTTGGTAATTGGTAATACTCATGTCATTTTAATCTTAATCCATAGGGTTTTAGAAGCTATGTGTGTTTATGGGAATATTCCAGAATGCAATTGCATTTCTGGTGGCAGACACCAGTATGGGACAAGAGGGCCTTGCTTGCAGTCTTCACACTAATTCATCCCAAAGGTGTTCTGTCTGGTTGAGGTCAGGACTGTGCAGGCCTGTCAAATGATTCCATACCAAACTCGGTCATACATGTCTTTATGGACCCTGCTTGGTTCGTGCACCATCCCCAAACTGTTCCCACTAAGTTGGTAGAAAGAAAATTTTCACAACATCTTGCCGAAATATGAACAGTTCATTTTTGTAACTGTGGCCGAGTCAAACTGACCCCTCACCACCACACACACACACCTTAATCCCCATTCCACTAAACTTTACACTTGGCAGTCAAAACACTTGTGAAATGACCGGACCCACACAATGTACAATTGATGTGGTTTAAGCTTTATTTTTGACCACAAGCACTCTTTTTAGGTTTGGCACTGTCTTGTAGCCCGGAGCCAGCTCTCTCTGTGCCTTCCTCCACTACATATTCTCTCCTCGCCAGTCTCCTCCATCACTATAAAGGGGAGAACGTCCACAGCTGGACTGGCCATCGGGCATACCGGGCAAATGCCCGGTGATTTTTCATTTTTACGGGCCGATGTTTTTTGTTTTTTGTTTGTTTGTTTTTTGTAATGGTATAAACAATGAAAGGTGGTGGATTGGCCAATTGGTCATGATCGCCTCTGGGCTGGACGATGAGGTAGAACTTTAAAGTTCCGCATTGAGATGAAAAGGAACGCGATTTGTCCCGAACTTCAGCTAGAAGTACATTATTGAGATCCTAAATTAATTCCAGCTGTTATCTACTCGAGCACTTTAGACCACTATTATCTGGATGACTAAAATCATAGGCTCATTGTACTTTGAATACTTGGTTCTATTGTGGAAATTTTAAATAACCTGCAAACACCCCCAGCGAGCGTTTTGAAGTGGTTTAATAACATATTTCAATATGGAGAGAATCATCCCAGCCAAAAACTAGGATGATCTCTGAAATTTGGCCTCTGCCCTCACATCTCACACAGACACTCTCAAAGAACATTGCACAACACATCACATATCCCTATACCTTCAGTCCAGCTCATCCTTGACCGCCTCCCACTCTAAGTTACGACCATCCGTCACCTCCCTTGAGCAGGGTGTCTGGAGATCTTCAAGTCTACAATGGGTCCACTGTGAAGGTGCAATAAAACCTGGGGCCCACTTGTGATAACATACAACTGGTGACAGGAGTGATCTTGCTATACTAAAGTAAGAAAGTGATATTGCTATTACTAATGTGATATGATTAAAGTCATATATCATGAATCATTATATTATAATGATTATGATTATGGCTATAGTATAATGACTATAATTATATTATATTATAATGCATTAATCATATATGATTAATGCATCAGAAAAGAAATCTGCCACAACAGTTCCTAACATGCAAACACACAAAAACTTCATTGTATAACACTACCAACAGCAATATTTCAGTAATTGTATGCAATCAATAAGACTGAGATTTAGTCTTTAAATAACCTTGGCCACTATTCAGTTGTAATGTTTTGTTATATAATACAAACTTTTACTAGTACATTTACACTTTACTCGAAAATGACTAAACCACATTTGAAGAGTAAATGTGTAGAAAACAATGTCATTTACAGTCTGCATTTTGAACCTGTCTAACAATCACACCACAAAGAATACCAGAGTCACAAAAATAAAGACAAGCATTAGGCATTATTACAGTATTCTGTTTTCATCTATATAAAAGCACAGCTGCTTACCATTTGACATATTATAAAGAGACATCATAAACATTAAAAGCAAAGTCAAAGATTTCAAATAATCTGAGAAAAGCTATTAAAATAAGTTTTCCTTTTATCAACATGCCCTCTTATCAAGTTCATCAGTCTGAAATTTCTTGTAAGATACAAAAAGACATACAGTCTGCCACAGTTTTCAAAGCAATACAAGGATATGGGTTAGGGATCTGAAAATAGTAACTTTGGGAAATGTTAGGTTTCATTTCTCCAGAAAGGTCAAACTGGGCAAAAAGTTGAGTTTCACTTCTGAGATCATCCCAAATCTTTCCAGGAAATAGATGACCATAAAAGGTTTTGTAGCAGAAGCAACAACAAAAGAGCAAGTGGGGCTTTAGGGATATCCTTCACAGAGCAAATTGAAAGGATTGGAATAATTGTTTGTTAATTCAGTGTCTGAGGGGGTTGTGCTTTGAAGCTTAATCCGACAAATGAAGACTGGACCATATCCAAGGTTTTCAGGCACCAGAATCAAGTAATTTCACTGCAGCCTGCCAAATGAATTCTCCCCAGCTATGGAAGGGAGAGGCTTAGTATGTGCCTGTCAGGGGGAATAACGTTATTGTAAAAATAAAAAGGCTAAGTATGTCATGTTTTAAGTTACAAGCCTAAACCTTGAATGACAGTCTCTTTAGGGGAAACAAAAATGTGCTGTTTAGTTAGACAATACGATTGATGATACCTTACATGGCTGGATGTTTTATGCAAAATCCATTTGCAGCTGGATCCAGAAAGCAAAATAGGACATGCAAGAACTAAACTGTGTAAAAATCATGTTTTGCTTTTATAGGTGTCGTGCATTCCTGCATATATGTAAAAAATATGAGTGAAACTTAATGCGCCGCCACCCAGATCACCTTTCGACATTGCCAAGATGATGTGGTTGTTTTCTCGTCTTTATGCTAGCACATACCTCATTACCTTTAGCTTTATTTAGAAAACTGCTATGATTGGGATTAAACTTCCCATCTCTCATCGCAACAAAGACAAAATATTAGAATTTGAATTTGAAAGGTGTATTGCGAAATAAAATGTATTTCTGAGAATTAAAAATGTTCCTCTTGCGATAAAAAAAAGAGCTACTAAAGTCCAATATGGAGTTTTTTTAAAATTGTTATATTCTACGCACATTATTGTGAATCAAAATCAAACATGAAAAATACCTATATACTTATATATAGGCTATACATGAGCTGAGAAACAAGGAGTAGGTTTCCTACAGAGAAGATAGATTTAACATCAGCATGACATTAATCTTATTCAAATTTTAGTGTTCACCACAGTAGGTGAACAGTGTCAATAAAATCTGCCTGGCATTTATGCAGTTAACATCTGGAGCATCTGGATCCAGCCAATTGTCACGTGACAAAGGGGAATTTGACACTCTGTGGAACCTGCAGTCTGTGTTTGCGCAGCAGAGAACACTTTCTTGTTAAGCATCAAACTTGAAGTGGAAACATGCCGCGACTTTTTATACTCACGCTCAGCCTGTTACCATGGATCCCAGGTATTCACTGTTACTGTGTGCATGTGAATAGAGAAGTCAGACAAAAAAGACTTTCAAGCTGTTTTCTGCTTCACATAATTGGAAAAAACAAAGATAATTTATGTCTGTGCCGCCTGTTCCTCACTTCTCTGCTGTGCTTTTAGCAAATACTCTTGCTAAAATGTATGATACTCCTTAGGCTTTGCTTCTCTTTGCAATTTTATGACTTTTCTGTTATTAATCGTTTGTTTAAGACAGACTAGAAGGTTGTTAAAAGCTTGCAAGGAGCCGGAGAGGGGTTTTGTGTTTTTGCAAATCTTCCAATCGTCTGTACAGTTTGCCCTTTAGCAAACAGTATGTTTGATGTTTATTTTGTCAGGCCTTCAAAAGCCTGTGTATTATAAAGGGATAATCCAATTTTGGAATGAGAAGTATGAAGAGGGAAGTTGAAGCAGGAAATGTGCTTCATAACAAAGGAAACTGAAGCGATAAATATGGTACAAGTGTTGCCAAAGGCTACATTTCCCCACATCTCATTTATAGATAACAGGTGTCCAATGTGAGCAACTGCTATATTAAGGTTGTGTCATAACTGAAAGTTTCATTTCAAATTGGTGTTTAACATTGAATGATCTCCACTTCTTATCAGTTGTTCCCTGCTGGGTGACCACTCAGAACGAGGTTAGTGTCCTGGAGGGTGGCTCCATCACTGTCCCGTGTCGATATGACCCTAAGTATGCTAACCATGTCAAGTACTGGTGTCGTGGGAGCATGAGAGAGTTCTGCACCAGCTTGGCTCGAACTGACGAGACCTCCTCGACCAATCCAAGTAAAGACAAAATGAGCATTTTTGACGACCCGGCCCAGGAGATGTTCACAGTGACCATGAACAACCTGAAAGAGACGGAGTCTGGGTGGTACTTGTGTGGTGTGGAATTAGGTAACGGGTGGAAGGCCGATGATGTTGCTTACACTAAAGTGAAAGTTATTCACGGTGAGTAATGGAGAAATATTAGGTTTGATAAACATTTCTTCACCCACAGTTTTAAAGAAGTTTGTTGCATTTTCATGATTTCTGCAGGTATGTCAGTCGAGAACGGCATGGTGAGTGGGGAAGAAGGAAGTAGTGTCACGGTTCAATGCCTTTACAGTGAAAGATTCAGGTATTTGGTTTTGCTTTGGAGGATTTTATCCACATTTTATCCTTTAAAACTCTTAGAACTGTCCTTAAAGAAGAACTGATCACACTTCAGTAAATGTGGGAATTTGTCCGGAAACTTCCACTGGTGTCAAACGCTGGTGGACAGTGAGCATTCACTGACTCCCCTGTGACTGCCTGCCAACAGAGAAAGTGAGAAGAAGTGGTGTCGGAGCGGAGGCTGGAGCTCCTGTCTGTCGGCGGGTTCTGAAGGGAGTTACGAAGATACTTCAGTGGCCATCAGCGATGACAGAACTGGGACTTTCACTGTAACCTTAAAGAAGCTGCAGATGAGAGATGCCGGCTGGTATTTATGTTCTGCAGGGCAGCAGCAAGTAGCTGTACAGGTTCAGGTCACACCACGCGCCTCTACTAGTAAGTTGATAAAGAGCCTTTCATTTTTTGGACATAAAATACATAACAAATTACACTTTTGAACTTCACTGTCTAACTGACTTGAAACTGTGAAGTTTAAGCTTCATTATGGATTTTCTGTGTGCTGATATCATCAAGGATGAATATTTTTTTCATCGCAGGGAGTTTAGAGTTATTCAACATCCTTATGTAAGACTTCCCTCTCTAGAAATGTACCCCGATATTTTTATTTCTGTTCAGCCAACATTTAAAAGATTTATGACACAAAAGTCATATGTAACACAGTCAGCGGTAAAAGAAATACAACTGACAGGAACCACACAGCTGACGGCATGCATTAAGAGGAAAAGAGAAACCTGTATTCAGATAAAAACCTTTTTATTTTCTCTCTGTGTTTCTATAAATATTAAGTGCTTCTCTCAAAATCAGCATGTGGTGCTGCTTCTCAGCAGAAGGTAACCTCATCTCCCTACAACTTAAAACACTCTGTTTAATAATGTATGCTGCCGTTGTAACACTGTGAATGCAATGATTGAAAGCAATTCTTTTCAGTTTTCCAACCTTACTTCGTTATTGAGCAGATTACACAAATGTCAGCTGGAGCCCATCCTTTCAAACCACCGCGTCACATCAAAATGAGTCATACTATGAGATCATTGCTATGTTGAAACGAGTATTTCTGAAGGCAATGCAGATCATGTTGAAAACAAATGCTCATTTCATCTGGTAGTGAGGTCTAGTTAGAGTGTGATTATTTATTCAGCACTAAACCTCAACATTATAATAATATTTATGTCAGTTATGTAAATCTCTTCTACTTTTATCACATGTACCATGTAATTTCTTAGTCATAATAATAACAAGACAAAATTATATATGACAATAAGTCTAAGTCATGATAGACTGTCGACTGTGTTATCCATGGTAACAGGTAACACAGTTGACATTTCTTTCATTTTAGTCCCTCGCTAACATGTCACCCCTAAAATGCAGCCTAGTGTTAATTTGAATAGCAAAACTTGACATTTAGCTAAATGACCAGGAAAAAAATAATTATGGAAATGGTTGATTTTTAAAAAAATTATTAAAAACAACCATGCCCTAATATAATATTTATCATTGCTCGAAGTGAATATTTGGTCGATACAGCCTGTAGACATGAAATTTCTCCCTAACTGTAGAATGAACTAAAATGCTAAACAGAGATTGTTTCATTATTGTGTGTCATTGGTTGCGAATGATTTTAACATACATACTGTCATTTTACAGCATTGTTTTAAGTTAAAGAAAACATACTAAGACCCTTCCCATTTTTCACAGTCCTTACATGCTCATTTTTAAAGGCATATTTACCATCTCTGTGTTCTTAGGTTAGAGGAAAAGCAACATTTCCAAGACAAATAAATGGTCATAGCTTATCATTTGGATAACCTATTAGCATTTTAAATCATGCATTTTAGGTATTTGCGTGATTGCTTGGCATTTTCTCCATGTCACCTTGCAGCTGCTGAATTGAGAAGAAGCAGCTTTAAAGATCAATATGTGTTTGTGACAGATGGCAGAAGCTCTCAAGTCTCTACTTGTTTGGGGGTATTGATTATTAAAAGTCACCTATCAACAATATTGATGTCAGGACGCTGCAAACACTCTTCACCTATCACAGCATATGTACAGAGTTGTTACAGTATTTTTTTAGCGCTACAATATCTTTACCTTCAATAGCAGAGCCTGTGACATCCCCACCTCCTCCGAGTCAGTCTGCTGTCTACCTCCCTCCACCCAAACCCATCACTAAGGAGTCCTGGAGCAGTCACCGGTAAACGTCAAGCACTTCTTTATCTTCACTTTAATGGATGTTGAAGGTGGGTTGTCTGCTCAGTCTGCTTTGTGCCTGCTTCCTAGTTACATGTTGGAGTCTGTAGCGGTGTGTTCGTCTCTCCTGCTCCTTGTGGGCTTGGCTGTATTGGCAAGAAAGTTGTGGATACTGCACAGTAAGGCAACTTCATATTCCTTTGAATTTTAAATTATGAAGTGTGTGTGTGTGTGTGTCTGTGCATGCATCGGCCACAAATCCTCTATATAGATTTATATGATATAAAAATGCATTAAATTTATCTGACTACTAATTTGCATTCATATTTGTTCATTCATATCATCTTTCTAGAGGAGGATTCTGAACTTAGACACTTTAAGGAGATGAAAGAGAGATTCTCTGTAAGCCCCCATTATCATGGCCATCTCTGATCTATTACATTCTTTAAGAAACACAATTATCAGGGATCGTTTTTAAATCAGATCACTCATTCTTCTTTCTGTCAACTACAGGATAATCCATCGGGCATGGGTGACCTGCAACATGTTCCTATTGCTTTCCATAACAAGGCTACCATGGACGTACGTGCTTACTAAGATCATTTTGTGAACTGTTAATTGTTACTGTTTGTAACTGAATGTAATTTTTCTATTAATTTTCCACACAAAACATATGGTCTTTGTTCCAGTATCTTTTTTACCATACCAAACCACGTCTGAACAGAGCTACATGTTCTGTTTCCTGCAATATACATTTGGGACATTATAGTCTTGTCTTGACTCAGTATTTTAGACTCAATAAAATAAATCAACAAAATACACGTGTATAATTATATGTGACTTTTTATTTATGTACCAGACTGTATGTGTTTATGCAACTTGTGACATTTTTGGAAAAGAGGGAATGATTTTTACTAATTATAGGGGTCATATGGCAAAGTTACTAGCTAGATAATCACACACAAATATCAACCAAGTTTAGCATTCAGATGGAAATGTAGGCATAAAACTTTCCTTTTTAGTTACACCTCAGTAGACCTAGAGTGCTTGGGGCTTCCCATGATGCACTGATGGTTTCTTCTTCACTAACTTACATGCCACTTTGCATTTAATCGTCATTATTAACCTCTGACTCTCTTCCACTGTGTATCTTTTCTCATGTCTTCCTCAACAAACCGGTCACTGCTGATGTCTTCCCCTCCCTGAGCCTGGTTCTGCCCAAGGTTTCTTCCTGTTAAAAGGAAAAGGGAGTTTTTCCTTCCCACTGTTGCAAAGTTCTTGTTCAGGGTTAGCTCCTTGTAGCGTTTTTACATTAATATATATAACACCTTGAGGCAAGTGTTGTTGTGATTTGGAGCTATATAACTAAAATTAAATTTTGTTGAATCTGCCAATCAAAGTTGTTACTGAAGAGAAGAAACACTCACTTGGGGTTTAACTGTTTGTGTTTCACAGATGGCGTATATGGACAGTATAGTTTACTTTTGGCTCTGCTTTAGTTTCTGTCTATTTTGCTTATTAATGCAATTGACTAGGGCTTTTTAATGCTGCATTTGCTCAAAAAGGTCAAAATTGTACTCTAACAGTGTAGAAAGTGCAAAATGATGTCAAATACTGTCAAAAGCACAGCAGCGCTACAGGTGGCGATATAATCGTGTCTGTATTAAAAGGCTGGCCAATCAGAAGCCTAGGAGGAACCATCACCAACAATAACACTGTGCACCATTCTGACATCAAAGAAGGAAATAGAGGCCCACACCTTTGATGCTCCCAGACATCAAAGGTGTGGGCCGTTTTCCTTGTTCACATGTGAACACATAAACTGACTTTCTGAAAACCTTCACCCTGGAAGCAGTTTTCCAAAGTGCTGTTTTCAGTGATCTAAAAAGCTGTTTACATGCTTACAAAAAAGCTACATTTTTCTATGTCTAAGTGTAGCCAGACCCACACAGACACAGACTTTAATAGTCTTTAATGCATCCATGAGTACATCAGTTTCAACAGGAAGAAACTGTTACATGCCAGTGAAACTACTACCAATTGAGAATAAAATACTAGTTTAACATTGTAAGACTTTCTTTCTGTTATCATAAGGTAACATAATTATGCAGTCACTTAAAACAACATGTTAACACTGATGGAGCCCAAGAAATCATAAAGCCTGTAGATATAATGGTCATATGCAGTGGTCATTTTTTCAGCTCCAAACTGCTGCTTGTTGCTACAAAGGCTAAACAGAAAGAATATGAAATGCAAAACAGTAAATCTTGTCTGCCTAAAAAGCCCATGAGACCCAGAAGGGAAAAATGATTTCAGTTTTTGCTCCTATTAGTGGAACTAGACTGCACTGTTTGATATGTAATATCATCATAATGATATGGCTAATTAACACGTTTAGACATGGATACAGTCTGACTGAAAACTTGTGGAGGAAAATGTACATGACGTTAGCGTAGTTGTGAAATGCACTTCAGAAAATAGGAAGTAAATGGAGACAGAATGCATTAGAAGGAGTTGGCAAATTAACTCTGAAAGGAACAGCTCTACATTTTATGCTTGAACTGTCTGTTCTCAAACTGAACCACAAACCGGGCTTTAGAATTGTAAATTGAACAAGCTAATGAGACCGTCGAAATGAATGCGGAGCCCACAAGTCAACTAGACCTTGAAAATATTATATTAATATTTAGCTCACCTTCATTTGAGAAGAAAAAATATCAAAATTCAAAGAGTCAAGATTCATTCACTGTGTGCCATACCGGCACCTATGTTCAGGCATGGCAGGTGATAATTTTGTTTGTGAACTGCAGCCCCTTGATAATAGAGTGAAATTGACATCTCATCAACTATGACCCCTTATAGCAGCAACATGTGTTATTTTAGGTTATATTAATATCACCAGAGGCTAGGATTCAATTCATTTCAATTCACAACATCAATAGCCTCAAGGGACTTTATATTGTAAGGTAGACCCCACAATAATACATACAGAGAAAAACCCAGCAATCATATGACCCCCTATGAGCAAGCACTTTGGTGACAGTGAGAAGGAAGAACTCCCTTTTAACAGGAAGAAACATGCTGTGGAAGATAGTCAGAGATTAATCACAATCACATATGATTCAATGCAGAGAGGCCTATAGTGAGTGACAGAGGTGACTGACGAAGAAATACTCCATGCATCATGGGAATCCCTCAGCAGCCTACACCTATTGCAGCATAACTAAGGGAGGATTCAGTGTCACCTGGTCCAGCCCTAACTATATGCTTTTGCTGTCACGGTCTGGCTGGGGCAGACCGTATGTGTTGCAGAGGAGGACTCAAACGCAGACCAAAACGTGGTGTGGATTAACAAAACAAGCCGTTTATTGAGGCTAGCAACGAGGGTACAAAATAATAGGGCATCGGTAGTGATGGGACGTTCTGTATCGAGGCTTCGGAGCGTGTGTCGAGTAATGGAGGGGGCGTTTCCGCGAAGCGCGTATCGAGGCTTGCTTCATTTATGGGAGGAGCTGAAAATGATGACGTCCGAAGCCTCGCTGCCCGGCTGTACCACGTGACTGGTTCATGAAGTGGTTCGAACTTTGCCGCGAGATATGACAGCGATATAAACCCCTCAGACTTCATTCAAAAATGTGGGTGTTTGATGGAGAGTTGCGGTTAGTGAGAGTTTGGAGACCGTTTGGAGGTTTATGAGAGTGAGGAGAGAAAGTCAGGAGAGAATGGAGCCAGCTAAGAAGAGGAGGATGTCCTCCCCTGTGTGGGAACATTTTGATCTTATTCCTCCCAACAAGGTATGTAAATTTCTACAGAAGATGTATTTTCATGATACTGATGGTGCAATACAATTTATGTTGAGCTGTCTTGACTTTTGTACAAGGTGAAGTGTTTTCTATGTGCCAGGAAGCTGGGATATAACAACAACACCTCATCCATGCTTAGGCACTACAGAGCTTTGCATGAGAATAAGGGGGACACCGATTGTGGAGCAAGACCAGGTGAGCCATCAAATGCCATGATAATATAGCATGCAGTAATGTTACTAAATGATATAACAATATTATACAACTGTTATAAGTTACGTATGTGATATTTATATTTGTGCTTTATCTTTATTGTCTTTCCTCAGGAGAACAATCTCAAATAGATGAAGACCTGGTCAGCATGGTGATTGAGGACTCCCAGCCATTTAGCATTGTGGAGGACAAAGGATTCAAAAGATTTGTTAAATCATTAAATCCTAGCTATGTTCTCCCCACTAAAAAGGTCATAAAAGCAGTGAAAATTTAGTTTTTACAGAATAAAATGTGAACAGGCAGGACTGAGGCTCAAAGCCTCAGTGTGTAGCTGTCCATACCTCAACGTTACAAAAGCACAACCACTGTCCACACCCCAACCACACCTCACCTCACAGTAAATGATCATTTCCATTTCAAGCATTTCCAAATAATCATTTCCCATACTGCCACTATAAATATACACAGTATACTGCCATCACTACAATATACATGTTTTACACACTCCTTTTGTTGTTGACATTTACAGGCTGTGTGCAAAATGCCACACTCTTCAAATTCATGCCAGCTATTATTTTTACGTCCAGTAGGTGTCCTGCTAGAGCAAATGAAGCTTCATGAAGCTTCGCGTTGGGGTGAACCAATTGGATGAAAAGCTTCAGTGCTTCATGGGGCTTCATCTGCCCATCACTAGGCATCGGTGAAAACTAAACAATAACCTAAACTGGGTGAACTAATAACAAAACATGAAAAACCTTAACCATAGTGAAGTGACATGGGTACCTGGAGATGAGACATGGATGAGCAGACGACCTGACAATGGCATGCAGAAAACAAAGGGCTTAAATACATACATGAGGTGATCAGGGGAAGTGGAGACACATGGGGGAACAGCTGACTGACATAAACCTAATGACAGGACCAGGAGAGGAAAGCTAAATACAATGAACAAAGAACACATGACACTGTCAGAATAAAACAGGAAACACTAAAACTAGACATGACAACCCGAACTTGACAATGTAAGACACAGACATGAAACACATGAAGAGCAGGGGAGATTTACCATAGTTGGGAACACGAGGGGGAAATGATAAGAACTAGAAACACTTAGGCATGATAACAAATGAACTTAGGAACCCGAAGGGCTTACATAAAACTAAAACTCAAAACGCTGGGTCAACAGACCCAGGATCGTGACATTTGCAGAAAGGAAAGGTTTGGATGATACAGCCCAGCAAACTTATAGTATTGATAGCAATGCAGACTTTGCTCAAAGGTAACAAAGCAAAGGTTAGTTTCAGCTACTGCCATGGCCAAAATATATTTACTCTTAAGAAAATATAGAATTATATACGATGCAGATATACACAATGAGAGAACAACTCTCATTGTGTATATCTACACTGTCTATTCTATTCTATTCTGAATAGAATCCAAGTCCAAGGCCGTTATAATGACCAGGGTAAATGACTGATTTGAACATCTTTCTTAGCCTGCTTGGTCTGTTTTTAGCTTGGTTTGTTCTAATATTGCTTTTTACATCACATTTTCTAAAAAAAACACGTTATTGGTGTAATTTTAATGAGTGCAATTACTACTTCCAACTTGGAAATTCCTTATAATAACATTCTAATCTTTATAGTTCCTAAGAATCACAAATAATTAAATCATGGCAATACTTAAAAAAGCTTGTTATGTGTATCATCATTATCTAATGTCAGCTCAAAAAAGGAGCCAAATGGGAACTAAAGGATTGTTTAAAAAAGGTCAGTTTGTAGGATGAAGGCCAAGGACTATAGGGAAAAACACAAGGAATCAACAGTGAACCCAGACAAACTGATAATAGGGCACAATCAGTTGGAAAACTGCATTTTGTCCACACTGATGTTTCTGGCTTTAACCACATAATTCTTTTAAAAAATGATGCAATTTAAAGTGAATATTGCTGTGTAAGAAAAAAATAAACCAAAGATTGCTGGCGCCATCATGTTAATCTTTTTTTCCCATCTCATAGTACTACTAGAGTGCTTTTCTCTGGGACTGCTGGTTTACTTGTGGTTCTTGAGGTATTTAAAAGTTGAATGAGAAGGAGTGCCTTAAGTTTCCAGTCCCCTGTTCTGTGGGACCAGCTCAGACTTTGGATTTAAGAAACAGACACCCTTTCTCCTTTTAAGATGAGGCTTAAACCTTTCCTTTTTTAAATGTTTACAGTAAACGCTGGATCAGGTGACCCTGAATCCTCCTTTAGTCATCCTGCAGTAGGCCTAGGCTGCCGACGGCTTCCCACGATGCACTGACTGTTTCTTCTTCTCTCACCTCCTTTCAACAACCCTGTGTTTATGCACCACTTTGAATTTAATTATTATTATTAATTATTAAAAGGGGGATTTTTGGCAGTTAGCAGCACCGATGCTGGAAATGTTTCGGCAGTGCAGAAAACTGCATCGAGCTGTCAGGAACTGATGTGAACTTTGCAGTTGACAAGCTTGGGTGTTCACTTTTACGTAGCTTTCACATGTAAATGGTCATCATGCGAACTATACAAACGCAACTACAATTACTTCAAAAGCAGCTGTTAAACTGCTTTGAGTCACTGAGATCTGAATGTGCTCACTGGGCAGAAACATCAGTTTTTTTTTCATGCATACACAATTTAAGCAATGGGCTTTTACTTCAGCAAAATTACTTGCAAATATGTGTGGAAGGTTGTGTAACAGATAAGCTACCGTAGCTGCTCCACTTATGTGATGTAACAGGGTGTTCAAATCTCTGCCGTTTCTATTTGAATGAACATATTGCTCCGTTTTGTAGGGGCTGAATGAATAAAACCACACATAAAAAGAGGCACAAAACAGAAACATAGAGACAGGCTGGCAGAAAGAGAGGCAGAAGAGATCCAAGGATAAAGTCGACACAGAAATGGTAAAAAAAAAAACAAGCATGACAGAAAGCATGACATGTAACAAAAAATAATCACTGGAGGTGAAGTAGTACTGTTCAGTACCCAGCTTCAACCTTTGTGTGTTTAATGAAATACACTGTTCTTTTGTGCTGTCCTGTATGTTCTGTTATCGTGGTTTATTGTGGTCTGTTCTGCTCTCTGTAGCTCAATCTGTTGTAGAGCTTCAGTACGGTCTTGTCTCCACTGTGTTACAGGAGCTTCATCATTAATCTTAATGCATTCAAGCGGAATCCATTCTGCCACTAGATGGAGGTCAATGCTGTATGAAATATGTTCTTTTCATTATATATTGTGTGCGCATCTCTGTGGGCGTGTGCATCTGTGTTTGTGGGTATGTGTGTCTACTCATGCACACAAATATTCCTTTGTTTTTTCAAACGCTGCACACAATTGTAGGAAGTGAAGAAAAGTGAGAGTCTACTGTTATTCCCAACAGAATTCTGTACAGAGAAAACCCAGGATTTCTTATCTTAAAAATGCGTTAGGGTGTGCTTGTGTTTCATTCAGGGTAACAGCATTTCAGTTCATCTTGATGTCTACATGCTTTATAAAATTACATGTCTGTAACCATTCTCTCGGCCCTTGCGGTTTGAGGACGGCAGCAATCAATAAATTTGTACTCGCCCTGCGCCCAGATGCTGCTGATAATAAGGCATTGGCTTGAAACAAGGCCCAGGCTTAAGGATAGGATTCTGCTTTGTGACAGTGTCTGAAGGCCAAGCTTGCACAAGCATACAGCCATCTAAAAAAAAAAAAAAAAGAAAAAGCACCAATACATGTAACTAAGATCTCTTTGGTGTTTAAATGCAATCATGCCTGAGAGCACAAAGATCATAACTACTCAAACAGGTTTTGTGAGCAAAGATTTCTCTGGATTCTCTGAATCACAGAAACTGTTTCATCCACAAAATTCTATGCAGCTTTAAAAAAAAGAAAGAAATTAATGCATACTTTGCAATCAATAATTTAGACACTGAATATGTCCTTTGCAACCTGCTTAGAGAAAGAATTTCCCTCAGTGTTTCTATAGTGATGGAAGCTTAAAAATAACACAAAACTGTCTGAAAAGGGACCTAGTTATCGTTTTCACCCAATGAGAACACATGACTTGGCCTGAAATAAGGGCTCTGGGTGTGCTGTGGCAGTGAACATCTGAACTCCTCTGAGCACATCTATTTAGCAGTTATTATCCATTGTATGGAGGCTTTAATGAGAAAATAATATATACTGTAGTTTTCTTTTGCCTTTTGTTTTATCTTCAAGGTCCAGATTTATATTATTTTATACTGTTAAACTCTCATATTTCCAAGGATGTTTTATTATAGCCAAGAGAAAAAGGTTAAGCACCTTGAGACAGAGACGAGCCCTTTTATAATGGAACATAAGACCACAGAAGGACATAGCCAGCACAGTGTTATTCAAAATGAGTGCAATATGTTCTTATAAATAAAGAAAATACCTATTGTCAGTATGTCAAAGAATAATAAAAAATACACACGTGTAAAGCAGACTTGCTTAGGTGTCTTTATCCTCTTTACCTCCAATATTCTAAAGTGGTTTTCCTTCTTTTCACCAACTATCGCTAATATTGAACATCCAGTAGAGGCATTCAGATTTGCAGGGAAGCAGATGAGATTATTCTAGCTGCTTAAGTGAGACCACAGCTGCACAATACAACCTCATTTTAAACAGTAAATACATTTACAAATGCTACAGAAATCTCAGTTATCGCAGCGTTTGCTATTTATAAATCCCATTCCATCCAAAAGTCTAGATGCCTTTAAAAATGTGAATGTAGACATTTTAATGGCAAGTGTATCCTTGACCTTGGGGTGGGGAAAAAGATGACTAAAAGAAAGAAAGTCAGTGGATGGAATTAACTCATTTGATATTTCTATCCGCTGAAGACTTTGGAGCTCTGGTTGCTTTGTCAAGCTACAATAATTTCATCTCTTGGGGTCAAATGTAAAATAATGGGAAGTATTCCAGTTAGCTGTGATTCAGGATGTTTCATAACATGAACAAAGGGTGCCGCAAGAGAACATTCGTAGTTTTCATGTCACGCAGACACACAGCAACACAAGGAGACAAACGTAAGCCAAGAACAGAAAATTATCATATTTTATGAATCAAACCTGTGCACTCATACACCTATTTCAGAGTCAGACATTACAATTATTATTTATGCACCCTGAACATTTTGCTGTGTTACAGACCGTAACATTTCTTAGCACATAATTGCACTATAATTAGCAGCAATTTGCAGTAGGATTTGCAACTTGCTGCTAATTATTTTGAGTTCTTCTGACATGTAACTAAGGTTCAGGTGGTTTACGTTAATAGTCGCAGAATAGCTGCTTTCTCCCGAAGCAGCCATGGAAAATGCCTGGAGAAACGAGGCCGTTTTGACCATGCTGCTGATTGGGCCTATGTCAGGGTTCAGTTCCTTCAACAATAAGCATTGTGATTTTAAATGTCATTGCCAGCATGGAGCAGCATTCCTGCGATGTGGTCCAATTGGGTCAAGAAGCATTGTGTCCTCATCATCTGCAGAAAATGCACAGCGATAAGAACGGGCACTGAGGGCTGACAGAGGCCCATGGCGCATATAATGTGGGCTATCTCGATTTCCCAGAGAAAATATAGAATAAATATAGAAAATTCTGCAATTTGACATCATGTTGTCATTGCTTGAACCAAATATAGAACATAATTTACTTTTAGCAAACATAAAGTGCACAAAACTGAATTAACTGAGTGAAAAGAACAAGATAAGCTAATATCTATATGCAGGAGACGGCAATGACTTTGAATGACACAAATTATCTGGAAAACGTTCAATGAAGTTTAAAACGAATAACAGTTATCTCTCAACAGTTATTCAGTGATAACTGATATTTCTGACAGCCTCTTTAAGAAGACAGATTCGAAGTCCTAACAGAAATGTTGTATTTCAGATTACTATCATATATATATGTATATATGTTGGTTATTTGCATAAAAAAATCCTTCTGCTGTAAAAGTACGACTCAGTTGTTGGGGACTCTGCACAGCTAAGGAATTCTGCATCTGCAAAGTGTTTACAGACCCCTAATTTTATTTGCATTTTAAACTGACTCAGCTTTAGATTTGTTCATCAAAAAGTTTGCTTTTCTGTTAATGTAAAAGTGTCATACTCTACATTGTCATAAAATATAAGTGGGCTCTTGCTGGATAATTATCTTTCTCTGCTAGACAGAATATCGTGGTGAAAACAGAGGGACACATATGGATCAATATCTATTTCATGCTTCTATGTTACCATTGGCACTGTACAATTTATGGGTGTTACAACTCAGTTTTGGTCTGCTCACAGAGCATAGGGGGGCATTAAGGTGAGCTTGGTCATTTAGAGGCTGATGATGTCCATGGATTTTATGTTGCAGTCAGAGTCATTTTCAATACTAAGTACAGCTCGTGCTCAGCAGGAGCCTAATGTTTTCTGGGATAGTGTATTTTCTGTAGTTCTGTAGTTTTTTTTTGTTTGTTTGTTTGTTTTTTTGCTTTCAGTTCAGACGTCTGTGGTTGCTCTAAAACAGCTGCAAGGATAATCATGTTTTTTTTGTCACCATGGTTGTTGGTGCCAGATGGGCTTGTCTCAGTATTTCAGAATCTGCTGATCTACAGGGATTTTCCTGCATAAACACCTCGAGGGTTTACAGAATAGGGTCAGAAAAAGAGAAGCTATCCAATGAGCAGCACTGGATATCACCTCTGGATGAAAATGGCTTGTTGATGATGGAGGGCAGAGGAGAATGGCCAGGCTGCTTTGAGGAAATGGAAGGCAGTAACAGTAAGAACTCATGGCAACAAAGGTATGCAGAAGATGTGTTGTGCATTTCTGAATGCACAACACATTGAAACTTGTCAGCTAGGATTAGGAAACTGCGATACTCAGAGTGCTACATGGAAAGATGTATGTATCCTGTCTTATGTCAGTTGTTCAGGCTTTGGTAGATATTTTCTTAGCACACTTTGGGCCCCTAAGCTTCAACTAAGCATTGCTGAAATGGCACACCTATTTTAGGGATGAGTTCCTGCCCCAAGTGGAGGAGTTTAAGTATCTTGGGTTCTTGCTCACAAGTGACGGGAGAAGGGAGCGGGAGATCGACAGACGGATTGATGCTGCGGCTGCAGTAATGCAGACACTGTACCGGTCTGTTGTGGTGAAGAGAGAGCTGAGTGTAAAAGCGAAGCTCTCAATTTTAACGGTCGATCCACGTCCCTACACTCACCTCTGGTCACGAGCTGTGGGCAGTGACCAAAAGAACGAGATCAACCGACGGAAATGGGCTTCCTCCGAAGGGTGGCCAGCCTCTCCCTCTTAGATAGGGTGAGAAGTTCAGCCATCCCGGAGGGGCAAAGAGTAGAGCCGCTGCTCCTTCACATCGAAAGGAGCCAGTTGAGGTGGTTTGGGCATCTGACAAGGATGTAGTTGTCCAGGCATGTCCCACCGCGGGGCAGACCCAGGACATGTCGGAGAGATTATATCTCTCTGCTGGCCTGGCAATGCCTTTTCTGTTCCCCCAGACAAGCTGGAGAGGAAGGTCTGAGCTTCTCTGCTTAGGCTGCTGCCCCTGCGATCCTGCCTGGATAAGCGGAAGAAGATGGGTGGATGGATCTATTTTAGTATCTATTTTAGTACTGATACTGATATCCGTTTCTTTATGGGCAGAGTCCACCTTCCACCTGGATGATGCTGGAGATACCAGGTGCCTGTGCAGACCTAGCTGTAAGAATATGCATGTGGCTAAACAGAAAGTTTCATACAATTTTAAGAGGAGTTCTTTAGATGCTTCCAGCTGTTTGCATGCGTCCTGCCTATGAGTTTGCTAAATATCCACAGCATCAAAAAGTTTCCTGTAGGATCAAAGTGAAAGGATTGTGCACATTAGTAGTTAAGTGAGTAGAGATCATTATAAGTAATTGGACATGATTTATTCTGTGTCAGAATTCAATTACACTATTTGGCGATTAGACTCTGATGGCTCATCACAGCAGCATGAAATCCCAGCGGTGATAGGAATTAGGCCAGGACCCCTGAAGTCTTGACGCTGGTGGTCGTGAAAATAAAGGCTTGTGTAAGAGAGACTTCTGTTTCATATGATGTAACTCTAGTATGAACTCCCGTTTTTACTTTTTTTTGGTCTCTTCCAACTCATGGAGAAATCTACACCTCTTGCTGCTCACCAGTTAATCTCATAAATGGCATAACTGGGATTTTTAGACCTCTTTTCCCTAAGCCCAGTTGTTGTTGTTGAAGCCACTGTTACTGAAACAAATCGGTGCACCTTTAAAAATACTGTGTCAATCTACTCCAGCTATGATAAATAAGAAATGTCTAAATATGTTAAAAGATTTTAGTGATCAAAAGTCATACATTTGCTTAGCTTTATATTAAAGTTTGCCTGTGAAACGTTTTTTAAAAATGCAAAAGTAGGCACTGTAGAATAAGGCAGATCTGCTCTTAGTGTAATGAGACCTTTTGAAATCAATTAAAATTTGAATTAAATCACCTCGATCTAAATGGACCATCAAGAGGCTGCTAATCTTTACACAAAGCTCACATTTGGAAAATAGTCCTTTTATTGTAATAGAATATTTGGTCCATGACTTAATTTACCATGCTACCAATGGCAAAGCAATTGACTTTCTAGTTAACCTTATCCTAACATATGATTATATTCTTGTTCATGGTCCATTTGTGCCGGTGGTCAGTATTAGACCGAGCAGTGCAGAAGAAGGCAGCAACATCGTTCACTGTTCAGTGGCTCCATATTTCGCATTTATTAGAAGCGTTGCCAAGGTTTGCATTCCTGTACAGCCATTGCATTTTCACTATGGCATGTGCATGCTGGGGGATGATGAGAAGAATACAGCCACCGTGACAGTAAGAGAAAAAACACAATTTACTTCAGTAACACAATGACAACCATGGATTGGTCACATACTGTATACCTTCTTTGTAGTATGCTGAAAACAATGTTGGAAACAATTTAATTAAAGGCATTTTGTACCACCTGTGGTTTTAAAGTAGCTGTTAAAAACAGCCACAATGGACCAGTTGTATTACAGAAAGAGGCTAAAAAATCCCTACTGAAAACAGCACTGACACCCATAACTAAGCTAATAAATGAAAACACAGCATTGGAACACAGCCTTCTCTTTAGTCCAAAAGGGTCATGTCATGACATGACAAAATAACTATGCAGTTAAAAACACAACAACTTCAGCAAGTGTGTAAGTGGGCTTTTTCCAAACCAAAAGTACTAAGTATGTCCCTGGCAACTAATTTTAAAGTTGTTTAAATGAGAAACAAATTTGAGTAGTTGATTAGACGAAAAGAGCGCAAAAAACCTCAGAAAACCTGTAAAACTGAGCTCGCTTTCATTGCATGAAGATGAACTTTGGCCATGCAAATACCATGAGTGTATTTTAGGAGCTATATGAAATGTGCAGCATATTGCATCATGACATCACAAACATATTATCAGATTAGTCTGCAGAGTCTTTCTAACCTTTGCAGTGTTAGCAGCAATGGTTTCTTACCTTATAGTGTTCACACCCTCGGTGAAAAACTTGGTTAAATTCCATTTTATTCTGATATTTTTTTTAAAACTTTAAAGTGCAGCAGAACAGCACTGATTAGCATAGGCATCTGTTTACTCTCCACCTCTGCTTCTATTTACAGATATAGAGGATATGACATCATACATGCTACGTCATGCATGCTTTGCATGAGATTTATTCTCGATATTGGATCTGCTACAATCACTGCTTTGGAAAAATGTGTATTCCCTGACTGGTTGGCAGTGGTTTCCAAAGGTTGCTGTGTCTTCTCAGGTGGAATCAGATTCAAAGTAGGCACAGCTAGTTGCTAGCAGACTGCTTGTTAGCAAACTGCCACAGTTGCCTATAATTTTCCATGTTTGCCTGCAAATAGTGAGTATTTGCAGGCAAATATTGCAACTGTCGGAGTGGTTTTACAACTTGAAAAACTGCTAACATGTTTCATAAGGTTGAACTTTTACTTTGAAGGCAAACGATCTTCATATCTGGTTGCACTTTTCACAGTTTAACTACAGCTCTGAGAGTACCTGGCTATTGTTTGTAGACAAGTCCATCACTTTAATTCAAACTATGGCCACAGCGTCTCTACAAATCATTTCCCCAGTGACTGCGTCCAACCACTAGTCATTTTTTTCCTCAGTACTGGTGATTGCCATATGATTACAGACCAATCTCTAGGCCTGTGTGACTGGGGCTTTATTCACTTGCTCCTACATTGTCACCATGATTGTCACATATCCAAAATAGCAGATAAGTTAATGTCACATGGTTAATGGTCACATGTCTGCAAAACCACAATAGGGAGAGGGTGACCATCACGGCTGCAGCCCAGGTGAGTAGCTTATGGTGTTGCGATATCTTGGATCCGATAACTACCTTTACACATTAACATAACATGTTTAACTGACTAGTATTTCTGACATCGACCAACAATGATAGCAACTTTTGAATGTCTAACCAAACAGTCACGCACATCCCCAATAATAGTACAGTAGTTGAGGTTGGACTCTTTTCTGGACTAAAAAGGTTTGTTATCTTCTTTCTTACAGAGAGGAAGAATGAAATTAAATTACAAGGTGTTACTAGCTGATCAAACGCTAGCATAGCTGTATCATAATAACTTTAGCTCAGTGTAAAAAAAGCCTTTGACTCTGGTACAAAAGCTGATGAACATCAGCTTCTGTAGGAACTGCACATCGTGTGTCTCAATGCTCAATAATCACACACAGTGTGACATTCTTACAAACCACAGTAATGCAAAAATTTAAAAAAAAAATCAATAAATAAAAATATGTACAAAAAAAGAATCAAGGCCTTTAAAATAGTTGCTCTGTGGCTTACTGCCACACTTCAAAAAATCATTACACTATTGCTAATTATATCAAGTGCAATTCATAAGGTCATTTCAACAAATCAAAAATCAATAACGTTTGAATTTGGTTTGGTCAAGTTTGCACTTTACTTGCAGTGAGGGCGTTACTTTCAGCTAAACATTTAAAACATTGATTCGAGAGTTTGAATGTAGATGTGTCAGCTGTTGATGGAACTAATTAGCCTGCTCTGTTTACCTGATGATTTCTTTTGTGGCTAGCTTAGACATAGCAATAATATTCTGATGACAATGGTACAAAACAGTTTATATATAATAATTACCAAATGTTATTGCTGCTCTGTACTGAAAGTCCCAGCCCCTACTGTTTCTGCTGCACAGAGATTCATGCAGTGTGCAGAGACACAAGTGCACGATTGTCACAGCACTGACACCGGTCTCACTACCAACTCCTCACCCAGGCATGCTTGAGTAGGATGTCTTAACGTCAAATTTGAATGCAGTGGCTTTGCGTATACCATTTTTAGCATGCAGAGTTAACATCTTCAGTGGGCAAACCTAGCCCTTCAGAGCGTTCATCCAATTATCCGCACAGTTTCAATGCACGTATTCCCAGTAAACGTTCAAAGTCCGGAGCTTTGCAAATGAAATTCACTTAAAAGAGCTGTGACAAAGACTTGACTAAATCTGCGCCGGCTGGAAGTGTCTTCTCATTTTTCTGTTAAATCAGTTTTCCCGCATTGTTGTACCTGATAAATTCCTGTGCGTCCAGAGTAATGTGGGAATCTTGTTTTTATTTCTGTTACTTATGTTACTGGCATTGTTGTAGCTGACTTTGCCATAGTAGTGACTGCATAATGGCATATTGTGATAGTACTCTGTAATATAGCCACATCATCTTGTTACCCTGTTGCAGCTTTCCTTTCTGCTAATTAAAGCAGAGAATCCCCAACAATGCAATTTATCTTGATTTGTTGTCTATCACTGTGCTGTTGGGGTTTTAGTATATTGAAATGTTTATGTTCCTGCAAGATGAGCAGTAGATGCAGCCATTAGGGGATTTCAGACTCTTCTTTAGCTTGTTCTATTTGTGTATTATAGCCTGTAGTGCACGAATAGCCTATCATCAGTGGAGCCGTAGCTTTCTAAGCTAAGTGTGACTCTTTAATGTTTCCCTAAAGTTAGACTGTACTGTACACTTTTACTGCTTAGATTTAGAGTGCATTACAACTGTAATGCATGATTAATTTGTACTTTTATATTTATCATTGCATAAGCTTAATGTCTTTATGTGTTTAACATTTTTTGCCATTAACAGTAGCCATATTGAAGGAAAAGTATACTACACACAGTCTCCGTGTTTACAGTCTTGATTTACTTCACAGACAACACAACTGCCTATCTATATCTTCAAAAGGCTAAACATTGTATTAAGTCCTTATATAAAGCGTTAAAAAAATCCTTGTAGCTTTATAATATGCTTTATATGAAAAGACGTATTAAGGTATTGTGGAAAAGTCTAGGTGCAGAGGTTTATTGAAACATAAGCAAACATACTTGGAAATACAGTATATAAGCGATAACCCACATAGCAAGCAGGTCTGGCCCGGATCTGGTATCAAGCTGGCTCTGCTGGCTGACTTCTGGCATGATAAGACGTATGTCATCCAGATATGGGCCAGGTCTGGCAATGATGGCACTCTCTATGCAATTGCATGCCATATCTGGCCCGATTATGGTTTGGTTTATGTGGCCCAGGCCCATAGAAAACAGGCCGGGATCCGGCATCAATCTGGCACTTCTGACTGGCTGGTGTTATGGCAGGGTGAATGTCAACCAGATGTGGGCCAGGTCTGGCAATGATGCACTATTTATGTTCCTATTTTCCTATTTTAGCTAGAAGACCCAAATGCCAAGTTGCAATACTATACTGCTATGGTAGCCAACATTTCACAGGTTTGACAGGTTTGTGAGTGTACACTTTATCCAAAACCTAGTGAGAGTTTACTCATCTTTGCCAGTGGGTGGCTGTAGCTCAGGCGGTAGAGCAGGTCATCTACTGATTCAAAGGTTAGTGGTTCGGTCCCCTGGCTCATCCAGTCTGCATGTCAAGAGTGTGAAAGTGTATGAATGTAGTTAGGAAGCACTCAGTTAAGAGAAAGTGTGTGATTGGGTGAATGTGGCATGTTGTATAGAGCACTTTCAGTAATCTGGGAGAGTTGAAGAATCAGTCTGAACAGAGTTTTTTCATGTTACTTTTGCACTATTATGCACATGTTGTTATTACATGGCTTAATTAAGGTACACATTAGGCTGACATCTGGGGCCAGAGCTGAAACTGTTCTGGGCCAGCACAGGGCCAGCAGTGTGTCTGCAACTGGCCCGTGGCTGCACACAACTTACACATGGCCCACATACCACAAAGAATGACAGCCCTTTGGTTGCCCAGACCAGGTTTGCCAGAGATAATCCACACATGGGCCAGCACAGTACCACCAGTGTGTCTGCAACTGGCCTTGTGCTGGCCCATGAATGGGCCACATTTGGCAAACCAGATCTGGGCCACCAAAGGGCCGTCATTCTTTGCAGTATGTGGGCCATGTGTAAGCACATTGTGTGGGCCACGTCTGGGCCATACCAATTTTGCTATGTGGGAAGCTTAAAAGTCAGTATTTTTTATGAGCATCTAATAAAGTCACTGCTTTATTATGGCAGCTGGTGACTTTACTCGTGTCATAACATTAAAAAAAATAATGATTTTTATCAATACAGTCATAATCAGTCATATTTGAGATTTATAATCTTTTTTTTATCAGTGTGATTACCTGACATTTTTCTTTCCACAGGACTCTGCTGTGCCTGTTGGCTTGGGAGAAACAAAGTGAGGTGAGAATTTTTAATAATAATAATAATAATAATAATAATAATAATAATAATAATAATAATAATAATAATAATAACAACAACAACTTAGATTTGTATAGCGCTTTTCAAGAAACCCAAGGACACTTTACACAAGAGTAAAAACACTATTTGCTTGAGGTTGAGGGTTTTGTTGAAGAGGTGAGTTCTGAGAAGCCCAGCCCAATGCACCGTCCAGTGACGTGGCATTGGGAAGATCATATGGGAGAAAGTACCAGAAAGTGGGGGCCGCCACACTGAAGGTTGTGTCCCCAAAGGTATGGAGGTTAGTGCGAGGGACAGAAAGCAGACCCATGGCTGATTTTTATATCTCTCTTCTGTTTTCCACAGTTTGTGCTAAAAAACATAGCAATGACCTGAATAGATTTTCTAGCTTTGGATCATGTAAACCTGGGTGAAATATCACTCTGTGTTTAATCATGCCTCGAATAAAAATGATTACGGAAAAAATTCCACATTTTCAACCGAGCATCCAAACTAAACACCGCTGCTGAAAAACATTCCACTTGACTTGAAACAACACACAGGGGGTTAATTACTGTTTCTTACTCTTTGTTTTTTCTACAGTTACGCACAAGCTTACAATCCCAGCTCTGGTATTCATATTTACTACAGCTGTTAAATATGAATAAATCTCACATCTGATCTTACGTTGTAAAACAGTTTAAACACCATCAAAGTTGCATAAATCCAAAACAAAAAAGCATGTGCGGAGGAAATCTGTGCGCAAAGTTAGTGCCATGAAGCATTAGATGGAATTTGTGCAAACCCTTCTTCTGGGAAAAGGACAGGCGAGGCAGAAATGCGTCAATAATTCAGTCTCACATATCTCATATTTGACCTTACAGAAAAATGAATTCCCTTGTGTGGAAGTGAGTTTGAAGAGAGATGAAAACAGATGCTTGAGAAAAGGTGTAGATGGGGAAAAATAAAATAGCAAAATAAAAAAATAACAAAAAAGAAAAGAACAGCATCAGTATGCGAACCATGAGCTTTCACTCCTCTCTGCTGCATCCTCACTCACGTGTTGATTGATGGGATCACTTAGGCATAAAAAAGAGACAGCTACATCAGACTGGCAAAACATCTCAGCAATAAAGGCTCGTGTGCGTACCTATTGTGAATATATATTACACTAGTAACGTGTGCTAAACTCTCCCGTTCTATTTTTTTAATGAAAAGAATTCAATTTTTAATGTTGACAGCTGCCCTTGGCAGTCCTTGAAGGGTTTTAATAAACCAAAAACTCTAATCTCTTCTTCAATCTTAAACATATTCATCCCTACAATATGCCTTTCAGAAACCATAAACTGCCTCCTGCATGAAAAATGGGGAATAATCCACTCACACAGTGACCAATGTTGTATTGCAAAGTGCCCGTGTATTTTGGAATAGCAAAATCATGTACTGACTACTCATTTGAGGTGCACTTAGCAGTGGCAGTACATTAAAAGTCTTGATTTCCATATTACTGCCATCATTAGTGTTATTTTTGCATAACTTTCTGTCTGTTAAATCAATTAGGGAGGTCTCTAATAACCAGCATGGGTCTGCAGGTAAACTGGTTGAGGGAATCATTTGGAGTGATTAGCAAAGGTGCACAATGTGGTTTCAATGCATTCAGCTTTTATGCCTTAATGGAGACGAGCAAGCGTTGCCATTTTTGGATGTACTGCAGTTTTATTGGACAGTCTTATGCTTGCTTCTGTGTTTTTGTCTACCTGCTGTGATCCACACAGAGAAAGTAAGACTCAATCAGACACAGCAACATTAGCCTGATGACTTATATGTACTGAATCCATTGTGCCCATGACAACCATTGTGAACCGAGCTTTGTCGGACATGCAATGACACAGCCCGCGAATTGTGTTATAGTAGACACAAAGAAAATCCATTTACTTGGTGGGGGCAACTGGAATAAGAGTATTTCACATTTCATTGTGTGAGATAGGCAGCATAATACATCATCTGTGATAAGAAGGTGTTGTTGTGAGTTTCAGCCAGATGGTTGTGTCTTTTTTCTGTCTGGGGAATGCTGTACTTTTATCCTTTGTGTTAGCTTAGCTCCCTGGCGGTAATGCTGCTGTTGGCAAATCTGTATGTACAGTGTCACCTGAAACTGAGTTTTCCATTAGTGATCATACCATCAAACGGAAATCTGGGTATAAAACGAATCCAGAGTTATTTGTAGTAATGAATAGGCAGGCTAGCTGTTTTTCTAGTCTCAGTCTTTATGCTAATGTGGGTTGGTTGGCCAATTGATTATTTGATCTCCCTTTTTTCCAAAACATTCTTGATATTCATTTGCAACGGCGGATACATTCATTGAGGTCCTTCTCCTTCTGTGTTTTGTGTCTCCCACTGGCATGTGTTTGTATATGTGTGCTTACCTCTTTCCAGAGTAGGTGCAGTCACTAGAGGACTTGTGAAAAAGTACAAGTCTTAGCTGATGTCTTCAGCTGGACATGGCCCCGGCCTCAGTTGGGTGGTGGGGGTATGTGGCGAGGTGTGGCGAGGTGTGGCGAGGTGTGGTTCGTTGCGTGGCTGCGGGGGAAGCTGTTGTAGTCGTTGTTGTTGGTGGCGTATGGGCGCGTGGGAACTGAAAAGCTGCAGGTGCGAGTATTGTGGAAACCACAAGAGGAAATAAAGTGTATGTTGACAAGTGTGATAATGTGGTGGGGTCCCTCATTCATGCCACATTTATGTTTTAATGCTCTTAGTACTGCTGTTTATTTCTAACATGACAGTTCCATGTTAGAGCTCTGCAACATTAAACTGATACATTTAAACATTAAAGGTTGCTGTCAGCCTAATAAAGGATTTTTTATTCTGGCGATTAAACAGGCATTGTTGGTGATAGGCTACAAATGTAACTAATCAGTTTTCTAATCTGTGTTCCAGTGTCTGTAAGTCCAACAGTGTAACTCATCAGCATTTGGACTAAGTGTACTTGTATACATGCACACTGCAGTGATAATGTGCTGCACAGTTTACTGTAAGTGGGCTTCATTCAGTAACGTTAGCTTTACTGATCGCTTATATAAAAGTTATTTCTTCAGGAGAGAATCTATATCAGACTTAGAGGAAAGCAAATAAAAGAATCATGATTTTAAACTGAAGCTCTTCAGCCAGACAGTAAGACCCACTTCACCAAACCTCTCTGGTGCCTTATTGCTTCATTTTATGAACCTCAATAGTGGCGGCTACAGTAGATATATATACAAAAATGTCTACTCCTTAGTCTGCCAAGCTCTAGGTTCCAAAATGCATAATGATGCAAATAATCATAAATATGGCACTGCATGTCCATGTTTTATGCACTAAAAGTTAGTTAGTATGTTGATACCTGAAGCCCGTGCCACCTTCTCTATTTTCAACCCCAAACAGAGCTGCTTGTTTGTTTTTTGTTTCAAAAATGGCTCTTGTCTAGAAAGTTCATGAAACCAAACAATTTTGAAGCAGTTTTGCTTGTTTTATCATATAGCTATATAGAAACCACCTTCAGCAAACACATACTGCAACAAAAATGTACTACATGCACAGGATGGTTCACTTGTGCATATACCAGTTCTGGACTATTTAAGAGAGCATTCTCAGACTATACAATACTTTTGTTTATTTGGCTCCGTGGCATCGTGCTGATACTTTCAGTGTTAGTGGCAGACAGAAGCAGGCTTTACATTTTTAAAACATGTCCTTTGGCTGTAATCCTTATTAAGCTGCATAGCATAACCATGACATTTAATACTCAGTAATAAACAGCTTTAAAATACCTACAGAGAGGCCAGTTTAAAAAGAATATTGACATGTTTTTGAACAAGAATCAATACAGCTCTGGGTCTTGGTGTAAAGCAGCAGAGATTATTTGGGTTTTCAACACATTTTCAGTTGCAACCATCTATCTTAGTCCACAAGTAGCTGTGAAAGGACACTTGATATCTGCAGTGTTTAGCGGAAAAGGGAAAGAATAAATGGTTTATGAACCATTGACCTCTCACAGACTGGCCTCTACACTGTGACTCAGATCTACAGTCTCTCTATAAAGCCCTTTTCACATCTCATAGAATGAAGGGAAGACCACAGGGAAAAACTACACACTTCAAATATGGTCTATAGAGTCAGAAAAAGAGGGGAAAGGGAAAAACTTTCTCTTTTAAAATACATTTTATTATGTAGAAACCAAAGACAAAATGTACATTATTAACATCATAATGGTAATCACAGACTGACGTTAATGAAGCTTGAGTTCTTTCAGAGAGTCGACTTCACACATTAGAAATGCTAATATCTTGTTCTAGTGTTGCAGTCAGCAGGTATAAAACAACACAACATGTTAACATCAAGAAAAACAATGCTATGATACAAACATAAAAAAGACTAGATTTCTGCATTCAGAATGAACCTCTATAAACAAATCCACCTACCCACACCCACTCGCACATATGGGCATGTTAATGTAGTTTCAGTAAGAGCTTTAGGCCTAATTCTAATGGGATGTGTAGCAGGATTCACAAAACAACTGTACTTCACTCTGAGAATTAACTTTGTAATATACTACACAAAACATAGACGAAACACGAAAAGTAAAGCGTAACGAACGAAATTAGAATAAAGCAGACACTGTGTGCTGCATCGTTTCAGCCTCTTTTTAGTGTAACTAAACTTTTCTGACGAGGTTACCCACCTAGAGTTATCCTTAAAGGGTTGATTTTGAGACAGAAAGCTGTGGTTCATGTGTTATTTCCCCTTCAATCGTCAGTCTTCTTAACCCATCACGAGTGTCATACAGTCAATCAAGAAGCTCTCTCAGAGGCCACTTGTGAACCAGGCTCCCCCAGAAATTACTGACTGACAATCTCCCCTCTTTAAAAGGCCAGATAATAATCTGATGCTTCAAATCACTGCACCAAGGTGATTTCCATTATTGTCTTTAATTAAAAGTCCATCAACATATTGTTTCATGCCAGAGCATAATAATGACTCCTTAACAATGGATCTCATAGGCAACCTGTGATCCGAACAGGAGACTCTGACTGAGGAAGAGCTCTTCTGGGTCTGTTGTTAGGGGCCCCTCTCCCCCATCCGCTGGGTTTCTGCGTAGTCCCAATCCCCCCGATCGTGTCAGAGTCTGAACCATTTCGTGATCGAGGAGAGCCTCCTTCATGCCCTTCTGTTGGACAAACCCGCTCATCATGGGACATGCAGACGAAGTGGAACCCAGGACCGGCTTGGCTCGGTTGAGTACGTACATCTCGTGGCCATGGTCATCGCGGTACTCCTCCAGCTGCGCAAAGGTGGTGGGTCCATCAGAGTAGTCGTTCACATAGAGGATGCTCTCTTCCTTGCTCGTGCAATAGGAGCCAGTGTCATCTTTCTGATACTGCTGGTGACGAGTGTAGATCATAATCAAGAGGAGAACAGCAGTGAGTGCCAGCAAGGAGATGCCAACAGCAATAGCAGTCTGTGTGGCAGGGCCCAGGGCATTAAAGTCCATGCTGTCTTGCTCATACAGAGGCTCCTGGCTAACATCCACAACCTCAGGCTGGTAAAAGGAGTTGGACGAAGATGAAACATAGGAGTGAGTGTTCAAACGAGGCCAAAACTGAGATGAATAGGAGGAAGAAGACATGTTGACTGCTAGGTGGAAAGTAACCCTAGCCACACCACCAGGGTTCCAGGCCTCGCATTCGTAGCGCCCAGCATGTGCTACGGTGACATTGCTGAGAAACAGCATGCCGCTGCCCATGTCTGGATCAAAGCTGTCCCTCTCACCACCTTCCTCAGTTCCACGTACAGGCCCGTGGATTGCTCCAACACCTCCCACCTTGATCCCCCCACTGCTTGGTAAGGCTGTCACCGCTCCACCGGCCCCAGGCCTAAACAGCTCCCCATTGGGTCCCAGCTCTTGAACCAGGCCTCGAGGTGACAACTGTGGTTTACCATGGGAGGCTTTTTTCCAAGTCACTTGAGGCTGAGGGTATCCCGAGGCCTGGCAGGAGACTCGAAGACTCTCTCCTAGGCGAACGGTCAGGTGGCTTGGCTCGAGCTGCACTACTGGAGGGATGCAGACCAGACTGTTTGGAGGTACCTCCACCAGGCTGAGGTGGGAGAGGCGAGGAGGTTCAGAGCACATTAGCCGACGCTGCTCTGCAGAACTCAAGAGACGCTGTCCGTCTTCGCTTATCCAGGTTTTCAGCCAGCCAAGAGCGCAATCACAGCGCCATGGGTTCTCTATAGGGGAATGAAAGAAAGCAGTTAAGGAAACAGACATAAACGGAACGCAGTTTTCAAGGTCAAAATTAACCTAGCATAAATCTGATAGCATGGTGGAAAGTAACCCTGGCCACCTGCATGATCTACTGAAGTGGATTTGTTAAATATATTTTTTTGTTCATGTAATATCAACTTTCTAATTCAATTCAGTTAATCTATCCATCAATTCTCTTCCACTTATCCAATCAGGGTCAAGGGGGGCTGGAACCTATCCCAGCTGCTGTAGAGTGAGAGGCGGGGTACACCCTGGACGGGTTGCCAGCCTGTCGCAGGGCTACCACAGAGAGACAGATAACCATTTGCACTCACATTTACACCTGTGGGCAATTTAGATTTACCAAGATTTCAAACCCAGGACATAAGAAACTTCCAGCAGAACCAGGCTCTGCCGTGACCAGTTGAGGATAATGGGAGTGAGACAGGACAAAAAACATATTGTGGTGCTGTGGAGTTCTTTTGAGCCCACCGCAAGACCATGGGCCTTAGTAATCAAGACTAAATCATTGTTCATGTTTATAGTCACAGAGACATCATAGAGCTGTTTAAATAATAACAAAAACAGACTGTGTACATTTTTTACACTCTTTGGGACATATAGACAGTGACAAAAATGTCAAACTTGGAGAGAAGTTCACTCTTTGAATCCATTAATGCCTCTGTCATTAAATGTAATGAGTGTGAAGTTGGGATTGTTGCTTTCTTGGAAGTTACAGTAAGGGTCAGTCCAACTTTAGAAAAGTGTGGGAGGAGGGATTACCAGATTTTATCTGAGTAAACAGGCTCCTCCACATGAGGTCCCATTAATTAGCTGTTTTGTTAATTTAGTTGGCTTTTTCCTCTGGTTTTAATTCTCGGAAGTCTGCCTGCTGTGACCCGCTGTTATAATTTCATTGGTAGAGTGTGAATTTCAGTGGTTGGAAATACATTATTGCAGGGGTGTGAGTTATTCGGAAGTGTGGAAAGAGAGAAGTTTTTCAAGGCACCTTGAATTAAAATCAGTGTTGGATGATTCTATCATATTATAGTAACACTTAATATAATCTAGGAATTCTACCCACCTGTAACACGGAGCACCTGCAGACTGACAAGCGGTTTGAGTGATGAAGCTCCCAGGGTGCGGAGGTGATTCCTGCTGAGGTCCAGCAAGGCCAGAGACGACAATCCAGACAAGGCTTGCTCAGCTAGCAGCTCAATGCTGTTTTCTTGCAAGTGGAGTTCCTGCAGACGCTGCAGACAGCAAAAATGGCACAAAGCAGGGGAAGCAGAGGTAAGTATAAAATGTGCAAGTTCATAAGGGATAGAATTATCCAGTATAGTGACAGGAGGGTGTCTCAGCTCCACCTGAGTCAGTCTGTACTGTATTACCACATGCTAGGGATTAAGGAGACATCAGTCACGAATAAGACTTAGGCTACGTTCCCACTGCAGCTCTTAATGTTCAATTCTGATTTTTTGATCAAATCCAATTTTTTTGTCTGCTTGTTCACACTACAAATAAAATGCGACAGCAAATGCGCTCTAGTGTTAACCCTCAAAGCGGCCCGCATGTGCAAAAGAAGACGTCACACACAACTCGCTCTGTTTAGACCCAGACCAAACAGTATTGTTTGACTGATGGCCCTTAATATAAAGACTTGTTTCGGACTTTACGTTTCCCAATTTTGCTTTAAGTTATAAAGTTATTTTGTTATTTACATATGGCCCAATAATTATCCTTATTGCTGTTTTTTGAGGAGCGGTGCTTCAAAGGATAGTTGCAGATTTCTGTCAGAATCTGCAGATTATACAGTACAAATAAAATGTTCACGTTTCTCCAACGTTGTCTTCCCAACAGTTTCACTGGATGGCCAGGAAGCGTTCGCGATGTCTTCTTGAGCGCTTCTCCGGCGCTGATAATTGGCGTCTGGATTTAATGCAACATGACCATTCAAACAGCAGTCGCTTTCTAAAACATCAGATATGTATCGGATTCAGTACCACATACGAAAGTGACCCAGGTCGGATTTGAAAATATCGGATTTGTGCCGTTCACACTGTCATACCATGATTGGATATGGGTCACATAGGGTCAAAAAAGTCAGATTTGATGCGCTTTCGCCTGCAGTGTGAACGTAGCGTTAAATTTGAAGACATCATTCTGTAAAAACATTCTATATTTGTTTCCTAGAACACCTATTTCAAAGTTTGCATTAATTATTTCCAACTAATACATTCGGGCTGACACAACCTAACCTGTAGTCCTCTGAAGGTGTGGTCCTGGACTCGAGTGATCTGGTTGCCGGCGAGATACAGGATCCTTAGGTGCTCCAGACCCCGAAACATATCAGAGGTAACCAGGTGGATGAGGTTACCATTAAGGGCCAGCTCCAGCAGCTGCCCCTGCCCGAGAAAAGCCCCGGGCTCCAGGGCTGAGATGCTGTTGTTCTGCAGGTATAGATAATGGAGGCTGCCAAGGCGAGTCAGGTCCTGAAGACGGATCTGCACTATCGCGTTGTCCTGGAGGAAAATGGTCTTTATGGACGACAGGGTAAATGAAATTAGCAGAGTGATCACACATTGATTACATTAGGGAAACAGAAGATAGGATGTGAGGTTTCATCTGAGGTTTGTTTTGTACAAGAAAATGAGTG
Source organism: Rhamphochromis sp. 'chilingali' (assembly GCF_963969265.1). Taxonomy (NCBI): domain Eukaryota; kingdom Metazoa; phylum Chordata; class Actinopteri; order Cichliformes; family Cichlidae; genus Rhamphochromis; species Rhamphochromis sp. 'chilingali'. The sequence goes on along the minus strand of NC_137943.1, from coordinate 7,379,975 downwards.
TGGCTTATAGCTGTGCTGCACTCAGCGGGTAGAAATTAACCACACAATGGATTAAACCAGAAACAGATCCACCTTGAAACACTGTCTCACTGGGCTGTGCATGTTAAATGTAGTCATGTGTGGTGTTCCATATACCGCAGAATGAACTAGTTCACAGTTATGATAATCTTACTAATTCTAATGATGTCTGTATGCTCTAAACCTATCATCGGTAATCATTGTTCATCTGATCTTTCTCAAATCTGGCATATGTGTTGCTGAGAATCCAAATAACATCCAAAGTATGTAAGCTTCAGATAGGTTTGGCTGAGTGGTTCTCATATCAGCTCACTTGTCTGCGATCCTACTCTCCCAATAGGATCCATCACTAATTTCAAGTCATAATGAATACAACATGATTTTAATTGAGTAAAATGTGTTGACTTAACAAACCGGAACTTTGACCCTGAGAGATCTGCACTCCACTGTGAGGCTGGAACAGCGACAGCCGGAGGGACAACCCAGAGACGGCTGAGGGTATGCTTTACTATGTTACTGAAAAGTTTCGAGCCTCTGTTTCTGAACCAGATCTGCCCCTTTGCCCTACACGTTCAGTTTCAAAACACCGGGTGAAGACATAGACATTCAAAATCAGGCTTCATATTGAGCCTCCACAATGAGTGATGTCACAGTGGCTAGGTCCATCTTTTATTTACATCTTTTAGCTGCAGCCAACAATCTGCCTGTTCTGCAGAGCCCCACTTTGAGCCGGCACAGTGACACCCACGCACATTCTGCGAGTGCAACCTTCTTGTTGTCAGTATATGATTACCTGCATGTGATGTGTTTAGGGGCCATCTGTAAATTGAGAAGGACATGGGTTATATTCTGCCTGAATGAGCACTGTGGTAGTAATGGTAGTTGGTTGCGTTTCACGTGTCTTAGTCAGAAATCACAGGTCTTTTAAGTCAGCATATCCCCAAAAAAGAACATTAGACTGAGTTTTTTTATGAGACGTGCTTTCTGCGTTGGATCTGGCATGCACAGTTTTGCAGCTTGATTGGTAATATGCATTCATCTGTGACGCTTCCTTGGAAGAAAACACGGGGGCCACGAGGTAAAGTGTGATGGACGAGATAGACCTGCTGATTGAGGTTAATGGAACAATTTATGCAGGGCATGCTTTACATTAATATTCATGAGCTGCAGTGATGTTGGGGGGGGGGGGGGGGGGGGTTGAACCCAAGAGGAAAAAAAACCACGGCATAATGTTAAACATCTTCGCAACAGATGATCAGAGCTGTGCAAGAGTCGCGCTCTGAGCAAGAATGAATAATTACACAGCCAACAGCGCAGCCCTTCCCTCAGGCTTACATCAAAGAGGGTCACGGTGAATTGATTAACCACAATCATTTCAGGGTAATAAGAATGGATCAGAGAGGAAGTCAACTGAAAACCTCTGGTGTGCATGTGTGTGTGTTTGGATGGGGCGGGGGCACGGGCAACTAGTGCTCTAACATACAGTCCAACTGACCTCGGTGACAGACGGGATGCCCTGTGGGATTTCTTTGACCCCGAGAGATCCGCATTCCACTGTGAGGCTGTAGCAGCGACAGCCGGAGGGACAGCCCAGGGACGGCTGCGGGATGAGGACTAGGATGATCAGGATTAGTCTGGAGAACCACAAGAGGCCCATGACGGCTTTACAGTAGGTCTTCAGAGGCAGAACCTGAAAAGATGGGAAAAAAGGGGAAAACATTTCTCTCTTCTTGGTTAATGCACTTTATTCTCAAAGCGGAGACTGACAGCAGCTCCAGATGTGCTGTTAAAGCATATAACTGTGAAATGGCAAGGGAGGATTGACAAGAAAGCAAGCAAAAACAAGCGTATCTCTTCATCCCCAGCTATTATCCATTCAACTGTGTCTATTCTGCGGGACTGCAGCAGCTTCTATTATAGGCTTCAATTAATTAAAGATGTGATAAAAGATGTTCAGGTTGCCTCAAGGACCTCTCTCTTGTCTGCTTAATGCATGCACAAACACACTCTCCCTCATTTTCGGTCTCTTTCTTTGTCTTACAATCACGCACACACACAAATGTGTAGCAAAGAGTCACGGTCTCTGTTTTGAACTCTGTAATCTCAGAAAGCACATTTACCTCCTCAAAGCAACTCTCCAGTGGTAACCAGCTCTAATCATCTGATCAAAACCATCAGCATCGGCTGCTCGCTGCACCTTACAGCAACGTCTTGCTTTGATATAAACCCATCGCAGAGCAACTCATCCATGCACTTCTTTTTTTCCGCCCGTTTTGTTTTTTTTTTTCTTTTTTTTTTTTGCATCTATACGGTCCAGAAGGGATTTATTGTTCTGCTTGGTTGCTCACATCAAAACTCAATGCTGGCCGGCAGTGTTCAAAATAGTTAATCTGCAGCAGGTCACACGAGGATACCGGAGGGCTGGAGATGTAATATGCACTGAAATGTCACACTGAGCCTGTCATTCTGTCCCCGTGACAGCAGGTTGATTTACCGTGCTTTACTGTGCCACCTGCCTCGTCCTGGAGCAGCTTCTTCCAGCAGAGAAGACGATGTCTCATTGATCCAATCTAAAATCTCACATTGTTAGAAAACATTCGCTCGTACCCCGGCCCCCGTTAAGCTTGTCTAACTTGTGAAAAATCCTAGTTTACTTAAAGAGTCTCCCGGACAGATAACTGATAGTATTTGCATCTTGCTCGGAACGATCTGAAGATCGTTTAGTCTATTAATCATCAGAATGCACACAGCTCTCATTAAAGCTAAATGATGAAAGGGTCCTGTGCCTGAAATAAACTGTGACTGATAAATATTTCATTTGCCGGGTGTTTGAACTCTTCTGTCGGACCGATATCAAGCCTGTCCACGCCATAGGCAGCGTTATAATCCAGACGAAATGCCTAAGCGTAAAAGTACTGGGATTGCTGTTTCAGTGTAATTCTCAGTGCGGTCACGCTGCAGTATTAAGCAAATACGAAATAAAACTGGATTATTTTTTTTTTAACATTGTGTGTTTCATTTAGAGCACATTTGCAAGGGTAGCCAGCTTGATTAATACAATGTGACCTACATAAGCTTTTCAATCGTCTCCTCTCACCAAAAAAACACTTATTAACAAAAGCATGCCATTTCCTCTCTGGAGCTCGCCAAACAAGCATGCAGAGAAATTAGGTATTTCTATTGTTGGGAAGAGAAAGCACAAAAATTGAATTCTGAATTAGGCCTTGGTCTGTCATTGAGCCTTTGTTACTTCTCACAGTGAGATGACTTCTAAATAGCTTTGACTTAACTTGAAAAGTGTCAGAAGGGGAACCGGAGAGGAAGACGCCTGCCCTCGGCTAAGAATACACTCAGAACAGGGTGCACAGTCAGATATTTGTTGTTAGAACATGAGCCCAACATCAATGCAAACGACGCACTGTCAGAATACAGCTCGTGCATTTCTCTCCTTGCTTCCAGGGCTGCTCAGTTTTTTAAAAACCGCACGCATACAGAGTCTGGATGGCCCACACACAAAGGGTACCCATGGAGTCATCAGGTTCTGCAAACTGAAAAGACTCAGTGACAAAAATAACACAACGGGCGGGGGCAGGCTTCTTTAAATAATGCTGCTGACACTTGTTTTGCAGTACAATGTATACTCCACTTTTTCTAGATTCAGCAGAGACTTGACTTTTATCTTTTGTTTTGCTGATGTGGGATTTTAGTGGTAAGAGGTCAATTTGTTCATTTCTGTCTCGGTAATCCCTCGCGGAACACGCGGTAATCTGCACAATCAGATGCTTGTTAGCTAAGCCTCTGTCTGTGCTGTCCACGTTTTTGTGGAGGGAGGCGCTTTGTTCGGCATAAAAAAAAAACGAGGTCAGCAATATATCTTTATTGACCACGTGGGAAAGTGTACATAAGATGATTAAGGCTTGTTGGTTTGTAGAGCGAGCCAAGAGTCAGGGAGAGAGCGGCCGCAGAGACCTGCCAGGGCAGATGTCAGTCAACAAATGCCAAAGGAAATCTAATAAACCTGGCATCACACAAAGCCCTGCTCAGCATTCACCAGCAGCTCCTAACGTCCGCCCACGCACATCTCTGCAAACATTATTTTGCACTGGACTTGTTTATTTGGGCATTTCTGAATTACAAATGTCTCTTTTGCTCTTGACACAGTGATCTGTTTCTGCAAACAAAATCATCACCCACTGGTGAACAGTTACATTCTGGCTGACCAAACACTCACAGCGCCGACAGCTCGCTCTTGTTTTTGCCAAGAAGGGTAGGTGTTGATATGTCAGAGGTGCAGCAGACTAGCCAGAGTGCTGGAGGCGGGAATCAAAGTTCACATTCCCACGTTGCCATCGGTGCAGGTCGGCCTCATCCGTTGTTATGGTAACTCTCGCAATCAGGGAAGTTTCTGCTTGCAGGGCCTGAAGGCCAGCCACAGTTCCTGTGAGCTGCTGTTAGGCAAACAACTCTGCAGAAATAGAAGCTGTCATTTCCAGGGGAAAATTGCTCACAGGCACTTGAGCTATGTGATGACCCAGAGCTAAATTGTAAATTCTCTCTCTCACTCTCTTTTTTTGGTTCTGAATCTCTTTCTCTTTTTCCAGCTTCAACTTTTCCCTCCCTCTTTCTCTCCTTGTTCCCTTCACAGTTTCCTTGAAAAGCCGCCATCATTTTCCCTTTCCATAGTCTCTGACCTCTCTCTTTTCTCATCGCCTGTCCTTCAGCTCTGACTGACAGGTGCTAAATCATTTGTCTCCGAGCATCCTTTTGTCCACAAATAAACCGAGGGCCAAGGCTCCGGCAGTGCACTGTGGCACTAACCCAAGAGTAACACACTGACTTTGAGAGATAGTCTTGTTGGTGCGCACCAAAATGCACAAACACACACAGGAGCGCTCATGAACATGCAAAGCACGCCTACAATACAACACTCATATACAAGCACCAGCCACCAACGTTCAGGGACACACACTCTTGACTGGCAGACGCACACACACATAGAGGAAGACGCTCATATGCTTATGCGCTCGCACATCTTGTCTACAACCAGCAGCAGCTATCATCATTCACAGACACAGACAAGTCAAACACTCACATATTTTTGTGTCAGCGGTAAAGGAAGCTCTGCTCAGTTAATAAGTCTGCATTGATTTCTTTATTTTTCCACTATTACTCCGTCCAGTTGGGCTCTGCAACCATTGATTTTCACCGTGAAAGCAGTGGGGAGGGGAGCTGGCATTTGTGAATGTCTGTGTTGAGGAGAAACAGAGTAAATGACTGCATGTTGCTTATTGCTGGGTTACTTGTGTGTGTGTGTGCCTGTCTGTGTGTGTCTAGCTCACTGTCAGGTTGCCTCGAGCCAAATCACCCTCTGAGCAGCAGCAGCACTCCGCCACCACTCCCAGAGGAGCATTTACTCTAAAACCTTCACTCCCTCTCCGCGTACTAAGACAAACTCGATAAATCTTTGCTATTTAAGAGTTCACATGATAAACTGCTGTGACACGTCTGTCTGTGACGTGGAGGCTGTTGTTGCTAATGTAAGCTGGCAAGCAGATAGACTCTGAAGGTATTGACATATTCTGCACGGAGCCTCGAATAAACCCACAAACTCTGATTTTGTTTTGAGGTTCATGCGACGCTTTATACAGGCTGCTGCTCTGGCTGAAACTGCAACCATGAGCGGAGCAATTTAGAAATATCAGCGTACGGTGTCTCTCGCAGGCTCAACAAGTCTGTGTGCTGGAATCCTTGCAAGTCAGTTTGATTTGCGACTGATAATTGAGAACTAAAAGCACAGCGGCGACTGCAGCGCTGCATAATCAATATTCCATTCCATTTTCTACATAAGATTTATTTTTATGCCTTCGTGGTCCGGGAAGGGTGGCTGAAACATCACGTCATAATTGCTCACAGCTCAGGAGAAGGTTTTCGACCCGTTTTAGCCTTGCGACTTGTTTTCTGTTGCTCCATGCCTTCTTTTTCGTTTTTTTCTCCCCCAAATCTGGTTAGTATGATGAAATACAAGCAACACTGCAAAAGCAGTGTGTCAGAAAATGTCTGACATAAAAATAAGGCTGCTGCTATATCACATGTATATCTTATTATATATGAATAGAACAAACTAATGTGGCCAAAAATGTAACAAGTTTAAATTCATAGTTTTTTAAAATGCATTTTAAACCTTTTTTCTAGGGTGTGCTTTTGCTTCTGTTTTGCTATTTTAGACAATTAAATTGTACTCAGACAACAGGTGTAGAGTGCGACCCTAACTGACAAAGTATACACAGCTAACAATTCAAAGGAAACCAGACAAAGTAATAAATCAGTCATTGTATTTGTACCACCATGAAGGTGCTGTACACAGTCCACTATATACTGTATACTGACCATGGATGGATTTAATGCAAAGCAAAAGCATTTCATTTTCACTAACCAAGAACCTTTTATAAAAGAATACAGAGCATGAAACTGCTGCCCACTTACTAACAGACTACATGATTATAATAAGAGGCAAACACACATACATCAGTCTGGGAACCTCACTAACTAGCCTCTGGGAGGAGGAGCCAAATTTCCAGATCTTCTGCTTTAGCCACGATATCAGTATATCCAGGTCTATGCTTGCTATTTGATGGATTGGTGATGGATTACCTGCTCAAACATGATTGGTTAAGTCAGATTCAGACCACAAATACAATGCAGACAGTTTCAGTTAGCAAAACTTTGGCCCATTGTCTTCCGTTTCTTCCGATTCAAAATCAAATCAAATCAAATCAAATCACTTTTATTGTCACATCACATGTGCAGGTACATTGGTACAGCACATGTGAGTGAAATTCTTGTGTGCGAGCTTCACAAGCAACAGAGTTGTGCAAAATACAAAAATGTAAACAAGCAAAATACAAATGTGGAGACACTTGCTTGTAGACGCTGCACAAACAGTGAACACCATGTTTAAATCTCTTACAAATTTTCTAACAAGCTCCAAAGTTACAGCACTTTGTAATAACCAACATTAGTATATGTGTGTGTAAGCAGATGGACGTTGTCTGGACGGCCTTAATACTTGTTTTTAAAAAAACAGGTGGGCTGTCAGTGACATAAATCACCACACTGTTAACCTGAACGCCATGTTTCGTGTTCTTTTTTCACTAACAGCTGAGCTTTGTTTTCACTTTGAGTTGACTAGCTTTTAGGTTAGGAGTCGGCACCTGCTTTGGTTTAAGCTACAATGATTAGACAAGTGCAGCAACTGTATCACAGCCGCCTTTATCATTTATGGCACAGATTCAACATTCCCCAGAGATTTTGGTCCACATTGATGTAATAGCATCACACAGTTGCTGCAGATTTGTCAGCTGCATATCCATTATGCAAATCCCCTCTTCCACCATATCTGGGGATTGTAGAGACCATCTGACCTCATTGTCATGTTCAAGAAACCATTCGGTATAAGATGATCTGAGCTTTATGACACGATGTGTTATCCTGCTGGAAGCAGCCATCAGGAGATGGGTACACTGTGGTCAATACTCGGGTAGGTTACGGTGTTTAAATAATGTTCAAAGTGTGCCAATAAAATATGCTCAACAGCATTACAGCAGCAGCAGCAGCCTGAATCATTAACATAAGGGAGGATCGATCCATGCTTTCACTTTGTTTATGCCCAGTTCTGACCCTACCATCTGGATGAGAAACAGACTCATCAGATCTAGCAACATTTTTCCAATCTTCTGTTGTTTACTTTCAGTGGCCCCATGCGAATAGTAGCCTCAGTTTCCTGTTGTCAGCTCACAGGAGTGGCACCTGGAGTGATCCTCTACTGCTCTAGCCCCGCTGCTTCAAGTTGTGGCTTCAGAGATGCTCTTCTGCCACCTTAGTTGTTACAGGTGGTTATTTGAGTTGCTGTTGCCTTCCTGTCTGCTCCAAGCAGTCTGGCCATTCTCCTCTGACCTCCGGTTTCAACAAGACATTTTGGTTCAGCGAATTGCCACTCGCTGGATATTTTCTCTTTGTTCGACCGTTCTGTGTAAACCCTAGAGATGGTTGTGCAGGAAAATCTCAGCAGTTTCTAAAGTACTCAGACCAGCCCCCGTGGCTTTCACAACACCACTATAATGGTCACTTAAATCACCCCTCTTCCCCACTCTAATGCTCGGCTTGAACTTCAGCAGATCGTCTTGATCATATCTGCATTCCTAAATGTGCTGAGCGGCCAAAACTGAGTGGGTACTTAGAGCGAGCTGTTTCTTGTATCCAGTCCTTATGATAAGCCAAACTAACTTTGGCTCTAACTTCATCTTTACAGCATGGTGTCAGTCTTCCTGCCTGAAGAAATTATAGTTAAGTGCAAATTTTGAGAGAACAATAAACATAAATGAGCCAATTGTGTGTTTGTGTATGCGTGCCTCAATTACTCACTTAGTAAACACTGCTGGCAGCAGGCTGTGTCACCTTTTCGAACACAACGTCACACATACGCATGTGCTCTCTCACAACTTTTTTCCATTTTCACAGACATTTTCCTCCAGCCTCTCTCTGTCGCACACTGTCCATTCTAATTGTCAAGCTTGGTGGATGCGATCAGTCCTAGCCGTTTCTCTCACAGTAGCCGCATCTGACAGGCTGCCTAATTTGCCCCAGATTAAAATAAGCAGTTTGACTGATTGATTTATTTTAATATTTATATACATTTTGGTCCGTTTTCATCAGTCGGGCTTCAAACCTCTTGTTTTTCTGCTGTGCCCAGTACGACACTGACAAACACCACTCACGTTTGAAGGTTTAAGGATGGATGAGATCAGACAAGTTTGAAGGCAAATGCTGGGAAGACAGATCATCCTGTATGGCAAAGCAGAACAATCCCTTCCATTCTTATATTTCCCTGGATTTGACAGAAGCATTAACTTGAATGGATTTTCTTTTTCTATGCGACTGTTTTCTTTTAAGCGGCTGCCCCCCCACCCCCTCCCCCATTGTTCTGGATGGACGAATCTGAATTGTAAATATTGTTTATAGCAGTCGAGTTGAAAGTGCAGGTATTACTCAAGCAGCAGTGAAACTGTGTGTGAAAGCGTATGTGTCCAGAAATGAAATGAAATGCTCCGATAATGATTGCTTATCATCCATCTATATTGCACTTCTGTAATACTTGGGTGTGCAGTGGTTGTCTGCGGTAGGAGCCACTGAATCCTCATAAATTATGTTTCTTTGTTGCCATGGAAGTGACAGCATCTGCTGACTCCAAGTAATGGATGTCAGGTGTGTGTCAAATTGCACTCTGACACCTAGCCTATACTGTGGTTATCTGTACAGTCTGGCATACAGGCAGGAATTAATGAAACTTTAACAGAATCTGCTTCTTTTTTTTTCTCATGAATTTCTTATTTCAGCTGATCTTTGCCATCTGCCCGTATCAAGTCAGGCCAGAATTGAGGGTACTATACAATTACAGCCATGAGACATTTCAGTCATCATTGTCTGGCAGACAGTAGCCAATGAAAAATTAAACATCTCTGCAGCCGTAAGAAGTCAACTTGTCTGTACGGATATGTCCACGGAAGACAGATTCCCCACCCTCAGAGTTAAACAAACGAGGTCCTATCTAGGGTGGGGGGGGGGGGGGGGGGGGGGGGGGGGGGTTGCTGTTTGGCTCCACACCGCTTCATGTGCAGAATAGCAATTAAGCAGAGGCAAGCACATTACAACTCTTGACATTAGGGAAGAGAGACGTCTAAAATTCCAAATAAGAAAGCAGGGTGGTCTTCCTGTAGGGTTACACTACTGCATGCTAATCATATATCACTCTTGGTCCCTCACTTTAAAATATCTCCAATAGCAGCAGCAGCTCGTCAGATAATCTGGATATGCTGCAGCTCTGTCTGCAGTGACATTAGTGTAAGTTGTCTGAAAGGTATTCTACAGTCTAAGAGAACTGTTTAAGCATCGTAGCGCTGACACATGAGGACACAAAGTACAAAGTTCCAAATCACTGCTGTGACCGGATTGCTAATTAATCACGCCTGGAGTTCTGTGTCAAGACAAACAGCAAGAACCTTTGACAGCTGGTCAAACAGTGATGACCCAGTTTATCCGGCAGACCCAGTGCAGTGAGATACAACCGCTCTGCAGCGGAACCCAGAATATCATCATTCCTCAAGTTTTTTTCTTTTCTTTTCTCTTTGACAGGTGTTGATTCTGTTTCATGGCGGCTGCCTTTTGTGCTGCTGTTGAGCTGTATAGGTCATTATTTATTTATGTGCACTCACTGGCCCATTTGTTAGGTACACCTGCAAAGTATAATGCTTTGCAATGCAATAACCCTGTTATAGTAGTCATGTATACAAAGGTGAGTTTTGAGTGATGCGTGTGTCAGTACGGAATTGGACTTGCAGTATTTGTACTCGATATGTGTGTTATATGTGTTGTATACCAGGAGGTATTTACATTTTTTGTCCGTCTCATGTACAATCATTGTAACAAAAAAGACAAACAAACAAAAATCTGGCATCTTGCAAGGAGAAGTGAGCAGATGCACCAGATTGATTTGAACTACACAAGCATACACAGCAATAACAAGTGATTTAGCACACACACAGTTAGACAGACTTTCCAAGTCAGGACTTTACACTAGGCTGCTGAATTTGAAGTCTGTAGGGCGTGTTACTACCCCCCCCCCCCCCCCCCCCCCACACACACACACACACACACACACTCACAAAAATAATACAAAGACCAGGTTAGATACTGCTGTAGTATTAACACTATACAGAAACGAAAGGGTCTTATTTTTTTTTCACTTCAATTAACATATTCTAGGAACGGTTATATGTCACCTATAAGTTTAAGTAACACGTACTCACAGACAGGGGGAAAAACAACAACAACAAAATCCCCAAAAAGGAATAAAAATATTAAAAATGGTGTTCTCCCCAGCTTCAACTATGAGATGATAATAATAACATTTCCCAAAACAAGCCACCTCTTCTGTTTTACTCCCTTTCTGGTATCTGTGTGAGTGGGCTGCACAGTTTTCTGTTACTTCAACACAGAAAAGGAAAAAACAAACAAACAAACAAACAAACAAACAAAATCAACCAATGTGGATTTAAATCAAACGTCAAACGGGGTCGCTAACAACCGGCAGTATGAGATACCTCAGTCTCACTATCCCAGGCGAGAAAGGAAAGGAAAGCGCATTTAAAACCTACCCTTTTCTTTGCGTGCACGGACTTGGTCTCGGCAGCAGCGGTCGGGCGACTTGAAAGAAAAACTATAATAAGAATTTTTAACAATAATAACAATAATTTAAAAACAAAAAGAGGAATTCCACTTGAAATCACAGCAGGGGAAAGCGTCGGAACATTGTTTCCCTCCCTCTGCCCTGCTCGCTCCTGGCTGGGCAGCGCTGAGGAGTCCACACAGGCTGAGCTGCTCCGCTGTAATTGGACGCTGCGAGCCGGAGGAAACTGCTCGCGTCTGCCAGGGCTGGACTTCAGTGCTGATGATGCTCCATTAAGACTTAAGACTCTTGTCTCCCTCCTCTCATATTATTATGCGGCTTTGATTCGTATTCCCCCTTTCCCCCTGACTTTATCGGTTGCTTTCTTCCAATAGTGACCCACTCTTCTAATTATCTCTGCTTGAACGGACTCCCTCCCCCTTCTCTCTCTCTCTCTCTCCTTCTCGCTCTGTGTGCATGAGTGAGAGAGCAATAGAGATGGAGATCCCTCACTCCTTTTACTCTCATTTATTCACTTTCATAACACACTAGGTGATCCTCTTGCCGCCGTCAACCTTTTGTTACAGTTATTTTTAAGTGACAGTTCCACAGCAGCAGGAAGGACGCTAAAGAAAAAGCGCCACGTTACTGTGAAACAACACATTAGCAGGGAGGGAAGCAGAGTGGTTTCAGCACCACGGACAGCGGCCTCGTCTTTTATTGTGAAAGGTTACGGGCGTGTAAAATGTGATCATCCATGGTCTACTGCTGAGAAAGAGACGCTCATCATATATTTCCGGCTGTGACGACGACAGGAATGAGATTCTGAGTTGAAAAAGTCCTATTTCGATCTGGCCAAGGGCAAGAGAATCCAAGCTGAACCGCCAGCCTCTCAATATCCTGAAAAACCACACTACTCAGTCATACTGCAGACACAGTTCATTACCAGCTGTGTGGCAGAGGATGATTTTGAGCACAGGTTACATTCTATTTTGCAGCATTTTGCAGTCTGCTGTCTTGTACTGTGGCACAATACAAACAACTTTAAAGCTACTGACAGGTAAATAATGTAAATCAATTTGTTCTGCTCCTCTGACAGGTGCCATCCACTCAACAGCAGCAGTCGTTCCCAGCAGGAAAACGTCCCTGCTATGCTGTTATTAATGGCAATTTTCACAAACAGTTATTGTATTAGAACACCAGTAACAGCCCAAGGCCTCCAACATTCCCAGATCCCAGTCTGATCAAGTTTGTATGCGACGTGCAAGAAGAAACCAGATCCATGGAGGTCCCACTCTAAAACCCACAGAACTCAGAAGGTCAGCTGCCAACGCCCTGGTGTCAGAGGTTCTCTGTTCATATCCTGGAATGGTGGGGACCTACAAAATATTAGACAGGTAATTTAAATATGGTCTGATTAGTGGACAGTTCTCATGGAATTTGGCATTCCTTAAAGTTTTCTTCCCATTGCCTTTCCTTAGGAAAGGCTTATTTACAGCCACCCTGGATCGCCATGGAAACAACACTGGTCCATCCTTTGAGTTAGGTTCCATATTTATTCTTAAATAATCATAGGTCAGTGTTAGGTGACCTAAAAAAAATTCTTTGAAAACACGGACCAGACTAAAAAATTGGTGAAAACGCAACCAATGTCCAAAGAAAAAAAATTGAAAGACATTCAGAAAGCCTACACAACTATTTCCTTGACCGTTTCACTCATAGTGGTCACTACAGTGGACAGCTATTCAAAGGGTGTTTTCTTGTATTTGCGTCAGTGTTGATGGCATACTTGCACATAAACCACTACATTGGACTGATGTGACGCTTCATACCCTGCCACCCACTGGTCGTTTAATGCTACTATAGGTGTATAAAGTGTTTCACTGTAATTATTGTTATTTAACACTGTCATGCATGAATTATGACAACCTCAATCAGGATTTTTTTCTTTATTCATCTTTTCATGCCTAAAGAATAAAAATACTTAAGAAAAAAAATCCTGATTGAGGTTGTCATAATTCATGCATGAAAGGGTTAAAACCACTTTTTAAAAATAACATGAAACTCTGGCTTCTTGGAAGGAAACTGTAATGAATTGAGGGGTGGTTCAAAACCTTTGCACAGTACCGTATATTGGACATATTGTGTCCTACTCAATGAGCTCCCAGCTCCTGTATCAACCATAGACTGTTTATAAATGATAGACATAGCCACCGTGGAGTTTGGACTGTAAAGTTAGCATTTGGAAAAGAACCATGACAATATTGTTTTTTAGGAATCAGATGTGACCATATCTAGATGAAAGGTTGACATGCATATTTGCCAGATGACAAGCTTTGTTAGCGATCTGATGAATATCTGCTAATGAGTGCTAACAGTCTAATCCTATACTCACCAGCTCTGTTCCATTCTCAGCAAGCCTGATTATTTTTCTTATAACGGCATTAAAAAATACCCAACAGTACAAACACAGTCAACATGTCCAGTCTGATGAGCCAAAATTTGCAGGGGTGAGGCCTAACAGACAGCAATCAGCTACAGGGTCCTGTCGATTAAAGCAGCCACACTTTTAGATTTTATGTCTTACCAGTATCGATGATGCATGAGTTATTGAAAACAAATCACCCTCTGTACAGTCGTTAGACATAAACTATCCAAAACAATTAGTTTAACTAGGCTGTAAACATGCCTTATAATGCTATTTAGTTGGCCATCTTACAAAGAGAGTCTATGGGGACTGACTTGCTTTTGGAGCCAGCCTCAAATGAGCATTAGAAGAACTTGGTTTCATTTTTTATCCAAAGACGTTACAGCTTGATGTCAACAGCACTCGATTTATCGCATTTTAAATAGGTTTAAACAGCCTACACAATTACTGAATACAGAATTAATGTTAATGTTGATGTGCATTATACTCCTTAGATTGACAAAATATGGTCATTTAGACTCTTTATCCTCTGACACTTTAATGTACGTATACTGTGGCTCTTGTGAGAAATTTAATTGAAATAATTACAAAGAATGAAAAAAACATAGTTTGCATGTGTCAGGGGGCACACAAACAGACATGTCTGGAGGTTAATGAAAATCACTAGTGTCAGTCAAATTGTAAATTGGGTTCACTTTTATCCATAACTTTCAACTTAACGATATCCACCTCTTCTAGCTAATTTTCTCTTTCATCCATTAAACTTCAACTTGAACAGATAGGATATATAAAATACAGTTAAATGGTTGACTCAGTGTTTTTGTTAATAAATAGCTCCAAATGCTAATTATGCAAAATGTCAAACAGGATGAAATTAACGATGTGATCACATTTTTTTCTTCCAATGGGTCGATCGTCTCTTCACTGTAATATCATTATGTCATTATTCAAAGCCATAACTCAGAAACAGGGAGGTTGTAACTATATTTCACCTGGGGGAAGCCATTGAATCAGCTTCGTCACTAAAACTAGGTGCCCTCCCTATAGCTTGAACCTGCCAGACTGATATGTGTGAGTCATCCACTAGTTAGAATTTGCAGCATCTTTGAAGCAACAGTCACGTTTCAAGCACCGTCTACACCAGCGGTCTCAGCTTGGTGTTCTGTCAGAATCAGCTTTATTGGGCAAGGATAAATACATTGAGCACATTTGATCCAGTCCTTTTCAAGTCTTCACTGTAAGTTGGGATTCTGGACAGACTTGGCTGGTGGGGGCATTCAGCTGTGAGGTGGTAATTCTTAGTGATGTGCGGATCGATATTGATTGATATTGATACCAGTTATTTATGTTCTAGAATCGATTCTCATATTAAAATATCGATATTTTAGTAATTTGGGGTAAATTTGTAGTTTATCATTAACAGGAACACAGTGGAAAGAAACTATATCATTTGGAAGGAACTACTTTCTCTTACAGCTGTATGAATGTGTGGCAGCCCCTTGGCATGTGCACTCACAACAGCAGCTGAGCATAAACGGAGTTGTGTGTAGACGTATATTTCCTCCACAAACAGCCAAGATGCGGTTTGCGATACATGTGGCAAGACAGTGAGGTGTTGTGGCAACACTACTAACCTTGTCAAACACCTCAGAGTAAATCATATCACAGAATATGACGAGGCGAACTGAAGAGGAGGAGAGGAGAGGGACAGGTGCTGCTAGGGTGAGGCAGACGTCTCTTGGAGTCCTTTAGTGCTGCAGGCAGGCAGCGTGTTCAAATAGCTCACAACTTCAGGTTTTTTTTATTTCTATATGATAATTCTGCATTATTAATAATAATAATAATGGATTGCATTTATATAGCGCTTTTTGAGACCCTCAAAGCGCTTTACAATTCCACTATTCATTCACTCTCACATTCACACACTGGTGGAGGCAAGCTACAGTTGTAGCCACAGCTGCCCTGGGGCAGACCTATTAAACAATAGGAACAAGTAGTCTGATGCCCTGTAATCATAATGAAGCTATAATTTGAAATACAATAAAACATTAAGTTTTTGCACAAAGTATCGGATCCGTATCGTCGATACCACCCTGAATTTTACTTGGTATCAGATCGGAAAGGAAATCAGTGGTATCGTACATCACTAGTAATTCTAGTTATTCCAACTGTTTAATGGTTAAAAGCTAGATAAACCTGCTTTTAGCTGTTTTAACTGAACATATTACCTACTAATTTAAGCTAGCAGTTTTAGTCATGCTAATTATTTTAGCTATTTTTTTGATTACTTTTAGGTAAACTATCTTTGACACTCCGTTGTTATTGTAATTCTCTTAGTCTTTGTACATTTTTTTCCCAAAATCTTTTTATATAATTTTACGCTAGCAGTTATATAGCAGTTAGCTAACAGTTTACATCACTTTCTTTACTTGCTAGCCAGTTTCACACTCTTAGTTACAACAGGTGGCATGCCTTTAGGTGTTAGGGCGTGTATTTTTTATTTTTTTTAAGTACTTATGCTGCACTGAAATGTTACCATAAAACCCACTGCCACTGCTCAAGTCCACCTGGTGTAAGCTGTAGTTTCCAAACCTGGTTGTGAATCAAAGACACACATGCTCCTGTGTGTCTTTGATGTTGACTTGATCGCACGCTAATCACACAGTAGTTAAGTCCGTGCTGACCCATATTTAGCGTTGCTTGATTGACAGCTTGTGCGTGCATGTTCGAGCACACACGCATACGCTCATACTTAAATGTGCACTGATGCATAGCCATATGTGAAAAGGTTCCCATGCCTAAGCAGGTATATTAGCTGGTGCCTAATTGCGTGTCTTTGTGATGCTGAGCGCGCCATACTGTGTGTTTGGGCTTGGATTTTAATGATCTCCTCTTTCCCCCTCTGGGCCAGGATGAGCCTATTTCGACCCACATCTGGATAATTAACATCACACTCAAATGTCTGTACGAGCACAGAGATCCTTTCACCATCTTCCTTGCTGCTCTTAACTCATCTCTCTTTTTTTTGGCTCACAGGAGAAGCAACAAATGCTAAATTACAACCCGCTGGCTATTTGTATGCATGCAAAGTCCCATACACATTTTATTTGCACATTAATTGCTCCATAAACTTCCCCAACAAGTTGTGTTTTCCAGCCATAAAAACCAAAAGCGCCTTATTAAACAGCTTAATGTGAGACAATCTGGCTTATGTCATAGTTGCCAGCATGAATCCCCGGATCTGCAGGGAAATCACTCCACTACACCCACTCACTATATTGCTCAACTGTCTAAGTGCACTTGAACTAGTCACACTTCCATTAGTGCTGCTCTCAGTCCAGCCTTAGAAGACTGAGGTTCTCTGGACTGTCTCCAGGTATGTGGGCATGTCTGTGTGTGTGTGCTTGAATAAAAACCCTTCATCCCTTTGCAGCTACTCCCACAGGGATTGACTGTAATTAGGAATGTTCTCTTTTCTCAACTTGCCTTGTAAATGAAAACACCTCTATATCAAAGGAGCACGTTGGATACAACCCTGCTACAGAGGTTTTCCCACCTCTGATCTTGCAATGACGGGCCTTTGTAGCTTTTTGCTTCCTCTGTAGTCGAGAAAATTCAAGTAGAAAAATGAAACGTTTTTCCTTTTCCCTCACAGCATGCGGAGGAGGCTTAAATTAAGACATGCAAACTGGCACAGAAAAATACACAAGCTCTTTGTCACTGCAAGAAAGATAATTGTGACTGAATCATTCATCTTTTTGTTACTAAAATTGACAGGTTTGAGCAATTTTCAAAATGGCTGGCAAAGATAAAGTCTGACGAATCGACTCACAGTCCGACAGGCAGATGGAGATGGAGCGATACAGACGAAACCAAATTACCAGTGGGGCAGTATAATTTCCATTTACATATTTTACGGAGCATTATAAATGAGCGCAATTTCCATATAAATGCGGGGAAGAAAATATCCAGGTGAGGAAATTGCCTTTTTGTTTGTGGTGTGGTCTACAAAGGTTAGAATCAATAACATGCACAGAACAGATGCCGGGATAACAGCGATTTAAGGCAGACCTGCATGCACACACACACACACACACACACACACACACACACACACACACACACACACACACACTCACACACACACACACACACACACACACACACACTCTGCTGTGTAATGAGATGATCTCCCAATGAAAAACATGCAAGACACAAGAGCTTTACAAATGGCCGGCAAAACAACAGTTGTAATACGACAGGCAGATATTTGTTCCACTAATCACTTAGGGGATTGTCAAATGCGACCGAATGGAGGCCAAGAGAGTCTTATGATATTAGGCTCTGCAGTCGGAACGCCACAACACAAACATACATGTACATTGTTGACAAGTGTGCAGTCCGTCATCCCTTGCCTTGGCCCTCACACCTTAACAGCTGTCAATGATTTTGACACGTGACATTACAGAATAAGGGGATTACACTGACCGGTGGAGAAAAGGAGAGCTTCAAGCAGATACATCAGAGAGCATGGGCTACACATCAAGTAAACAGCGGTGGATTGTACAAGCTTGCAGATTAAAGACTTAAACCTATTTAAATAAAATAAAAAACTAGTTATAGGGCAACAAAATCGAGTTTTCAACATCGTCAAAGGACACATTTCATATGCTATAACTTGTTTTGACCAACCCCCTAACCCATATGGCGATATGAGCCTTGAGCGTTTGTCCAGTGTGCAATTTTTATAGCTTTTTTCCAGTAAATTAGCAGAAACATTCATTACTCTATGACACAGGCATTGAATCGGTGCCGTTTCATTCCTGAAACTATGATACTGATCCTCAAAGTTGATCCTAGAAAAAATCTGTGCTGAACAAAAAACTAGAAGGCAGTTTTAGATTGTAAGACTTTAAACAAATGTCATCATCAGAGGCTGTAAATAAGACTTTGTAGTTATGGACCCCCTGTCCCCCAAGTTTTTGTTAGACTCCAATGGCTAGTAGTGCAATAAGAAGAACTTCTCCTTTTCGGTGTCCACTAAGGAGTGTCTTCTTGCTTTGAAAGCTAGGCCATCTAAAGTGCATCGGTGCATGGTTAAGTTTAAGCAGCTAAAACACACTTGGCTAAGATTTTGGTAAAGGTCAATGTTGCAATGAGCACATTGCAACATGAGGCAATGCATGAGGTTTTGGGGTACTCAACCTCAGCTTTCTCACCATTTGGTTATATTAATAAGCTTATTACAGAGCACATGTCTACCACTGACTCTGGATTAGGTTCCAAATTTTCCATTTTCCATTTGTGAATTAGAAACCATGAGTCTGGAGCTCTAAGGAGCTTTAGTCAATTCAAGGCGAGCTAGAAGTGAGCACCTAATGACCGAAATATTTGCTCACGGGCCAATGGCCAAAAACAGAAAAAAATCAACAAATGATTATTGCACTAACAGAAGACTGACTCCAACTGAAGGCTAAAGGAAACCTATTGAGTTTAAGAAGGTAATTATCTTGTCAGCACTACAAGATAGGGTTCGCTTCCAGTCTGGTAGATTTAGATTTTTCATGTTATGGAGAACTGATCCCTTAATAGGTTTATCTATGTGAGCACATTATTAGACAAAATGGTGCTGCCTGGCACTCACACATCCAAACAGATAACAAGGTGCTAACAATCCTGGGAGCAGTGTCTCCCATCTTCCTCGATATCCCCTGATGCCTTTTCATTTGTGATTTCAGGAAGTCCATTACTATTGCAGACGGGTCGTGCTTCTGCACCACAATCAATACTCTTCCATTAAGGTGATGAACGGTCCGTTTCTCCAACCTTCTGCAGTCCAGAATAATTCGCAGGACCCACTGATCCGAATCAGTCAATGTGGGCATGACAGCCCAACACCTCGGCAAAGGGAAAGAGAATGACTGACCTGGGAAGTCTAAGCAAGTTCTCAGTTTCCACATGTGGCCTATGCAACCCACTCCCCCGTCAACCTAAACCTTAATGCAGTTGACTTAAGCACTGTCAAGGCTTTCTCAAACTTCGGCCTAGCAAATAAGTTAATTACTTTACTAGTGGGTGTTTACCCCCAAAAAGTTGGGAGGTAACATCCACCAGACCATTGCATTGCAGGGTTTTTGTACAACATGAATACTTATACCCACAAACAACAATATTCAGAAGATATCAAGATGTTAAGTGGTTTAAATGTTCTTTTTGTATAAAATAATAGGTCATATGAGCAAGAAAAACCCTAGGAAGAATTATTTTCACTCTATTCTGGCATCAGAGGTTTGGTAACAACAGACTTGGCACATGTGGGGTTTAAACGCTAATGCAGTGCCAAGAAAACACATTTCCCCACATGCTCTATAAATATTTGCATCAGCACCAACAACAACACTCGCTGTTCTTTAATTCATAAGAGATATGCTGAGTCACCCTTCAGGAAACAGGAATTAACTTTTCCTGAGATGGACATATTGTGAAAACCTTGGCAAAGACAACACTATGTTAATTCAATAAAGTCTGTGTTGTTAGCTTACTACAGAGACTGTTTTCCTTCAATTTAACAGCTGACATGTTCTACTATCTTTTGGTAATCCGAAAAGAAATACAGAGTGGCAAAGCAATTACTGGGAGACTGACAGGTTTGCGGCTGAACATTCAGCTCAGCCAACATAATGCTCAGACAGTGTTCAAATCTGTCAGCAACACAGACAGATTGAACAAGGCTACACTACATTACTGAATGAATCAGACAAAGTAAGTGCTACGTCAATTAAATCAGTAGTTTTTACCAATTATAAATACAAAGCAGCTAATTAAAAAGAGGCAAACGTAATGATCAAGTGCAGTCATCGGGTTGACATGTTTACTAGCCACAACTACCAAGCTTATGAAAATGGACGTGTGGTCATTTGTAAAAAATAACAAGAGAACAACAAAGTTTTTGAGATCGAAATATTCAGAGCCAAAGCTGGAGTGTCTTAAACTTGTATTCTTTTAACAACCATCAGGGGGCGACTTCTCTGGTTGTTAAAAAGATTTCTGATTGTAAACAACAAGTCCCTGCCTTAAGAGTGTGGAGTGTCCTCGGTTTCCCAGTCAGATCTACGCCCTTACTTCTCACATGTGGTTTCAAAACACCAAGATGGAGGTAGCCAGAAAGTCAATATTGGGGATTCAAATATGGATTTCACAAGGTAGTCATGGTAGCCAGTACATGTTATTTTTTTTCTAATATTTTATTTATTCTAAAACTAGATTTATCTGAGGGTAGGTTTATTTTCATTTTAGCTTGTGAGAGTTCAAAAAGTTCAAGGCTTTAAATATAATGCAATTAATTTAGGAAAGATATTGCCATGTAACAAATTATGACTTAAAATCAAATGACAGATCAGCTATTTAACAGGGACTTGTTTCATGAACAGCTCAATGAAAGCAACATTCTTGTATTCATAAATATAATTATGTATTAGAATCACCAACTACAGTGTTTATCCTTGAGCCACAAATCACTGATGTCATAGTCACTGATTTCTGTGTCGGTCCACAGTAATTTAGGTCATAATATTCTTAAGGGCTCGAAATGAAGGCAGCTGGACTTCTTTTTGGTCCAAAATATAATAAATGGGCCTGTCAACATTAGTATTAGGTGTAATAGGTATAGGTGTAAATAATTAAAAACCTTTCCATCTGTTAAATCTCTGAACTTGAATGGTTATTTGATACTTTCGCATCACATTTTCATTGCAGTAACATGTTTTTGTTGCAGTTGTCTGTAAGACTTACTCACTTTTACTACTGGAGAATATATAGAATCCCTTACATCAGTAATGTCATCTTGTCCACCACATTCTCCACAGCAGGATCTTCTCAGCATACCCTGATCTCTGGTAACATGTTGTCATAGACAACATCACAGAACTACAGCAAATTTGTCTTTTTTAATAAATTATTAAGTGAATAAATGAGCAAACATCATGCATTCCCATACTAGGTAACACAGTGATGCAGCAGTTAGCACTCTTACCTCACAACAACAGACCACTGGGTTCAAATCCACAATCTAGAGTTTGCATGTCCTCTAGGTTTCTCTCCTGGTCCAGAGACGTACATGTTTCACGATAGCTAGGCTTAAGCCCAGCAGGGATAAATGGCATTTCCATATTCATTTCCACCTGGCCACTTTTTTGTACATAAAGAGTCGTGTCCCACTCTGGAATGCTCGATTCTAGACCCCTGACCTTTTGTAACCAACAAAAAGTTACAAAATCGGGCCAAAATGTGGTGTGAGCTTCATGCTAACTTCATGCTAGCATTCAATACTTCAGTATTCAGTTCCTACATCAAGCTGTAAAACATCAGCTAAACTAGTATAACTAAGCTTTCTATATTCCTCCCATATGTCATATTTGTGGAACTTATTCTGAGGTCAGCAACTGCTGCTAATCAACAGAATATATAACTATGCTAATTAGCCAAGGTTAGCCAAGGTTTTTGAAATAAAAAGGCTCATAAAAGAGTTCTCTTTTAAAAAAGGAGAAAAAAGTTGCATGCTTTTATTTGACAAATGATTTAAAGAATGGATCCATTATACAAAATATACTGTAGGTTAACACTTAAGGTTGAACTTACTCATGTGGCCCGCAGTATTATAAAGGTGTCACAGCAGTGGGTATGTCATATATTACTCCTGACAAAGGTGAAGGACCAATAGCTTGCTTGCCTGTGACCCTGAATGAAGGCTGTTTTTCTCGTAAGATGGATTCCCAGAACTAAAGTCACCTTTCAAACAACAAGCAACAATAGACCCACAAGCAGCAAAATTACTTTCTGTCAAAAATGAAAACCTCAGTCTGGGAAATGTCCTTCAGCCACCCCTCAAAACAAACGCTGCAACACTCCACTGCTGTTCTCAGTAGAATATGGTAAGTATTCGTGGATAACAATCAGCAGTTACGCCTCCACAGTTGTCCTCTGTCTGTTACTGTCCAGAAAGGTACTTAGAATTCAGCAGCTATGAGGCACTTCATTGCATCATGTTGTTTTTCTAACAAAACTGCTGTAACTGATGGGATTCTGGAACTTATAAGCAGACCTGATAGTTCACCAGCAAAGAGAATAACAAGCCTTGTGTGTGTGTGTTAGCGGCTAACAAGCCAATGACATCTAGTTGTGTTCATTATGTAGCTTAATCCTGTAGTCTGGTGGTACTCATGATGGATGTTATGACCCAGTGATAAAATAGCTTGGCTGCAGTTGCTGTGCCTGTAAAAGAGTCTGTTGGGTCTTACAGTCACACTCTCACTGCCCTTTTCTGATTACACTTGATGAAGGACCTCACTGAACATTTTAAGGATGATGAATCTGATGTGTCCATTCATCTATCCTACGTGACATTTCAGCCACTTTAGCCCAAATTGCTGCGGGGTCCGGCAGTCATCAGTCTCAGTCGATGATTCCTTTGGATTTTGGTCTCTTAGCACAGTGGGGTTAATGCTTTTGGTCTGCGACAAGATGCCTCACAAATGAAGAGAATGTGCTGTCGAGGTTACATACTGCACCTATGGTGACTACTGGGCTGCTTATCTCAGAATCTTGTCTGATGTGTACAAAAAAGATTTGATATTTATGATATCTTGATGTGTTACAAAGGTTTTGGAAGAGGACAGAAGCGGTGGATGTATCTGATATAATGCAATGAATATCAGCATAAATATAAAAAACATTTTGGAAGCATTCACACTACAAGCCTTCATTTGGATGAAAAGGCACAAACTTTAGCAAAAATGCTGAAACAGAATCTAGAAATATTACAACTGAGCTATTAACTGAGGGTTTTTTTGAAAGGTTTTTACTGATGACTATAATGTAATTAATTTAACACTGAAGAAATCTTTATATCCTCAGGCTAATTCTGAAACCTTACAATCCCTGAGCCATTAATCAGTTACGCACTGTACTGTGTTTATGAGTTTCCTTAGATCAATGATGAGATATTTTTATGCCAGTGAAACAAATGGATGAATGAGAACTTAGTAATACAGGTTATATATCAAGGATGGTTTTTGGGGCTGTTGTACCAGTGAAGATAAATAAGACAGAAGGCTCTAAAGGCATCTCTTTTGTATCTTAGGTGTCGATGAACATTACACCACCACGCATGGCTTCATTTTAGGACTCAACTAAGATATTAAAATATCCATATCCAAATAAAAGAGAAGTGAAAGCTACAATCTTTCCCCCCACATGAATAAAAATGTGTCTTTTTGTTGCTCATCTTTTGCTTGTACTCTTCACATCAGTGCTGACTAAGAAGGGTAAAGCTTTGCCTACGTGTTGATGATTTTCTTTTATATTTACAGCCATACTGCCCTCTTCTGACTCCACATGGGTAGTGTGATCATTACGTCCAGCATCCAGGACATACAGTGGAGTAAGTGATCACCTGTGCAGCTTCATTGGCATGGGTGCATATATGTTGAATCACTGTACATGCACTATTTAAAAAGCGTGAAGAAGAAAATGGATCTAAGCTTAGCCGTGTTAAAGAATTAAATGTTAAGAGGTTAGCAAGACTGAAAATTTTGCTTAACAGTGGAAATTACAGTTTAATACCCTTTCCCTTTAAAGTCCCTTTATTTCCCAAGACTTTCTTAAGTGACCATGTTTAATTCTAGGCATTGTATTGTAAACCTTGACCCTTTGACCCATAGAGTGAGGAGAAGATTGGTTTGATCCCACTCAAAATAATTACAGAGCAACCCCTTATTTCCTGTGATGAAAGTTTTCATCCTGATACAAGTCCTCTGTTCTTAAAATTGTAACATTGTTTTACAGTTTTGCCTCAGTACACCTCCAAAGTGGATTTTAAATCAAACAGTTAGTGCAGACTTTCAGCTTAAATTAAATGGGTTTTTGAACAACAAAAAAAAGTATCAAGTGTTTAGTGAATTGCAGCAATTCTTTTACATGTTAAGAGGCTGAAAGTTAAAATTTAGGGACAAGTAGTTTCATGACCAGGTTAGATCTGTGACCTTTTACTATTTCATGAAAAATAAAGCAAACATGATATCTCAAGTTGAATCAAAGTGTTGATTTAGTAGCTGTACACTGTAATTTTAAACACGAAGGCTCTATTCAATTCAATTTTACATATATAGCACTAAATCACAACAGTTGCCTCAAAGCGCTTTATATTGTAAGGTAAGACCCTACAATAATTCAGCAATCAAATGACCTCTATGAGCAATCACTTGGTGACAGTGGGGGGGAAAACCCCTTTTAACAGGAAGAAACCTCTAGCAGAACCAGGCTCAGGGAAGGCTAGCTATATACTGCGAGAAGTTCAAGGATAATGGAAGGAAGATTTAAGTTTTGCTGTTGTGTTCAGAGACTTAAAGAAAAGTTGGTCGGCCATCTGTACATCTTCAAAATATGATGCAACAGGATGAGCAGAAACAGTGTGTCCAAACTGTCAGCAGAAAGATGTAAAACTAACATTAGTCCTAATACAGTGTATCAAACTGAGTAAAGGTGCATTTTACACTGCATGCTATCAACTTTAACTTTAGTCCATATTGCACAAAAGGATGAGACTGCGATGGATTAAGTGGAGACTGCTCCAGGCCAGAAAAATCTAGATTAAATTGTTAACATAACTTCGGCTCTTCACAAGCATCTGTACAGACAGCATGCTAACGCTAAGCTAGCCAAGAACATCCATCTGGCCAAGAAGCCAGAGTGACGTTAAAGCTGAGTGATTGGTAAACCCAAGCCCAGCACAGTTATAAAGTGAGCCTTCATTTGCAGAGAAGCGGATGAGCAGTAAGGCTGCAGCCTGTTTCTAACTGTTCATGTTTCTGCAGTAGAATCACTGTGACGATCGCTTTAAAGTTTGTGTTGTCGGCTTTATGTTCATACCTAAATACTAAGGGAAAGATCACAGGGTTAATTGGTAATTATGAGACAGTGTGTTTAAGATCATTTTACAGAGTAACATGAAAGTAACGAAAAAAGTAGTACAACGAATGTCTTTTTCCTTAGTGTAATTAAATAATGTACTGCATTACCTTTAAGAAGAGCGTTCTGTATAACATGTGTAGTAACTGTTTTGAGTAATAACCCCAACGCTGATCACAACAAAGAGGGGAAATACCTCCAACATGTTCAAACATTTGACCACGCAGCATGTAATTCATTTGTATGAATGCCTTTGATATGCTGGTGACTCTCAAAGTGGAGCCAATGAGAATCGATAAGGGAATTGATAAGGTATTGAATCTTTAAGCGATATCAATAATAGAATCTGAATCGCTAAATTCTTAGCAATTCCCATCCCAACTCGCAAAAAGATGTGAACATTTCAATCTTGTAGCCTCTGTACTGTGATTTGTGTGTGTGGGAGGTGGGGGGGTTGTAGCTCAAGTCATTTCCATACATATAAAGTACGTGCATTATTTTAATGCACGTGCATTAAAATCAACAAAAGTTTAAAAGACAACACCGAGCAGTGATCTTTAAAATAGATTTTATTTATCATTTTGTAACAGTTTACGATACACAGCTGACAGGACTAAGACATTTCAATGAATTTTGGCCCTAAAGGTTGAAGAACACGAAGAACAGACATGGTTAGATACACAGACAGATATGATAGAAGGTACCAGAAGAACTGTGCTCTTTTCTTTTCATTTTTTCTTTTTACTTGTGCTTTTTCCCCCTCCACTCCACCCATGAAACAATTCACATTGGCATATCAACAACAAAGCAATGTCCTTCAGCCAGAACACTGAACGGACATGATTTACTTTTCTTGTTTTGTTTAATTTTTAAAAAAAATGGAAGTTTGAGTTATTATTGTAATTATATATTTATACATTGTGTTGCTTATATAAACACTCATGATCTCTTTAAAGTGCTGTGACATGACATTATGCTTTTATGACCAGTAGTAAGAAATACAAGAGGTAATGTTTTGTAATTCACAGAGAAAGCAATGCAAAATGCAAAAAATGTTTTGTTTTTTTCACTACAGTGGAGCAGTTGTCCTGCAAACCTTTGCCTAGCTAATGTTCTTCATCAACACCAGTGACTTTCTGCACAGCCGCCAGCAGTGGAAAGCGATGGTAAGTAGTCAAGTTTTATCTTTCTATTCATGCAGTTATCAAGAAATCATAGTTAATCAAAACCAAACAATAGATGGACCCATTTCTGAAACATATGCCATGTAATTTGCCTACATTTCCACACAAAACAACATTACACGCAAGAATAAAAACTGTGTATTCCTGATGCCGATTCCATCGTGGTTGCTGAGTAATTTTGGTGTTTTGATTTCATAAATTTTTTTTGTTTTTAAGGACTACACAGAAAAAAAGGCAAACTGTTCACACTGAGGGCCACAGGATATTAAAAGTAAACAGTGATGTATGACTGTTGGCACTGCACAGATGAAAGTCAATGTAATACTGTTAAACACACACACATACAAAAAAAAAAAAAAAAAAAAAAAAAAAAAAGCATTGTCATGTAGTGGCTGCCACTGTCTACACCAGAGCACACAGTAAAAACTAACCACTCTTTTGTAGTTCAAGTTTCAATACAAAGCTTTTTGTTTGGCAATGCTTTTGTTAATACCAGCTGGCTTCGTCGGAATTTCTCTGTGGATACAGTGTCAAAAACCAACAAAAAGTTGCGTCACTGAACGTGGATAAACGACGGTTAAAATCAGAGGATAAAATATGTACTTGTCCTTCTTTTAGTACAAAAGATAGACTGTATATGATTAGCAGAGTAGGACTAGATTAGAGGTACATGGACATCAATACTGACACTACGCCTGCTCTACATGCAGGCTCAGCAGTTAGAGCTAATCCACTACACGCAATACACAGTACACTCGACATTTTCTACATTACACTACAAATCAGGGGGAAAAAACAAAAAAACAAAACAAATAAAAACTGAAAACAACAACAACAACAAACACAACAACAAAAAACCTCAGTCGATATCTGCCCCTCAAGACCCAACCCCCCAAAAGAAAGAAAAGAAATGAACACCCACCCCAGAAATAAAAGCAAAGTAAAACACGCACAGTCTGATTATATACGTTTTTCTTTACATTACTGTACAATGTGAGGAGGAGATGCGGGGGCCAGCAGAGGTGGCCAGGGTTGAAATATATAGAGATAGCATTGCAGCAGGCTGGCTAATCTTCACTTATTACAACATGAACACAACGAGGCAGGCAATCACAGACAGGACGTGGTCTGAGCTACAAGCTGTCCCGACATACACTGAGAATAATCAAGTTCTTCATCATCTTTTTCAGCAAGCACGACTTTACCTATAAAGCAGACTTTCTAACCTATCCAACGTGGTAGGTTAAGCTAGGTTAGCAGATGGTGATAATGTATTGTTTCACAGAGCACCTGGTTTTGGAGTAATTTAATTAGAAATAAACACTAATCACCCCCCTGCCAAAAAAACAAAACCACATGTAGCCTGATAGTTTAGGAGTAAATCAGAACCAGAAGGTCCAAACAGTCGGCTAACTAACTGAAGTTCATCTACAAGAACAGCTTCCTATCAGCTTTCCTTTCCTGTTCAAAAGCTCCTTAAATACGATCAGTAGAATTGTGCTCATCTTAGAATGATCACTGTGCTTATTGGGCTCTCTTAATGTTTCTTTCAGGATATTTAGCCTCTTCAGCCAACTTTTCCACCCCCCAATCTTGTGCTCCATCTTGTGGATTACTGGAGCAACTGCGCTGATATACTAAAAAACACTTTCTGCTTCTGAAGAAACAACTGTGGGGACCTGAACTTGTTTCTTGACATTTTATTGGTCACAGATGCAATTAATGACGGCTCAGTTCCATTAAGAGTAGAAGTAAGCTGTGAAAGTGCTCTGGCACGGTCAAAAGAAGGCCCTCCAATAAAGCAGTATGTAGCTTTTCTGCGCTTTTCCTAGAGTCACAAGAATATGTGCAAGTCCATGGTGACATTGTGCTTAAATACATCTGATATAGGTATGTACTGAATCATTTACCATTTTTGGGAGTGTGCTTACTCTAAGTTCTTACTGAAAGTTAAAGACTGAATACACTACAGCTTGTGTTAGCTAAGCTTACAGCGTTAGCTTAGGCAACTGTGACTGTGTAGAAAAATTCACATCCTGCTCTTCAAATGGCCACTAATTAAAAATGAATTTGCTATATTTCTTCTTAATATTACTTTTTTTTTTAAAACCGAAAATGAAATAAGTTGCCTGTTAATGACTGAGACACCAGTCAAGGCACAGCGCTGGGCTAGCTGTAGTCCAGTTGTTATGCTAATGTAAGCCAACTATAGCTATGAGATTGGCATCGATATTCTACTCTAATTCTGAGCAAAAAAGTGAATATGGTTTCTACAAATAAATATGGGGAATATAATAGACAGTTTGGTTTATTATACTAACATGTTCACTGCCTGCACATCACAGCCCTCATTTAACCAGTCTGGATAATCTGACAAACTATAAGAACCTGGAGAGACAACTTTGCCTTTCAAGCTAAAAGCATCTCACAACATCTAAGAAGGAGTGAATAGAAAACCCTTGCCTTGTTCTTCCTTCACACCACCATATAAATCTCTGACATCACACTTATACAGCAGTCTACCAGAGGCCTTCTGGTCTCCGGGGAAGCCCGACCCTGCATGCTAAAGAGTCCACTCCCTAATGCGTGTCACCCTCAGACATAACCACAATAAGTCAAGTAACAGATGAGGAATGGTAAACACGGTTAAAGGTGATTCCGTAGTGTCACTTCTTTTGTACAAAATAAACATATGCGGCCGTTACTATTTACTAAGTTTACAAGAATGAGAGGTAATAAAGAGACGTCTAGCGAGACAGTACTATGCAGCTACATGTAAAACTACATCAATGAAAAGGTTTTCCTTCTGGAAAGAAGCAGCATCTTCTCTGCTTTCCGTCTCTGCCAGTTACAGCACAGCTTGGCTCAGAGCTTTTAAAAACAAATGTCTGTAAATACATTAAAGGTTTACACTGACTGTAAGTGACTGACGTTTCAGTCTCTAAGAAACATGTGTTACCAAAAACATGTGTAGGACTCAGGTAACTTAGGAAATGTTTTTGGTAACATGCCTGAATGGGGCAGATTGCTACGACCCATAGGACACACAGACTACGGCACACTTTTTAATACTTCCTAGCCTGGATTATCCTTCACAGATCACATCTCATGATGAGTTTCACTCAAACAGAATTTCTGGAAGACTTAATAAGAGATGGCACTTCTATATATATATATTTATATACTTGTATATACGGAGTTGCATTGACCTGGTTTGCGTGTATGTGTATGTGTATGCGTTTTTGGACAACAAGGAAAGTCCCTAAAATCTAGAACAGGCCAGCTCAGTCGAAGCAAGGTTTCCACTAGCGAGGAACCACAAAGTTCACCTTCGCTTCGATCCAGAGAATTGGGCACTGGGACCTCTTCTGTTAAAAACAATGATTGCATGTCTGTTTATGTGTGCACATGTATGCGAATGCAGAGTTACAGTACAGTTCACTGATGTTTCTCTGCTTAAGGTTTAAGCAGCTTTAGTAGAAGGAAAAAAGTTACCAGTGGAGAAAATTTCCAGAGAAAATAAGCCCTAAGTGTCAGTTGTCATCTTGGGTGTTTGTTAAATATTTGTGCTCTTTCGATTTTTTTTCCTTTATAAGAAGAAGCAGCATAAAAAAAAACAACAGGCTTAGTCTTAAACTGAGATCAACTACGGTTGAGGTCACTGTGTGCTGTAAAATATACAGATTGTATGAGTGTGAATGAGAGTATTCGCCTCTTTTTTTGTCTGGCTAAACAACAGAGCCTTTTACCATCTTTGTCAGACTGTAAATGGCCCGTACAGGCACATTTTACCCTTCTCCTCCATGTTACAGCACCACAACAAGTCTCCAGCTGCCGCTACAAAGTCGCCCATCCCAAACAGAACCAGCTAACGGTATAAAGGAGAACAGTGTGTGTCTCTATGCTGCTGCATGCACAAAAACATAACCATGCAGCATCACAATCTACTGTACCTCTAATGGCATATGAAGATGACGTATACAAGTTTCACAAAAAAAAAAAATGAAAGGAAACCCCCCCCCCCCAATATTATTAAATTATGTAGAACAAATTAAAAACTCACTCACGCACATGATGCCATATGCACAAATCTTTTGGGTGATGAGCCAATTTTTCTTTTTTTCTTCCTTTCATTTTGTTTTTCTGCACTTATGTGGAGACAACACACAGATAGATAGAAGAGGTTAGGATAGATATAATAAGCCCTTACAATATGTAAAGGTCTCCAGTGAATGGGATCTCCCCCACAGAGGACTGTGGGAAAGTGGGGTTGAGGATGAAGGAGAAGGGAGGAAAAGGGAAAGGTGTGAGGCTTTTGCCCCCTGATGCCGATAGAGCGGAGTGCCGTCTATGCGCTGGGGTTGGGGTTGTTGTGTGTGTTGGTGGAGCCGTTGCTTCCCTGGATGGTGAGGCTAATCTCATCCTTCCTCTCCTTCTCCTTTCCCTCCTCCTTCTCCTTCTCTTTCTCCTTCTCCTTTTGTTCTTCCTTCAGCTCATCCCTCTCCTTTAAGGGACGGGCCTCCACAGTGTCTTCGGAGGCCATAGGGGCGTAGCGGCCTGTCCGGTGCTCCTGGAGGGCAGGACCCCACTTTGGATGCGCTCGGCACGCTGCCTTCAACCTCTGAGAGAGAAAGACAGACGCGCCTTTTAGAGCAGAAACATCAAGACTTATGAAGTCAAATTAGGTTTTCATTAAGTGACGCTTTCCTTTCTTCAGCTGCTCCCACACATAACCACTGTGACTAAACTCCACTTAACTTTCATTTTCCCTCCATGCTTTTTAGTTCATCTGATAATTTAGCAGCTGCCATTGCACATTCACATCTCTTAAACAAGATTTATGGCCTGTCTAATTGTCAGAAATTGCAGCATTCCAACAGCAGGGCAGCTTTGTGCTGACACACATTATACTTTCTATACTTTCTCCCATTTGTTATTAACAGTTCTGCAGCACTTGTGGTCTTTATAAAACCAAACATGTGGCATCAGTGTGGTTACAATGTCCTCCAAAGATTGTATAAAAAAAGTGCACTGTTATAGCCTGCTCATTTTCATGTGTGTGGGTTTTTTGTTATTCTTGTTCCTTTTTAAAAAAAATATGGCACTTCACTTGCGTTTCTTAATTCAGTGTTATTTATATAGCACAAGTTCACAATAATAATAATTTCCAGGCATTTTATATTGTAAGGTAAGGGTGGTGCAGTATTAGAGAGAGAACATCAGTAGACCAAAAATTCCCCTGTGAGAAAATGCTTGACGATAGTGGGGAGGAAGAACTTCCCTTTAACAGGAAGTGAGCCAGACTCAGACATGCAGAGAGAGAAGGAGAAAGAACGAGAAGGAAGCTAGCCATGTATTCACTGTGAGGTCATATTTTTCTGTTTATATCTCGTCATATCTTCTTGCTTTTTCAGTTTTGTTCATTGTTGCCTGCCTGTTTGCTGCAATGTTTGCATTTAGGCTCTCTACCCCAAACGAAGACTTAACACATGTGGTCCTTCCTCTGTTTTCCCAGTCTCTATGACAACCAGCTTTTCCCTCCTAGTGTAGCTATCGGCAATAAGGATCATAAAATTTCAACCGGCAGTTCAAGTGACGTCATCACTATCTGACACCAGCAACAAATTCTTTCCTCCTCAAACTAATTTGCCAAAAGCAGAGATGCTTGGATTGATATTTAAACGTCGTTTATGGTGTAAACTAATAGTTCGTCTGCTTTTAGAGCTTACGTAATGCAAACGGGCAATTGAATTATGGAAAGAGCTCTTTCCGTTATTCGGCAAACATACTTCAGCTGATATGCAGTTGAGAGCTTTTCAGTTGCTCAGATGATGTTAAAACTTTAAGTGCTTTAATTTGTAGTGCAGCTCTTGCATGCAAAAATGTTTTAACACGTTGACTTTTTTGAAAATTTGTTTAAATGCTTCAGAGGGAAATTTAGCCTTTTGTATTGAACTATAGAGCTGTTTATGTCAGCTGAATGGAGAGGAGACTTTCGGGGGAAGCTGTACCTCTCTAAAGGTAGCTCCTGGTGACTTTGAGATCTTGTAGAGGGCGTAGATGGGTATGCAGACCACCGAGGACAGAGCCATGGCAAAGCCAATAGCCAAGGACCAGCCGGGATACACGTAGTCATTGTAAGTAATGGGTTTGTACTGGATCACTGTGAAGATCAGGATGAACTGCAGGGACAAAGAGAGAATAGAAAGAGCCTGAATGTGTGCAAAATGCATGTATAACACAGTAATAAAGACATATGTCACATGGGTGGGTAAAAGCATGAAAATTAAGCCAGTGCAGGTGAAACCACCGTTGACAGCTTTATTTAAAAGTTGCAGATGATTGGGGCAGCACTCTGTGCAAAAGAAATGAAAGAGAGAGGAAAATGACCAGTAAGCCACAACAATGAATTTCTTGGTTAGCCCAGCAGCTTAGTGGACTAATACGCCTGCTTGGGAAATACCATTGATATCAGCTGCATGTGTCCATTTCCCAGTCAGAAAGCTTTGCTTTTGGAGGTTTTAACTGGAAACAAAGCCAAAAAGATTAGCACTGATGGCAGCTCAAATGTAGGTCGGGTCCATAACAATGCGTCAGCAGCACAGGGAAGTTGAGAACCTTCCACTCAACATCCTGCAGACTATGCAAAATATTGACAAGCTATTTCGTCACTATGTCTGGTCTTAGATCAGTGTGCTTGTGTGTGTTCACTTACAGAGATAATCACAGGCGAGATGAATCTCCAGCAGACTTTGAAGAAGAGAGGAGGAGGGAAGCCCAGCATCATCTCTACATCTTTGAAGTAGTTCCTGTGGCCTGCAAAGGAACAAAAACCCAGCATTCGTCATCATCATCAGCTTTGATTACTTGTACTGGATTATGTGACTAATATTATGACTCGCTGTGGTAAGTGGTATTCTAGTTTTTATTAGGTCTGTTAACTTAGCACTTCAAACTAGAGCTGGGCGATAGAACGATAACGATATGTATCGCGATATAACTTTTACTCGATAGAGAAATTAAGCTATCGCGATAGACCTCGCCGCTCTTGTCATCTTAAAAAAAAAAAAAAAAAAAAAAAAAAAAAGGTCAGCCAAATTCAGTAGCGCAGAGCCGAACCAATCACAGCCGCAGCGTCACGTCGTGTGACTTGTTACGTACAGCACAAGTGCCAAGCCGCACGTGTGTTTGTTTGGGAAGCAGCCAGCGGGTAATGGAGCCAGCGCGTAATGGAGGAAATGAGTGTGCCGACTAGAAAAATCAACCGAGCGTGACCGAAGAGAAAACAGATGATGGTTCCAATGCCGGAGAGATTGTCGAACGGAAGAGCCATAGAAGTTCCGTAGTGTGAAGGTATTTCGGCTATTTCAAGTCTGACAAAAAACAGAGTAGCGTGCACTGTAAATTGTGCCGAAAACAAGTCTGGAAATACAATAAACTGGTGCATGCGTCACACTGTGCGCCGCGTTATTGTTTCGGTGAAATGAATTTCTACAATACTGTTAATTCTACTCTCTGCAGTGTTTAAATGCTTACATATACACACACAGTTACTGTCCCTCCACACATACGACTCTGTTCTGCTTCTATGCCCCAGCTTTGTTTACTTTTTCCCACCGAGGCTTCTAGACTTCTGATTGGCCAACATTTCGGCACGGTTAGGAATCTAGCGCCACCTGCTGCTTTGGCATGTTCATAGCAGCGTTTTCCTTCATTTCTGCCTTTATGTGTGGACGGGATTCTTTTTTTAAAACGAAAACGGAAAATCTCCGTTTTCAAAAATACCCGTGTACGTGTGGACGTAGCCTCAGTCTCTGACTGGAAGCGCTAATTCGTCATTCGGCTTTTGTCAGACTAAAGTAACTGTTAAAACTGTTTGAAAAGCTCAGCTATACAACAAGGAGAGATTGAGAATTTCCTTTTAGTTCTCAGTTTATTTGATATTGACAAAAGTTAGTCAGTTTTGTCTGTTCTTCTGTAAAACAAACTAAGATTTATTTTTAGAATTAATATTTTGTTTCTAAGTGGAATTGACAATTTAGTAGTCTGTTTCGTTTGTTCTATTTTGAAACTTAAACGCTTTAGTGGCTGCCTTTTGTGTATTTTGCAATATTTGCCTTTATTTATCTGAAAAAGTCTCATGTTCCTTAAGTACATCTACCCTGTTGAACTTATTATGAGAAATAAATATTTAAATAAAAACAAGCTGCTGATTATTTCACATTTTACTTGTGAGCAACGGCACATTTAAATCTTACAAATATAGTTATTTGGCTTATATCGTGATAGATATCGTTATCGCCTGAAATGAAAAAAACATATCGTGATATGAAAAAATCTCATATCGCCCAGCTCTACTTCAAACTATGGAGTCCAAAACCACTGGGTGACATCACAGTGACCACGTCCGTCTTTGATACTGTCTATAAATGGTGAGTCATAGGGATAAAGGTCAGGTAACTGTTGAATTAGTTGTTTAAGGAGTTCTTTCAAAGCCCTTTGGTGTATTTGGGCTCATACTGAACCATGACCCCTTCTACACACAGATGGAGAACAAAGCCATCTATAAACGATGGAGTGATACTTGGATGGAGTGACCCATGGCCAGTGTTGAGTTGAATCAGGGGGTTCAGGGGGTTGGGAAGCTCATCTTGTAACCGGAAGGTTGCCGGTTCGATCCCCTGCTCTGTCTGTCTTGGTCGTTGGTCGTTGGCCTACTGGTGTTGCCCAGAGGGGCCGACACCAGTAGGCAGCCTCGCTTCTGTCAGTCTGCCCCAGGGCAGCTGCGGCTACAACTGTAGCTGCTTCCACCAGTGTGTGAATGTGAGAGTGAATGAATAGTGGAATTATAAAGCGCTTTGAGGGCCTCCAAAAGCACTATACAAATACAATCCATTATTATTATTATTATTATTATTAATCAGTGCAGGTGTCCTATTCCTGAGTAGGCAAAATGCACAACACCTACTACCAGGTTTCACTGTGGGTATGGTCCACTGTGGTATCACTATCTCTCCTGTTCATATTCTGAATGACACCCCACTGTTCCTGCTACTCATCTATAACTTGGATCCATAAGTAAATTAGACCTTTTTCCATCATCCACTGAGTGTTGGTCATATATCTGAGATCAGCTTGAACACTTATTTAGGTGTGTTTCAGTTTGTGCCTGTGTGATTACATATTTGTAAAATTGAACTACCACACTTAGAAAGTGCACCATGTTCACTCTTTTTCCCTCCTTACCGTAAATATACATGATGCAGATGCACATGATGCATGAGATGATCACCAAAGAGAAACTGGCAGCATAGTTGTCCATCAGTAAAAGCCAATAGATTCCTGCCTGCGCGCGCGCGCACACACACACACACACACACACACACACACACACACACACACACACACACACACACACACACACACACACAAAGAATGAGTAAAAAACATCAGTCCAGTGAGAGAGTGATTGTGTTTAAGGATGTGCTCTCCATATGTTTGTACCTGTGTCGTTAGCGGCACTCCCAGTAGAAAACCAGCTATGGCCACTGACAGCGTGACTACGGTCTTGTTCTTGATGATCCAGTCTGTACCAATTTCATCGACGATGGCCGTCACTAAGGTCTCCAGCAGACAGAACTACATGAACAGGGAAAAGAATTTGACAGGAGATGAATTCTTGATCAAACTTCTGCTTACATGACGACAGACCAAAAGGAATCTTGACCAAAGGGATAATCCATTGTTGAGTAATTGTGAGAATAAAAATTCCTCAATTTCATTGTCCTGTCTATTTAAATGTATTTTTTAATGAAATACAATTGGTTTATTACAGCATTCCTTAAGACCAGCCACATATATATCCACTGTACTGTGAATTTGATCTGTAAATATTCAATATATGGAAGTAAAAATCCACCTCTGAAGCATAATGTCTATATTTTACCAAAAATACGCAGAAAGTCAAATAAATGTCTGAGAATAAAACACCTCTTATTCATACTGGCTAAAAGGTTAGAATAGTACTACAACCCTGATTCTGAAAAAGTCAAGTACACACAAGCAATTTCTACAGCCAAATGTTTTCCTGTTCTACACTCAGTGGCCACATTATTAGGCAGATACTGGTAAGTATCAGGTTTGACCCCCTTTTCCCTTCACAACCAACTAAATGTTTCATGGCACAGATTCAACAAGGAAATACTCAGTGGAGGTGAAGTGGACTCAATTTCATGTTTAAGAAACTAACTGTAAGTTGACTATAGCCACATTGATGGACCACTGTGGCTATAAAGGGATGGACATTGTTAGCAATGATACTACTGTAGGCTGTTGCATTTAAACAATGCTCAGTGTGCGTAGAAGATATCCCCCATACCATTACTGCACCAGCAGCAGCCTGAAACACTGGCAGGATGCTGGTGCCTTCATCTTGTTTATACCAAATTGTGACACTACCGACTGAATGAGACTCAGACTATTTTTCCAGTTCTGTGCTGGCCAATCTGCTGGAGCTCATCTGCTTCAATGTGTTGGCCATTTAGAGACGCTCTTCTGCATACCATGATTGTTATGAGTAGTTATTTTAGTTACTGTTGCCTGTCCATCAGCTTGAATCTGCCCAATCTCCTCTGACATCAAACAAGGGATTTTTGCCCAGAAAGCTGCTGCTTACTGGATATTTTCTTTTTTATGGACCATCCTTTGCAGAGATGCTTGTGCTGGAAAATCCTAGCAGATCTCCAGTTTCTGAAATCCTCAAACCAGCCTATCTGGCTAACAGCTATGCCACATTTAAAGTAATTTAAATGGCCTTTCTTTTCTATTCGAATGCTTGGTTTGAATGTCAGCAAGATGTCTCGACCATGTGCTCGTGCCTAAATGCTGCCGTGTGATTAGCTGATTAAACAATTGCGTTAATGAGCAGTTGGTGCACCTAACAAAGTGGCTGTTGAGTGTATTGCTTAATATAAGATTTCAGCAGCTTAACAGTTCAGAGCTGCACTGTAATATGTGCTGTGCATGTTATCTTGATGAAATAAACAAGCCCATCCCTGCCACAGATGTCCCCTGGATAGCAGCATATGTTGCTCCAAACTTGAATATATCCTTTAGCATTAATAGCACTGATGCCACGGTCACTGATTAACTTTACATTGAGAAATGTTAAGGAGGGTGAACGCCCATCTTTACTTCTGAAACACTCCATTTCAGCTTCTTTCCACTCGATAGTTTTGTTTTGCTGGCATCAAATACATCATTCCAGATACAAATTTCCCAGTTTCACCTAAATATATAATGAAGTAAGATGCAAATGGTTAGCAGCAGAAGACCACAGAGCGTGCCACTCCTTTATTTTAAATATTTAGCAGTTTAGCAAGTCCAAACTTGGAATCAGGGTTATGAGAGGTTACGTCTATTAAATTCAAACACTATTATTTAGTGGGACATAATGTTCACCATCTCATTTTAGCAGGAATATAATTTTGTAGCTACGGGGCCACAATCACTTCAAAAAGATAGCATCTAAGTTATACCTACAAACAGCACCTATAGTCTCCCTGAGTCAGCAATGAAAAACGTGGCACACAGGCAGACTAACTGTTGACTGTAAATGACTTGTAAGCTTTTTAGCATTACACATCAGCAGATCCAGATCAGATCTAATCCTGATTTCCCCACGCAAACAATTCCAGTCAGTTCTCATTCCAGTGAGTTTATTTGGTCTATTTAGAGTATCAGCATGGAGGTTCACTCAGCATGCAACAAATATGGACTAAAGACAGCATTTGCACGTTGTTTTGTTGTTTGAAGGTAAACTGGAATTTGGTAGACCGCTCCAGCTGAAAACATGAAAAACAATCTATACTAATGACTGCACATATACAGTCACCTATCTATACGTCTGTCTCCATACACATTTAGTGTAATGTTTAATTAATTATATCCACAAGGTCAATGCATATTAATTACTTATACTGATTACTAAGCTTAATTAAGAAGTTAATTATATGATTTCACACAGTTCATAATGAAATCTTTGAGCGGTGCGTGACGCTGCAGTTTCTTGCTCTCACCTGAGTTCCCAGTCCCAGAAGGATGAGCATGAAGAAGAAAAGCAGCGACCACAGCGGCGAGATTGGAAGCAGAGTGAGGGCTTCTGGGTAGGCCACAAAGGCCAGCCCCGGACCGTGGTCAGCCACCTCTGACACGGGGACGTTGAGGTGGTGGGCCATGAAGCCCAGGATGGAGAAAATGACAAAGCCAGCATAAACGCTGGTGGCACAGTTGGTTATACTGATGATGATGCTGTCTCTGTATGTTGAAAGGAACAAAGAACAAAGCCAATTATATGAATACATACCGAACACATTTTAAATGGTTAAAGAAAAACAAATGGGATCAGCTGATCTCGATCTGTCTGCTGAAATATCAGTGTTTAATAAAACCGTGAATTAATATAGAAGATGGCTTCATTAGTCTTAATAGGCCCGATGTATGAGTCACGATAGTGTTCCTAAGCTCATTTACTCTGTTTACACTAATACACTAGTGCTGGTTTTCTGCTCTTTTTTTGACATCTGACTGTTGCCCGGGAAACACCTTTTCATCTTCTCTTCCTCCGACACAGACTCGGACTTTGACCGTGTTCAGATCTAAACAAGGGAATACTGTGTTTCCACACTGCTTTCCTTTCTCACATTTCCTGTTAAGGTTACTGCAGAGGATGTCTTTGATCACTTTGATGCCAGTCCGTTTCCCCACGCATACGGATTCTGTTCGATCCCACTCTATCTGCACTTCTGCATGCGCACCAACTGGTGGTGTTACAGGAGTGCAAAAAGCATCTCCACCAGGGATGGAGCTGCAGAACACAAGCTGATTAAGTTGCCGTGCAGCTGTGTGCACTGATAGCACAACTTCAAGCTTCTGGCAGAGGAACACATTATATCTTTAGCTTCTCTCCTTAGCCCCCTCCACCGACACCCTCACTCCATCAGCATGTGTGGACAAGCTCAGGAGAGTAAATGACATCGTTTTCCCTCCTTATCTCCTTCTCTGTCCTTTTTCCTCCATCTTCACCTTCTCTTTGGCTTCTTGCACGCTCCCCTGGTGTTCAAGCACATGGCAACCAGCCTCCTAACACAAGTCCAAAAGAGCATTTATCTCTGTGCCCACTTACCTCACCTTCTCTTTTTGCGAATGACTATTTTACCCCACTGCTCATAGTTGCTCCTTAGCTCTTGCTCTGACTCATTAGGTCATCTGATGCATAAACTCAAATAAAGTCAGGCTTTTTTCCCAGAGCGAGTTATACTCAGCACAGCACTCACCACAATGACAAAACCAAACCTATATCGTGGTAATGTTTTTATAGGTGTGCTTTTAAGGTGCTGGCAGTTGGATTTTAATCCCATTAGACAAAGCAAAGTCTTTTCCTCAGAATTTCTTCCTTAGTAACTCATCATCGCCTGGCCCTGAATGTGTATTCTTTTTTATTTAAAGCATAGCTTATAATGAGTTTACTCATCATCTTTACCAACCTGAAACAGTTGTTGTGGAACTTGTTATATGAAGCCATGGTAATGAGACCACCCCAGGCACAACCCAAGGAGTAGAAGATCTGTGAGGCGGCATCTCCCCACACCTACACAAACAAACCCACAAACTGTCAGAGGCAGTACAAAGATGGGGGAAAAAAACCCAGTTCAGAAACATTTCTACATCCAGCACATCTCATTTATCTACATGCTAATGGAAGTGCATACCTTTGCATCAAGGACTTTCTGCCACTGTGGAGTCAGGTAGTACTTGATGCCGTTGATGGCTCCATCCAGGGTGATGCCACGGATGAAGAGGATAGTCAGAACAACATAAGGGAATGTGGCTGTGAAGTACACCACCTGAACACACAGATGATCACACAAGCTGATAAAATCATCCTATACACAAGCGCCTTAAAATGCCATCAAGCCAGGGTGTGTGTGTGCATGTGTGTGTGCTCTAGGCTCACCTTTCCAGAGGATTTAACGCCCCTGATGAGACAGAGGAAGACAACAGCCCAGGATACAGCCAGGCATCCCAGGATAGGGAGACGGACCTCTCCAAAGTTCCCAATATCATCAGAGATGTTCAACACATAGTGTCTGATAGACAGACACACAGACAGAGAAGGTTTCAGGTGCTTGAAATACTTTACATTTACACGTCTGACTAAAGTTGTGCAAGAGAAGAAAACTCTGAAAGAGGAAAAAAAAGCCCAGCTTTGCACTCTATCAACAGTCTTCAGCACATAGATAATAGAAAACTTTAAGCAGAGCCACAAAAACCTTGTATCTTGTGATCAAACAGATCCATCAATCTGAAATGGTATTATATGTGGTATTGTAATTAGTAATGAACAGGTAGTCTGTACCGACAAGCTGAGCAGTCCCACATTACATAATCATATGTACCCTCTGTCATTAAAATGCCAAGAAAAGCATCAGGGAGTGCAGTTACAGGGCTGCTCCTTCTGCAACACATTTGAATAAGAGGCAGCAGATAATGACAACACTCTGACTTCCACTTTGATGGCCTATATTAATGCTACTAATTATGGATGTTAAGTGATGCGAATGCCACAGGAACTGCTACACTGGCACAAAAATGATGATAAAATTCTAAAGAAGTTGACAGTGAAATGCTACTGAAAGTACCAATGTTTTTGGAGATTTCTGCAAGCACTAGAGATCCTGTACAATAACAATATGTGGAATGGCAGCGGCAGGTGCAGGACAGGTCTACCTCAACTTTAGTAATTAAAATCGTGATATTTCTCTTACACTTTTGCTCCCTGTGCAACAAACTGTGAGGGCAAAAACTGAAGCCAACGCGGAAGTGCCAAAATCTGTAGTTCCTGGAGTGTCAAGTCAGTCACCATAGGATTAAAAGCACATTTCCAGCCTTTCCCCATCATAACTGTATGCTTAGAGCTGGGCGATATGAGATTTTTTCATATCACGATATGTTTTTTTCATTTCAGGCGATAACGATATCTATCACGATATAAGCCAAATAACTATATTTGTAAGATTTAAATGTGCCGTTGCTCACAAGTAAAATGTGAAATAATCAGCAGCTTGTTTTTATTTAAATACTTATTTCCCATAATAAGTTCAACAGGGTAGATGTACTTAACTCATTCACTGCCATTGACGTCTATAGCCGTCAATTGCAGTGAATGAGTCAATGGGTTTAACTCATTCACTGCCAATGGCTGGCAGTGAATGAGTTAAGGAACATGAGACTTTTTCAGATAAATAAAGGCAAATATTGCAAGCTACACAAAAGGCAGCCACTAAAGCGTTTAAGTTTCAAAATAGAACAAACAAAACAGACTAAATTGTCAATTCCACTTAGAAACAAAATATTAATTCTAAAAATAAATCTTAGTTTGTTTTACAGAAGAACAGACCAAACTGACTAACTTTTGTCAATATCAAATAAACTGAGAACTAAAAGGAAATTCTCAATCTCTCCTTGTTGTATAGCTGAGCTTTTCAAACAGTTTTAACAGTTACTTTAGTCTGACAAAAGCCGAATGACTTATTAGCGCTTCCAGTCAGAGACTGAGGCTACGTCCACACGTACACGGGTATCTTTGAAAACGGAGATTTTCCGTTTTCGTTTTAAAAAAGAATCCCGTCCACACATAAAGGCAGAAATGAAGGAAAACGCTGCTATGAACATGCCAAAGCAGCAGGTGGCGCTAGATTCCTAACCGTGCCGAAATGTTGGCCAATCAGAAGTCTAGAAGCCTCGGTGGGAAAAAGTAAACAAAGCTGGGGCATAGAAGCAGAACAGAGTCGTATGTGTGGAGGGACAGTAACTTTGTGTATATGTAAGCATTTAAACACTGCAGAGAGTAGAATTAACAGTATTGTAGAAATTCATTTCACCGAAACAATAACGTGGCGCACAGTGTGACGCATGCACCAGTTTATTGTATTTCCAGACTTGCTTTCGGCACAATTTACAGTGCACGCTACTCTGTTTTTTGTCAGACTTGAAATAGCCGAAATACCTTCACACTACGGAACTTCTATGGCTCTTCCGTTCGACAATCTCTCCGGCATTGGAACCATCATCTGTTTTCTCTTCGGTCACGCTCGGTTGATTTTTCTAGTCGGCACACTCATTTCCTCCATTACGCGCTGGCTCCATTACCCGCTGGCTGCTTCCCAAACAAACACACGTGCGGCTTGGCACTTGTGCTGTACGTAACAAGTCACGCGATGTGATGCTGCGGCTGTGATTGGTTCGGCTCTGCGCTACTTAATTTGGATTGGCTGACCTTTTTTTTTTCTTTTTTCTTGAGGACAAGAGCGGCGAGGTCTATCGCGATAGCTTAATTTCTCTATCGAGTCAAAGTTATATCGCGATACATATCGTTATCGTTCTATCGCCCAGCTCTATGTATGCTGTTTGAGTTTATTTTTTTAATTCATCTTTTTGGGTACCGATGGCTACTGTGACTGATAGTTGTTCTTACACAAGCAGCATCTGCCAGTATAATATATATTATATATAGTACGGTACGGCCTCTAACATAGTAAGAGTCAAAATGCTAAAGTTGAGACAAAATGCAATTTCCAGAAGCCAGCTACTAACCTCATGGTTTATGCACACTCTACAATGCAAACCACCAAATTTCTAGCATTGTCACATCCCTGATAATTGATGCATATACACCACTCTCACTTTTACATAACATAGCAAAGCCTGCACTTAAACAGTAGATGTACCTGGATATCCGCTTAAAGATCTCCTACTTTATGCAGACTGTGCTGCACAACAGAGTGCGCAGGGGTATGGTAAACACCCTGCATGTCAGCTGAGATGATGCAGACCCAACACTGTACAGAAACTTCTGCTAGTCCAGTCAAATCTAGTCCAAATATTTGAATACTTTCTGCAAACATGAGGCCTCTTTGAGTCAAACTTATCTGATAGGTCTGAGTCAATTTCGACCTCTGTTAAGAATGATAGGCCTACACAACCAGGTTCTAAGAGGTTACTGGTATAACTCGGCAAAACAAAGTGCATTACAAAACTCAATCATTGCATGAGCAAGCATTCCTGATTTATTTTATATATAGTACTACTTCGCAGAGAAAAACTTTTGGTTTAACTGTATTTTTAGTGTCAGCCTAAGTGCATCATATACTTCCTGTTCTTACTTCCAGTACTCCTCGCTTGGGCTGGTCCTCTTGGTCCGGTTCACTACCTCAGACACCCCAGCTACCAAGCTACTGGTAGCATTTGCCAGGCTAGCGTTCAACTGGTAACTGCTAACGACACCGCTGCAGTCTGGCGTGTTCCACGGGTTGTTGCAGTAAGTCCATGGAAGCAGGTTTGTCATGGACAAGAAAAAGTAGTAGAAGGCAATGCAAATGACCACATTGTAGTATATCCCAATGTAGGTGGACACCACCATCATGCCGTAGCCCACGCCTTAAGGTAGGACAGGATGGAGAGAAAAAGATAACCAGGTAGAGAACATTAGAAACTAAAATGTGAAGTGGATGTAACTACTGCTGCCTAATTAAATTTTCATATGAACAATAAAATCAATATTCACACAAAGACATACACACGCATATACTTACCTTTAAACATGGGGCTGATCTTCCAAACCCCCAAACAGCCCAAGCTGGCAAACTGACCAAAGGAGAGCTCGAGGAAGAAGAGTGGAATGCCACAGAACACAAGCATGATGAAGTATGGCAGCATGAAGGCACCTGGAGGAGAAAATTAACCAGGAAGTCAATTTCTCTGGTCCAGAAAGACTGGGAAGGATACACGAACACATTGATTTAAAGGGACATGTCATATTTGTTTTCAGCTTTATATTTATATTCATGGATTTTGCTAGAGTAGCTTAGTATGAATCCCAGTTTAAATGTGAATCATCTACTGCTGGGCATTGGTGGCCTTATTTCGTCCAATGTCTGGAACAAGCTGTTTTAACTCTGTCAAAGCCAACTGTCTTCTGATTACAGCAGCTGGATGGGCCTTGTGTGCTTACAGTTAGAGCTATTAAGATATATCAG
This sequence comes from Rhamphochromis sp. 'chilingali', assembly GCF_963969265.1. Lineage (NCBI taxonomy): Eukaryota > Metazoa > Chordata > Actinopteri > Cichliformes > Cichlidae > Rhamphochromis > Rhamphochromis sp. 'chilingali'. The sequence goes on along the minus strand of NC_137943.1, from coordinate 7,335,065 downwards.
AGAAAATGAAGACAAGCATAACTCGTCCCCTCTGATATAAATGGTGCCCTATTCAGTGTTTTGTTGCTAGCAAACTCTTAAACAGCTAGATGCATGGTCTGTACAAATTACTGTGTTGTTGTGAGAACACTTTTTGTGTTAGTCGTGACAAAAATATCCAAACCTACGAGGCAAACAAAAGTCAGCTGCCTCCTATTCTGTTACCTGACAAAGATAATAACTACCATGGAGCCAGATGAGCATAATTACTGCAGAGATGCCAAGTCCACAGACACCAGCAGACAAAAGAAATCAGGCACATTATATAAGCTGGCAGACGTAGTCTATAAGTATTCTACATAGGTAGGCTCTCCAGCTACAAGCCAGAGAGGCACAATGGACCATATGTTGTCATTAAAAACAGGCTGTGCTATTATACGGTTTAAAATACTTACGTGTAAGCAATGACGTGCAATTTAAAACTTAACCAAATCAAGTCTTACATGAATTGGACCCATGCCATACAGACTTATAACTGAACCTGAAATTATTATTATTATTTTTTTAAAAAGCAAATGAATTTCATCTGTTATATAACCTCCCTAGAGTGAGCAGAGAGGTCACTAAATGTCTGTTCAGCAGTGCAGCAACTCTCTGGTGGTTCAGACTGGACCAAAAACCAGACGGTCAACTAGAGGGACAATCTGTGCGTGTGTGCACGTGCTAGTATGCTTTCATAAGATACTCCACATGTGAACTATGTTGGTGCAACCAGCTGATACTGTCCAAACCTTTTCACTGCTGATAAAGTGAACGGTCACTGCTGCAGTATCTGCAGCTGTGTGTTGAGCTAATGCATGGCCTCCATATACAAAGTCCTTGCGCAGGAACTCAAGGCTCCTGCATGCATGACACAAATCCAAATATTTGCACTGTAGGCTTATTATCTGCAGCTGGGGTCATGCCAAGGAAATCAAGCACTGAGTGAGGAGAACTGGACCAACACTGCTGCTTTTTACTACACGTTGGTACAATTCTTGCGCATGTTTTCAAAGGAAGATGCAAGGTATTTAAAACACAATTTAGGCTGTTTAATGTTTAATCCACAGCTTTTAGGATGCATCAGAGTAGGGAGCAAAATACTGACAAAAGAGCTTATTTTGCTGTCACGATGTTCTTACGCACTGAATACGGTAGCTTTATTATGAAAGCAGCATAACAGCAGCAGCACCTGGATCTGTTCTATGTGCTCAGACATATTTTGACAGCAATCACAGCCCAACAAACAATAACTGCAAACCTTTATGCCTAAAAAGATGTTTTGCATTGATGTTGAGCACGTAATGTGTGAGCTATTGTGGAAAAAAGACAGCTGCACCGAGTATAGGTCTATGAAATATGTTTGAAACATCCGGCCTGCACAATGATCTGACTTTATATCTCAAACAAATACACACAATAAAAGATCTTGCTAATAATGTTAGCACAAATAAGTAATCATATCTGCTAAATTTCCCTTTTTTTTTTTTAGATTCTAACCCCAGTTTAACTGTTAAAGACCTATTATTCTTTTCCTTTTTACTGGCACGTATTCAGTGCCGTGGAAAAGTATTTCCCCCTTTCCAGATTTCTCCTTTTTTGTGCATATATGATATATAAAATAAAATGCAGCTTTTAAATTTTGATTTCATTTATTAAGAGGGAAAAAACTATCCAAACTACCTGGCCCTATGTGAAAAAGTAATTACCTTCCCCCCCTTGTTAATCATGAATTAACTGTGATTAATCACATTTGTTTGGAAAGTTAAGTTCAATTTCACGAGCCAAACCAAAGCCTGATAACTGCCAGACCTGAATCAAAAAAATCACTTAAACAGAACCTGTCTGACAAAATGAAGCAAGGTAAAAGATATCAAAAAGCAACACATCATCCGAAAGCTAAGAAATATAGTCATTGACATCTTTCAGTCTGGAAAGGGTTACAAAGACATTTCTAAAGATGTGGTACTTCAGGGAGCCACAGTGAGAGCCAATATCCACAAATGGAGAAAACTTTGTGGTGGACCTTCCCAGTAGTGGCAGCCCTACCAAAATTACGGTGAAAGTACACAGATGACTCCTCCAGGAGGTCACAAAAGAACCCAGACCAACATCTATAAAACTGCAGGCCTCACTTGCCTCAGGTAAGGCCAGTGTTCATGATTCAAAAATAAAAAAGTCTCAGCAAAAATGGCATCCATGGGAGATGTCCCAAGAGAAAACTACCCACAGATTAGCTAAAAAAAACAAAACAATTTTTTTTTTTTTTTTTACTGTTCCCCAAGACTTGTGAGAAAATATTCTGTGGACTGACGAGACAAAAGTTGAAAACTAACCCACCATTTCATATAAAGAACATCATACCAACAGTCATGTTTGTTTTCAGCTTTGTATTAGGGGCAGGGATAGCTCAGTAGGTAAAGTGGTCGCCCCATGATCGGAAGGTCGGCGGTTCGAATCCACTTAACGGCTACCCTGAGGTACCCCTGAGCAAGGTACCGTCCCTACACACTGCTCCCCGGGCGCCTGCTTAGTGGGCTGCCCACTGCTTCACTGAGTGAATGGGTCAAATGCAGAGAAAAACAAGTAATTTCCCCATTATAATAAAGTATCTATTATTATTATTATTATTATTATTATTATATTTATATTCATGGATTTTGCTAGAGTAGCTTAGTATGAATCCCGATTTAAATGTGAATCATCTACTGCAGGGCCTATTTCGTCCAATGTCTGGAACAAGCTGCTTTAACTCTGTCAAAGCCAACTGTCTTCTGATTGGATGCCCCTCATAAACAGAAGGTTTGTACAGCAGCTGGATGGGCCTTGTGTGCTTACAGTTAGAGCTGTATGCTGACAATAATAGACAATATTATTATATCCCCTCTATATGAAATCACTCTGAGCCAAAAGTAGAAAAAACAAAACACAAAACTGAAACTGAGTGTTTAGTGAGTCTACTCAAAAGTCTGAGCTGACCTGATTATTGTACCACTCAGTGGTAGTGTGATGGTCTGAAGCTACTTTGCTGCTTCAGGACTTGGATAACTTGCCATAACTGATGGAACAATGCATTTTGCTCTCTACTGAAAATCCTGAAGAGGAATATCCGGCCATCAGTTTGTTCCCTGGAGCTCCTGCACACTTGGGTTATGCAGCAGGACAGTAAACCAAACCACCTCTGAATAATAATACATTTAATAATACATCTTATTTGAAAGCGCCTTTCAAAACACTCAAGGTCGCTGTACACAGTAGAATAAAAGCAACATAAAAGCAAGAAGTTTACAGAATCATAAAAGCATAAGACATAAACAAATAAAATAGGAGAGTGGAAAGGTTATGTGGGATAAGCTATTTTGTACAAGTGGGTTTTGAGTTGGCTAAAAAACCCAAAATGACATGGAGTGGCCAAGTGAAAGTGCGGACTTAAATCCAATACAGATGCTTTGTCATGACCTTAAACAGGTCAATCATGCTCAAAAACCCTGGGACAAAATTTCTCCATGGCGATGTGAAAGACTCATTCCCAGTCATCACCAACGCACAAACACTAGTTCTTAGGTTTGGGGGTAATTACATTTTCACACAGTACCAGACAGGTTTGGAAAGTTTTTTTCCCCTTAATAAATAAAATCATCAATCCAAAAAAGGATTTTGTATTTACCCGGATTTACTCTGTCTAATATTTAAAAGCGTTTGATCATCTGAAACATGTAAGAGTGGCTAATTTGCAAAACAAATTGGAACTCAAACACTTTTTCTTGGAACTGTATATCTGATTACAGCGTTGGATTGTCATTTTAAACAACACTTAAACAACGCTTCGAACAACGATGTAAAAGTAGTTTCCATGAGTCAGAACAGAAGGCTTTGCAACCAATTAGAAGAAAATAACCTCCTGAGACCCGAACTCTTTCATGGCATGTATTTTTAATTTCTGTTTGCTATTTGGGCTGATTGGGACCTGTTGAATATAAAAAAAAAAGAATTACGTGATTTTTCTGATTTTTGTTTCTGAGAAAAATGAGATCCACATATAAGGACATTCGCTTTAAATTTCGATAGGACAGTGGCAGTATAACGGCCTCATAAGTGGATAGCAGGCCCTTGTAGAGCAAAATTTAGTATGTTGGTCTAGACAACCCAAAGTGTGATGTCCACATACAGTATGTGGACGCCAGGTCCTAGGAAGTTAAAGGAAGGGGGGGTCTTAAAGGGAGAGGAGCCATCTTGTTTCAAACAGAGGATTTTTCAGCAGCTGATAAATTCTTAGTATCTTACTACACTAGGGTTACAACCCAAAATACAAGTTTGAAAACACCCAGTAGTTGCCATGATAGGAAACATATCTATTGAATCCACCAAGAATAAAACACTGTCTAACATCATCTGATTAAATAACAGTGGTATTGCCTCTGAGCGACTGAATTATTTCTAAGTTGACACACACCTGATCATATATACAGTGTAGAGAATATAATGGCAAAGTACAATCTCAATACAACAAAAAAACCAGAAAAAGAACCCTGAGAAAACCCGAACTTTCTCAGTTCTCGACCTATAGACTGTGTCCATCTGCATGCCTATATTATGCACAGGAACCCCCTTTTAACAGAAAGAAATCTCATTCTACTTTTGAATATCCTCTGAACCACAAGTAACTCAGCAGTCGGAGAGCAAACTCCTTCGTTAGGATAACATGGTACTATGGAGGTCTTTAAATATGATATCATTATTCCAGTACTTGTATGTGAGGAGGAGGATTTTAACTTCGAGCCTGTAATAACAGGGAGCCAATGAGGAGCCAATATAGGAGAAATACACTCCCTCTAAAGATATTAACAGCTCATCATAAGTTTATAAAAGTCGATAAACAGAACAATAGTACATAACTGATATGGAAATATTACACCTGCTAGGAAGGTATGAGAGGGAAGCAAGTCTAAAGGTTCACAAGTCTATTTTCTTTTGTTTTAGTTAGAATTCATTCTTAAATTATATATGATATATACATAGTAAGCTTCTTTTCAGCTTCACAGTTTCATTCTAGTATTCCAGTGCAGTAATTTGTCATCATTTAAATGTACAAAAATAAATAAATAAATGAATGAATGCAGCCTGTAAACGATTGCCACTCGTTTACATATCTGGACCTCATTAATAGAACAATTATAATAAATGCGGCTTCTGATGTTTCATAAAAATCAGTGTCTGTATCATATTATGAACATGGGTACACTGTAGTTTAGTTTGTCAATGCAAAGATAATGGGCTCAGGTCGTCATTGTGATGCTTACCTCCTCCATTTCTGTAGCAGAGGTATGGAAACCTCCAGACATTGCCCAGGCCCACAGCATAGCCCACACTGGTGAGGACAAACTCAATCTGGTTTCCCCAGTTCCCTCTCCGGGAGTTTTCATCCTTCTTCACTGGCTCTCCTGGAACTGCTCCGTTCTACAACAAAGACACACAGAGAGATAGAGGTGACTTCAGGTGACACAGAAGCGAGTGTGTTCCTGAGATAGTGCTGCTGCAGCAGGTCCGGCAAGTGCACCAGGCAAATGAAAAATCAAAAGGGGAAAAAACCCCATCTCATTTAGAAGCATGAATGGGAAATGGATGCTATGACAGAGAAAAGAATCCTGAGAGCCTCTTTTTTCTACTTTTTTAAAACTTATTTGGCCATCGGATTCAAATGGATTGAAAGGATTGTTAGCAATCATCTTGGAGTGCATGAGTTTAATTATTCACTGCTTGCACTCCCGCTCATGGAATATATTCTGTAAGCTACTATCTCGTCTACTGCAAAGTTTAACATAAACATAAGGTGGGTGCGCTGGTGCAAACAGGATGAGAAGTGAAATCAGTGCCTTAAGAACAGCCGATAAGCTTTCGGTCATGTCGTCCTGATTTGCAGCTTCTCCTCTTCCTCCACTCCCTCCCTGCATCCCTCCATCTGCTGGCATCAGATGGTCGTTCTCCCCTGACCTCCTCTATAACCTCAGCTGTGTCTGGCTGTGTGTCTGTCTGTGGGTGCACAGCAAGGTACTTGTGCTCTTTCAGTGTAATAAATGCTGCTAATTTAGGATGTACTTTATTTTAGTGAAATTTGAGCACTGCCAGAGATGCATTCCTTCACCTGCCTCGCTACGATCTACGAAGTCTTGGGGTTTTACATAGATTTGCCTTCATTCTGGTAATTCAGTTAGACCAGTGGTTCTTAACCTGGGTTCGATCGAACCCTAGGGGTTCGGTGAGTCGGTCTCAGGGGTTCGGCAGAGCCTCCGCCATGACATGCATGGCTCATTTTGTGCATCAGTAAAAAACATATCTATGTCTTGAATTTGAAAAAAATCCTATTTTATTTTTCACTAAAGAGGGGTTCAGTGAATACGCATATGAAACTGGTGAGGTTCGGTAACTCCAACAAGGTTAAGAACCACTGAGTTAGACAAAGGCTTGGTCAGTACAACAACACAAAACTATTAAAAAATTTTGCTAAGTTTTCAAGAGGTAAAATTTCTGTATTTATGTATGGTTCTGCTGGAGGTTTCCTTCTGTTAAAAGGGAGATTTTCCTTCCCGCTGCTGCCAAGGGCTTGCTCACAGTGAGTCGTCTGATCTTTGCTCTGTATTATTGTAGAGGGATTTGGTACTGTATATATATATGAATACAATTTTTTGAGAGATTTGTATGAGATTCATAATGTGAAATAAGTGGAAACTTTCTTTTTGATATTGACCTGACAAAGCATCATTTTCATACATTTAAGTTTTTTACCTTTGTGTTAAAAGCAAGATGGTTGGATGGACTATTACATTAGGATTTACTTTGCCAGTTTTTTATGAATTTTCCTTGTTTTAAGATGCTTTTATACAGCAGTCTGGTTCTGGCCAATATAAATATATGTCTTATAAGCTCTTGCAGTCTGCTGTATGAATGACACCATTCATTCATCTGGGCTCCCTGTGTTATCTATGTGCGGCAGAGGCTGCTCTCTGAGACTCGTTGCATGAATACCCTGGTATTTTCAATGCGATTGGCTTTGAATCTGACGAAAATGAGGAATACTGGTCATAAAAACACACCCCCTCAGTGCAGCAGCAAACTGGTAATTCTTCTGCAATGCCATAAAAGTTTAAAAATATATATTTTTATTTCTTAGATTTGCATGTTTGGTTTTAACATTACAAAAATATTTCAGGACACGATGTTCTGGAGAGAAAACTGTGCACAGACAAAGAACCACGAGCCTCACACTTCATGCTTCCAGAATATGGCGAGACATCTTGTTCATAAACAGAAAATTACAAATAGAATTTTTTTAAAGTCAGAAACAAAACAGCAACAACCGCACAAAACAAACAAACAGCTGTGCTATTTTCCCCAAAGCCCTGTAGTTTGTCTTTGAGTCTAGCTGTGCTTGCATGTTAGAAGAGCAAAACAAAGATCTTTTTTTTCCCCTAGCATCCTTGACCTTTCGTCGTGCTAGGCTAAAGGCTGCAGGTGGGACACACAGGAAGATCAGCAAACACAAGTGTCGTGGACAAGGAGCTGTTCGCAGTGAAAACCACGGCCACAGCGGCGTGCAAGTGGAAACCATCAGCGGTGGGCCTGCCAGCGCAGCGTGTCGCACATTATGACATCTCCGTCTGGAGTTGACTTTGGAAGGAAAAGAAACATGCGAGACAGCTGCGTGTTCTTGCTGTGCCTCTTGTACGTCTTTCCCTATTAGAAACCAGGTGTGGGCCTTTAGAAGATACACACAGGCACATGCACACGAACACAGGTTGACACACGCTGTGTGTCCGAGACCAGACAAACATGAGCAAGAGACAAAACACTAGGAATAGTACTGACCCCTAAATCTTAGGTGTCAGCTCTTCAAAAGTTCAACCTGATGTTTTAAGACAGGCACGCACGCGCGCACACACACACACGCACACACACACGCGCGCGCGCGCACACGCACGCACGCACACGCACACGCGCGTGCGCGCACACGCACCTCTCTCACAGTGAATTTGAAGTTGAAAACAAGCAGTGGACATGAATCTTTTGAAAAACAGACACTGTGTCAGTGCAAAGTTCATACATTTAAAATGCAAAAATCATTATGTACTGTGAAAAACCTGATTATTCTTGTAGCAATAAAATACATTGGAATGAATTGGTATCCAATTAGGTCAGACCTTTTCTGGGAAACACACTTATTTGGTCACAGTCAGATGAGAAACCTGATACTGCTCTAACGTATGCCATATGCAAACGGACAGCCAGCAGTAGCTTAGCTTGGCTAACTTGCTGTAAACAGGAGAGACTGGGCGCATAAAAACAACATGCTTGGGATTAAATTTCAGAGTATTTGCAGCTATCTGAAACATGCAACCAGACCTGACTGGTTGCTTAGTAACACAACAGTATCATCAAGACAAGATTAAAGGTCACACCTAAAATCACTCTGAAGAAAAAGCAGGCAACTATTTAATCACAGGGAATAGTCCTCATCGATCAGACAGCAGGATAATTATGAGGCACCATCTTTCTTTTGCATCATGAGAAACTATTTTTCATGCAGCAGTCTCCATCCATCCAAGTCCACCAATTCATATAAAAGTTGTGGGAGCATTTATAGTTTTAACTGGGCAACTTGAACTTTTATATAGTGTACCTTTATCATTTTGAATATAAAACCCTCCCAAAAGTAACACTAAATGTCAGATGTCACCATCTTAAACTCTCAAAAGCTAAATTAACCATTTGAGAGCACTTAACATGTAGATGTTTAGAGGTTGGGCTTTAATAGCATACATTTTCCAGACTCGTTTGCTCATTTAGATGCAGTAAAGCCTCCTTCATCTGCTTTGTTGGGTCCTGTGGCTTGCTGGATTTGTCCAGAAATGGATGCCCAGCAGCAGCAATTGTTGGATTAACACTATGTGGAAAACATAACATTTGTTTGAAGATGTGGACGAGCAGACTGAGATACGTCACTTTAAAAGTGCTTTATCAGAAAACGTATAAGGCAAATGTATAGTGTTTGGAGATCATTGTTGGGCTTACTGAAGCTGACTTTAGGCTCATCTGTAGTAAAAAACAAAAGGTTTAACTACTTTATATACACACACATCTGTTTGCACTGCGCAAAAGCAACACTTTGTGTTTTTCATGACCCCCCTTGCTTCCTTGACTGACCCCAATATCTGTATCTTTCCATCCAGGTGTTGTAGCCTTCGGTCACTCAGTCAGATGCACAGATTCCGCTCTCTATTTCCCTCCACCCTTCCATGTCCCCATCATGCGCTTCCCTAGAACCATCTGGGCTTTATGTAAGACCCACGCGTGCCCTCTCCCCGTGGCTCTCCTTCTGTTTCGCTTTAAAATTCTCTCTCTTTCCAGGGTCTCTTTCGAGTGACAGTGACTTCACTGAGACTCATGACTGTATCATCTCAGTTGCTGCTTCGGTACTCCAAACTGCTCATAAAGACTTAAAATGAGAACCACTAAATTTTGTTCAGCTTAAATCAGTTCTTAAATCGTGTCACATTATGCTTCATATAATGAGTGCATTTCCTGACCAGGGTCACAAAGAGCGTGCTGTACCAGAAACCTCCTTGTGACTTTACTTTGGTTGAAAGCAGATTACTGTCGTCGCCCGCGCTGTATGTTGAAGACGCCGACTTGTCTGCAAACATTTGCCATTTACCCTCCGAGCCCTTGCTAAACTTCAAAAAGCGTGATGCAAACCAGAAATTGCCTTCAAAGAAAAGATAGTTGGCAACTTTTACTTTGAAAGTATATAATTTCCATTTCTGTTTTCCAATGTACATTTTGAATTTTCACTTGGAAGCTTGCGAGCATCTGCAGACAAGTTATCATTTCCCATACAAACCACAGTTTGTAGTCAAACCAGTCACAGGGACGTTTTTGGTGCAGCACCTTCTGTGTAACTAATTTCACACTAGAGACTTCAAGTAATCTCCAGCAACCACTTGTCAACCGGTCTGGAAATATGCTTTTTTCTTAGTGACTGGTTGTTTGTCAGGCGCTCACTGACCTGATGTAGGCCTCCCTGAACATGGCTTTCACAATCGATTTCACAGCAACCAACAGCAAGCATTCACAACTGGTTGGGGAATACACATTTTCTATTGCAACTAGTGGTCAGTTGGTCACCAGCTGGGCTTTAAGCCTGTGTGACTGAGGCCCATTACTATCATTATGTCAAACAAAGAAGACAGGAAGTAGATCTGACTAAGAAACCAAGGGACGGTGAACGCTCATAGGCTAGTTACTTGTCAGCTACAAAGAAAAGCATAGCTGATTTATCCTCCTATTTGACTCTAATGTGGAACCAAAATTTACAACATCAGCATTGTGTTGTATTTATTAAGACATTAAACTATTGAGGGAACTGCAGAGTCCCATAGACTTCTGTACAACCTCATGTTATGTTTAAACCAGAGGTGTCTAAGACATTTCCATAATAGCTTCATTTTTACAGCCTTTGTTGTTAAAAAACAGAGACTACAAGAATAACAAATTATTATTCAGCCTCATTGAGGAAACTGACTCGTGGAGTTCAAAATATCTTAATGGAGTTTTATAGCAATAGTTTAATGAAACATAGACATACAAAAACATTATTTACATTTTTTAAAAAAAGTAATCTACCCTTAAATATAAAAACTACCAAATAAAGATGGCAACCAAACAGAAACTAAAACACAAAAATATATTTAAAAATGACTTTGAACCATTGACACACTGAACCTGTTAGACACATTCAGTAAAATATCAAATGACATCATTTGTGGCTGCACAACACAAGTTGCATCACTATCATTTTACTAAATGGTTTACTAAACAAGGTGACAGGAAGTGTGATTAGCTGAATGCTCTGCACCAGCACCAAATAAACAGGATAGATGGAGCTGGGGCAGGTTTGTACTTTTGCTTTCACAAGCTGAAATCCAGTATTGATTCAGCTTGTGTCTGATTCATTTCTGATTAGCCAGTGTTTAATTACATTCAGAGCCTGCTGCATATGGGCACTTAGCAGTAACAATACATCGATACTCGCAATATTACCATTAGTTACCTATTCTGCAAAAGTAATCTCACCAGTGGGACTCCAACATTTTGTCAAACTGCAGCTGACAAAATAAGACCATCTAACTCTTCTCTCCCAGAAGCTTAACTTGAAAAGACTGTCAGCTCAGTGCCTGAAATGTAAATGAAACGAGAACTGCTGATCTGCATTGTGCAGGCTTAGAATGGAAAGTGACATAAGGTGGAATCAGTGCGATTTACACAAACATGCGTAACTCTAAAGGCTTGCAGGTGTTCTGTGAAGAGAATAACTGCTCTCCAGTAGGACGGATGTATAGCCCTTCAAAAACTCACTAAGATGTTTTTCACAGCATGTCACATGTCTGCTGCAGGTAATGCTTTATCAAAAAAACAGAACAAAAAAAACATAGACGTGTAAATAAATGAAAAGCATGTTAGGATGTATCACATTCAACATCAGTGTCAAGTATCACCGCCTGCTCGTTTTGGAAACCCGTCATAAATATTAAATAAATGTAATAGACCTTATTGGTTTGTGTTCTCGCTGCAAAAGTAATTCAGTTTTATCCCGCCGCTGCACCTCTCCCCTCATGTGTTTCCTCTTGAAGTTGCTGTTGCTCATCCTCCCTCCTCTCACAGCCCACAGAGAGCACTTCAGCTTTGTGGACTATACACAATATCACACACACACATGCGTTTAAATGCACACACTGGGTCAATTTGACAGACAGCAGCACAAACCTTCAAACCGACATCTCCTGACAGCTGCAGCCATGTTTGTAAGAGATACTGTCCACTGGAGTGTGGCAAGAACAACAAAATTCCTTTCAACTTATGGAAACGCACATGCACGCGCACACGCACACAAAATTTACTTTGGCTTCTACAACCACAAATGTGGTTAGGACACTATGTTCTTAGAGCACAGTGTACTGGCGCTTCTCTTATTTTGAAAATTCCCTGTACTACTTCCATCTCTCTCACACACTTCAATAGTCACGGGGAGCACAGTGCTGGGCTCTGCAAAGACTTGATAATCTCTCCTAACAGAATGTGATTTGTTAATATCGTGCAACTGCTTACTGTGCGTGTCATTTCCTATCTGAAAGAAATGTATTTTTGAGACGTCTCCTGTAGAGCGATGGCATTTTACCGACAGTTCAGCGGTCTCACATGGGAAGCTGGTTCTCCATGCACATCTGCAAGTTCCATCCAGTGAAAGTTTAAATGGCTTCTTTAAGCAAATAGTTACATCCATGTTCATTTTAGAGACACCATCAGTTGTGTGATATGTATATTCAAGGACAGAAGTGGTTTAGTAAGAAAAACAATTCAACTAAATAGGATTTGATAATAATTTTTGTATGCCATAAACTGGAATCATCCTGCTAATAATTCATATGTGTATGACATGTAACAGCACTGTGGGGCGACTGTACCAAAGGTTTCCACAGTAAATGCAAAGCTCTTTACAGATGCCGTAATGTAGGTGAGTAACAACAGCTGTTAATTTCACACAGGCACTGATTAATCTGCCTTTTTGCACGTGGGGATGAGTTTACAATGTTTGTCCTGTTGCCTAATAACACTTGTAGTTTTGGGTGTGACCTGAATAAAAAACAGCCACAAATCGAGATTCATTTGTAACATAAAATGTCTTTTAAACGCTCCTAGACGCTCGGGTTACTTATGTGTGATTGTAGATGTTGTGACCGGAATCTCTGTTTTCCTCTTATAAATCCAGATGTTACTATTCGTGGTTGTAGTTGTGCTCTGCAAATCATCCTCCAGCGCTTGAAAACACTACATGGGAGGGGAACTTTATGTTACAGTGTTAGAGCCCTACAGAAAGCACACATTCGTTGTGGTTACGCATGAAGGCATTAGGGGTGGGGGAAAAAAATCGATACTGTGTAGTATCGTGATATTTTGTTTGCTAATAATGTATCGATACAGGGACAGCAGAAATTGATATTTTGTTACAAAAAAAGTTTTTGTGGACTGGAACTCTGACTTCAGAGCATGTTGATCAGCTCCTTTTTGTGAGCAAGAATCCTGACATTCCTTCACTGTCCAAATGTGTTTAACTTGTTTTTTGGCAGCAATAAACATGACAGTTTACTTCTTTTAATTTAAGACATGTTTTATTTTAATTAAGTTTAAAACTTTTATTTAATGTAAAATTATATTTTGTTTTAATTTACTTTCAAATTCTTCAGTTGCTGAATGGGCTGCATAGTTATCATAAATTGCATAGTTCAGAATAGCTATAATTGTACCAGATGGTTGCATTCAGTTAAGTTGGACTAGACTGTAATACAAACTGTTCAGTTTGTCAACAATAAAACTGACTGAAATGAGAGAAAGACTGAGTGTGAGACTTTGATATTAGATAAAATGAATATTGATAAAGTTTACCTTTATGTACAGAATCTGAATATCGCAAAATATTTTTAAATTTTGCAATAATATCGTATCGTGCGTTAAGTATCGTGATAATATCGTATCGTGGGATATATGGTGATTCCCACCTCTAGAAGGCATATTTCAAATGAAGACCTATCCTAGGTGCCGTTATTAGCCTTTTTAATGAAGCACTCATTGAAACAAATTGCCAGAACATCAGTCTGACTGCTTTTGTCCGTTCAAATCTCAAACAGATCTGAAGCAGTGGTAAAGATTGAGCTTTATTACAGCAGCCAGTGAAAGATGGCCTTTTTACATGTGGGCTTTGCCTTAATCAAACGTACCAGATAGTAGCTGTGATTATTTTACTTACTTTATTTGTTTGTGACCATTTTTGGTCACCATTTCATTACATACTGTCATATATGTGAGAGAAAACCCACACAGGATCCAATATATAATTAGCATGTGCACACTCATGCTGCTGTATTATGTACGTAGATGCTACTTTGTGATATCCAGGTGTTATTATTAAAACAGACCTTGTTTCGTGAAACTTCAACTATTTTAATTCAAATTGGGTCAGTTAGTTCTTAATACCTCATTTGGGTTTATGAACTTGAAGTGGAACTGGATAAGGGAGAAAAATAAATGTGACAGATGAAGGAAATGGAGACTGGGAATAGGTCTGTCTAAATCAGTGTGCATATGTGGGTTGATTAAAAAAAAATGTCAAGGTTTTCTCCTAATCCAGTTAAAACTGTATAGATTAAATTTATCATTAGCGTTACAGTCACTGACTCACCAATCTGGATTCGACCAGCAGTGCAAAGAGAAATAAAATAGCTGTTATTATAAACATAAATTGTATGTAGTTTTTGCAGGTTTAGTGTAAATAAGAGGCACAGCTAATGTTAAAGTGTCCTTTGACCTGTCATTGTGAGTTCTGTGTTTAAATTCAATCAAGGAGGTAAGCAGCCAGTCTGCAGTACAGCCATGTTGCATCATTATATGATGAAATGGTGAGTAAGAAAAGAATGGCTGTGATAAATCATAACAGACAGATACAAAGAATAACGAGGCTTCAAGGTGGATGAACATTCATGTAAACAAAATCGCCTTAATCAAGTGTAATCATTTTCAATTTTATAACCGTGGAGGGTTTGAATACAGACTGTAGGCTGGATACTTTCAGGTGACCTGGTGAATATCGTGCACTTAGTTTCATCAGAGTTTAAAACAGCTTTTGTCTGATGAAAAGATTTCTGAAATAAACTGTATCATAAGCAGACTGTACATGTGCTGATCAAGGAAGGAGCCAGTGGCATATAAAATAGTGTAATCTACATAAAAATGTACATTACAGTTTTGGGTGGCAGAGATAATATTGTTTGTCTACAGAGTAAATAAAAGAGGTCGAAGAAACGATCCTTCTGGAACATCTACAAATGCTTTAGCTATTTGCTTTACCTGAAGAGGGTTTGCTTAGTCGATGATTTTTACTCAATCAGGGAGAGAAACTTTTATTATACCTCAAAATGCAATGAAAACACATTTTCTTGTTTCTGGAGATAAAAGTGAAAATTAGACCACATAACTGTCTCACACACTATTTGTCAAATCGGTAGTCAGGTGTATTTTGTGTGCAATCTCACAAGCAGCTCCAAATGTAACACCAGATCTCTAAATCACTAGTCTTGTATTTTGGGCACTATGTAGAGCTTTCAGTTAAAGAGGACCTCTAGCACCAGAATGGCTTTTTGATGTCGGTACTTCTCTAGCACCAGAATAACTCACTCAGTCTCTTGAAATTAAAAGCAAAGGTCAAATGTCATTCAAAGAGGAAAACTAGAGAAAGTATTCAGTATATTCATGACCATATAAATTCTATGAGAAATCAAAGGCTATTAAATGTTAAAAGAATAACTCTTCAAGAAGGATTTAACAGTATATTCTGTTCCTTCCCATCAGTTCATTGTGCTTTTCATTCAATCTTCTTTTACATTTAAATAATTGTACAAATTTTTTGCATACCTATGTTAGTTCAAGAAGATCATGCTCAATCCCAGCAGATCAACAGCTTATATGTAAATGCTGGCCAACACCACCTGGGGCCTCAGCCGATTCCATCTGTGCATCCTATTTTAGTCTTACAACAAACATGCTGCTTAAGATACTTCAGTATGTATATAGTTCCTGCCCCACTGCAATCCACTTTGCAACCCAACATGTTGCTCACCATTTTACATATACAGTCCTGATACTACTAGTGAAATAAAATGTCAACACCAGTTCTAGGTGATTAGGGAAGAAACATTATCATTTTCCCAGACTGTCCTTCAGCCAGTAATCAGGGCCCTGTTGTTTGATTGTGGCACATGTAATCTCTCTCACTCCACCTATGCAGAAGCTTAGTAAACATGTCTGTCTGCAGTGACTCAATCCAATTGGTTATTATGGTACAAAAAGCCTACCGGATCCCCCCGCAAAAACAGTCTGCTCAAAGCTCTCTTTATGAGTGGGCTGTGAGGTGAGAGTAATAGGCCTAAAGACACTGCAGACCGTGGCTTCTCAACCTGCTACCATTGGGGCCACATACCAAAGAATCCCACTGGGCAGGGACTGAATAAATTCCGCTCCATGGCTGATTAATTGAAACCAATGGATGGGGTGTTGGGAGAAGGAGAGAGGAGGATGAGAGAAAACCAAGCACTGTCAGATGAACGGTGGATAGATGGCTGCCCAGAAGCTAGGGTCACCTACAGGTTACGTTGCTGAGTGTCTTTCATAAGGTCAGGCATCTCTATTTCACTTTTAAAAAGTGCTGATGTATTAACATTCAGCTTTGCTTCCAGGTGCACATATTTAGGAGTGACACGTTCACAAGTGAATGAAATTAAGCACAGTATAGATTAAGAGGAGTGTATCAAAATATCACAACAGCTAGTCAAAGAGTATGAGCAATGGCATAGTTAAAGCCTAACCTACTACAGCCTGTCCAGAAATGCTATATAGAAAAATAAAAAGGAAACCTCCTTTCATGATCTACAAAGCAAGTGCTTGGCCGATCAGTAGGAAGCTCTAAATGCATGTTACTCTTCCCAAAATGCATTAAACATGAGATCTCAGTGATTAAGCTGGTTAGCGATAGATTGATTTGAGGTGTTATTTGGTAGGCATTTCTACAGCACTGAAAACCCATTAGAAAGTGTCTTGACAATTCTGCTGAACATACCTGGATAAATTTAAAGCATCAGCATGCTTCTTTTCAGTTTCACAACTGTTTCCAAGTTTCCAACAAATAATGTGAGAAAGGAAGAATGTCTGTGGGATTTTTTTGTAATTCTTTGCAATTCTGACATATGTACAACCAAGTACAACACCATAAATATGTGGTAATGCTGCCCATAAGTATGTGCCATCATCTTCCACTTGCTGTCTCTACCCAGTATATCCAATTTCTGAAGAATCAGGTTGGCAGATTGTCCACAGTATTCCACTCTCACACAGTCCAACATGACACTGACCTGTTTTAGAAATGTCTTTTTTAGCTGCAGCAGACATTTACATTCTCACATGAATCGGTTTAGAGAGGTCTCTTTTTTAGTTTACCTTTCTCGAGTCATTTACACCCCCACCCCCCAAAAAACAAACAAAAAAACCCAAAACTGTTTCTCTCTGACGTGAGGTAATGATATTTGGAGATCAATTCTGCTTCAAACATATTACAAAGTATAAGACGGTGTGTGCAGTTGCTCAGTGTGTCAAAGAAAAGACACCGTAAATCCTCAGGTTACTCTGGAAGGCGTTTGTGAAATGGTTTGCTTGCTAAAACAACAACAACCAAGTCAGCCACTTGGTGATTGGTCAGTTGATTGGTAAGATGATATCTAGTGAACTGCGTGAATAGAACCACAAAGTAGAACCATGTGGCTGTTTAAAAAAACAAGACCAGCAAGTACAAATCTGTACTCAGTGGCTTTGGGAGAAGCTTGGCTGCTTCTCCCAAAGACAAGAACTAACAGACTTAAAAACTCCTTTGTCCCACACGCCATCAAACTGTTTAACTCCTCTCTGGAGGGGAGAGGGAGGGGAAACAGGAGGACAAAGGAGGGGGGAACAACTAAGCTGTAGTGCCTCTTCACCTCACTGTGCAATACCTTTTGTGCAATACTTTTGTAAATAGTCAACAGTGCAATAGACCTCAATACTTGAAATGTGCAATTCACTTGTATTTTTTATTCCTATTTATCCCCTTCGTATATTTTATTTATATTGTCTCTGTATTTTTTATATATATATATATATATATATATATATATATATATATATATATATATATATATATATATATATATATATATATATATGTGTGTGTGTGTGTGTGTGTGTGTGTGTGTGTGTGTGTGTGTATATATATATATATATATATAATATTCTGTAACTCTGTAACTTCTGTCGGTGCTGTGCTTTTTTGGAAATCGAATTTCCCAGAGGAACCCACCCGAGGGATTAATAAAGTTCTATCTAATCTAATCTAATCTGTACTCAAAAGCACAAACTCTAACAAAAAGCAGTGTTTAGTCTATCAAAGTAAAACCTGGATATTACTAAAAATAATCTTTTTGGGAACCTATTTTACCCTTACATTATTTCAACTGTTTACCCTAAAGCTCAAATTGATTAGCCACTCTTGTATTAAACAACTCACATGCGTAGCTCATTGAAAACTGAAAAGGACCTCCACGTTTAAACATCCGGACTATGTCATTCACCTCCTTACCTTGAGATACGTTTTCATGGTGGGGGAACTTGGAAAAGCAGCATGAGCCCCTCAAACGCTCCCAACGTTCTTGTGAATGGCCAACTTCTCTACCTCTGTGATACTTATAGAACTAAACTTATCATGCTGGAATCCCCAAATGGCTTCCCTGGGGGACAAGGAAGGTGAGGGGGGGCTAGATGTGTTGACATCTTTATAAGTATGGTGGGGGCTGGGTCTAAGAAGGGGCAAGGAAGATGGGTGTGGTCAGCACAAAGGTTAGTGCACTGTCATTATGACTGACTGCACGAGTTTCTAAAAGTGAATGCTAGTGGACCTTTATATTTTCATTTATGTGCCGCACATTAATATTACACATTTGCAGATTTAGCATTACGACCAGGTGAAGTGAAGCACAGGCAGGGAGTGAACCCTTAATTTATTTGCAAAGTAAACCACAGCATGCTTTGGAAAAAACCACCAAGAGCAGAAGACCAAGGACCTTCAGAGTTGAAGGCAACAGACAATGAAACAGTAGTCAGTACAGGTGATGTGATCAGAGAGTTTTATTTCAGGAAGGAGGACGGAAATAAACACCAACTCTCCGACTGTCTCCACATTTTCAGCCCTGTTTGTGTATCTCAGCCACATGCCGATGCATGTAAATACCATGAAAATTTTGCGTGATCATTACCATCTCACGCAAAGCCCTGATCTGTTGAGACAGTCTGTTTTACGGTCCATTATTTGTGAATATGGGATGACAGTACCTTGTCAAGACATTGTGAGGATAATCTCCCAATCCAAATCAGAAATAGGCTGTTCTCTAATAAAACAATAGTATTACATGAGCTGAGTGAAGGAGAGAGATGGGAAGAGGCAGACTGAAATAGAGTCGCATAGCGAGAGCTCTCTGAGAGGATAGAATGACAGAAAGGGAAAAGGAAAAGAGGGGTGATATGCGCAGACAGGAAGGCAAGTCTAGCAGGGGCTGCTGTAGCCATGTGCACCTACACACTCCTGCCGCTACCCTTCACCCATACCCACACCCCTCCCTTGCTTGTTCACTCATTTGCTTAACAAGTTCATTTGTGCATAGGACTTCATCGGGCATGGCTGTCAAGTGATGCGCGAGACTGGCCTGCGGAACTGTTGGCCCTTGCAAGCTGTTCACCTGCATCCATCTCGCCCCCATACACCCCCACACGCACCCACACACACATCCTTATGCAAGAGCACAGACATGGCATCCAGTGATGCCAGTAGTGTGAGTAAACAGTGTGTTCAAGTCGGAGTGTTTACTACAACTTGGGCTGCAGGGCAGTATTGTTTTTGGCTTGCGTTGCTGAAATGATTCCCAAACAGTGAAAATTCACACATGGCTACACTTATCTTATATTTCTTTGATTTAAATTTGAATACCTTTGGATTTTGAGAGTTTATGATGGGCTTATTTCTTTACAGAGTTCACTAAACAACATTTGGTCAGTTGAAAATTCACAGATGATGGTTTAGGGCTTCGTAACCCTGTTGAGTCACCTGAAGTAGAGTTATTTGTGACATTGGTGATACCTGCCATACATTTGCTTAGGGTTGTACTGTTTGATATACTGTAGACTACATTTAAAGACAGTTTTTAAACAGCCACAATAGAAGATCCATGTATTGTTCTTCTAGATTAACCTAAAATTCAAATAAAGCAAAGAGATTTTAAAAGTAGAAAGCTAATGGAAAAAAGGGGGTCAGTTATTCCTAGTCAACATTTTATGCCACTTGAATTTCCTGTTAAGCAAATCAAAATTTATTTCTGACATATTTAGTTGATTTTTGGCGACTTATCATTTTGTGCCATCACTGATGGATGCATCGCTGACATTTATCTGCTTTTCTTCCTCCTTTTCAAAAGCAAACGCTCATCAAAATGCCGGGGCCAATCTTGTTCCGTCTCTCTTATTTGCTCTTGTTTTCCATCATTGCTTTGGCCCTCTTCACTTGAGGCAGAATTAACAAGCATTATCTCAATAGAGTCGCCCTCAATCCTCGAACAGCACAGCAAGTGTGCTGCTTCAACAAGAGTGTGCATGGACAAAATCACACATGCACACACTTATGCAGCCTCAACAAGCATTATCAGCCCCAAACCCTCCTGTGTTTCCTTGCTAACACGGTGAACATGCTGCCTCAACGAGCCCCATCATCAGCTCTTTTCTCCCCTGGTTTTTGCTTCCTACAAATCCATGACAAAGCTGATGAATAAGCCTCATCAGCCTTTTCTCCTCAGCCCATTTCAGAGTTTTGCTTGAAACTTGCTCTTCTTTCTGCAAGTTGCAGTGCAACGTAATGTAAATGTGAAGCATGTAGGTTACAGCAATGCACCTTCCACTGCTGAACAATGTGGGCTTTTGCAGTAAATACATAATTTAGTTCTGATTTCTTTTCTTCTTCTTTTTTTTTTGCACATTTTCTCACACTTGCATGTTTCAGATCGTTGAACAAATTTTAATGTTAGACAAATATAACTTGTGTAAATATAAAATACAGGTTTGACAAACGTGAGATGAGCCTTTGTGTTCTTTTTGGTCAGCATTAGGGTTCGTGTTTTGTTTTTTGTTTTTTTGTTTTTTTAAATCATCTCAGCCATTGATGCCATTTTTTCCCCCAATCTCTGTCTTATTATTGAATTATAAACACTGCCAATAACTTGAGTTCTTTAGATGTTGTTCTGGGTTCTTTATGACCTCCTGGATGAGTCAGGAGTCACTTTCACAGTAATTGTGTAGGCCACTCATAAGATTCACCACTGTTCCAGGTTTTCTCCATTTATGGGTAATGGTTTGGTTTAGAAATGGCTTTTTAACCCTTTCTAGACTGATAGATGCTGATGACTTTATTTCTTATTTGTTCTCAAGTCTCTTTAGATCCTGGCGTGATGTGTTGCCTTTTGTGAATCTTTAGACTACTTCCACTTCGTCTGTTTATGTGATTTGTTGATTCAGCAGGTCTGACAGTATTGTCTCCTGATTATTACTCCTGATTGGGACTTTCTTTAAGTCTATGTACTTCCTTTATTAGTTGTTCCTGATCAGCTCTGAGTCAAATACCCAGACAAATCCCCCTCCCAAAAAAACAGTAACAAGTCCTTCATTATTCTTTTTCACTTCTCTTTAAGTATGAGTACGACGTTATGAAATATCATAACCTCCACCTCCCCATTTATGTGTTCCCTCATCGGCGTAACTTTGTGCTGAACATTCGGGGGGGGGGGGGGGGGGGGGGGTAGTAGGGGTTCAGTAGTCTGAAGCATTGCTTAATCTGATGCTTTATACTTTTACTACTATCGATATAATAATGAACTTTTTCACTCAGTTTTGTAAAAAGTTGCCAAAAAAATGTATGTCAATATACTGAGAATTTATATATTTAGATGCATTTAGATAGATACATTTGTAAAAATCCCTATAGCAACATTACAGCCTAACCATTAACAAAGAAAAAGGCACCACTACAGTGTGATTTGGAATATAAAGTTGTCACACTGACATTTAACTTTAGTAAGGGCGTAATTATACCTACAGAGAAAATTGAAACATTGTTCTTCAGCTGTTATCCAAAAGATATTGTTTTATTGTTTTAGTCTATGGAGGGAAGAGTTGCACCAGCTGAGAATGGAAGCACATGTGGTCTGAATAGGAATTAAATATGCGCTGCAACTCCTGCAGCCACCGACTTGCTGTTTTGTAAGTTATTTTGAAGAAAGAAGAATGACTGTCTGGACAACCCAAATTGATGCAACACAGAAGAGGGTAACTAATGTTGGAGTGTTTTTTGTTGGTCACTTTGGTGGAAAGGCTATGATTCTTAATTACTTTAGAAATGACTAATAAATAAGGAGGCATCTGGATGAATTTACAGATAACTGTAATCTTATCTCAAATGAATTATAGAGCCGTTTGACTAACGGCTATTGAATAGTGCAACTTAAGGATGGGTGATTCTGCCCAACATACGGTAGTTGTTGTAATAACCAGCCAATCAGGACTGTGGGAAAGAAATAAATGCTTATGAGGAATACGTAGGGAGGCACATCCCACAGTGAGACATCAAAACAAATGCCTTTCAAAATTAAAAAAATAAGACCAAGCTAAACTGTAAAAAGTCCTAGGATGTTGCATCACATATGTGGCAAATATACTTGATATATGGACACATTAAACTGGACGTCCAATTTCTTAACATAACAAAGATTGTCCTGGACAGAGATGCTGGCAGCAAATGCTAAATAAATACAAACTTCTAACTCTACCATGTTGCCTGTGTGGTATTTTAGAGAGCATTTGTTAATCAGCTGCATGTGAAGCAGTAAAAGCGCTGCATAAGTCTGATTCTCAGCCTGACAGACTGTAAAAGCATCCGTCACTGTTAACTAATTATCACAGCAGTCGAGATGAAAAGGAGCTTCCATCCTAATTCCCCAGAATGACAAAATTAACGGTAGTACCTGATTAGCCTGAGACTGACTTTAACCAAAAAAGGCAGATTTTCCCCACAATGATCCAGTTAATTCCAGTTTGTATTAAAAACTTGCATGAACCTGAATAAATCAGTGGTCACCACAGTGTTGTACAGTCCAAGGTCAAGGGCTTCTATGGCTTCCTGAAAATGTGACCATGTGGACCAATATAATGATAATTAGTCAAAATCAATGAATTCAAACACAAAAGGTACAAAAACCCCACAAACATCTTTTAGATTCAGTCTCTATTTTTTTGGCCTAAAATCAAAGGCCAACGATAAATATCAATGCTACCATAGGACAAAAAAAGATTTATGTCAATCCCAATGGCTAAAACCCCCAGGTTGAAAGGTGCTGACCAGTGACATTAAAAGCTTCAGGCTTTTTCACCCTTGCCATGACCCCAACATTCCTGAATAGGGTGTTTTTGGAAGAAGATGGTAACTCTATCAGGGCTAACTTGAGCAGGGCTAACTGACCCACCTATACACACATTTTGCTCCCTACCCTTTATTAAAAATGGTCAAGAGTGCATTTTCACATTTGAGCCCCTTTCATCTATCCATCAATACTATTTATAACAACTTTAAGGATGATAATAAAAGATCACTTGAACTGACAGTATGTCTACGACATGGCATGACGTCGACAAGTTTTCACAAAGCAGGAGGGAAAAAAACCTGACCACTTTTAGAGATAGAATTAGATAATAAGATAATAACTACAACAAAATGATCTGTGTTTAAGCTACCTTATGGTCCGGCCCCCTAGGTCAAAGCCTGCTTCCACCTTTCCTTTTGCCTCAAGCCCAAACCCTGTCATTTTAGGTATCTCTGGCATGTGAAACACATTCTAGAAAAAGTCTTCCCAGAGTTTCTTATTTCAGCGGTTTGGCTTCTGTGAGCAAAACTTTGGGTTTTATGACACACAAATCATTGCAAATACATCTTGTAATGTTTGAGCCTTGTGCATATTAAGTAAGGTACATAAGAAAGAAATATTATTTTCCCCCTTTTTCAACAAATTTTCAAAAGAAATTCCAAAATTGCCATATAATTTGTACCACAGGAGTTTGCATGGAGGGACAAAGTATTTAGCTGTAGAATCAGGGGCGAACAAGCTAGTGTTGCCCCAGAGACAGATGACCCTAGTGGCGTCAGGAAAGGAATCCGGTGTAAAAATCTGTGCTAAATCAAATATATGGAGGCTTTTCCTGTGGCAGCCCTATGGGAAATGGAAAAAATGCTGTGAGTAATCAGTGAGTGTTAACCTAGGTTCACATTGGAAGTAACATCAGACAACCTGATGTGGAGGGGAAGAATTACAGAGCTGTGACTGCAAAGGACTGACCGGCAGTAGAGGCCAGTCTGATGCTTGGAACTATTAACAACTGCTGACCAGCTGACCTAAGCATTCAACAGGGTGCAACAATATGTAACATCTCTGACAGATTCTTAGCATTTATAAGTGAACTAAAGGATATGAAAACTGGGTCCTTAACTGCAGAGGTATCCACTGGAACTATGCCAGAGTTGGTGTAATATGAACATATTTTTCTTTGTACCACTCAGGAGCCATAGTAGCAGCAACATTGTGGACTAACTGTAATTGATATAGTAGTGCTTTACCCACTCCACTGAATAAAGAACTGCAATAATCCAGTATGGCTGTGATAAAAGCATGGATCATCCCATCCCAAGATTACCAAAGAAAAAGAAGGATTTGACTTTAGCTATCAAATATCAAATACTGCTTTCCTGCTAAGGAAAGTTATGATCCCCCCAAAGTCTGGTCACAAACTGTTGGAGCCAAGTCCAGGCCAATATTTTGCTCAGTTACATCATGCCATATTTAAGTATTTGTCATGATCTTTAAGTTTCTATTATAATCTTGATCATTTTATGTTATAATATAATAGGCTGTGCTCCATAAATTAATCCTGCTTTGTTAGTCAGTTGTTGTTGTTGTAAAGTGTTGATAGATGTCGTAAAGGGGGTGTGCTTTGGCCCGCATGCGGGGGGGGGGGGGGGGGGGGGGTAAAAGGTTAGGTAAGGAAGCAGGACGTGGAGCAACAGTTTTCTGACCGTCGCCGTTTTAATGTTATTTGTTGTTGTAACATAAAGGGAATATAAACGGAGCTCCCACCAGAGGCATTTGTTTTGTACCTTTCGATTTGTATGGAAAATAAATGTTTTGCCCCTTTTTTCCTTCGCCTCGTTTTTTGCTACCGGAAGGCATCCAAGCGACTTAACAAGAGCACGAGTCAGAAACTTTACGTTCTGCAGAAGCGGCAAAGGAGGACCGAAGGTTGCCATTATACAAACTTTGAAACTCTGTGGCACTAAACACTAAGGAGAAGCTATTACACTAAATTTTACATTCATGAGTCAAATTGAAGTCAAAGCACAAACTTGTAGTAAATTAATGTGGTGCATTTTCCATTGTTATACCTCTCGGACCTGTCTTCCCCATGTGATGTTTTGTGTAATGTATGTATGGCCGGAGGGTAAGATGGCGCCGCCATTGTGTGCAATAGGTCGGCAGCCTTATAAAATTTCCCCTTGTGGGACTAATAAAGGTATATCATATCAAATCAAATCAAATTTAAAAAAAAAAGCATTTCATTTTTAAGCAAAGAAACAAACAAAAAATGAATCTATTGTGTGAATTTATATATCTCAGCATGAAAACTGGACTTGCACGTTAAAACAGCTGAGCAATAACAATTCCCCACAGTTCTCTATCCCTCCCATCAGTTACACAGCTCTCCTTTTAGCAAGCCAATCACTTACTATCCATCATTAATTCTTCTATTCTTCTGTTGAACCATGCATGTATCATCAGTTTGCTGTGTGTGATGCAGTATGAGGCTGTGCTTCTGCAAAGCAGCTGTGAGCC
Organism: Rhamphochromis sp. 'chilingali'; assembly: GCF_963969265.1. Classification (NCBI taxonomy): domain Eukaryota; kingdom Metazoa; phylum Chordata; class Actinopteri; order Cichliformes; family Cichlidae; genus Rhamphochromis; species Rhamphochromis sp. 'chilingali'. Next base: position 7,309,392 of record NC_137943.1, on the reverse strand, counting down.
CGGAAGCCCAACTTAGTGAAGTCAGAATGAGACCGAAGGTTAGAGCCACCACAGGGAGATGGACAAGGGGCACACGCACACTCACTCACACACATACATTTTTTTTAAATTTGTTTCAGCCTCTCTCGTTTCTCGCTTCCACATGTGTCTGTTCCCTTACTCGCTAAGCCTTGGTGCGGTGATTGAACACGGCTACTTTGCACTTACGCTCCATAAACTGCAACACCTGCCCCCAGATGGGCAGAGTTTCTCTTTCTGTGTGTGTGTGTGTTCATGTGTGGGCCCCTGCTGGCTTCCTACGCTAGATGTAATGTACTGAACTGTATTAGCAGCAACCATAACATTATATGTGACATCCAAAGATGTTTCACAGTTGATTCCATTCCAATATGGTTCTTAATTCCTGATAATGTTTATTTTTCCAATACTGTGGCCAAAAAAAAAAAAAAAAAAAAAATCCGTTTGTGATGTTTAAGCTAAAAGGGTTGTTTTAGAACATCAACTGGCACTAAAACCGTGACCGCCTGCAGGGCAGACAGGCTAAATATGTCGACGTACGCCCGTGAAGGCAGACATAAACAGAAAAGGTCGGTGTTGGAGTGCAGCAGCGCTGGATGAATGCCTCCACAGTGGAAGAACTTTTCTGCACAACAGCGCTTCTTGTCAAAGCACTGTGTGAAAATCTGCAAAGCAACAATCTGGGTCAGCTGTTGAAGCTATAAATGCACTCTGAGTTATGAAAATCTGAAACAAAAAAAGTTAAGAGACTCAAAAGCCTCAAAAAAAAGTTGCCTTTGAGTAATGTGATTACATGCAACTTTGCTATACAAGTCTAATGTAAAATGGTAAATTTGACAGAATTTATCAGATGAAATTTACTTGATTAGCACGCATATATATAATTGATTGCTAAAGTAACGACAGGCTGAATCACTTTCTCAAAACAATATGAAGTCAAAGCTATGACAGAGCACTCAGAGCCATTTTCGGGATATGGAAATAGTTTCTGATCTATCTCATCTCTTCTTTCACTAGGATGTGTGTCAAGACCAATCACAAGCACTCACTTAGCAATTACCAGATCCATCTGAACTTCTTATTATTGCAATTATTAGTCAAGCGTGCCTTGAAATCACACAAGACCTCAGCGGTAGATCGTACTTGCCGTGTTGGGACAATAGTCTATGAGGAAGGACGTGACCCGTGTAATGACAGCGGAAATGAAGGAGCACAGTTTTGATCGAAGCTGGGCAGCCACGCTACTTTTGAGACAGGATATTGGATGATTTTAGAAAATGGAGAAGTATTTGAAGACTGTGATAACGATAAGGAAAATGGCAAGGGCTGTGCCAGAACAGAACTCTTTTTTTTTTCCTACATGCAGACTGTCTGGAAGTGAGGAAATCCAACGACACTGGTTTCAGTCACGAGTTTGACTAAAAGGCACCTGGACAAAAAAAAAGAAAAAAAGAAAAAAGGAAAGCCAAATAAAATCAATGGTGCCGTTGGATGAATGTTAGGTTTGAAATCAAATATTCAAATAAAGCTCATGTAACCCATTTTTTAAAAATGTAACTTTAAATTAAAAGGAGTATTATATTTTTTTCCTTTTTAAAACAAAAGCTATAACCTTTAAGTTAACTAAAATACTTTGCCAGCCTATTGTTCCACTTTACTGTTTGTACACATGTAAGAGCAGCTCAGTTCTTCTCATACCGATGCTTTTAAAGGCCACTGAGTAGGGGATTGCAGTTGGTTAAACCATTTACTGTTATGTATGATCTCACTGGTGTCATGCCCACGGTGCATCACTCTTTTCTCTCCTGTGTCAGAAATGCCCTGTTCTGTCTTTACCACATAATTAGTGTTAGAGTGGGTGGATGTCACATCACATGATTCATTCATCGAGTCACTGCCCTTCAACATGACTGACAACAGGTCAGAATAACAAACTATAGCAAAGATGAATATAATCTCTGGGATGCACTACTTACTCTTCTCCTCTCAGATTGGACAGAGGTGAGAGGACGGTTGGATTACATAGTTACCTACGAGTACCTGTTGAGATTACCTAGTTAACATGCAAACTTCAGTAAATATGTCTGTAACACAATCCACAGATGCCTTTGCCAAATTTAGCAGATGTTATTTGTTTCATATTCTGATCGTGTCACACTGTGTGTGTGTGTGTGTGTGTGTGTGTGTGTGTGTGTGTGTGTGTGTGTGTGTGTGTGTGTCTGTCTGTCTGTCTGTCTGTCTCATGAACTTTATCAGCTCAGCCAGCACTTGAATCTTTCCACAGTAAGCAGCTCAGACAGTACCGGCACAGAGATTTCCCTCAAACCTCCTGATTATATCCTTCACCTCTAGGGGAAAAAAAAGCAATGACTAGTAGAAAACTGACACATAATTTATATTAAAAAGCCAACTACACTCTCTCTCTCTCTCTCACACACACACACACACACACACACACACACACACACACACACAGCTCAAGAAATTAAAAAATGACTTAATCACGCATCAGAACTTCGTGAATAAAAATTTCAAATTGAAAATCTTTACTGACATACAAAAGGAGACAGTGTTGAAAACAAATCATCAACCCTTTGAGGGCCGAATTCAAAATCACACCCAAAATGAAAGCAAAACCTGCTCATGGTTCAAACCTTCCTTCAATTTTTTGAGCACTATATAATTAACACTTATAGCATGACAAGCATTTACAAGCTGGTAACACAACCTCAGGTTGTACATATTGCATATATTTTAATAAGCCTCAGGCTATAATAATGATTTAAAAAGTTACATACATGCATAATCTTCACAGGAACTACAAATACCCCACAATTTATGGTGAAATGCGGGAATGTTAGCGCTCCAACACCTGCCTTCCCAAATACAGGGTTCAGGTGAGGGAATGGTCACCAAGTCAGTGTGCGAAATAGCTTGTAACATGTGTAGCACCATCTCTGAATGGGTTTTAATGAACATTTTGGTGGATATATCCACAATGACATGGTCATTGTGTGAGCACTGAGCTATCGCTGCCGTTTTGCACATGCAGACAGCTCAAGAAAGCACCACAACTTTGGTGGTGGAGGCTGCCTTTGCAAAAAAAAAAAAAAAAAACGATCTCCTGAACACTGTTAATAAACTACCATTAACAGGCTTTTGTTCGTCTTTTAAAATTTAATCGTCCATTTCAGACGTTACCTTATACAAGATAAAATACTGAACATCACATTCAAACAGGTTTTTTTCATTCGTAGGCTTGTTAATTGCTGATTAAAAAAAAGAATGAAAAAACCCCAAACACATTTGCTCCAATGAACAGATACCATACTTGTATTTTATTCATTTTTGGGGGGCTTCTATGAGGTCACGGTTGTTGTTTTTTTGTTTCATTTTTTTTTCAGTCAACACTCAAACCACGTCTCCTCAGCTTTTATTGCAGACAAAAAGCAGCATCTGCAAACTCTATTCAAAAAGAAAAAAAAATATGACAGTGAGTCTGCCATCAAAACTGAATGAATAATTATAATTCTCTTCAAATGTGAGCAGGCAGATCTGCAAACATGCACAAATTAGAACTCTAAGAGTTCAGTTCGCACTCCACGGGTAATGATGCCAGCATTTAACTTCGACGGGCAATGGAGTGAAATCTGCATTTATATGCACAGGCAACCCTACTTTGGAAGTCCTGAAAGATCCAGTAAGTCCTGTCAGTCAAAGCTTTGGGAGAAATGTGGCGCTTGTGCTACCAAACCTAAACTGTCCAGAATCAGCGGATTAGCATGTGGACTGCTGTCAGTTGTGAATGCCACTTCAGGGAATTGTTCACAGTAAGAACAAGCAAACACACACATCCACCCAAGTAGCCTCCACCTGCATACACATACACACTGTGACGGTCCAGATTTCTTCAGAATTCTGATCCAAAACCTTACACTCCAGGATTTTTCCTTTTTCGTGGATGTGTACGTGAGTAATTTAAGTACCTGTTTGAATGAGAACACATATAACTTGAAACATTTGTGTGCATATGCCCGCAGGTGTGAGTCTGTATGTGTTTTTTTCAGCGTGTGTATTTGCCTGCACAGCTACAGCAGGCTGAGTCAGCCTTGACAGCAGCAATCGGAAACAGGAGACAAGGACTTGGCGAACAACACAAGCCAGCAGCAAGGTCAAACGCTCACACACATGCACACAAAAAAAAAAAAAAAAAAAAAAACCAAAACAAAACACACACATCTTTTTTTTCCCCGTCTTTTTGTCTCTACCTGCTGTAAGAAATAACTGTATATCTTATCTTAAGCAGATCCGAGGATTTAATTGTTTCAAAGTGTTTCAAAGTCAGCCGAGAGTTAATAAAAGGAAGCGGAGCAAAGGATGTATGTGCCAAAGTGTGCAATTAAAGGCGCTTTCGAAGGAGGAAAGGGGGGCTGCTGGGGGCTGGGGGGTATAAATATCGTCCCTTTCTGGACGCTACTGCTTTTCCACTCTGTCACTCTCTTTCACACACACGGCGGACCAGCCCACTTCCTTACCAACCCCATCTCTCACAGCGCTAGCCCGGACTTCCCACTGCAATTACTTATAAAACTTTTCAGGGCTGCCACACGTGGTCGGGTTTTTAAAGAGCTGCGTCCCCCTCCTCACATGGTGCGGGGGGTATTGAGTCGTCACAGACCCCCTGAATGATCACCGAAAAATAAGGCGGCGCAGACAATAGCTCGTCTTGATGAATTCAATTCTTTCAGGACCCTGTACCGTTGTCCAGGCAGCTCCGGGCAAAACAATCGTTGCTTTGATAGTCCAAGAAACACACACTCACTCGGTTGCTCTTAGAAACTCCCTCTAACTACTTCCGAATTAGGATCTAAAGATAATATACATCTGACCTGAACCTGTGATTTCTTTTTTTTGGGGGGGGGATTCAGCTTTTGTATTCCTAGCGGTCTCCTTCCGCTTAAGCGTCAGGTGCACCTGATAGAGAAGAAACATCCGCGTGCCCGCTTCTGTTACAAAATTTTTAAAACAGAAGAAAAAAAAGAAGAAATTAAAAAAAAAAAAAAACCCCAGAAAAAAAACAACGATAACTTGAACTGACCTGGTCCGCAGTGGAAGCAGCAATGGTGTTCGACTCGGACATGATTTGATGCTGTGACCCAGTGGTGCTTCTCTGCTGGCCACTGTGGGCTCCTTCATTCACACCTTGGCTTTCAGTTCCGCAGCGAAAAGGGGGGGGGGGGGGGAAACACAGTATACCCTCCCTTTTGCCCTGGCTTGATTAATGCCTGAATTACTTTCACCTCATTTCATCTGATGGAGCTCCGCTTCCTCTCCGCCTCTCTTGCTCATTCGGCATGGTAGCCCACTCTCTCTCCCTTCTCCCTCCCCCCCCACCTTCCCACTGTGAGTCCAGCTCTGCCTCCCCTCCATCCACCCCGCTCTCCCTTCCTCCCTCGTTTTGCGCTCTTACTTTAATTCACCCCTCCCTTTCTTTCTCCTCTAACTCTTTTACTTTCTCTCACTCCCCGCCTCCTCCTTTTTCTGTCGTACTTCACCATTTCAGGAATATGCCCCCTCCCACCTTCTCCTCCGCCATCCACTGCCCCCCCCCCCCCCCCTCATCTCCCACCATCACCTCCCCAGAAAAAAAAAAAAAAAAAAAAAAACACGCACAGGAGAGATCCACAGTCTTTTCCCTCTACCTCCACAATGAATGGCTCGTTGTCACTCCAGCACCTAGGCTGAATACAGAGCAAGTAAGTGGGAGAGAGGAGGACCCATGGTGGTGGTGATGGTGGAAAGGACAGGGGGGTGTCGAACTTCTAGTTTAGCTGGCCGGAGTAAAGTTGGAAAGGGGGGGGGACCCGTGGAGGTCCCATTGGCTTTGGCCAAGCACTCCCTCTCTCTTTCTCCGAACAGATTAAAGCCAGGAAACAAAAAAAGGAAAAAAAAAGAAAAAAAAAAAAAAAAATTGAGGAGCCCACAAGTGAAGAGCCCACACGGCTTCCACCGGACCCCCACCCCCCCACCGCCCCCACCCTGCCAACCCTTTCTCTCTGTCTCCCTTATTTCTTCCGTTTGTTTTCAGAGGCAGCTGCTGCAACTCTGCAGACCACCAACAACTTCCCTTTCAGCAGTACTTGACTCTTCCAAATCCTCGTCCGTCTCTACACCCTGACACTGCCAATGCCCACCCAGCCTCCAGCCCCCCCAAACCCACCAGGTCACACCGAGAGGCTGGCCAAGCCAAAGCCCTCCTCCTCCTCTTCTTCCGCAACATGTTCACAGAGTAACACCCTTTCAATTTTAAGCGCTTCCCTCCTAAGCCTCTGTTTTGATGCGCGCATTGTTGCACCATATGGCTAATGGCTACCCACAACAAAAAGAGGAAGCAGAAATGGGGGGGGATAAAAGTGCATCCAAAATGGGGGCGTGATTGAGAGGTCGAAGAAAACATCACTCATGCGGGAGAATAAGACGGTGTCTTTAAATAAGTCACTCAGCATCAGTTCAACCTCCGGATGTGGTTTAACATCAAAATGTGAAGTTATGTCAACAGCTGACAGGCAACTGGCCCCCAGCCTAATGGGTGTTTGATAGCCGTGGACAATAGTAGACCAACACCACTTGAGTGGAAGCCCTCAAGTTATATTTAACACATGACAAGCACTGCAGACAGGATGCTGTTCATTCATCTATCAGTTCACAGCATTTGAATCTCCCCTGGAATAAAAAGAACGAAGGCGATAAAAGAGTCATTAGCATAAACCCGCCCTACTCAGTGTGCTGAGAGGAAGTATTAGCAATAGTAGCAGTAGAAATTGACTCTGTAGTTTTCACATTTTTCATTGTTATTTTATAACTGACTTTATTTAGAGAATATGGTGGAATGCTATGTTCTCAGCTTGTGCTAGCATACTTGTTTAGCAACTTAAATCGGTAAATTGTAACGATGTAGCGCACAGAGACCGATACCTGGTAATATGTGACAGTAAAAGGCAAAGAAAATTCTAGGACTTCACTCAGACTTCTTGAATCAATTCTACTACACAATAAATCTTTGCTACACTCTCATAAATTCTATTAAAATGCTCTGAAATGTTTGAAATTAGCTAGCTTGCTAGCATCTAGCCGTGGTTGTTATTTTCATGTTTCAGCCCAGAGGTTGCGCCTAGTTTGCTATTTACGGCACTTTTTAGCACCTTGTAGAGCAACTTGCTACTTTTGTAACCACTTCCATGGCTAATGAGTGTGCATAGATTCACAGTAGCTACCCCAACACTAGATAGAAATTTATAAAACGCATTAAGTCTTTGTACAGGTCAGACTTAAAGTTGTAAGAGACATATTAGATAACATCACTATCTGTGATTATTCACAGGGCGAAGACAGCACCAGCTCAGGAAGCCTGCTCAGTGCAATTTCTACATTCTCGAAATGCAATTATTTCTCATGTTAATGAATACAAAGGCTCCGGCTTTCTTTGCAGCAGCTATCCAGACGAGCTGGGAAACATATAATTAAAGCACAATACAGCCTGTCAGTGCGACCCACTCCTTTGCTGCTGGGGTGGTCCGACCACTGGGGAAAAATCTGATATATAATCACAGTTCTGCATCTGAGGCACCTACAGTGGGACTGCTCTACAGTGTGGTATCAGTTTGGCTTTGTGCAACATGTAGAATGCACTTCTAGTTGTAAGAGTCACATTTGCATAGATAATGCCTCACTGCTTTTATGCAAAGAGGTTTTTTTATGACGGCAAATACTAGTGGAGCAGGCAATGGCGGCTGGTTTTTCCAAGGCAAAAGTTTCAGTGTGTGCATGTGCATGTGTCTGCGTATTTTGGTGTTTGAGCCAGTGCTTTGTGTCAATGTATGTCAGAGACCATTTTTGTGAAAGCAAATTTTTTGAAATTGTGAAATATGAGATTACTGGAGTGAATCTTAGTATCTTTTATGGGGCTATTTAAGGGATATAACAACCTATTGTAACAATATGGATGTGTGCATGTGCATATGAGCGTACTGGGTATTCAAGCACGCATTTGAGGCCAAAACTACGGCCAATCATTAGTTCCTCCACAGGGATCCAGCCACTTCTTACTAGCTTTGCCTCCAGAGAGTCTGTTGGCCTCAGATTAAGTCAAAGAAAATGAAAAGCTTCACAAGTGCACCCACCCACACGCATACTGACACTTAACTACACATAAATCATGCAGGCAGTAAGTGTCGGGGTAATCAGTGAAAGAAAACCCAGTATGAATCTGGTGGGTCAAACAGATCTCAAAACAATTGTTTGTTGTGGCTGTAGCTGCAGTTTGTGGAGGGGAGGGGGTCCTTGTTTCATTAACTAATTGCCCCATTATGTTAGGTCATTTAACTCTAATTGGAGAAGCACAGATGCTGCATCTGAAAATAATGCCAACTTGTTAAACTGCACATTTAATTTCTCTGTTTGCTTGCTTCGATTGCAACAAGTCCAAAGAGAGGATATCTTTCTTTGCGCAAACAGATATCTCAGTGCAGATCATAGAGAATAAACCCTGTAATGCCAGCAGAGGGAGAAGAAGCAAAAACATCATACTTTAACTCCAGATGGAAGCAGCTGCCAAAAAAACTAAATGAAAATAGCTCCCCTGCCTGAGACCTAGTAGATTAATTCATTCAAACTTAAGAGAAGTCTGGCTGGAAACCACTGGCATGGATTCTAGTAGCTTTCAAATATAAGCAAGGAAACATCAACGGCCAAAAGCCGAAAGTCAAATAATGAAGAGGGCAGGCAGCAGAACACTGATAAGGTCAGAATGGATCTCCTTTTTTCCCTCAAGGCTGTCTATTTAGCTTCCAAACACATGCCAGCTTCTATTATAGGTAAGTCTAATGCTTTAACACAGACACTGATCCTGGACTCTGCCATTAAATGTTTAAAGCAAACAATGGAAATAGAGGAATTACTTTAAAGCTCCAGCTCGGCCAAACATGGCTTCACACCGAATCTCAATTAAACAATATGCAGTAATTTGAAGATTAATGTACCCTGGGTCTTACGTTTCTTTAGGAGGCTTACTAAGCAGACTTTGTAAAGCAGGTACTAAAATGTGCTTGCTGTGTTATTTTAAGCACATCCAACTCTAATAAGAAAGCAGGTTGACTTTGGGCCACACAAAGAGAAGTGGGGGAACATTTTACAAATGAATCATTAATTTAATGCATTATTTGATTCATTTTAGGTTAAAAGAAAGAAGAATGTGGGCTTGAGATGGCATGCGTGTGTGGTGTGTGACTTATCAGCATTGGTTGTTTACACATTGTTCTTAATAGTTGGCAGCTGGCAATGACATAAGACAGTACTGTAGAATATACTATAAGAGGATGCTATAGAAGATGTAAAGTATTGTACATGTACAAACTGTTGCACATGGATTTGGGTTTATGACCATGCCCTCAAGCATTCAGCTGTTTTTATCTGTCCACATGTTATAATCATATGGTAAAAAGTATTAATGTTATTATCTTAAGGTCTGCCCATTGGCAGAATCTGCTACCCTTCATCTACCAGCTCACCGATTTGCTCATACTATTTCCCACTATTAAGGTTTGCTCAAAATATCCATATAGCAAGACATATGTTAATGTTTTGAAAGAAATATCAGTTAGCTATTAAATGGATCCCATTTCCAGTTAGACTTAATAGAAGATTAGTAATAGAAGATATTTTATGTCCTGCAGCTGTAGCATCCAACCGGGTTGGGAGATGAAAGCTTATAAGTTGGAACAGCAGGAGAACTTTGGTTTACATTGGCCACTTGTTAAACTAATCACATATCAGGAAAAAACTACTTAGCTAGTACAATGCCTCTGGTATTACACACCCTACAGTGGGGCAAAAAAGTATTTAGTCAGCCACCGATTGTGCAAGTTCCCCCACTTAAAATGATGACAGAGGTCAGTAATTTGTACCAGAGGTACACTTCAACTGTGAGAGACAGAATGTGAAAAAAAAATCCATGAATTCACATGGTAGGATTTGTAAAGAATTTATTCGTAAATTAGGGTGGAAAATAAGTATTTGGTCACCTCAAACAAGGAAAATCTCTGGCTCTCACAGACCTGTAACGTCTTCTGTGAGAAGCTTTTCTGTCCCCCACTCGTTACCTGTATGAATGGCACCTGTTTGAACTCATCTGTATAAAAGACACCTGTCCACAGCCTCAAACAGTCAGACTCCAAACTCTGCCATGGCCAAGACCAAAGAGCTTTCGAAGGACACCAGGAAAAGTATTGTAGACCTGCACCAGACTGGGAAGAGTGAATCTACAATAGGCAAGCAGCTTGGTGTGAAAAAAATCAACTGTGGGAGCAATCATCAGAAAATGGAAGACATACAAGACCACTGATAATCTCCCTCGATCTGGGGCTCCACGCAAGATCTCATCCCGTGGGGTCAAAATGATCATGAGAACGGTGAGCAAAGATCCCAGAACCACACGGGGGGACCTGGTGAATGACCTGCAGAGAGCTGGGACCAAAGTAACAAAGGTCACCATCAGTAACACACTACAACGGCAGGGAATCAAATCCGGCAGTGCCAGACGTGTTCCGCTGCTGAAGCCAGTGCATGTCCAGGCCCGTCTGAAGTTTGCCAGAGAGCACATGGATGATACAGCAGAGGATTGGGAGAATGTCATGTGGTCAGATGAAACCAAAGTAGAACTTTTTGGTATAAACTCAACTCGTCGTGTTTGGAGGAAGAAGAATACTGAGTTGCATCCCAAGAACACCATACCTACTGTGAAGCATGGGGGTGGAAACATCATGCTATGGGGCTGTTTTTCTGCCAAGGGGACAGGACGACTGATCCGTGTTAAGGACAGAATGAATGGGGCCATGTATCGTGAGATTTTGAGCCAAAACCTCCTTCCATCAGTGAGAACTTTGAAGATGAAACGAGGCTGGGTCTTCCAACATGACAATGATCCAAAACACATCGCCCGGGCAACAAAGGAGTGGCTCCGTAAGAAGCATTTGAAAGTCCTGGAGTGGCCTAGCCAGTCTCCAGACCTCAACCCCATAGAAAATCTGTGGCGGGAGTTGAAAGTCCGTGTTGCTCGGCGACAGCCCCAAAACATCACTGCTCTCGAGAAGATCTGCATGGAGGAATGGGCCAAAATACCAGCTACTGTGTGTGCAAACCTGGTAAAGACCTATAGTAAACGTTTGACCTCTGTTATTGCCAACAAAGGTTATGTTACAAAGTATTGAGTTGTATTTTTGTTATTGACCAAATACTTATTTTCCACCCTGATTTACGAATAAATTCTTTACAAATCCTACCATGTGGATTCATGGATTTTTTTTTCACATTCTGTCTCTCACAGTTGAAGTGTACCTCTGGTGCAAATTACTGACCTCTGTCATCATTTTAGGTGGGGGAACTTGCACAATCGGTGGCTGACTAAATACTTTTTTGCCCCACTGTATACTCAGGATTATGTTCAAATAGGCAGTTCCACTTAATCACAATCAGGCTTGATGCTCCTGTCAAACCTTTCCTTCTCTTGTAGCTGTGAAACTCTAAGCACTGATGGGCGTTATTTGGGGATTGCACCCACATGCTATTTTGCCCTGTTCTGTCATGGTCCTGGGTCTTTTGACCCAGCGTTTTAAGTTTGAGTTTATTTTGTTCATTAGGTTATCTAAGTTCATTTGGTTATTAGACTCCTTGTGTTTTCTTCCCCTGTATTTAAGCTTCCCCTCACCCTTCGTGTTTCATGCTGCGTGTCTTATGTTATCAAGTTTGTATTATCATGCCTAAGTGTTTCTAGTTCTTATTATTTCCCCCTCCGTTTCCAACCATGTTAAATCTCCCCTGCTCTTCATGCGTTTCATGTCTGTGTCTTACGTTGTCAAGTTCTGGTTGTCGTGTCTAAGTCTGCATGTTTCCCGTTTTATTTTGAAAAGGGGTCTTGTGTTCTGTGCTCATGCGGTTAGTTTTACTCTTGCCTGTGCATCAATATGTTTATCCTAGTCAGCTGTTTCCTCATGTGTCTCCACTTCCCCTAATCACCTCCTGTGTATTTAAGTCCTTTGTTTTCAGTGTGTGATTGTCAGGTCGTCTGTTGTCCATGCCATGCTTCCAAGTTTCTTGTCTAGGTTTTTCTTATTGTTTGTTTAGATTCCCCAGTTTAGGTTTGTGTTAATTTTGCTTCAGTTTGCCTTGCCCTTTGTTTGTACCTTTTCTACCAGCCATATTAAACGGCTCACCTTTTGTTAACATTCAAGTTTTGTTCCCTGTTCCTTGGAGTCTGCATTTTGGGTCCTTTTTTCAATTCATACAGTCTGCCCTCACCAGACTGTGACATGTTCAGTAAGTCTGGCCATATGTTTAATCCTAATATTAATCAATAACACCAATTCATAGCTTGAAAAGTTCACCTAATTTTTATGTAACATTATTTCTTATGGAAAATCTTTTTTATTTTTTTTTATTTCAGAAGATCAAATTTGACAAAGACCATTTAGTGTAGTCTAACAGTTATGGTTACTGTGGTAATGTTGTGTATGTTAAACTTTGACTTTTGTAATGACAGAGTTCTGATAATCTCCCAAGTATAAAGGAGAAAGTTGCTTTGACAGTGGAGGGCACGTGATGGAGGAAAGTGAGAAAAATGCACCACTTGGACATGAAAACACTAGTGTGAAGACAGAAATAATCGCTTTCCATTTGATTTTGCTTTCCATTTCATCTCGGCCGTCATGCTCGTCTCTCCTTTTTGAAAGCCCTCTTATCTGCACTGACAAATAAACTCAAATATCACTGCATAATCATGACAGATAACTCATGCCTTTCTTTTGTTGGTTGAAAAAAAAAAAAGCTTTGTAATCCTAAAGGCCAGTCAACACAATTCATATTCAGCTAAAAGTTACTAAACTGCACAGTCACACAAAATGTTCTTTCACTCAGGTGAGTTGACACGAGTTTCCTCTAAAGGCGATGCCGATAGGTGTAATGGCACTGTCACTATATCTATGCAGGCGGCTGCTTTTTCCTTGACCTCCATCCAGTGCTAACAGGATGGATAAGTGTCTGTCTTGCATACAATATTTATATTTATAATGCAATCAAGAAATGTCTTCTGTTATTTTAAAAATATCTCCACAATTTCTGATATCAAGTTGTTTTTTTTCTAAAAATTTCCTGGTTCAACTACATCGTCAACTCAAACAAACGCACAACTTGTGCAACGTATCTACTTTGAACTGAGTTGACTCAACCAAAACTGTGGTACACAACAAAAGGGATGAAAAGAACAAGAGAAAAAGAGCAAACTCCAAATGCAAGGTCAAGCAAACACAGTTGGTGATCAGTGGCTGAACTCATACAGTGGTGCAATCTTAATACTAAACTAGTGAGTTTGAGAACAAACACACACAACAGTGCACCCTGATGAAGGCAAACATTCAATAAATAAAGCACTATTCTAACCATATTGGACATTGTAGCTATATAGCTCGTGTAATTTATATCTGCACATGGAACTCATACCTAGCGCAGTACTGTAGGTACACTCAGGACCCTGTTTGTTAATCCCAACATCCCTCCATCCTCTCTGTAATGAATATATAATATATAGAGAGCATAATGCCACTTGCACTTACTTGCGATTAGGGCTGCCACGATTTGTCGACTAGTCACGATTACGTCGACTATCAAAATCGTCGACGACTGATTTAATAGTCGACGCGTCGTTTGAAGCTTTGTAAGATCACAAAAGACGCTGGAATAAGTAGCAGGATTTAAGAGTGTAATAACGGACTGAAACAGAAGATGGCAGCATTGCATGTACAAGGATGTCAGCTACCGTTAAACCCCGAAGAAGAAGAAGAAGCAGCTGTGTCCCAGAATTCATAGCGCGGCCCAGCGCAGTTTCCAACAATGGCGGCAGCTGGTTAGTTTTAATGTTACTCTTATTATTCTTTCTGGGTCACAAAATAAACGTTTAACATATTTTCAGGCGAGAATGTAGCTGTGTAAACCTCAAATATCTGCTCAGTTTATCAGGACACCACATATTTTCAAAAGCGCTCCGACGTTTTCGGAGACATCTGTTACCCACTAGCTCGTTAGGCTCACTAGCGCCGTGAGAACACCGGACTCCCCGCAAATCGTTTTCAAACCCACCGCCGTCTTTCGCTACTCAGGTTAAATATATATGAGTCACTTAGATAACTTAAAATGTTATTGTTTGGCTTTTTTTTTAGTATTTTATTTGTTCCTGAGTAAATCAGTTTGTCTGAGATTAAAGTTATAGTTTTTACACAGCTGAATAAACGTCAAGCAGACAACTGATTATCAGAAGTGTGAGATGCTCCAGAATATACTCCAGTGTCCTGTTATATTTTAGATAGCAAGGAGTTTATTAAACTTCACCGAAACAATCCGCAAATTTCATTAAAATTTAATAAACTATCATCTTGTCTTTATTTTTAGTTAGCACAGACCTTAAACACTTAAAGCTGTAAGCTAATGATAGTTATATAAGAGCAGATGCTGCTGGTGCAATAAGCTGTAGTTTTGCGTCCAATGGATGATGATCTGATTAGTCGACTAATCGCAAAAATAATCGGTGACTAGTCGACTATCAAAATAATCGTTTGTGGCAGCCCTACTTGCGATGACAATAAACATCACTTTGACTTTGAACAGTCATCATCTGTCAGCTGGAGCATACTAGCCCAGCCTGACACTGTGCCATTTTTATATTAAAACGTGCATTCGAGTAAGTTTTAATCTGCAGCCACAAAGTGTAGCTTCACTATTTGCACTGTATTGGTCAGCTACTGTGCCTACTAAAGCCAGTGCTTGGGAGTCTACCAGACAGATCAGAGCACGCTTTGGAAGGATCTCTCCAGTCCATGTAGTCTAAGTATAGGTCTATTTTTGACTTGCACTGCTTCGAGCAGCACAGAGGAGATGAGAAGAGCAGGAAGTTACACAAAGAAACAGCACAGACCATCAAGTGAATTTTTAAGAAAAAAAAAAAAAAAAAAAAAAAAAAAGGGCTCTGTGCTGACTCAAAGATCCACTTCCGAAGCCTTCGCTGTGTCCTTTGAAGCCACTTGAACGAGGAAACAAAACCACACTGGAGACTTTTGGTCGCAAACCCACATCCAGTGTACCCTGTTTGCAATCCTAATATATAGGTAATCTTTCCATTATATCCATTAACCTCCTAGGACTTGGCGTCCACATATGTGGACATCACATTTTGGGTTATTTAGACCAAAATACTCAATTTTGCTCTACATGGGCCTGATATCCAGTTTCGAAGGCATTATACTGCTACTGTTCTATCAAAATTTTAAAAGAATATCCTCATATGTGGTTCTTATTTTTCTTAAAAAGCAAAAATAAGGTTAAAAAAAAAAAAAAAAAATCTGGTAATTCTTTGTTTTTACATTCACCGGACCCCAATATGCCCAAATATCAAAGAGAAATTAAAAATGCATGCCGTGGAAGAGCTCGGGTCTTAGGAGGTTAATAAACAAAAAAACCCTCAGTGTAACTATGTGCTTCTGGCAATTTGGGCTTTAGCTAACTGAATAAATACCTTTTTCACTGCCTGACAGCATGTCTCCTTGCCCTTTAGCATTCACAGATCAACATGCATTCGCACTGAACCGCTAATCTCACAGGGAGCCAACATCATGTCAAGACTTATTACATCCTCCACAATCTATATATCTGTCCCTTACAGCAATTAGGTTAATATCTCTTCACCTCTCATTAGCTCAGCACGCCTGTGATGGGACGTCTGACTGTGATAGAGACCTCCAGCTGAAGCATCGATAAGCCCAGACTTTCTCTTGCCTCCTGAGCGGATCATGTGACAAGTATCTGACACAGCGTTTAGGCCCGAGCGGTTGTGAGAGAAGACGGGATGACATAAGTGCACGGAAGAGCAGTGGGGAGAGAACTTCACAGGGTTGAGGTTCACAATAGGACAAGCGCTGCAGGAGCCGCAGAGCAGGGATAAAAGGAGGAAAACACAAAAAGATCAGTTTTGCAACAGCACTTTGGCTTTGTCTGGCGCCACAAAAGACAAAATGTGTTGAAGCGCAGTCGGAGGGAAAATCAACCTTTTTTTATTCAGTCCAAAACAGCTAGCTCTTTAATTGGGGGGGGGGGGGGGC
This sequence comes from Rhamphochromis sp. 'chilingali', assembly GCF_963969265.1. Taxonomy (NCBI): domain Eukaryota; kingdom Metazoa; phylum Chordata; class Actinopteri; order Cichliformes; family Cichlidae; genus Rhamphochromis; species Rhamphochromis sp. 'chilingali'. Next base: position 7,293,178 of record NC_137943.1, on the reverse strand, counting down.
AAAAACATCAGCTGTGGAGAAAAAGAAAAAAAACAAAAGTCAAGCGGGGAGATAAAGAAAACATAGAAGGGAGATGGGAAATGGAATAGGGTATTACTGAGTGATGTTTGTCCAGCCGTCCAGCTGACCTGAACACAAACTGGCCTAGCCAGCACCTGAGAACCCAGGAGAGAAACACAAATGAAGGAAAGGAAGAGAGAGTTAAAAAAAAGAAAAAGAAAGAGGGAACAGAGAGACATTTCCAACGGTTGGTTTAACCTGAAGTTTCCATGATAAATTCTCCACCCATCCCCCTGACCCCTCATCTCTCTGCTTTGGCTGGGAGGGCCCCAGCTGTTCGGTCTGTATAAATAGCGTGAGGCTTTAGCTCGGACCCCGGGGGAGCGCGGGGCTCATTGGAGAGAAGGCACGGGAACAAATCGGGCCGGAAAAAGCACACAACATACACATTTTGACAAACATATGGGACCATTGCTGGGGATGAAAGTGCGAAACATGTGAGTGAAGTTGGCCTCACGTGGCAAAAGTCACTGTCGCGCTTAAAATGTGGCGAGAGAGGAAGAGCGGCAAACGGCCAGGAAGAGACGTGACATCTTCACTCGCTAAAAAAACGTCTTCGAAGACAGCCACTCGAACAAAAAAGGCAAACATGTTTCTTTATGGCAAAAGCGTATGCACACTGTACACCAACTACATATTCTACTCTGAGTCTATAAGCAACACAAATCTTTCAGAAATGACTTGAAGATTAGAGCATTAGAGATTAAAGCCACCTTGACTACCCTTCTATGAGCACCTGTGGTTTGAGGGACAACAATAGCCCTCCTGTTATTCATTATGCTTTAAAATAAGCTTTGGCCTTGTTGTAATGTATTGTTCATTTGCTTTTTGTTCTGTTTCACTGCTCTATTTAATACTGCAAAATATTAGAGAGAGAACCCTATTGATTTGACAGTCCCCTATGAGCAAGCGCTTAACGACAACGGGAACGAAGAACCCCCTTTTAACAGGAAGAAACCTCCAGCACAAGCAAGCAGGTTCAGACAGGATTCATCTGCTGTTTGATAACATGTAGTAGTGGAAGATGAACATATTTGGAGGAATGAGAGGGAAGTGCAGGAGAAGAGAATGTTCCTTCAGAGCCTATTGCAGTATAACTTCGAGATGATTTAGGGTCAAGTGATCAAGCTTCAACTAAAAAGCCTTACCAAAAAGGACTGATTAAGCCTAATCTTAAGGCAAAGATGGTGTCTGACTCCTAAAGCTAAACTGGGAGCTGTTCATTCAGGACTTTGTATGCAAGGAGAAGGATTTTAAAGTCAATTCTTGATTTAACGGGGAGCCAATAAGAGAGGCAAGTATGGGAGAAAAAGGACCTGTCTCTCTCCCTCTCTCTAGTCCTCATTAGTACTCTCTGTGCAGCATTTTGTATCCATTTAAGACTTTTCAGGGAGCCATTAGGACAACCTGATACAGATACTAAGCAAGAAGCACTCCGAGAGCGCAATCTTCTCGGAGTGCTTCAGCATTTACTTTTAAGGGAACAGTATTGTATTTTGTGCAGTAAAAAACAAACAAACAAAAAAACGGATAACAGCAGCATGACAGATGATAATTACACAACATTATGTATGAACAGATAATGAATAATAGGTATTGATTTGTAAATAACTGCATATGAGTAAATTGAGCATTTATTTATTATTTATTTATTATTATACTACAGGATATCAGACTGACTAGACTCTTTCTCTTAACAATACTTTCTTTATTGATGTAACAGATTTTAGGGTCAGATGTGACATGATATTTGGATTCAAACTATAACGGGATATTCAGAATACCTCCTATACATTATCATTTCGTTAATGTTGCCAATCCAAACAAAAGGCATTAGAATTTTAAACATAGTTTTTAAGGTAAAAGACATTTTATGAAGGTTTGACCTTATTTGACCTTGAAGAGGTCAGAGGGCTGAAGTGACGGGATATTTAGCGTCCCCATATATCATTCGCTGTATCAATATATGTTGTCAATAGAAACAAAAGAAGAAAGAAACATAGTTTTAAAAAGCTCTACATGGCATTATTATCACTTTGACCTTCAAATCATTCTGTTGACCTTCAGGTAGCGGTCAGAGGTCAAAAGGGACATTTTATATCTTTGCTCTGATATGTTAAAATATGTGATATTTTAAATCTTTATACGGTACTTTCTATATGTTGACAATACAAACCAGCCATCCACCATCCATCCCACTGGTGACATCATGGCTAACACAGATGGCAGTGATGGAATGCACCCAATGATACTATAGATTCCATCCCATGAAAAGGGGTAAAGAGAGGGGGAAACAAAGAAATGAAGAAAAGTGCAGAGGGGTGGAACCACGCATTAGAGGGCCATGCAGAAAAGACCCCCCTTGGGGGGTCAGGTTGGGTTCAAGCGCAACAAATTACCTAAATATGGTTGTGAAAAGGCCTTAGAAAAAAAGGTTTTGATGGAAACTGCAGAAAGTGATAATAACGCTCAAAGAAAAAGGGGGGAAATTTAGGGGCTCTGCTGTGCAGACACAATGTCACAAACCTGTCCATAATTTCACTGACTACAGAGGATAAAAATGGAAAAAAGTGTTAAGTCCCTGCTTTTTAACTTGCTCGTCCCTTTTGTGCAGTGGGAGGGAGTGGGATCTATTGAAGGAGCAGAAAGAAAAAGTGGAAGAAGTGGAGAGGAAGAAAATCAGAATACAAAATTTTCAGCCTGAGTGGTTTTTTCCAAACAAAATCTAAAAAGCTCTGAAACACAATGGAGTCCCCTTTTCCCCCCTCTCTGCTATGTGTGTGTGAACATACATAGGAGGTTGGTTGGTGGTGGGTTACCTTTTCAAGAGTGCCCAGCAGTGGACGTGTTTGGCATTTGCGGCCCTTGTTGCTCAATTGTATGTTCGCCACAGCAGCTGAATCTGGGCGCCGCCTGTGACCCGTGCGGATGCTTGTATTTATTTTTTTCCCTCCCAGTCCTCATTCAGCCGATCAGTTGGAGGGTGGAGTGAAATCAAAAACAGAAATTATGTCTGACTTCTCCTCCACCCCGACCTGCCTTCAGAGATCAGTCTCTCTTAGTTCACATCTGTTTGTTGGCCCTTCGCCCCAAAGGCAGTCAACATGGTTGCTGAGCACTGCTGTTAACTAAACCGGCTGACTGGCAACTCAATATGTTTCTTACATAAGTGGAGAAAAAGAAGGAGAGAGGCTGTTTCACCTGTAATAAGTGTATGAGGAGTATGCGGCGCACATGGTCAACATTGTACTCACAAAAGGCAGCTCCATGGGGCGGAAACTACAAGAAAAAACAACATTTAGCAACATTCACAGGCTCAGGCACATGAAGCAGGGCTATTAACAAAGTGATGTGCCAGGAAAAAAAAGAAACACTTCTTTAAAAGGCTCAGCACATCCCTGCTAACTCCCAAATATATCCTCTGGGCTTGCATTTATTACTTTCAGACCAAAAGTCACAGCCTGGTCGGCCTTTACTCCACACACAGAGGAGAGCCATAAAGACTGGATGTGTGAGTTTTGTTCTGCGTGTGTCAGTATGTACAAATACCCAGATTGTTTGTGGGTGTGCATCTGTATTTATCCAGGTGGTGGTAACGAGTTTCATATCTGAGCGCTTGCTCACATATCTAAAATATGTTTATGTGGTATTCTAAACTGTGTCAGTGCCTCGTGTGTGCGTGGAGGCATGCGTGTGTGTTTGTGTGCATCCTGACCTCAGGGAGGTTATGGCTGTGGGTCCCACTATTTCTTTCCATTTAGTTTCCACTTCACAGCCTATAGCACACATTAGTCTCACAACCCCTGGGAAATGGCGCGCGCACAAACATAGTGAGAAACAGACTCTCTCTCACACACACACACACACACACACACACACACACACACACACACACACACACACACACACACACACACACCACTCAGGGGGCACAGAGAAAAACACATTCCTGTATAATAAAGTGACATAACTTTTGTTGCATGACTGATTAAATGAGTAACTGTACATGCCAAATGTATGTATGCGTATATAACTGTATAGGCCAACTTTTTACATTACTGGCAGTATAAATCTGTGTAAAGAATGCAGTGGATCAGGAAATAACTTGTTCCAAGGACCTTCTGTGCTACTGTCCACATCCCACACTAATAGGAATTACAGTCTATAAAATGTTGCAAATTAGCAGCATTCAAACACATTTCTTTGTATATGTAACTAATATGTCTTGTATGATTCGGGGTAGCATTGCATCTAATTTCATGCAGTTTTTCATTGCCTTATTTTTCTGTTTTTTAAGTTTTGTCAGAAGGTAAAACCCTTTGTTTGAACCTGTGCATGTGCATCCTTAAATGCACAAACGTGGGAGGCATTGTTGTAACCTGGAAATCACTCCTTTATGTTCTGTAGTTTTTGGTTACTTCGTAACTTAAACTAAACATGGATGAAAAATAGCATTTAAAAAAAAGAAATCTCTTGACAATTGCATTGAGAGCACATTGTAGCTTCAAGAATCTGCTGCAACAAACAATTTGACATTAAGGACTTAACATCATCTTATCATAGAGTGCCAGAAAGTTTCAGTTTTGAGGGAAACACAAATTCTTATCATGTAAGAATGTCAGGATTTGAGAAACTGAACTTAGAATCACTGATAATCCCTCCCAAGTCCAAATGTCTCAGCAATTATGGACGAAAAGTAACAAGCAAACTCTTAAAGGCTTGCCAACATTAAACTCTGATCAGGAGCCAGTCCTCGCTGACCTTTTCCTCCTCCTTTGGCCTTGATGGTGATGGAGGGCCAGCTCTGGCCCAGCACGGCCAGACATATCAATACAGCGCCCAGCAGAAAATATAAGCAAAACCTCAGTCCAACTCCTCCTCCTTCCCCTCCCTACTCTCACATCCACATACATACATCTTAACAGCAGACGCTTTAAGGAGTAAAGACAAAGAGACAGCTATCCATGCGACAAAACCTTGTGCCAGGGCACCATCTGCTCATCCGCTCAGTGGAAGTGGTAACTTCCAGGGCAGTCAAAGACAACGCAGGAAGATTGAGGAGACGGGGCTCCCTTTTGACCGCTGTGAAAGAGCAAGGGAGTAAAGTTTGAAACAGAAAGAGTCCCGGCAGAAGGCTACCAGCCGAGCCAAGCAGTAGCAGGAAGCGAGCGCCTTGTGTGTCCTGAGATTTACGGTGACTGGTCCATCCACCAACCACCTGGACCTGCATAAATAAATTTAACCAGACAATTCAAAAACGGGTATTGCTGAGTGGAATCAAACGATGAAGGAGGAAAGACCATTTCCGCCCTCTGAATAGAGGCAAAGATGAATAGACTGAGTCACATGATAAATAACTGCATAAATTCAAAATCATCTTCTGGATGAGAACATGGTCTAACACGGAGAGACGGAAAAAAAAGAGCTCAAGGAGAGGGAGGGAGGGAGGGAAAAAACACAAGTGACAGTTGGCGATGGGAGAGCAAGATACACACACACTTATCTGTTGTTGCCATCTCTAAGACACAATTGGCATCACTGTCCACAAATGCTGAAGACAACAATCCCAGCCATGAGAAACTGTGTGTGTGTTAGCTGCTGTCTGCCATCACTGCTGCAGGTGGCGTACGATCTACCTGCAGCTCTGTGCCTCCATTACGCTTTTCAATGTGTTAAATCATCATAAAGAAGCAGTTTAAGTAAAGCACTCACTGAGCAGTACAGCAGAATGGCTTCAAACGCTTTGGGTCGACAAAATTCAGTTTAAAGATTACAAATGATAGAATTTTAACTTCTCTCAGGTGAGATGAATAGCTAAAGCCTGCACTGAAACAGTACAATATCCTGAATTGATCCATTCACTTTACTTTATTATTATTAGCCTTCAAACCGCTGCTGGCTGCGAGGAGTAACTACAGAAACACTTGATTGATACTTCAGTTGTTTCCTCTATACTTGCCTGCTGTGTGCGTGAGGTCTGTAACTTCCTAGTGGCCACAGAGTGCCACTTACATCTCAGTTAAATGCAGGCACATGTAGCCAAGAGTATTCACATCTACCTCTTGACACAATCATTTAAAAATCTCCTGTTGAGCTACAGCCAAACACACAGAACTTTTTGGTTTTCTTCCCCCCCCCCCACAAATACCCGGCAGTGCCAAAGCAATCAAACAACTGACTGGCTATCTGTCACTGAGCTGTAAACTCTCCAACACAAACAAACAATTTTTGAAAGCCAAAAAAAATACAAAATTATATCTCCATCCTCCAAGCACCTTCAAATGTTTGTGCGGGAGAGACGCTGATAACGGCGCCCTCTTAACTTCAGACGGTGTGTTTGCATTTTAGCGGGGATATACATCTTAAAAGGATGCGGCAGTGAGAGAGACAGAGAGAGAAAAAAATGTCAGCGGGGAGGAAAGCAAGGCTTCAAACAGGCAAGAATGTCAGATGAGAGTTGGAGCTCAGTTATCGCCGTCTCAAGACGGACTAAAGGGAGAAAGCCAGAGAGAGAGAGAGAGACGGAAGGAGAGGTGACCGGACTGCCAATGACGCCAAACCTCTATTTAAAGCTTCCCCAACAGTGTAGGCCTGACACTGACACATTTACCTCTTGGCCTCATGTTTTATCAGCAGCCACCTCCTCTCCAAAAACAAAACAAAACAAAAAAAAGTGAATCCACTTTTACTGTTTTCAGCTCTTGCAGAGATCAGATAGCTGGTGAGAGTGTGCTGAGAGGAGAGCTTCTATGCCTGCAAATGAACTTTGGGGGCTTTTGGGACCGTGTTTAGTTGCTAATGTGTAGTTAAGCAGTGCCATTGTGAACAGCAGGGGGTGACAGCTCCGTCTCCTGCACATAAACACCGACAGGATAATCACCCTGGTGGGGAAACTGCGGCCGTTTTTTTTTTTTTTTACTCAGCGAAAAACCTGTGAATCCTAATCCCAGGTTACAAATTTCAACATAAAAACGGGAGAAAAAGTAGGAAAGTATGAGCACAACAGCCTACTTTTGAACACATAACAGGTTAGAGTCCTGTGAATGATCCCCTAGTGAAATGAAGCCAAACCACCTGGCCTCCAAAGGGGAGCCAGAGGGTGACTCAACTGGTGGTCCAGCAGCTGCATCCCACCAGCGGCCTACAGCTGAGATGTGTTTGCATCCGCATGTTACTGCTTTTAAAAAAAAACACGAGTGTGCGCACACGTGTTTACTGAACAAAAATGAAACTTACCAGGATCCCAGTAAACTGCTTCTCTTCCATCCTTCAGGACCTCGTCGGCAAAGATCCCCTGCCTCTCTCTCTCTCTCGCGCTCTCTCTCTCTCTCCCTGTGTCTGGGATGGACTCGTCTGCCTCTCGCCCAGCAAAGTTTGGAGTTTTCTGAGGTGGTCGAGGTTCGCTGGAGCGTCTTCACCCCCGTCGCGTCGCTCTCTCCGTCTCTGTCCCCCCTTCTTCTGTGCTGCTTGCAAGTGTAGCTGAAGTGGCGTCGCTGCTTTGTGCTAATTCTGCCCTAATCCAGAAACTTTTCTATGCTGTGAAAAGAACACGTGACAGGCAGAGAGGGGTGGAGGGAGAACAGGAGTTGGGGGGGAGAAAGGGGTAGGGTAAGTGGGGAATAGGGGGGGAGGCAAAGCAACACTTTTTTTTTAGTTTCTTGTCCCCTTTGGCCATGTTCAAAACAGTTTGTCAGTCTTAGTACATGACCTGCTCTGAGGTCAAAATTTTTAAAACCACACATCAACTGTTTATGGTGAGAGTTAAAGAAAAGGTGGGAATGTAACTGGTAAAGCGTCAGTTAGTGAGGATGCAGGCAAACAATTCAGAAAACATGTAGTGACAGATTTGCTTTTTTTTTTTTTTTTTTTTAGCAAAGCAGCTGCCATAACAAAGTGCCCTTTTGTGTAAAGAGATTAACTGTTAGGGAAACGTTTAGACTGCCCACTGACTACTGCTGTATGGAAGCCAGACTGGGAAAAGAACACTCAGCCTGGATCTGGAAGAAAAGTGGCCGAAAATACTTTGGATTGAAAAGTTTCTGAAATGTGCATCTGGGCACTTACCTTTCACTGCATCCCTGCACGCATGTTGAGAGCAAACAACATCAACAGTAGTTTATAATAGATATACACCTATAAATACTACAGCTACAGATTCATCTGCAGCTGTTTCTGCTCATGAATTAATTACTGATTTGGTCTACCAAACCTGAAAAAGCCAGTCTTCCCAGCAGCTTATATTTCTCCAACAGTCCAAAACACAAACAGATATAAACTAGACATCCCTCAAATCTGAAGTATGTCTCCCTTTATTTGGCTCAGGGAATAAAAAAAAACTTCAGTATACTAAAAGCGCTCGTGAAAAAAGGAGAGAAAAGGTGGCCAAATATAGCCACTCTTTACTGTTACAGGCATTAAAAAAAAAAAAAAAAAAAAAAATCCCCCACACATGTACACATGTCACATACACGGGAGCCTACAGGGACTGGAAAAAAATGCCTCCCCCTGGGGTCAACCATCATACGCATCATGATGCTCACTGATAAAAAGATGGGAAGAAACAAAACGAGGTTAAAAACGGATCCTTACCATCCACAATATGATGTCTGAATAGAGAAAAACCACACAACCAAAACACAACCTTGTACGTGAGGAAAAGGGCTAGCAGCTCGGCCGTGAGAAACTCACTGACACAAAGGCTGAAGTCTTTGATCAAATCACCGTGCTCTGGCTCCTTCTCACTGGCTGGGTAATGTATGTACATAAGGTAAGAGTTGAGCCAAGCCTATTGGGCAATCCGGGGAGGCGTGTCAGCAAGAGGTTACGTCCAACTTACTCTGAAACCTGACGTGTCTGTTGGCCCTTGTGAGGTAAGTAGCTTCCAAGCACAGACTGCATAATGTCCCACAGTACCGCCTTGTCCCTAACATGAAGTAATCTTATCAATAAAAAAAAATAAATGCCAAAAACCGTCTGATTATTGTAAATGTGAGAACTTTTTTTTTTATTTATTTATTTATTTTTTTACATGAAGTGTTTTCTGGTTTTGAACTTTATATTACTTTCCACAGAGGAGCGGATTAATGGATTAACTGAGAATGAGAATTATGTTATTTCCTGCCCCATTCACCACTAAGTTGCTTGTGAGGGGAAAAAAAGCAGAAATATCCATAACCAATGAGCTTGGCAAGAGGGGCTCAGGAGGTGAATCTTGAAGATAAAAAAACAAAACGTTTTTGGTTTGGACGACGTTGGCTCTTTAGAGAATTTAAACATTTCCCTTAGTAAAAAGACAGGCTGCAGACTGAACACTAATACGTGCCCCGACTACACCACAAAAGGCCAAGGATGATGCAAAGTATTTTCAGAGCCGACTGCTTACACAGCATTAATGATAAACCCGGTAAGAATGAGCTCCTCAGCCTCTGGTTACCTCTCATTTCTTCCACCCTTGTATGTAAAATTACTTGGACATCTAAGGAATATTAAAAAAAAAAAAAAAAAAAAATCAGTTATAATGATGAATATGAGCTTATTGTGCACACTGACATTTTTAATTTGAGGTTATTCACGACCAAATTAGAGGGAGGGTTTAGGAATTACAGCACTCCAAAAGTAATTGGAAAGTTGACTGAAAAGCCATTTCGTGAGCAGGTGAGTGCTATTGTTTAGTTATTTCTTCATAAATTAAACAGGTCAGGAGTTGTTTGCAGGATGCATCACAACATCAAGTCCAAATAAAGAACACTCTCTAAGAGTTCGACATATCACAATCCGAGTCTACAGTACTGAGATGTTGTATGAAGAAATGCATAGGAAGTTACTATAAAGAGCAAAAGAATCAAAAGCCTGCAGAATAAAAAGGGGTCAACTTTATAAAACATAAAAAGAGATCATTTCTGGCACAGAATTATCTGTAAAAGCTGTTTCAGTACCATTCAAACTGATCTGTATGCATGGCCATACAGATCAACAGCTCTTAGTTTGTTTGTCGGTTTCCAATACATGGTTCCTGGTTGATTTCTCAAGGTTTACATTCTCAGGTTTTCCTATTTTTGCAATTGAGCTTTGTTCCAAGTTATAGTTTTGTTTATACTTAATTTCTTAAAATCATTTTATATTTTGCATTTTGGCCTCTATCAAATAAACTGTTTCCCTTTTGTAGAAACCAGCCTGCATTTTGGGTCCTCAACTTCACATAGTCTTCAGGACCTACAGACAGTGACAGTATGGTCTGACCAGGCACAGCCCCAGCAGACACAACCTGTTTACATTAGAGGAGTTCTTCTGTTAGGTAGCCAGGCTCCATGGATAATGGTTTTCTGCATTCACCGCCCAAAAGAAACAAGATGTTCAGATCCAGACTAACTGGGTAGTTTGTGCTACTCCAGATTATGTGGATAATCCAGAGTCTGTGCAGGATGCCTCCGAGACTGTGCCTCAGCTGGTGACTTTCATTTGTCCCGAGCCTCTAGTGTATCCGAAGCCTGAGCAGGAGCTGCCAGATCCCGAGCCAGTGCAGACTGTGTGCCCTGCACAATCCCAGCCAGAGGAGACTGTGTGCACTGTGCAGCCCCAGCTTCCAGAATCTGAGCCCAAGGGAATTGTGTTGTTTGACCCCGAGTCTGAACAGACTAAGATTGAGCCAGGATGACTCTTTTGTGAGCGGCTTCCAGCTCATCCACCTGACAGTCTCCTTTGTTGAGAGTCATCTGCTGATCATCTGTTTGGCCTCCAGAAGGTCTCTTTGACCACTACTGGACTTCAGATGGTCCCTGCCTCTGTTGTTAGTATCCTGCCATGAGGGGGTCACCCTCATTCGTAAATGCCAGCCTCTAGAGGGTCTTCGTCTCCATCACTGGCCACCTGGCCAGAAGTGGCGATATAGCCCCCAGAACACCTCAGTCACCACTTCTGGCCACCTCTGGAGAGGTCCCTCTGATGCCGCTGCCCACCTGCGGGCCAGCCTCCTGAACTGCTTGGTCTTCAACGCTGGGCCCCAAACAGACCCTCAGAAGCATCCTCCTGCTCAGCTCTGCATTTGGGTCAAACTCCTGAGCGAGTACTTACAAAATTAAAAGTCTTATTCGATTTTTTACAAGGCTACTTTACAGTTCTAATAGAGTTTTTTTGTGTTCATATTATTGCGTGAGTAGAGTCTTTAATCAATGAAAACATGAGTAAATTAATAAGTAGTTAATAGAGGTAGAAGCTGAGGATGGACACTTTTCAGCGACGGCAACTACAAGACCCTGGTGAGTAGCAGTGTCAGCCCGTCTCTCCAGTCCAGAATAAAATACCTCAGCATTTTTGCTGTCAGAGGATGAAGTCCAACGTTTCTTTTTTTGCAAAGATTAGAGAAAAATCAAAGATTTTCACACTTGTGCCCAAGTACATGCACTACTTTTATGTTGAAAACAAATGCATGCTAATACATGAAACTAAGATAGCTAACATGATTAACAATATAAGAAAAAGAATCTGGATTTCATTGTGAATCCCCAAATGTAAAAGAGTAGGAGGCTGCCTGAAACTGTGCAATATATAGTTTGCCTTAAAGCGTTGGGTTGGGACAAAATCCTTCTCAAACAAAACCCGACACTCTGGGCCTCTCCTTGCCTTGATTTATGACCTCTTGACTTTCCATATCTTTAAATTTAAATAAGTTCATAAAAGTGACAGACGACTTATGACAGAGGTCATGGCAAAATAACAAGTGAGTAATAATAAAGAGGGTTCAAAAGTCAAGGCTCAGGGTTTGCTCTTTGCTTTCAAGTTAATTCCATCAAACTCACAAAGCAAAAGAAAATGTAGTTAATATATTTCAAAGATAATCCACTTATCCTAAATGCTGCATTAGAATTATGCTGTTTATCAAGGTGGGGGGAAAAAGCCATGATGGCCCTGGATAGTTACACATTAAACACTATGCATAGGCAGTTTTCTTTTTTTGTTGGGGCCCCATTGATCTGGGGATAAAACGGCCTGCTGAGTCAAAGAATTGGAAGGAACGAGGTTCACAAATGACAGATAGTTTGTTGTAATTACATTTTTGCTGAGCCATCGCTTCAGCAAATAAAAGAGCTAAGGTGGATCCACGCAAGAAGAGCTCATGAATTACTTTCCTTTATTTACCAGACAGATGCACCACCAGCCTCCTGCGTGAAACAGTCACACAACCTGTACTTGATTTGTACACATCTACACTGTAGCACTGTGAGACACGACGTACAACGCAGTGGATTTAAGACAAAACAGCACCCATTATTATTGTTTAGAATGCATCATATTTTTGCAAATCGGCCGTGTTTACTTTCAATAAAGTCAATATGCAGCAGAATGATTGGAGCTCCACAAGCTCCGTTTTGTCATAGCAGGCAGTCTGTTCCTCACAACTAAGACATTGTGAGGGTACTCAAAACAGCGGTAACTATGCTTGGGCCTTTGTTCAGCATCCAGTAAATCGAGCCAGCAAACTATGCATTACTTGTGGACTGCAGAAAAAAAAAAAATAGGGATTCTCACAATAAGGCAATGGCATTGGGAATGAGAAGATATGGGATTTGTGAAGCACACAACGTGATTTATTATTTCTGTATTGTGGCATTTAAATTATATCGTCTGCTGTTGCACACTAGTTTGAGTGGAAGGAGACTGCTGCAAAAACACAGAAACATATCATCAATAGGAGCAAATCTCCTGCCAAGACAACAGGTAAAATTAGTGCTAAATATAGAAATGCAGATAGCAGAGAAAACCTTTTCTGACAACAATCAGTGAGAAGCAGCTGGTACAATAAAAACACACACAGGCATATACATACCTGAAGAGGGCCTGACCTCTCTTATCTTAATGGAATGGAGACTTTGGCCCAGAGATAATAACGATTTAAAGGACCACAAATACACATCGCTTTACAGACATATGCCACAAAAGAAAATGCTCACATGATCTCATGTCATATGAGAAAGGTTGTATCAGTGGGTAATTAAATATCACTCTAATTACTGTGATCTATTAAGTGTCTTTAAGGTACACTTATTCCAGTACAGTAAAGTATAAATTTTATGCCCCTTTCTCTAATTCCCTTGATTGTGAGGACTTTAAAATATCTCATCATTAGCATACATGTCTGCATCAAAGGATTTGGGTAATCTGGAGAAATCTTGGTGTGCAAGAGGTAATGCCAAAAATCAGTATTGAATGTTCATGATCTCTGCACCCTCAGGTGGCACTGCATTTAATAAACAAACAAACAAACATGATGACTGAAATCACTGCATGGGCTCAGGAACACTTTCGCTTCATTGTTTGTGAACATAGTTCACAGTGCCACCCACAAACACAGGTTAAAGCTCTAACATGCAAAGAAGAAGCCATATGTGAACATGATCCTGAGACACTGCTATCTTCGCTGGGTCAAAGGTCATCTAAAATGGACTGAAGAAAAACCGGAAAACGGTTCTGTGGTCAGATGAATTAAAATTTGAAACTAGAGATGGACCGATCCGATATTACGTATCGGTATCGGTCCGATACTGACCTAAATTACTGGATCGGATATCGGAGAAAACTAAAAAATGTAATCCGATCCATTAAATATCACGAAAGCACCTCACAAAACTTGCAATACGCCGTAACTCACCTCAGAACGTTAGCACGTTGGAGCAGTATGCATCACGTGATAGAGCGGCTGTGGCATGCGGGACCTGTCGGTGGTCTGGATAGCATTTGGAGCTTCGCTAGCAACCCGGCATTTCATCTCCGACAAAGTTATCCCGAGAGAAGTAAAGCAAGTGTGTAAGTCCATCTCTGAATGTTTGTAAAGCATTCCTGCGTTAAGCTTAACAAACGACTGCCTCTCCTGCTGCTACTTCAATCATGAAACTGCTTAACGATCAGCTGATCGGCTTTTCTGTCGCGAGTCCGTGTCTCTAGTTTGCTTTTGGCCTATTTTGCACCAGAAAGAGGAAACCAGCGGCTGAACAACAGCAGCACGTTTAAGCTTGATCAGCTGTTGTTAGAATTTATTTAATATTACTTTCTACTCGAGGATCTTTTCTACGTAGCTGACGGCTGGTAACTGTGCAGGGGCGGATCTAGCAAAGTTTAGCCAGGGGGGCTGATAGGGCATTAACAGGGAAAAGGGGGCACAAAGACATACTTTTCTTTCTTATTCTCATTTAAAATGTCTAGCTTTTAATAAATAATTATCTGACACCCAAAGTTTTAATTTGATGTAAAATGAATAGAAGTCAATTACTGTATATAGTAACTATTAAGTCTTTTATATATATATATATATATATATATATATATATATATATATATATATATATATATATATATATATATATATATATATATCCTAGTAAGCTATAGTACTTTTTCCTTTGGGAAGGTACCATCTGTGCAGTCTGCAATTTTGTTGAAGAAAGATGTTGAATCTATTTAATATTTCTTGAAAAATAATTGATTTCTGTGCATTTTTTTCACACTGCATCAAATTAAGGTTGATTACGTCGATTAAGCATCATGAGGTGGAGCGTGAGGGGTGGTTCCCTATTTTTTATTTATTTATTTTTGTTGTTGCTGGGAGTTGGAACCCTATTAGTTAGGTTGCTTAATATTTATGCTAAGTACTCTTTAAAATACCAGAATAGGGAGGATGGTGTAGGTTTAAGTTTATTAGATTGATCAGTATTGCTGAACTATGAAATTATTTTTTTTTTTTGCATACAGGTATAACAGAATAGCTTTAGTGTAGTTGTTGTTTTAAACTTGAGTATGAACTTATACAAAATGCAGCAAGATATTTAAAAAACAGTTTTGTTGATTAAAAAACACTATATCGGATTCATATCGGTATCGGCAGATATCCAAATTTATGATATCGGTATCGTATCGGACATAAAAAAGTGGTATCGTGCCATCTCTATTTGAAACAGAGGCCACATCCTCTGGACGACGGGGACAATCTGTCTTGTTATCAGTATTCAGTTTAATAGCCTGAATCTCTAATGGTATGGACGTACATTAGAGCAGCGGTCCCCAATCCCCGGGCCACGGACTGGTCGAATTTTACCGGGCCGCGAGAGTTGAGGTGGGTGTGAAATTTATGGTTTTCAGGTTTTTTATTGTTATTTTTTTTAAAATCGTTTTTATTGTTAATCTTCTTTTTCTTGGTACCGGTACTGGTTTTATTTTGTTGTATTTATCCGTGACACCTTAAAGGCCAGTCCATGACAATGTTGTCGGACATAAACCGGTCCACGGGGCAACAAAGGTTAAGACCGCTGCATTAGAGTCTGTAGAATAGGCAGCCTACACATCTGGTGGATAGCCACTGACAATTAATTCTGAAAGTTATATGCAGGTGTTAGAGCAACACGTTCTCATCCAAATTACTTTTTTTTTTTTTTTTAAGCGAAGGCTTTGGATACTTCAGCAAAACAATGCTAAACCCCATACAGCACCCATTAAAACAGCATGGCTTCAGAGTCGGAGAGTCTGGGTGCTGAACTGGCCTGCCAGAAGTCTAGGCCTTTCACAGCTAAAAATATTTGGATTATCATGAAACAATAATTATAACAAAGACAAAGAACCATTGAGCACCTAGGATCTTTTATCAGACAAGAATAGGAAAACATTCCCCTCCCAAAGCTCCAGCAAGCGGTGTCCTCAGTTCCCAGACCTCTATGGAATGCTGTGTGTGCTGGGAGGTGGAAAATGGTGGAGCGGCCACAGCGTTTAAGGATTGGAGGAATGGCTGTTACTTTTACTATACTATTTTTTTATTAGTCCTTTATTTATCCAGGTAAAAAAAAAAAAAAAAAATCTCACTGAGATTAAAAATGTCATTTCCAAGAGAGACCTGGCATCATACTAAAAGATAAGAACGCAATGCTGAAATGGAAACTGCGTCAAGGACGGAAACAACTGCATTATACTGCTGATACAACTTGAACTCCTGCCTCTGAGTTGTCATTTTCTGAATTTTCAGTTTGTATCTCTTCTTGCGTCATCTGTGTGTTTATTGGTGTAGAGATATTTGTAGCAACTGTAGCCATCCTTACTTACTCTGTCAACTGTGTTTTGTCATACAGTAACTATATGTTGGGACTCCTTGTGATTGTACATCTCAAGCAGTTTATGATAATAAATAAACTCAGTCTCTACTACTTCCCAGCGTAAAAAGTGCTTCAAAAAGTGCTTTAGTCTGACTCCTGAATGAATGAAGGTAAATATTTTACATTTTGATTGTAGGAGATGCACTGAGGCCAGGTGAATAAACAACTCACTTGCAAACATGCATTAATGAACAGGAACACAGCACAGTATAAAGGTGAAAGCCCTGTTGAATTAATTTGTGATAAGCCTTGAAACATCTTTCTATTTGTTATATTTCTTCTACAAGCTGCACTGAATTTAGATGAATAAGAAGGGTTTTTTATTTTTTTTTATTTTTATTTTTTAGGCGAAAAGGTTTTACATTATTAGGAATGTTGCGCAACATGAGTGTGAAAGCAGTGTTATCCTTACATGAAAGTGTAATAAAAAAAACAAAACTGTAAAATAATCATGATCTCTATATTGATCAAAAATAATCATTTTGGTCATAATCGTAAAGCCCTACCTACTGACCATCAAGTTCTCTGAAAATAGCATCACCATTCCTGGAAAACCCCTCAAACATTAGTGCAAAAACAGTAAGTCTTTGTTGATCCCTCATGAGTGGATGAAATATACAGGGTTGGCCATTTATATGGATACACTGTAATAACATGGGAATGGTTGGTGATATTAAAGCCCTGTTTGTGGCACATTAGTATATGTGAGGGGGCAAACTCCTCAAGATGGGTGGTGACCATGGTGGCCATTTAGAAGTCGGCCATCTTGGATACAACTTTTGTTTTGTCAATAGGAAGAGGGCCATGTGACACATCAAACTTATTGGTAATGTCACAAGAAAAACAATGGTGTGCTTGGTTTCAACGTAACTTTATTCTTTCATGAGTTATTTACAAGTTTCTCTTTGTTCACAGCCATCGACATGTTGAACAGGTTAACACGTGAGGAGCGGATCGAAATTGTGTTGATATCTGGTGAACGCAGTAACCGGGTCATTGCAGCAGATTTCAATGGAAGACATCCTACGAGACCACCCATCTCCCATGCTACAGTTAGCAAACTGCTTGCTAAGTTTCGTGAAACTGGTTCAGTGTTGGATTTGCCAAAATGTGGACGCAAGAAAACTGTCACTAATGAAGAAACATCAGTGGCTGTCCTAGCTTCATTCAGCAAGAGCCCACAGCAACGCACTCGCTGCATGTCACTGGAGAGTGGCATTAGTCGAACATCCCTTCGGCGGATATTAGCTACTCACAAATGGCACCCTTACAAACTCCAGCTACTGTAGCATCTCAACGAGGATGACCCAGATCGGCGCACAGAATTTGCAGAATGGGCAAAACAAAAATTGGAACAGGACCCTCAGTTCACGCAGAAGATTTTGTTCAGTGATGAGGCAAACTTTTATGTGAATGGTGAAGTTAACAAACAAAACCACCGCTATTGGTCTGACACTAACCCACATTGGGTGGATCCCTCCAAGACTGTTGGAACAACAAAAGTGATGGTTTGGTGTGGTATATGGGGTACAACGATAGTGGGTCCATTCTTCATCAATGGAAACCTCAAGGCCACTGGATATTTGAAATTGCTACATGATGATGTGTTTCCCTCTTTATGCACTGAAGCTGGCATGTTCCCTGAGTTTTTCCAGCAAGATGGTGCACCACCACATTATGGGTGCCAGGTACGAGCATTCCTAGATTAACAGTTTCTTGGAAAGTGGATTGGTCGTCGTGGGCCAGTTGAATGGCCCCCAAGGTCTCCCGATCTGACCCCCTTAGACTTTTATCTTTGGGTTCATCTGAAGGCAATTGTCTATGGTGTGAAGATACGAGATGTGCAGCACCTGACACTACGGATACTGGATGCCTGTGCTGGCATTTCTCCTGCGGTGTTGCTATCAGTGTGTGAAGAGTGGGAGAAGAGGGTTGCATTGACAATCCAACACAATGGGCAGCACAATGAACACATTTTATAAGTGGTCAGAAACTTGTAAATAACTCATGAAAGAATAAAGTTACGTTGAAACCAAGCACACCATTGTTTTTCTTGTGACATTACCAATAAGTTTGATGTGTCACATGGCCCTCTTCCTATTGAAAAAACAAAAGTTGTATCCAAGATGGCTGACTTCTAAAATGCCACCATGGTCACCACCCATCTTGAGGAGTTTGCCCCCTCACATATACCAATGTGCCACAAACAGGGCTTTAATATCACCAACCATTCCCATTTTATTACGGTGTATCCATATAAATGGCCCACCCTGTATATCCTTTGATGAAACTTTATTGCTTGATTTGATGTCTTATCAGCTGCAAAAATTTGTATTGTTACATCAGCATTTTTGAGTAAGAGTTTGGGGGTTCTGTGTATCTGAGTTCTTCTTAGCACAGAGACCTTTGATGTTGTGTCTCGAATGAAGCTTTAGAGGTTACAGCTCCGAACACTCCTATTACCATTGTGACCACCTTGGACTTCCAATAGTAGCTGAATAGCGTAGTGGCATTACTCTTTTTGGAACAATAAGTCAGCGTTTAAATTCCAGCCAGGGCAGGGGTCCACAGACTAAGATCCCTCATGCTAGTTGTGCCTCCCTCTGCTCATGAGTAAGAGATAAAAAAACTAAAGCCATCGTGACTCAGATATCACCGAGCTTAACAGAGTTTAGGTCAGATGTCAGTGAACCAAGGCATAACAGGCCCAGTTATAATCTGGACACAAGTTCAATTGAGATTTTTTGGCATAAACAAGCCAGTTGTGCTCAAAACCTGTCGAACATGGACAAATTCTGCAAAGAAGAGTGGAAAAAAAATCCAAAACAGTGTAAATTTACAGTTTCTGTCATTTCAGAAAGAATTTTTTCTTTAAAATGAAAAGTAAGTCAAATTCTTTTGGGAGTTGAATAAAATATGCAGGTTTTTGCTGTGGATTTTGTGAAAATATGTCAGTCCAGCAAAAAATGCAGGACATAAGCAGGGTCGCCATAATTAGTAATTTCCCCCCCACTTTGAGCTGCCTTTGATTTCCTTGCAGATTATTTTTGCACCAGATCCACTTGGGCTCTGTACAAAAAACACCTGATGTTTTTCATGACATGATCTTTGAGGACAAATACCACAAAGCAAGAGTAAAGAGGAACTTCGGTGCCCCCTAGTGGTGGTAACATATATTGTGGCTAGAATCCATCCACCCTTTTAAACCAGTCCAGTGTCATCTCCTCCACTTTAGGGCGGAGTTTAACAGAAAGCTTTTATGCATTACTTAACGGTACCATCAATTACTCATTTTGATCCTACTTCAAAGCAGCTGCAATTACAGCTATTAATTACAGAGATCTGTGACACCACAGCTAACCCGCTGATGTTGTGTTGCTACTTCTCTGCATACCTTTGCTCAGTTTTCTTTTGTTTTTGTCTTGATGTCTTTCAGTGCGTAAAGCTCATCTTCTGCTCTAGTTGTCTGGGCATTCCAGACATCTGGACATGTCCGACCCAACGCTTCACAAAAATAACACTGAAATATCTGAGAGCATTCTGTGAAAACTGTCTGATGCAAGCCATGGGAAAATTCCACAGTTACAGGTATTCAAAGCTATAGACAAATGTGTTGCAAGATACCTTAAAGCACATGAAACCCTTCTGTGACACATGACTGACATCTGGACTGATAATCAGTGCCAAAGGATACAGTTTTTCTATAACTTGATGATTAAGTAACAAGGTGAAACATGGATGATGATTGAGTGAACATAGATGAATGGACCACAGACTTCTCAAGCTGTCACACAGTTTGTCAGATAACATCCAAAAAGGCACCAACATCACCACGGCAACTAACCAGTTTTTGGAGCCAGCCCTGCTCAGTTTTTATAACCTACTACAATGCAGTTCTTCTGCAACACTTTTAACCCCAGAGTTACCATTTAGTTAAAGATTAAGTGAGCAACAACATGTTTTTAAAACAGAGCATTGACATATTATCATAACCTTTTTTATGGCATACGTGTTA
The DNA here is from genome assembly GCF_963969265.1 of Rhamphochromis sp. 'chilingali'. NCBI lineage: Eukaryota > Metazoa > Chordata > Actinopteri > Cichliformes > Cichlidae > Rhamphochromis > Rhamphochromis sp. 'chilingali'. Next base: position 7,272,973 of record NC_137943.1, on the reverse strand, counting down.
AGACTTAACTACTTCCACATCCAGCTGACAGTTTCTTTAATTCATGTTGTCTATTTCATTCATATTGTGCCAAATCACAACAACTGTTGTCTCAAGTAGAGAAAACCTAAACAATCAGACGACCCACTATGAGCAAGCAATTGGTGACAGCAGGAAGGAAAAACTCCCTTTCAACAGGAAGAAACATCTGGCAGAACCAGGCTCAGGGAGAGGCAGCCCTCTGCCATGACCAGCTGGGGATGAGGGGCAGGAGACAGAAGAAAACACATACTGTGGAAGAGAAATTCATAATAACTAATGATTAAATGCCGAGTGGTGTATAAACACATGGAGAGTGGTAAGAGGCGAGTGAAGAAAAAAAAACACTCATGGAAAGCCCCCAGCAACCAAGGCCTAATGCATTTAACTTTGAAACTGTTCTTTGGATGTTGGCATTCCAATTCCAGACGGGTAGGATTTCCTTTTCATATATGAAAACATAAGGAACCAATGTGACAACTTACAGGTAGGGTTTAACTTTACAGAACCGGTGATGGGGAACAAATTTTATCACTTATAACTTTATGAACTATTTAATAAAGTAGGAAAAATGAAGGCTCGTGTTAACTATTGGTAGCTGGTTTACCACTTGGCAAATGTTAGAGCTTCCTCCTACACTACCACTTCCCCTTCAATGTTCAACAAGAAACTTGCAGGTAAGCCACTGAATAATAGCTTAAGTACACAAAGCTATTCATTTTAAAGTTTAAATGTCCTTAATTAAGCTATCAAAACAGGTTTGTCAGCCCTGTCTAGACCCCTTCTCCACTTTGTATAACCTGGATTGTTCAGATGCACACATGTTTTGTAGAAAACCTGAACTCTTTAACAGAATGAGACTGTGTGTCAGGAAGTGCATTATGAAACCATGTGAGCAAGAGCAACTCACTGATGTTTTTCATGTAAATGGTTAGATTTGACAGTTCAGTAGTCACTACCTATAAACATTGTTATTTAGCTATGAGGATGTGTTGGAGACATAACAAAGTTGGAAAAGCTTAATTTTCATTTTCTAGCATTAAATTACCACATTATATTGTTGAAATAACACTCTTATTGGTAATTTACTTTTCACTAGCTTTTAAAACACTCAAAGGAGGGCTGGACTTGTGATCACGGTAAAGGAACCCATGTGGCCTAGAGAGCAGTGCCTCGGGAAAACAAATAGAAAATGTTAAAGAAAAGTACTCTTTTGTGGGAGTAAAGATTCAATGGAAAAGGGTGGCATGTCTTTTTATAGTGGGCTGGACTGTTGTTAATGCATGCACAGTCTCTGTTGACATACTACACATTTATCATTCAGCCCAACAAACAATTTGAATAAGTTGTGACGATGCACTTGAAGCATACAGAACACATTAATTCTTTACTGATCAGTGGGAAGCTTAGACTGCATTGAAAAACTAGAGAATCACCATTGATGACACAATGATTCATTTTATCATCAATGAAACAGCAACTCTTTATTTGATGTTTATCTTTGTTTATGTAAAACTGAAAGTTGTCTCAATTAACATCATCAGGGATTTGATACTTTTAATTTTCTGTATAGAAATTCTCTGTAAATACTACTACTGCTACCACTAATAATAATAATAATAATAATAATAATAATAATAACAACAACAACAACAACAACCTGGCTTGCTGTAATATTACAAGAAATGCATAATTTTGTGATTTTCAGGCCATTACAGCATTTATCATCAGTAATAACACTAGAAGTTCAATAACCATTACTTGAATTAAATAAATGTAACATTGGCATCTTACCTTAGGTACATAATTTGTTATTCACTTTAAGGTACATAACAAATCATGTAACTAAAAGTGAAGTTTTCAAAGAAGTTCACTATGAGCACAAGCAATTTTCAGATATGTAATGGTAGACAGCATCAAAGTAAGAAAGGAAGAATAGCAGCAACAGAGCTGTCAGGAATGATCAAGACGGTGCCAAGAAAAGAGTCTGACCGCTGCACTTGATTCCCACCCACTTTGACAAAGGCCACAACCATGTCACCGCAATGTCATTGCATGAGAACAAAAAAAAATGTGTTTGATCAAGTTGGACAATTGCTGATTGAGGCCAACTTTAAACCTATCTAGCATGTTAGATCGCTACAACTAAGTTTCTGTAGTTCAAACGTGGGCTTGTTTGATTTCATTCAACAGTGTCTCTGTTAGTGATACAAGCCTTTCACCCTTGAGACAAAGTATCTGACAGGAAGAAAGGGGAGAGGACGTAAGAACATTCTACCGCGGAAATCCCCCCCCTCCTCCCCCTTCAGTTTCTTTATCCCGCCCCCAAACACCACCACCACCACCACATCATCTCCAAGCATCCCCCCCAAAATGCTCCCTTTCCCCCTTCAAGTAGTAACAAGGAGGGTTTACAAGCAGTGCCACGTGTTCCCTGCTGCCGTTAAAATAACAGCTCCTCAACATCATTTAGTTACCAGAGCAATCATCACCCTTACTTCAAACCGAGACCGCCGGCTGTACGCTTTGTCTCCCTTTAACATCAGCCGCTCGACGCGCAACGAGGTAAAAGACAAAGTTGCTCCTTAATGACTCCGCGTTAAAAGACCACTGAGGTGAAAAACTGAAACACAACCTACTTTTTCTTTTGCCGGTCGTTAGGAGATCTGGCCGTGTAGAGGTGATCCTGCCACCTGGTCGCACTCTGCACTGTGTACAAGTTTTTCCGCCAGTTTTGGCTTATTGGAAGTTGCATCACCTTGGTTTTGTCGTCCACCCCCCGGCGTCTGTCACCGCCTGGCCAACAGCAGCTCCTCCTTTTTTTCTTTCTTTCGCTTTACTCCAAAATCGGCGACCATGTGGGGCACACTGACTGAACAGACCTGTCAGAGGCTCTTATTGATGCGGGTTACTGCGTCAGTTTGGCGGTGCTACCCTGTATCTGCTCACTGTAGTGCATGGCCACCTTCAGACACTCACCAATTACGCATTTAAGTATCGATCCCGAACAGCACGTGCCTTTTCTATATATGAATACAAACCCTTATATGGTGACTAGAAGCCAAACTTGGGTGCCATGGAAACATTGTAGATTACTACGGGAGCATTTAAACTGCTGTGACACGATGTAGGTGCCTGTCACTCCCTCCCCCTCTACATAATGCATAATTAGTGAAGCTACACGTGTTCAGCGGTGTGCTGAACGCTTTCTCTTTTGTTACACTGCAGCGGTTCCTCTCGCAGATCAGTGTGATTGTGACTCACCGCATGTGCGTGTTTTCTGACATTTTGTATGTCCGGTATGGGTTAGTGTGCTCTGATGAAGAAGCGAATTGAGCCCAATAAAGGCAGAGGTAATGAGTCCATGCGATGCCCCAGACAGGTGCGGTAGCCTATAGGCTGTGTAGTGCAGTAAGCCACTGCTGATAGAATGAAGCTTCTGGGCGTCCACAGAAAACATGATGGGTGTGTGGCGGATGATAAGACGCAGCTGAAGAATGAATGATAATACTCCGGAGGGTTTTTTTGAATGGCATGCAGATATGGGCTTTACCTTCTACCTTGCTTCTGGAGAGATCAGATTGGAGGCTCGTTAGGTTTAACGCCGAGGAGAAAGCAGGCACGCCGGCATGGTGCTGGTCAGAGGCTGGAGTGAGAGGAGGGAGGTGAGGGTTTTCCTACAGTCGGGGTGGTAAACAACATTTTGGTGAAGGTGTTCATGTTGAACGCCGTATAATAATGTCTATCTATAATGCCAATAAAGGTATGAAAGCAAATGGATCCACAAATAGATGCTTACATTTTTCTTTCTTTCAACACTATATAATCTAGAAATTAATAATATGGCAATTATGGGGATTCGGAAGTTTTTCTTTTAATGTATAACAAAATAGGATTGTGGAATAATCTCTGTGGGCTTTGACAACCTCTAAGCAACTCAGTTACCTCAGCTGGCTCTTGGGTAAAGTTAAAGATAAGTTTGAAGTTGACAATTTCATTTATCTTTATATTTCTTCCAGAAAATCAAATTGCTGAATGAGCACTATGGACATAAACCTTAAACCTATGGAAATAAACAATACACATATATACCCATAAGAATATATAAATATATGAACATCTATTGCATATCAACAATGTACTGATAATATTACAAAAAATATTCTTTTCAGTCTTGCAATATCAAGAAAAAGTAAAGTACTGGACGACCCCTCATTTCTTTATAATTTGCGTCCAAGGAAACATTTTATTATGCATTTTTTTCCAAGTACTTTTGAGCAGTAGTTCTTCAGGTTTTCGAAGGTTTCAATAATTTTTCTTTCAATGCTGACTGCTTTGTGCCTAACCCGTTTCAGAGGAAGCCACCTAACACTGAATTATTCACAAGAGCCTGAAAAACTATTCCTGAAGACCACTTAAAGAAATTATAAGAAAACCAGCCAAAGAGACTTCAGGCTTTGTTAAAGAATAAAGGTGGTCATACAAAATCTAGTCTTTCAGCCGTGCTAGAATTATACAAACAGTTTCTACCGTATACACTGTATTTCCATGTATCTTGTAAGAAGTTTTGAAAAATTGCTGTACTTATTTCCCATTGTCCTTGCAAAATATTTTTTTAAATGGCAGTGAGTGCAAGACTTTTGCACATTACTGTACATGAAGTTATTGATTTTCTCCATTTGTAAATTGTGATCTGATACATTTGCAGATTTGGTCTGCTCTGCTCTGGTGGCCTGTTCTGCTAAACATTCAGTTGTGTGTTTTGAGTCTATATTACATATTCTATGCATTTCTATCTTTGAGACTTTTCAGCTCTATGATCATGAGCCTTGTAAAATAGATTTTTGGAAGATATGGTTCAATCAGCAGGTGTGATGTGTGAATTAGACTTGAGGCTTGCTAACTCCTGAATTCAATTAGCCTTCATGTCTTTAGCCTAGAGATGTAAATATTTTTAAATCTATACTATGTAGATCTGTATGTAATGTGGACAAGGATAGCACAATTTTTGTCACTCACTTAATATCACCAATCTCTAAAGCCCATTTGAATAGTACTGGACACTTTGTATTTAAGTACAAACAATTTTGGACTCATTACTCAAGACGTACTTTAAACATGCATTAGAAAATATGTTTTGTCTATCGACTAAAAAGGTTCTTAGAAATAAATCTAGTAACCTGTCGATGCAAACACGTGTGAAATCACTCAAACCGAAAGAGGAGGAAAGAGAGACTTCTTGCTTTGTGCTTCTTTTTTTAGGGGCAGCATACTTTACAATAAGAGGCTATAATTCTGCAACAGGAACTTACTTAAAACTCTACAAGATGTTACAAGAGGAAACTTTTCTGTTCCATTTCTTGTCTATCACAGTTCCTCAAATTTCTTTGGTCTAATGTGCTTTTGAAGTTATTTTTTTTGCTGTAAAGAAACACGCCTTCCGTAGAAATGGTTGTTACATAGCTTAAAATAAAACCGGTTACATATGTTAAGAATGGGAAAAAAGTTATGTCAGGACATTTAAAGCATTTCTATTGTCTGTTACTTTTAAAAAATAAACTGGAATCGTGCAGAGTGCCATTTTATATATATATATACAGCGGGGAAAATAAGTATTTGACACATCAGCATTTTTATCAGTAAGGGGATTTCCAAGTGGACCATTGACACAACATTTCCACCAGATGTTGCCATCAAGCCAAATATTGAAGTCATACAATCAAATCAGAACATATAAGTATACAAGTTAAACCATAATAAATAAAGTGAAATGACACAGGGAATAAGTATTGAACACACTTTATTCAATACTTTGTAGAAAAGCCTTTGTTGGTGATTACAGCTTCTAGACGCCTCTTGTATGGATAGACCAGTCGTCTGCATTGCTCAGGAGTGATTCTGGCCCATTCTTCCACACAAACGGTCTTTAAATCTTGAAGGTTCCTTGGGCCTCTTTTATGAACTTTAATCTTCAGTTCTCTCCATAGATTTTCTATGGGATTTAGGTCAGGTGATTGACTGGGCCATTCAAGCAACTTGATTTTCTTTCTTTGAAACCACTTCATTGTTTCCTTGGCCTTGTGTTTGGGATCATTGTCTTGCTGAAATGTCCACCCTCTTTTCATTTTTAGCTTCCTGGTAGATGGCAGCAGATTTTTATCCAGAATGTCCCGGTACATCTCTCCATTCATCCTGCCTTCAATAATATGAAGTCTGCCAGTACCCCTTGCTGAAAAGCAGCCCCAAACCATGATGCTTCCACCCCCAAACTTGACTGTTGGTATGGTGTTCTTGGGGTGGTGAGCAGTGCCATTTCTTCTCCAAACATGGTGTGTAGAATGACTGCCAAAAAGTTCAATTTTGCTTTCATCTGACCATACTATAGTCGTCCAATAATCCACAGGCTTCTCCAAATGCTGTTGCGCAAATTTTAACCGAGCCTTGACATGCTTTTTGTTCAGCAATGGAGTCTTGCGTGGTGAGCGTGCATGGATGCCATGGCGGTTCAGTGCATTGCTTATAGTTTTCTTTGAAACAACAGTACCTGCTGATGCAAGGTCTTCCTGAAGTTCTGTCCGAGTGGTTCTTGGCTCTTGGAGAACCCTCCTGATTATTCTTTGGACTCCTCGGACAGGGATCTTGCGTGGAGCACCTGATCGTGGCAGGTTTATGGTGAACTGATGCACTTTCCATTTCCGGATAATGGCCCCCACAGTGCTCACAGGAACATTCAGCATTCTGGAAATGCACCTATAACCATTCCCATCAAAATGCTTTTCAACGATAAGATTACGAAGATCTTGAGAGAGTTCTTTGCTTTTACCCATCATGAAGTCTTTCCTGTGTGCCTTCTGGGTAATGAGGAGCCTTTATCGGCCATCAATTAGGACTAAAGCAGCTGATATCAATTAGTACTGATAGGGGACAGGATTTCTCTATCAATACTGACAGATTTCAGGTGATCTCCTGGCTTTCTATGTCATTTTGCCCCTTGTTATCTCCATGTATTCAATACTTATTCCCTGTGTCATTTCACTTTATTTATTGTGGTTTAACTTGTATACTTATATGTTCTGATTTGTTTGTATGACGTCAATATTTGGCTTGATGGCAACATCTGGTGGAAATGTTGTGTCAATGGTCCACTTGGAAATCCCCTTACTGATAAAAATGCTGATGTGTCAAATACTTATTTTCCCCGCTGTATATATATATATATATATATATATATATATGTGTGTGTGTGTGTGTGTGTGTGTGTGTGTGTGTGTGTGTATGTATGTATGTATGTATGTATGTATGTATATGTATGTATGAAGCGTTTAGAAAGTGTCGATGAGTGACAATATTTATCTGGATATTTCATGAACTGCACTAATGGGTTAATTTAATGTTGATTTTATTTATCAATTATCTAGTTATGTGATTTTGTGAATTTGCCACTGTAAACATACTGCCTAGTGCGGTTTTACGACCTCAGTACAGCCACTAAATATTCATTGATTTCTACAGTGCAGTTTTTTCAGCTGACAAATAGAATGCACAAAATAGATTTAGACATTTTTTTTTGTGAGTCACTTTGAAAAGTAAGTAAAACTAAGCTGTTTTTCAACTAGTTAAAACTGAAAGTTATTTCGACTGAATGGTGCAGAAGGATGAGTCTTCTCATGACCTTTGACCCCAAAAGATAGCATCTAAGTGTTTAAGGAATGGCATGTCTGAAAGGAAACCCTGTCAAAAAGGATGTTTTCAGAAAATACAAAAATAAGTGACTTACAACTTTTTCACTGCTTCAATAATTTCAGGCAAAGTGTAACTAAAGGTGACATAAGATTAAGTAGTCAAAAATTTGAATTCATTACCATTATCAACCATTTCCTGCCTAGCATTTGTAGATGGGTAGTGACTTCTGACCTAGTGACAGTTGACAAGGCCCAGAATCCCTTGGGTTAGATAAACAAAGCCAGAGATGTATACATAGTTTAACCTCCTTGACAACACTCACACAGAATGCAAATATTCCACTAAAGTGAACTAGCAAGGAGTTGTGTTACAGAGTGGCTCAATACATAATATTGTTGACTCATGTTTGAAAAACGAACCTATAATTAGTGAGACTGACTTTAAATACATGATCGTTTATTTCAAAACATGAGGACTTGCAACACCATACATTGCTCCTTTTGAGCATATCTTTCTTTATTAGATTTATACAGTTATAAGAGCACCCTCGCAGGAAGTGTATCATTAAGTAAATGGTCCTTTTTTTTGCTGTAGGTTATGGGATTCTGTTTATAATTAAATTCATTCATCAGTTCATTAACTTTCTTCCACTTATACAATGTTGGATCATGGTAACAGCAGACCGAAGGTTACCCACCCATCCCTCTCACGATGATTATTTTCAGCACTTTCTGTGGGTGTTCTGTGAGTTTACCAGTCAATCTCTATCGAGTTTGACATGCCCCCAAAAAACAATGATAGAAGTCTTTTATCTGGGATCTGCAATGGATGCCCACAGCTACTTTGAGCTCCTTCTGGGTGTCTGAGCTTCTCACACTGTTTCTGTATGGGGTACATTGCAAAGTCACTATTTTGGTCACTACCAAAGCAACGGTAAAGTAGCTTCTAACCTTAGTGTAGCTCAAACTTTGGTCTCACTTATGGGCATGGCAAAGTTTGGAGATTCACCTGAATTCTTATTAGGGATGGACCAATCTGATATAGAGTATCTGTCCGATCCTGACCTAAATTACTGGATCGGATATTGGGGATATTGCTTTCACACTGAAAGCACCTGGAGCCTCGCTACGTGCTGCCAAACCAGCGTTACATCTCCATGCAAGCTATCCCAGAGAAGTAAAGCAAGTGTTTAAGTTCATCTCTGAATGTTTTTAAAGCATTCTGATATTAATCTTAACAACCGATATATGGAGCTCGGAGGTCTGTGCGTTGTTGTTGCTAAGTCTGACCATACAATGGATAGACTCAAGTTATACTTTGAAAAAAAATGTGCTGCAGGCTAAACAGTTTTGTGGTTCAGGAAAAAAAAACCTATGAAAAACACTTTTTTTTCATACTTGTGTTAAGTTTTGTATAGAAATTACACAAAATTCAGTCTCAGGTTAAATGTGATAGAAACAGCTTACACTGACATCCATCTTGATAAAAGATGAGTGTCATGAAGCTGTTTTCTCATTTATTTGCACTGCTTTCCACTCTGGATGTCTATTTATGTTAAGCTTTAAGTATAAAAGGGTCCAGTCTACAACTTGTTTTTTTGAACTTGTTGAATATAAACATTTTGTGCTGATATTGCACTTCTTTTTTCAGAACCAAAGAGTTTTCGAAATCAGTATAAAATTGCATTTTAAATTACTTTTTAAATACTAAGATTTAAAGTTCTCCTAAAGGTTTAAATAAAAAGATCAGTATTGCTGCAAAATATTTTGGGTGCAGTGTATTTTTGCATACATGCTATTACACTTGTGTTTTGTCTCTTTAAGCTTGAGTAAACAAAATGCAGCGAGATATTAAAAAAAAAAAAAAAAAAACATTTTTATTGATTATAAAATAGACTATATCGGATTCATATTGGTATTGGCAGATATCCAATTTCATGATATCGGTATCAGTGTCGGACATAAAAAAAAAGTGGTATTGTGCCATTTCTAATTCTTATTTGTGCAAATTAGCCTCTATGTCATAAATTCCTCTTATGTTTACATCCTAAGACAGAGGGATGTTTTATAGCCCATTTCTCATATCTCAACCTAGTGTGGCAGCAGAATTTTTTTGTTATTGTGTGATGTTTCTTCAGCCTTACACTAAACTCCACTAGCATATGCCTTAGCTCCATCTCCTTACCCAATACATTCAGTCAAGCCAATAAGTGGTTTAACAGCCTTTTCGGTTAGTTTCATCCCCCTTCGAAGTTTGATTTCCAGGTACTGCTTTAGCTTGTTTAGTGCATTGTTAGCAATAGCCAGATTTTTCCAGAAGATGATGCACTTGAGATGAGTACTCCTTTCTGGTAGCAGGGTGCTGTAATAATTCCCACGATTCACCAACCTCTCCAGTGGACCTCTGGAGACTCTGATTTGGATAAGCAAATTTAGATAAATAGACAGTATTAAAAAGAAAGGATCTTATGTATGATAACCACCTTAATTCTTCAACACAGTCTGAGCTGTCTTAGGCACCTTTCTTGTAAATTCTTTAAACAAATAATCCGCATGCTGACTTAATGCAGAGCGACAAACATACAAAAAAATGTGTGGTCAAAATATTAGGACTTCCTCGTTTTTTGGACACACTACCGATAAAAATGATTTAAGTATTCATGTTTATACATGCATAAATACATTAAAGCAAAGCGTCACAGTAAGTCTTTAGGTACTTTAACCAATCCAGTGATTGACTCCCCAAAACAAACAAAATTCATTATTTTATTTAATCACAAGAAAGTGGAAACAAAAGCAATAAAGGACTGTAGGATCTAAAATGCATGAACATAACTATTATGCATAATGAGTTATAAGAGGTTTAAACAAGAAGCTAATCTGATTTTTAAATATAGTACCAGTGGTCGGCTACTTGTGATCTGCAAACAAGAAGGACAACTAGTGAGGAACCTCAGGATTTACAAAGAGTTTCACAATGCAACACGAGCACTGGAGCACTGGAGTTGGACGAAGGGTATAAGACTACAGTTCACTGCGTCTTATGTCTCGTTCAGCCTTCGATACAAGTCAGCCTGCGATATAAATCTAATGATTAGCAGTTATCTGTTGACTTTTCGCTCTCACCAGATTAGTGTACATGTGATGAGCTGCAAGTTGTGGCTTTTTGGATAATTGCACACAAGCATTAGTTGAATCCCAGCATGCCTTTTCTCTGTATAACTAGTCTTCTTAGTAACATGGGAAAAGCAACAACAAAAGTAAACACTTCAAGTAAAAACTTGAAGTGAAGTAGCTAACAGTATGTTTGATACACTGCCCTCAACTGGCAGTAGCCTAAAACAACACAAGCACGATGCCCAGACGTTTGTACTGGGGTTACTTTCAGTATTCTTCCTGCATACAAACACACATTACATGGCTGTGCAGAGAAAACCCTTGAAACTGAACTACAGTTTGGATCAAATTCATTTTAATTTTTTAAAAACACAAACGATATTAGTAACATGGATTTCTGGTGATATATTTTAGGTATTTGTGAGCTGCTGGAAATCCAGAAAACAACCTCATAGCACATAAAATTTCTCTACTTTGTTATGCACCCATTATTATGGTAATGTCCAGGTGGAAGAATCTTAAGAGAAGTTCGACTCAACACATGACAAAGTAATTTAGACTTGGTCATTTATGATCTGAGGAAAAAAAATCCAATAATACACAACTGTGAGAGGCTGCAGTGTATGAGCCTTTGTTTTCAGAGTGACTGCAGTAATAGGTTCAGCTAAACATTAATTTAACAGGAATTTCAGCCTATTCCTCTCTACAGAAGAGCTTTTGGGATACCAGTGGGTTTTATCACGTGCTATTTATTTCAAGTACACAACATTCCATTGAAAGACGGTTCATGCATATATTACTTCGAGGCTGGACTATTTTAATTTATTATTTTCATGTTCTTCTAGAAACTTTGTGAAAAAACTTCAGTTGTTCCAAAATGTGACAGTACTGTCAGGGATTAGAACGAAACAGCATATTTCTCCCATATTGGCGTTTGTTCATTGCTAGCTGTTAAATCCAAAATCAAATTTAAAATCCTTCTCCTCTCATACAAAGCTCTCTATCAGAGTGCTGGTTTACTTGTTGTTCCTAGAGTAGTTAAAAGTAGAATGGGAGGCAGAGCCTTCAGCTTTCAGACCCCTCTTCTGTGGAACCAGCTCCCAGTTTTGATTCAAGAGACAGAAACCCACTCTACTTTTAGGATTAAGCTTAAAACCTTCCTCTCTGATAAAGCTTCAAGTGACCCTGAATCATCCCTTAGTTACACTGCAATAGGACAAGTCTGCTGCGTTTTTCTTCTTCACTCAGCCTTTTTGATGATGATGATGATGATGATGATGATGAAGATAATCTTTTATTTTGGACATATAAAACAAACAACCAATATATACATAGATAGCTGCATATGTATACACACATACACAGATATATGCTCAAACAAAATAAACCAAATCTCAATGACATGAAATAACTCAATCATGAAGTCCGAAATGGTTTAGTTCTGATGGGTGAGTACTGTGTGTTAAGGACCGAAACATTGTTACCTCCTAAATATGATGTCAGGTCCTCTAACAAAGGTGGTGGGATTACTGACTGTTCGGCTGCACTGTCTAGCCACACTGCTAGAAGGTGTTAACCTCTTACAAACTACTACTATTACTACTGTTTGTAAGAGAAGGAAATCACGGTTTATGAAGAGCTAGCGGGAGAGCTGGGATCTTGTAAAATTTATTCTAACATGCCAAGTGAAAGGAATGACGTTTCCCATTCAGGTTTGTAAGAGGTTAACACCTTCAAGCAGTGTGGCTAGACAGTGCAGCCGAACAGTCAGTAATCCGAAAGCAATTATAGATGAGAGGGATTGTGATTTAAATGACTGTACTGATAATGTGTCTGCAGAAAATGGTAGAAAGATGAGTAAAACAGGAGTGTAGCAATCAGTTTTGTTAGTCTGAATCTCTCATCCTGAAGCCCCTGGTCTATGATATTCCCTCCAGTGACATTCTTTTATGTTTTGATTTTTCTGTTTCTGTGTTTGACTTCAAAAACAGTTCCCCAGTTGACAGGGAAAATCTTACCCCTATTGTTCCATGAAGATTACTCGTACACCTAAAACTGGAGTTATCAAATCTGACACTGAGTCTGCTATGTTGAAATGAAGCCATTCTTCCCAGTATTTTTGCAAAGTCGTTTCACTTAGTGTGTCTGCATGCTGACGCCCTCAGCATCATTATATCAGTGTAATGCCCTGGTGGCAAGGGTTATTTGTCAGGTAGAATGTGTAACACTCTGTGTAATTAATGTTACAGTTATGGATTTAAAGAGAACTAAAGAAGGAACTAAAGACAGAGAGAAACAAGCAATTTAAAAGTACAAGGAAAGTAAAAGTAACATCATAAACAGGAAGCTAAGGAGCTTTAACATGCTTTAAAACCAAAAAGAAGTCACAAACCCACAATAGGCAAAATGAATCTAATGATCTTCATAATTTTGGCTCAGAACTAAAGGTAGAGAAACAAAGTGGCAAAGGGGCTTGTACCAGGGATCAGGAAAACAATCATGCATATGAAGTTTGGATTGACAGACTTTCCAAGTATCCTCATGTTGTATTTAATGATAAATCATTCTGTGTGAATAAACCTTAACACTAGTTAACAACTTTACATTCCTATTTCATTATATATCTCATTAGGTTAGATGGGGCAGTTAATTCTCCAAACAAAGCTAACAAAGCTGGACTTGCAGCAGTGATATTGCTCGCTGGGAAACAGATCACTTGTTAAGAACTCATTTCAGGCACTCCTAAACTGGCAAATGTTTACAATGCTGACATGTGAGAATCACCCTTCAACACTTTCCTTAAAGATGTAAAGCACGGGTGCTTGTGGGGAGAATTTGCATATGCATACCTGTACAATGCAAAACAGGTTTTATTGCATGGGGCCTGAAACAGAAGGAGAACCTAATTCTAAGATGTTTCCAACAACATGAAAAGTACTAACAGAGCTAAAAACTAGTACTTTTTGTTCCTTTTAAAACCTTTAACAACTGTTACTTTCGTGGTAAATGGTAAAAACAGTTTAAATGCACGTTGCAGTCAAGTCTTATGGCAGTTGAAATTGGCAGCAATTGCAATGTATAAACTTGTGACTCTTGTTTGACTGGTTTATTTATACCTAGACACTTTCTCTGATCCATAATGACTAAAATGATTTTTTGTGCAACATTTGCTTTAATTATACTTTCTGCTGAGTGTTTCTTGCTACACTTGGTGTTGGCTCTCACTGTAGTACTGTAGCTTAATCCATGTAGGTTGTTTTAATTATAAATCTTTAGATAGTGACTTATTTCATAGTGTAATCATCACGTTTTATCCAAAACAAAATTTCTGATTTCCGAAATTGATTTCGGGAAATTTTTGAAATTTGTGTGTCGTATGCTTAAAGATTTTTGAAATCTTCTGAAACTACAAATGTGAAAAAAAACAAACCCAACTGGGTACCCAGAAATCTGGTGAATAATATTTCTGGCAGTCTAAGCACAAATACCTTGGTGTGAAGCTGTTCATTAGAACAAATGGTTAATCTGATAAAACTAATCTGACAAAAGGATGCACTACAGGGGTCTTTAAAAAATTACTTATGCTTTGGCTAATTTACTCATATGAACAAATGGATGTTTTTCATTGCACTGTCTCAAGCGCAAGGATGAGGCTTTTCAAAGATGCCTTAAAAAGGAGAGCTCAAACCCCAGCCTGCGTAGACCAGCATTAACTAAAAAAGACACAAAGATGAACAGCAGGAAACAACACTGGAGCTGCACCTACCAGACGTCTGAGGGGGCCTATGGATGAGCTTAAAATTAAGAAAACCCTTCTCTGTGAGAAATTAAAGGAAAATGAGGCTGAATGGGAAACCTTGCTTCAGGTTAGCTGATTGTGTCACTCCATCATAATGTCATTTTTGGTCTTAACATCTTTTTTAGACTGAGTTTAACAAAATAATTTGTAGTCTTTCCACCCAGGAGCTTGCACCCAATGCCAAACATCAGGAACAAACCCTAGAAACAAGTTCTCGTGAGGAAAAACTGGAAAATCAGAGAGGCAGAAGAGGAGGAAATGAACAAAGAAAGAAAGGACAAAAGAAAGCAGAAAGGAAAAGGATGAAAAACGAAGAACAGAAGAAGAAAGTGAAGAAAACTTTGAGAGTGAGAGAAAGATGTGATGAGAACATAGAAGATCAAAATAACAGCTGAGAAGAAACGAGAAAAGGTGGCAGACGCAAAGCAGCAAGAAAGAAGAAAAGAGATTAGCTCGAGCAGAGGATCTAAACCCCAACCTCTACCCTCTCTCCTACTTCCAGTCTTACCTGTGCTCTCACTTTCCCTACTACTATTTACCCTTGTTTTTCAAACATGTACAGTGCACCAATTTCGGATGAAATTTATTGAACTATCATGTATTCATTTTAAAATAAACAGCGGTGCTCCAGTTTTAGTCTTTGCCTACATCATTTTTCATCAATAACAAAAGGAGGAGGGGGCTCCAAAAGAAGAAAAGCAGGTTACATAATGTTTCCCCCAGTCCCCCTTTGGCTCTGTCTTTTTGTCTGTGTAGTATCATCTTCGAGATAGTCACTTACTAGTTGTGTATATTCTTAAACAATTTGGAAATACAAATTGTTAGTGCAGAGATTTCATTTCTTTTTTCCTCTGGAGTGAGGGCAGAATTCACTTTAATCTTTCAGTTTGTTGGCTTAATACCAATCATTTATACGTTTTGTTTTTGTTTTTCATTGTCCTGCAGATATATTTGAGCTCAGTTTTAAAAACTTTCAGAAGAAAAGTGTAGCACATAGAATATTTATACAGATTTCTTTATTCTGAATTATGTTTTAAATGAGTAAAAAGACAATTTGTCAGAAACAAGAAATCCATTTCACACCGTGCCTCCTTACTGGGATCCTGAAAATAATTGTTAGCAACATTATTTCTTGGTCTTGAACAAGAAAACAGTTGCCAAACCAGAAATAATCCACTAAGTAATCTGCAGGCAAAGAATACAGATTCATATAATGCATGAATAGAGTATCAGCGATGTGAGAAATAAACATTACAAAAATTCCTTAGCTTATTATCCAGGTAAAACATTTATTTTAAGTCAGTGACTTATTTTAAAGAGTGTGAGGAAATGTCTTAATTGCAACTAAAGTACTGGTACACGTAGATTTTATTTGAGTTATTAAATTTTGTATTTTCTAATGAGCTTTTATTCATATTTCATTTTGACTTTTTAATCTGGTTTAGTTTCCATAGTTGATTTTCTTGTTTCACTCTGGTTTTTATGAACGTGTTTACTTTCAGTTTAATTCCTCTTAGTTTTAGTCTTTTATACACATCAGGAGCATGAAATGAAAGCAGTTGGCTCACAGTCAACACAGTAAGCATGTTTATTGAGACTTGTAGAGTGATAACAGATACTAAAACACTTTATTTTATTTTATTTTAGTTAGTTTTCAATTTGTATATTTTTTATTCTAAAGTCTAGTTTTTATTTTTAATGCGATTAACTTATGTTACGTTTTTCCCACATCTAGTCTTAGTTTAGTTTAGTTTGAATGAACTATAATAACCTTGATTCCATATGTGTAAAATCCCTCAATTTAGCAATGTATGATTCAAAACGACAAAGGAGAACAATTAATAAACATTTACAACAGAAAATGAATTGTGTTTAATTAAGAAGCCCAAAAATCAGTCCGTGAGGGCTAGGTGGCATAACTGGCTCTTTGCTAACATTTTTACTGAAAGGTTATTAAAACAGGGGACGAGTGAGACAGTCAACGGGCGCTGTTGTTCAACTGCCTGATGTGGGAAAACTAACAGCTTGGCTCCTTTATCTTCGCCGGCAACCTTTCATGGTTTAAGTACCATTTCCCATTCACAACCAACATTTAAATATTTGTAGTAAATGGCAGTTCGTCGCATTTCGCCCACAAACAGATGGAGATTATCATATACATTAACAATAGAGGGCAGTGTTGCTTAAGCAGACATGAAAAGCTCGTGAAATGTCCGGGTGTGGTGACAGTGCGCCGGCGCCTGGGATGCATTTTTATTGTAGACGGTTGGTTTTATTATCAGGAAATCGCTTCACAATAGATCCCCAGTTCATACATGGGCAGGTCCGCCTTCCTGTGTAGGAGGACCTGTGAGCTGTAAAGCACGGGTGCTTGTGGGGAATTAGCATATGGATACCTGCACAGTGCAAAACAGGTTTCTCTACATGTTCCAGGGCAGACAGAAGCAGGACCCCAGTCCCCAGTGTTTTCACACGGTTAATTGATCAATGAAACTGAGGTGGAACAACAAAGCAGTCCTCTTTGACCGTTTGGTCCGGTTGAATGTTGGTTGTAAATTGAACACGTTGAGCATACTGTTGTATATCAAGTTTCCTCTTGGCAGAAGCACAGTGCTGTGACTGTCCTGGCTGAATTTCTGTCTCATGATTTACTCTGGGTTCTCTTCATATCTTTTCAACTGACTCTAAAGTCGTTTCTAAACATAATTTTCCTCTGGGATTAAAATATTCTGATTCTTAAGTATAACAGTGATCACAAAGGAAAGAGAAGTCATTGTATCACAAAGCAGTGTGGAACATATTCCTGATTCCAGATTTCACCATCTCTAAATAAATATTAGACAGATGAACATTACATACATGCAAGAGGATAGTTTAAGACATTGAACGCCCTGTTAAAGATAATGTTATTATCTGAAATGACATTAGATGGCAGTCTTTCATAAGTAGTGATCCAAAGCTGTTTGAGTCATTAATCCTCTATGAAAAGTGGCTTTATTGTAGTTAGAAATTTTGTGATTTCAGGTCTCAGTACAGAGCATGTCAGGATATCTAAGCATATAAAATAAATGAAAGCATTTCAGTTTTTTCAACTTGAAAAATATGGTAGCAACATCCTTGTTCAATAACATGTGTTCTGTTATTACAGGAACACCTGGCCATTAAGGGTAAACCATGGTTTTAAACTGTGGGGTTTGAAGCCAGGAGACAGGAAGTAAAGCAGAGTTAAATGAGTACATTTTGTGCAGGTAAAGTAAAGCAACAAGAGCTTACTGATGCTTCTACATCCAGCAATTTCAGTAAGATTTCACCTTGATTCTTATTTTTTTGTTAATGTTTGATGGGATGTTAGGCACAAACTTTGTCCCCTACATTTCCAACCATGGACTAGAGTAACACATGCACCTACTAATATTTTGCCCGTTCTTGGGATTCTGGGAACACACAAGCCAGAAGGAAGGATAAAACACCATGACCAGACAAACCTGCTTCTGGAGAGATTACATGAGTGAGAAATGCACAATAACAAACTTGGTGCATTTGTAAACAAACTTTTATTTTGGAGCCCTTGAGCGCAATTTAAAACAACTGCATGTTAGGAGAATGACACTTTTCAAGTTCACCAAATCGACCATTGGTTGCAGTGGATTCTTTCTCACAGCAAACATAAAAACATAACAAAAAACAAAACCACAGGGACAACTTTGCCAAAAACTCTCATTAACAAAAAAAAAAATACATTTCACACTGCACCAGTTTCTTGGGATCCTATAAACAATTTAGTACCTGAATCTTTGCTGAACCAGACTATAAAGATCCACAGCAGTCTACAATGCTTAGCAAATGTTTACAATCTACGATAAGAAAACAGAATACCAAAAAAAATAATAATAATAATAATTACCACCCTGACTGATTATAGTATCAAAGATACAAGATGTAAACATTACAAAAATACAAAAACTGCTCAGGATGAGCAGATAGGCCTATGTAATTCTGGTAAGGCACTCACGTCAATAACTTATTTTAGAGACAGTGTGAGGAAGTGTCTTAAATACTACTGAACTAGAATTTAGGCAGTGTTATACATGTATGCACAGATTCTGTATGTACAGTAACCACCAGAGGCACTTAATTTGGCAGTATACAAGTGGTAATAAAAAAATAAGAGTGGAGTGGAAGAGGACAACTGCAACTGTCTGTCAGGGGGAAACAGTTCATGCTACACTGATTTTGGACAGTCCAGCAGGGAGAAACCAAGTCGGTCCTCTTCTGAGGGGTGGATTCTTATGGATGCAAGAGTCCAGAAGAACTGTGGCCTACATGTGCCTCTTCATGTGGAGAGCCAAGTGGTCTGAACGGGAGAAGGCACGTTCGCAGAGGTGGCACTGGAAGGGTCTGTGTCCGGTGTGCTTTCTGAAGTGGCGGGTCAATTCGTCTGATCTGGCGAACTTCCAGCCGCATCCTTCCCAGTTACAGTGGTAGGGCTTCTCACCTGAAAGATGTAAACAGAAGCATATTAACATATTTTATATGACATGTTCACAAAACAAACAAAAAAAAAGCAGAAGAAAACAAAAATTATATTAGATTTTAGATTCTCACCTGTGTGTGTTCTCATGTGCGCTTTGAGATGGGAGCTCTTTGTGTAAGTCTTTCCACAGCCGGGGAACTCGCAGTTGTGCGTGGCAGCGCGTTTTCTAGCCCACGATCTGCGGGCTCGTTTCTGCTTCATGCACCCGGTCTCATCCTGCGAGTAAAACTCGAGCAGAACCGGAGAAGGAGAAGAGGGAGGAGTGAGCACCATCCCCTGCATCGACAGTGGACGCTGCTGCTGTTGCTGCTGGTGAACGTGGACCTGCTCTCTCTGCGCGTTGTAGTGTCCCTGAAACGATGGCACACCCTGGTGTGCGTAAATCGAGTGATATGGCGCGTTCATATATTGACCCTGGAGATGGCTTTGATTACTGGGATGGTGAGAGCTCATGTGCGCGTTTAAGTGGTAGTGTGCCGTATGTCCGTGGGATGCAGCGTGCTGCATGGGATGCGTGCCGTGAGCCTGCAACCCACCATGAAATGCAGCCTGGTGGTGCGTAAAGGTTACTGGCTGCATTAGGTTTTTCTCGTGAACGTGTTCCATAAAGTTCTCACCGCTGGCGGCCATCATGCAAGATGGACCCCCAGACTCGGTTTTGATTTTATATCCAAGCGGGATCGGTGCGGTGGCAGCTGGGCGGTGAAGGGGAGCCGATGGAATTGAGGCTGAATTCAAAGCTCGCAGTTCGGTGAATTCCCGGTCATCTCTCTCCTTGCCCGCGCAGTCCGGTGAAGCATCAGCCGGGTAACCTATCTCAGGCCTGAGAAGCTCCGCCATAAGACTGTGAGCTGGGCTCGACTTTGCGACGTTTGCAGTTCCGTGGCAGCCCAGGTGAGAGGGAGGATGATCGCTGCACTCCGTCACAGCACCACCGCTGCAGCTTTCCGGCGAATCCGGGAGAGAATACATGCAGTTCTGCTGCTGCTGCGTTGGTGGGATGTTCCCATTGCCGTCGCTGTCGCTTAGAGCATCGCGGCCGATGGTGTTGGACAAAATAAAATCAAGATCCAAAAACTTTCCCAGTTCGTCGTCTTCTTTGGAGGGTAAAGCAGGAGAACGCACCATGTTGAACTCCACTTCCCACGGCGGGTTATTTGCATCACCTGTTGCGCTGTTCTGCACTCCCTCATCCACCTTTTAGAAATGTAAAGGAGCGCAAAATTAAAAAAAAGTTAGAAGAAAGCCAAGCTGCATAGTCGGTCAACAGTGAGAAATAGATCTACAAACATATTATGATAACACACTAGAGTTACCACAATGTGCCATACTTAAATGTTCTCTACTTACATTATCCAGTCCTTTGAGACTCGGAAACGAGATTAAGGCAGGCATCACTGCTTCAGCCACAGCCATGTTGACCGTTTTTAAAAAGAGTTTAAAACGCCGAAGTCCTGCAGATGCTGTCCTCCGCGTCCGTGTGCTCTCTGAGTGAAACCAGGATTCAGGATATGAGTAACAGCCCGACTGATGGACTTTTTATAGTGGTCTACGGAAGTGTGGGTTAACCCCTCCTCTTGCGCGCACACACGTACACACCTCCCCCATCACCTGCACATTCACACAGCAAATAGTGCAAACAGGTTAAACCAAGCACGGGTTCGTGTCAGGTAACCGCTGCTATAAATGTAAAACAGAAAGAGGAAAACAAATAAGATGAATGAAAACTTAAATAAATTCCAAAACCAAAAATAATTATTTTGATTGAATTGACTGGATTTTATAATTTTTGATTTAATGTGGTGAATATTTTGGTTTGTTTTCACTCATCACAAATATGCTGGTAAATAATGACGAGGCTTAATAACAATAAAACTAACCTTTCTCACTGTGCTTGTAGATTATTTATTTATTTATTCTTCAGCTTTCTGCGATGACTTTCCTACTTGAACATAACATAAACGCGTGGAAAAGCATCGAGTTCACCTCTACAGCAGTAAATCTAGTGTATCTCCCAGGGAAGCCGAACATTTCCCGTGAGGAAGCTACAGAGGGCAGCTTAGGAATGGAATTTTAACTCTGTGTATCAAATATTCCAAGATATATTTGGCATATATGCTTTGCTGAGGTGCCCTTCAGTACAATGAAGTGATTAAAGTAATGTGTTTGTGTGTTTTATAACTGATATTGTTGAAATCGAGAACAAAACATTGAGTGCCTTTAAACTCAGCAAATCTGGCATCTTACCAGTTTCTTTCCAATTTCTGACATACTTATTTGTCCTACATTGATCTCTGCGTGTGAAGCTGCTCATTCCCGAGGCCAGTCCGAACAACCGGTTAATCTGATGGTAAACAAAGGGCTACATGTTTCGAAACGGTCTTCCCCCGCAAAAGGGCACGATACGGCACCCTGCAGTCATTCTTATGATAATGCACAGGTTGACTGGGTTTCGTGGTGGGAAAAGCAAAAAACAAAAAACTGAAGACTCCAAGAAAAGAAGGAAAACAGATCCATGAATAATGACCCCCCTCCAACCACCATTTGTCTCTGTCTTTTTGCATGCCTGTTATCACCCCATTAGAGTAATATTCCATGGCAAACTAGTTGCATACTTTCTAAAATAATGTTGAGATACAGATTACAAACGATATACACACATTATATTCCTTTCCCTCTCGAGTGGGAGGATGAATTCACCTTTCAAACTTTTAGTTTGCTCTGCAGATATATAGAAAAGGAGTTCTTGTCTACTGAAAAATGTTTTTAAAAAATGTTTTTACATTTTTGTATTCAGTTTTGTTGTCACTGAGCAGAGAACTGATACAAAGCCAATGAAATTTACTCAGTATTTAAAGAAGAAACGCACAGAAAGAAGAAGGTACAGCAGTATGTTCAGTGGCTGCATGCGTCCGTTACAGTATGTCAGTAAGTGTGGAGACACTTATAAATACAGACTGTATGCATAGATTACATTACATGATTTGATGTTAAGATAACAGTAGTCTAATATTCTTACAGATAACTGATATTGCAGCACAACATTTCACTTGCCCGTATCTCAGATATTGGGTTTAGTTTCTGTAAATTCGTAAATTGCAGCTAAGCCACACAAAGCAGTGTTACTTTTGTTCCACCCCTCTCCGCTCCTGCAGGTGTTGTCACAGGCGGCGTCCTGCAGCACTCTGCTTTTATACTCTGTTATTTTTGACCTGCTGAGCTTACGCAAAACAAATTCCGGTTCTGTCTGTGAGCCAAGTGGAAATGGACTCTGTTTCCTGAGGAAAAACTTCACACTTGCTTCCCTTGCTTTCACTCTCAATCACCTTCAGATGCTTGAAAGCATACAGACGTGTTGAGGTGCTCTGGGCCTGTTGCATTTTAAACCACTTATTATGTTCCTGTGCTGGAAAAGAAAAGTATGTCTGCTTTACTTTGTGTTTTGTGGGATTATGATAGATGTTTAGAGGTTTATAGCTGATTAATATAACTGAATTTGTCCATAACACTAACACACTGAATTCTGCTGAATTTTGCTTAAGAAAAACAATAAAAAACAAACCCACACGATGTGCAAAAATCAGCGATTTACCTTGGGTCCTCAAAGACCTTATTACAGTCACGTCATGAAAAATACAAGTAACAGAGACTAGAGAGACAGATACAGATAAAGAACTGCCCTGGGCTCAGGTTTCTCTTTTGTCACGGTTTTTAAAAGGGAGGAAGTCTTTCAGTTTGAGTGCTTTCTAAACACAATTACTTAAGATTACAGTTGAGCAGACAGACAGATCTTACCCTGGATGCACAAACATGTTAACTCGGAAAACACAAAAAGCTGTTTCACTGTCAGCTCTTTGCGTTTCTAATTAAGTTCAAAGCTGTCCTCTTTTCCCTTTGTTTGTGTCTGGTTTGTCATGTTACTTGATTTAAAAACATTGCTAAAAGATGGATATCTCATTTTGTTTGTTGTCATTTAGAAAAGTGTTTTATTTTGTTGTGGTGTGGTGCTGTGGGTGTGCGTCCTTTAAATACACATAACAGACTATTTTAATTTAGTTTTGTTCATTTAGTGCCAATTCACATCAACAGTCGCCTCAAGGTGCTTAATATTGTAAGATAGAGCTCAAAATAGAAAATTAGAGGGAAAACCTCAACATCATATAACTCGCTGTGAGAAAGCGCATGGTCAAAGTGGGAAGGAAAAACTCGCTTTTATCAGGATGAAATTCCAGCAGAACCATGACGGGGGGTTGGGGGATGACACATTATGGAAGACAGCCAGAGTTGGATAATTAGTAATGATTAATGCAATAGTGGTGTATGTGAATGATAATGGGTTAACTGCTCAGTGCATCATAAAGCCACCCAGCAGCCTAAACCTATTGCAGCTAGTTCAGACTCACTTGTTCCAGTCCTGACTATAAGCTTGATCTTTTAAAATTAGTTAGCAAGCAAGGAACAGCATTAAAACAGACAAACATAGCAACTGTTGGCTCTCAGTTTGGGTAAAATGTAGATCGATTTGATAACAAATTATCGCTAACTGCTAACAAGCAAAAATTGTTAAGATAGTCCAGTAAAGAAACCACAGTTCTCGCTAGGAGTAGTTTCACTAAATTGACAGTGGAAGTAACTCACTGAAAGTAGCTCCATTGTTAACGATCTGCAATAACTAAAGGAACTGTGTTTGAGCTAAATTGTCACAGTTAGTTAAAATGTCAGTCGATACAGTTGGCTTGAATAAACAACAACAAGTTAATAGCTGCAAAGGATAACGTTTCAACAGTAAGTAAAAGACCAATGTAGATATGTTTTAAAAAAGAACAATTATTGTTAATTTTGTGTGACATAAAATCCGAGAATTCAGAGAATGACATGTGCCAAAAGAATACTGAAGTTCATCTTTGATCGACAGCCTATGGGGGATATGTTAGACATAGATTTTCAAGATCATATCAAAACCTGATCCTCTGAAAACATTTCTTCTATGCTATTGAGTGCAGTCAGGCTTGAGACAAAATATGTTTCACAATCACTGTCATTTTCTCATTTAGAGGCGCACGCATGACCATAAATACACATTGTTTTTCTGTTCCTGTCCAAACAGTAGCTGCGTTCAGAGCAGCCAGGAACAATTTACTTATGTAGTCTTTGGGGACACACACACACACACACACACACACACACACACACACACACACACACACACACACACACACACACACACACACACACACACACACACACACAAACACAAACACACAAGAGGGAGAAAGAGAGAGAGAGAGAGAGACAGACAAACACACACACTAACAGCAATTATCCTCCATCACCCACAAACTGAGGGGAAACCCAGCTGTTATCTTGGATAAATACGCTGCCATGCATGGCATGAATAAGCAACAAAGTGGTTAGAGAGAAAAAAGAAAGCATAACGATAGCACAGAGACTGGCTAGTTATATTCTAGAAAGATATCTAAAGGAGTCGGGGAGGAGAGGAAATAAGAACAAACGCAAACCAACAAGGAGAATCATGGGAAAGAGGTATGGCAACAACATTGCCCCGAGACCCTCTAATCTTTAATTCTGCTCTTCCTGAGGCCAGACACTGACGCCTGTTGGCTTAAACAGTCTGATTACAAGGGTAGAAGACTCTTTACCTCTGACCTGGCTAGACTGGGACTTTTTAAAGTACCGTAGCACCGAATCCTTTCAAATCCAGAAACACAGCAACTCTAAGATGACACAAACCTAAACTGAAAGAGTTTTTATATTTTGTTACAAATCTGGAAATGCCTGAATCACATGTTCGGCCCAGCATCACCCCACTTAGGCACTCCTTATGTGAAACAAAAGATTACATCCCTGCTGTATTAGAGTATTTAGCTACCAGCAGTGCTAAAAGGTTTACTCACACTCATTTTAGCTAAATGGTTTAGTAGCATTCAGGACTAATGAAGTCATTTGCATCAAGGTGACAGCCTAATGAGATAAGGGTGCTCCACATTTGACTGCTCTTGAGTAGATTATTGGCTGATTACATATCTTTTGTGTGTATTCAGGATCAGATGTAATGAGGAACTTGAGTAGTAATGATGATCCGCTGATCCGTGATATCACAGTTGACGTTTCTTTCATTAATCATGGTTTAATTATCAGTCCTCTGATATTGTGGAGAAAACGGATCCAGCTCAGTAGTAACTGAAAGCTTCTGATTTCTGTGGAACCTTTGTGGTGTTTAAAAATCTTGGACACAATAAAAGGAAAAAAGTTAAAATTCTGAGAGAGAAAGTTTTATCTACTTTCTGAAAAATGTGAAAATATTCATACGATTTATGAAAGAAACTAATTGTATGGAGAGACTTCACAGTGAGTCTGATTAAAGAGGATAGGTTTTGATTGAGTAACTAAATTGCTGACTTAAAGGCTGGCAGGTTTTATTTAACGTCATCTATAATCCTCGCATTTTTATTCATGTGGGATGGGAAGAACCGGTCTCACTTCTTTTCGTCTTAGTTTCAGGCTGATGTCTCTCAGCCTGTAACAGCAGCTGAGTGTCAGCTACCAATTCACTCAGTGCCTCGAGGGCAATTCACCCGTTCCACCTGTTGAGATCACTTTTGTGTAAAGTCATGCCAATCAGAATCAGTAGGCTGTATGACATGTGTTAAAAAATACAGAGTTTGTGGTATTTGATAAGATTATTGTTTCTATGAATATATTATATGATTATTTCCTTTTAAATCTATTGCGGTGGTGTTCTGAGCCAAAATTATATATATTTAAAAAAAAAACCTCACAGTCACTCCCAAAACAATATAACTGTACCAAAAGCCAACACTGTGAAGTAATTCAGCAAATGTGTAAATAGGGAATGATTCAGGAAAAGTCAGTGGCAGTAAAACTAAAAGAGTTTCTTTTTTTGAATAAGCTTTCCTCTGTGTTTTTAACTCCTGATACTTGTATCTACCTCAAGCATCTTCCTGGTATGTGAGACAGGAAGGCAGCCAGGCTCTCAAGCTGTCCTCCAAGTTGTCTGCTGGCTTTGATACAGCTAACATATCAAAACCCAGATCAGAAACCACAGAGAACGTTACTGAAACTCATCATTTATATATACATTTCACCCAGTAGTTACGAAGTTCAACTTTTTTAAACTGTGAGACTTACTTTCCCTTTGTATCCTAAATGTCTTAGCTGGCTTTGTAGTGTGCTCCTTTACTAATCCAAGAAAATGATGGTTTTATTATTAGTTTTATTATCATTTAGCCAATATTTTTACATTACCATAGCTCCTGTGAACTATTTTGGTCTCTAAATGTTCATGTCTATTTTTTTAGGTTTATTTCCTTTTATGCTAAGATTAAAATATTCCTACAAGTCCTATAAGGATACTTAATTCATAAACATAATAATAATAAATGATAACTTCTTTACTTATTGACTTTTATGGATCTTAAACCAAAAAAACTTTTGTTCTCTTGCCAAAAAACCCAGTTTATATCACTGCGTTTGGATTGGTGTTCAATTCACTTTCAATTCAGTTTTAGTTATACAACACCAAATGACAACAACAGTCGCCTTAAAGCGCTTTATAGTATAAGGTAGACCCTACAATAATACATACAGAGAAAAACCCAACAATCATATGATCACCTATAAGCAGTGCTTTAAGTGGCCCAAAAGAGGTACTCTATTTTTTTTCCGCCTCCCCTGAGGTAACAACAACTATATTGAATGGGTTTTATATACAACAGTCAACAGACAACCTTATACAAAATAATAAATCATTTTATTAGTTTGTGGATTTGCTTGGGCTAGAAAGAGCTACTGAACATAAATAAAATGTGCAAAAAGGTATTGAAATTTTTTTTAACAAAATGTACATAAAATAAATTATAAACTAATTTGTATTTTGCTCTCTCTTGAGTCACTGCTGCTATCAGCAGCAGCACTTGTAAAGTGTACCTGCAGAGCTTGGTAGTTCTCCCATACTGCTTTCACTGTTCTCTCACTTGAAGCAACCCAACGCACTGATAAAACACGGCCTATCACAAGGAGACGTTGTCCAACATTGTGAGCACTCTCGGTTAACTCCCTTTGGTTTTTTGGTGATGCATGGTAGAGGGAGTAAAGCTGATCTAAGAATATTTTAAAGTGGTTGATTCCTCCTACCTCCTTCAAAACATCACAAACTGCCAGTTCCAGTCTGTGATTGGAACAATGCCAGACAAACAGGTAAGGGAATTTGGAACAAAGCTGTGCAGCAACTCCTGCTTTCCTCCCAAGCATCACTGAGGCTCCATCACAAGCAAATGCCAACAAATGTTCCTGTAGGTAGTGAGGGTCAAAGCCATTATTATGAAGACATCCTAACAGTGCTTCAGTGATGTCCTTTGCTGTGGTCCCCTGCAGCTCAATCAGTTCAAAAAGTATTGTGTCTGGATTTTCACTGGAAATAGCTGACCGCAGGCACACGACAAGCACAGACTTTCCACTTATTGTAGTGGATTCATCAATGAGCACACACAATTTTCTTTCATTCATCACTATGTCATTGACTACCTTCTTTTTCATTTCAGCTGCAATGTGATCCAGTATATTTGCACATGAGTTATTAGAGTGCAAAACTCTGCCCATCTTGACACCATTTAAGACTTGCAACTGGACATCTATTGGCATGTCTGTAAAGGGACGCCCATGCTTGCCAATCTTATAAGCTGTTCTAAACACATTGCAAGCTGAAGCGTAGTCAGCCTTTCTCATATCTTCAATGTGTTTTTGCATTGTATTTTGTGTTGCCTTCTCTTTTATTTCAACTGCTTTCTTGTGATAAATTGAGTCTCTGTGCTCTTTTATTTTCTTTCGTGGTGAGTTTTGTTGTGCAGCCTTGTCCCTTCCAAAAGACGAGATTAAGCACCCACTCCACTCCTGCGACACTCTCTGCCCTTGCTGCATGTCCACGCGAGCACAAACTTGACTACACACACTACAACCCAACTTTTGATTTCTGCTGATCAGCCACTTGTAATTTGTGGAGAAATACCGGACTTGTGCTTGGGACCAACATTCTGGCCACTCATGCTCGCTAACGCGGCTGTTGTCATCGGTAGAAATGGTGTCATTCTCGTCCTCGTCGTCGCCAAAAGTGCCGTCGTCCGCGGCTGCGACACTAGTGCAGCTTTCGTTAGCTTGCGTCTGACCTGCAGCGATATCATTCTGGCTTGGTGGGGTGTCAGCCAGCGAGTCCTCTGATTCTGACCTTGTTCTTTTACTAGTCAGAGTCTGAAGCCAGGAGAGCATATTAAGTGTTCATTGTTTTTGTATTTTAACGAGCAGCTGTTTGCGCGTTTTACACACACTCTCCGGACCACGTTGAGTTGTTGACATGACAACGGCAAAAGCGACGCATGCGCTTTTCACTTGTAAAACACATTGGTGTATGGGTAATGTAGTCTCTGCTCTCGGTGGGACGAATTAGGAAGCGTGCTTGTGAAGGGCGCTCTGAAAAGCGGCAGCGCAGCCAAACGATTATAACAGATGTGCAAATGAGAGTACCGGTACGCTAAAAGCACGTTCTGGGCGCATGGAGAGGTGGCGGTACTCTCAAGAGCTATATTTAGAAGTGGCGGTACTGAGTACCGGCGCGTACCGGCCCACTTAAAGCACTGCCTATAAGCAATCACTTTGGCGACAGTGGGAAGGAAAAACTCCCTTTAAACAAGAAGAAACCTCCCGCAGAACCAGGCTCAGGGAGGGGCGGGGCCATCTGCAGCAACTGGTTGGGGAGAAAGTATCTTTTTGTTAAGCAGTGTTAAAAACTAGAGGCAACCTTGCAGTCCAATCACACCGTTACATCGTCTCCCACACCTTTCAACTTTTTTTATTTCATGATCAAAATAAAAATTAGTCTCCATGAACCCATCCATCCATACTCTTAATCACTCATCTAATTCTGTGTGTCAGGCAGGATGGAGCCCATCCCAGCTGTCACAGAGCGAGGGTAAACTGAGCATCTTAAAACTGTTCACACTTGTTGCTAATGATGTGATGAAACTGATATAGGCCAGTTCAGAGTGCTCAACCATTCAGGGTGAGTGTCATGGTCTGTGAGTTTTGTTTTGAGTCTTTAGTTTAGATTTTTCAGTCTGACCTCCTGATTAGAGCTTTTTGTGTTTCTTGAAGACTTTTACTTTGGCTTTATTACGCTTCCTAATTTTATGATTTATGACTGGTTGATTTTGATGTCATTTCCACGATTATTTGAACACAATGAGTGTTGTTAGTACACTGAGCTATTCATATTTATTAATATTCCAGAGTGATTTGATGTATTGTGCTAACCTCCCTAGTCTTTTTGTGATGCCCTTTTCTCTTTGTTCAGTGTTTACCTGTTGAGTTACTTCCTGTTTTATTTTGTTAGTTCCCTGTGTTGATTTGATCAGTTTCATCAATGTCTCATTATCATCACGTGTCTCCTTCTTTTTATTACATCATGTGTGAGTGTTTAAGCCCTGCCTTTCACTTTAGTATTTGTCTGAGTGTCTGCTCCTCTCCTTTGTGTGTTTCCTGCCTGTGGTGGAGTCCTTTGGCTCTTATCTGTGGGTGAACTTTTGCTTTTCTCCCAATTTTGCAATCAGCCACAAACTAAAGGATTATTTTTGTTTTCTTTCAGTCTGTTTATTAGTCTGCAACATTATGAACCTCTGATCAGTAGTTTGTGCCAGTGTTGGTTATTTCGTTCATTAAGCATTGTTTTGTTCAGGAAACAACCTGAGAGGCAGGGGGAGAAGTGCAAGAGCAGGAACTTCAGTTTAAATCTGAGCAACGGTGACATAGAAGCATGTTTTCCTTCTATTTCAGCTTTTCCTTCAGTTTTTTTTTTTTTTTCAGTTTTGTCAAACCAAAGCGCTGCAGTGCTCATTAGCATTCATTATTTTAATTGCACGGTCTGACAACATGATGTGGTTTTGAGCACAGGCAAAGTAGTTGAATGCAGTTTGAAATCTTTCAGATTTAAAGTTTTTAAAGTTTTTAAAATAGAATGGAAGGTTTCAGGAAATGTAATGGGAAAGAACATTTATTTTGGCCTCCACAGCATGCCGGTGTAGTTATGTCTGCAGCTTGTAACACTGCGGTGTTAACAAAGACAGTGCACACAGGTGTACAAACACCTGTCAGGTCCACTTTTTAGCATAACGACAGACACTCACCAGGTGAAAATAATAACAACTACGCTACAGCTACATTATTGCTGTTGGTAAAATAATAAATTGCATTTGGTAAAATAACGCAATTAAAGAAGTTATATGAAAATATGAAAAAGTGCAAAACGAGAAGATGGTGTAGTGTTGCTGTTGATGCATATGTGATATGTTTAGGTGCAATCACTGTGCTCTTGGGTAATAAGCGATAGTTCATCCAGTTTGCCTGTCCCACTTAGCTCGTCTTTCTGTAGCTAAGCTGTGTTACCTTCCTGTCCAGCAATGATACTCTAGCCGGAGACATGACAAAAGGGACAAAATTACACCCATTGTTATGTTCTTGAAAGAGGCATAAGAAAAACATATGATGCTTAAAATTCCTGGTTATTATTTGACACATCACAGTGTTGATTTCGTTTGAGAGAGTATTACGGTAGATTACAAGATGCTGATCCACTGTTTGTGTAACAGTTTCATATTCACACCAGCAATTTTTTCTGCTCTGACATGAGGCATCAGAAACCAAATTTGTGGGTTTGTGTTTTCACCAGAAATGATTCATTCAACCTGATCAGCTTCAGTGTGATGGATGTCAAGTGGTGTAGTGAGAACTAAAAAAATTCAGGTCTTTGCCTTCTGTCACGGCCAGTGGAGAAGCTAAATAAAGCTGGTGCTCCACAAGGGCGAGTGAGAGGCCAAAGGGTGATGCATTGTGTGTAACTTTGTGTATTCAGTGTCAGTATAGTGTCTCATGGTAACGTGCTGATTTTGTTTCCCAGTGGGGCCACCCATGCAGACCATAAATCTGTGAGAAAAGAATTTTGTCACTGCAAGACTCTCGTTGGTATGAGTTTTGACAAAAAGCAAACAGTGCTGTGCTTGTTTTTAGCTATACTAGCAGTGCAGCTATGTTATCAGGCCACTTCCTTGGTGCGTACTAAAATGATGGCAAAAGAATTGGGACTCACTTAATCCTGGAATTCAGTTTTCAGTCCCATTGCCACAGGTGTATAAAATCAAGGACCTAGTACAGTAATGGGATTCCTCTGTTATAAGAAGTCAGTCTGTGAATTTCTTTCTTTTCTAGATATTCAACAATCAGCTCTAAGTAGTACTAAGAAGTGTTTAGGAACTATAGAAACTCAGTCATGAAGATCACATAATGTTACAGTGGAATCTTTAATCATACTGAGGCACATAGAGCCGAAAGGTGACAGAGGTTCTGCTGACTCAGTAAAGAAATCTGAGCTACATGGCATGGGTTTCCATGGCTGAATAGCTCCTGTAATTATAATGTGTAGGCTGCCCAGTACTTGTGTCCATATTCTATATCAGTTCTGTTGGCTTTATGATTGTTCAAGATGTTCACAGTCCTGAGAGGATAAAAGTTGTTAATTGTTAAATTATGCTTAAAATATGATTATTGTGGCATTATAAGGCTGACTGGGCAACCATGTTCAGTTCAATTTCATTTATATATCAATCAAGTCATACCAACAGTTGCAAGGTGATTTAAATTGGCCTGCATTTTTGTATAGCGCTTTACTCAGTCCCTAAGGACCCCAAAGCGCTTTACACTACATTCAGTCATTCACCCATTCACACACACATTCACACACTGGCAATGGCAAGCTACGTTGTAGCCACAGCTGCCCTGGGGCGCACTGACAGAGGCGAGGCCGCCGGACACTGGCGCCACCGGGCCCTCTGACCACCACCAGTAGGCAAACATGGGGTTAGTATCTTGCCCAAGGATCTATTACAGCCTGGAGGCAGCCTGGGATCAAACCACCGACCTTCTGATTAGTGGCTGACCTGCTCTACCACCTGAGCTACAGCCACCCAAGGTAAAGACCCTACAATGAAAACCCAACAATCAGATGACCCCCTGTGAGCAAGCAGGAAGAACCAGGCTCAGGAAGGGGCAGTCGTTCTCAGTGGCTGGTTGGGGGTGAGGGAAAGAGAAGAGAGAGCTAATGACTTTGGTGATCTCCTGACTTCTCGTAGCATAACCAGGATTACATTTAAACACTGACCATATAGACATTAATTTTTGTTCCAACATTCAAGATTTCCTGAGAATGTACCCAAATGACGGTGATGAGTTTTTGAGAGGTTTTTCCTTTGGCATCTCCACAAGAATGGTAATGGATATTTTAGCTGAAATGTCTTCACATCTGTGGATGGTTTGCAATGAGTAACGCACGGCCCATGTTAAAGTAAAGAGGGTGAACACTGAGCATTTTAACTGTTAAAGAGTCACTGACATGTATGTAAGAAACTATAAACAAACCCAAACCCCAGTGATTGTTTGTGCATTTACACAGTAACTCTAAAACTACAGCATCTCAGAGAGATGCAGGAATGCTACTAAATACATTTATTGCTTCTGAGTGGAACTACTGTAATTCATTGTTATTGATTTGATATAAAAGTTTCATAAAAAGGCTTCAGTTGATCCTGAATGTTTGAAAGAGAGAGCATATTTATCCCATACTGGCTTCTCTTCACTGGCTACCTGTTAGATCCACAAAATGAATAAAAAGTATTCTCTCACATACAAGGCTCCCTCTTATCTTCACTTTATAGTACCATAACTCCAATACAGCAGTTCAGTCTCAAACTTCTTGTTTACTTGTGGTTCCTAGAGTTTCTCCAAGTAGAATGAGAGGCAGAGCCTTCAGCTTTCATCTACCTCTTCTGTGGAACCAGCTCCCAGTGTGGATTTGGGAGACAAATGCCATCTCTTCTTTCAAGATGAGGCTTACAATCTTAAAAGCAGAATATAGCGCTTATAGTTGGGGCTGGATCAGATGACCCAGAACCTTCCAATAGTTATGCTGCTGTAGGTTTAGGCTGCTGTGGGACTTCCTGTGATCAACTCTGATGCAATGTGATGCATCGCTCTGCTTTGCCTTTCTCTCTTTCCCCTCACCTGCAGCGGATCACGGCAGATGGCTGCCGCTCCCTGAGGCTGGATCTGCTGGAGATTTCTTCCAGTTAAAAGAGAGTTCTCCCTTCCCACTGTGGCCAAGTGCTTGTTCATAGGAGTTGGTCTGATTGTTGGGGTTTCTCTCTAACATGGCAGGGTCTTTGTTACATATAAAGCCCCTTGAGGTTTTTAGGCAAGAGTTGTTGGATTGAGAAACAGAGCGAGGTCTCTAAAGATCAGCAGCTCTTTGGTGATATATCTTTATCTTTACAGATGCCTTCAGTGGACTGTGATCATCACTGAGATGATTTCAAATGCATATTTTTATTGAAACCAAAGACCCTGAAAACAAATAGTCAGTGAAGTTGATGTTTTTACTTGCAAACAGAAATAGCCAACCTACTTCTTTGATGAATGTGTTTGCAAATAAGATGGATGGGAAATATTTGAAGTATTTGCATACAAGTAATTGGGCAATCCAGTGTTTATGATGAACTTAAGGCTTGAAGTTACTAAAATGTTATGGTTACTTAGCCTCAGGGACAATAGACACATACATGACATAGCAGAGAAGCTTTTGAGCAACAGCTAGTGAGCATGACACGCTTTGCTTGTGGGTTAGGAAAGGAAGAAGAAAAGTGACTGGAACCACCTACGTTTCCTCACCTGATCTATATCAGTCAGCTGTAATAAGTTATTAAAATCTGATGTTTGAGGGAGTGGAATCATGTTTGTTTGATAATCTGGTAATATTACTGTAAAACCCAGTAAAAGTGAATCCAACAAACTTGCCACTGTCTCTGTTTCCCCTCAGAGCCGGCAGCTGAGCGCTCTGAAAGCCAGTAGACAGACACAAGAGCAAATAATTACCTTTCCCAGGTAGCTGCACTGATTGTCGGGCGTTAGTGGATGAGTGAAGAGGTCCCTCAATGTATGTGTGTGTGTGTGTGTTTGTGTGTGTGTGGTGTGTGTGTCTGAACATGGCATGTCCTTTTGACCTTGCAGCACTGCAGACACACACAGAGAGACGGTTTTGTGTCCCCAGACAAGAGGCCTGCTTTCACCTGAGCAGGCTCGGCCAATTACCCCCACCCCGCACCCCCGCGCCACCAACGGAGACAAAGGGGAGTCGAGTAGGATGAGTGACCGGGACCAGGCTGGGAGGCTCTTCATTAGCGGAGGAGGGGTCAGGTGTGTACATCTGTGAGTACAGAGAGGGAGGAATTTCTGAAAGGAGCTGAAACTTTAAAGAACTTAAAAGAACATACTTATTGTTTTTTTTCTTTCATTTAATTGAAAGTAATAAAAGCATCCAAGCATTTAATGACATTCCTCTATGCCTTGAGGTGCGTGAACATGTTCGAGCACGTCCTCAAGCACTTGCACTGAACGGCTTTACTCACAGATCTGGCATTGTTGCAGGTGTCAGCTGGCTTCAGATCACATTGTGCGATTTCATACAAAAATCGGGCAGAGAATCCAGATCCCTCCTCAGTGGCGTGTGTGTGTGGCTGTGATTGTGAAATCATGTGAATACTCTAACACCTAACCCCGAAACTGGTATTAAATCTGCATGTTTTTAATCTCACGCAAGCATTTATGTGGACGACACACACGCCCGCATGGATGGTGCTCACACTTTACCTCATAGACAGAAACAAAAATGTATATTTTGATGAAAAATCTAGTGAAGTAACTTTTCATCTTTTACCTGATGTCACTCCTTACTCTCGTGATTCTCGAAAGCTCGAAAGCTTGACGCAAGCAATCGTTCAGTCCATGCCAGCATTGCTGTGACTTCTATCCAAGAAAAACATTGCGAAAGACTTTCGCATCATCAGTTAAGGAGTGCAGCATTTCTTTGTGCAAGCCTGCCAATGAAATGTCATATTAAAGATCAATTTAAAAAAACAAACAAATAGTGACTGAGTCAATTTAAAAGTGATAGGGAACACTGTTTGGAGTACTGTCTACGCTGTTACTCCCAAATCAATTCATTTCATTTCTGCTCTGATATCGAGACAAAAGACCACATCTGACGGCACTGCTGAGGCGCAGCGGTGTTTTCATGCTGGCGTACAGCGTGTGATTCCCCGTGGAAAGAGGGATTTACCTTGTATCCACCTAAAAATAGCAACGGACAAATATGACTTTGATCTCAGCATCTTTTTGAACCCTGACTTGAGCCTTTAAGGCAGCGTCTGAAACATTATCTAAAGGATGAACTTAAGGAACTTTGCTGTCATTGCACAACATCCTGACATTGTGGTTTTAACAGCACTGCGTATATTTAACAGCTGTGGTTTTTGGGTTGTTTTTTTTTTTTCTACACGCGACAAAAAATTCAGTTGAACAGATGAAACACTAAAGTAGAATATCTTTTACGTAGATGCCAGACCATTGAGAAGCGTTATTGATTCTGTTCTGTTCTGTGTTTTGAGTGGGAGAAATGTTTCCTCGCTCATCCAAGTGACGAAACGTTGCAGTTATTGAAGCCATTATAAGATTAAAGGACCGAACAGCCGCCGGGCCCCCGATCAAAGAGAGCAAGTCCTACCTTCTTGCAAGGAGGGATCCTGACACGCATCCAGTCTATCTCTCTCACACACACATGCAAATAAAGATACTCTAAATGCAGAGCAATGCATAAAGGCATGCATCTCTGTGTTTGTGTATGGATGCACACATATACCATGGAAGGAAAGGGCCTAAAGAAAAGGTAAAATCAAGTCAAACATCAAGTTGGTAATCAAAAAGTAAGAATTTTTAAATTGTATTAAAAATATTAAAGAATATTATTGTACAGAACAAGAACCTCAGTCACCTGAGTTAAAGTCCTGCATGTGTCTCGGCTCATATGCTTTGTATTTTAAAGTATGCTGCTAAAATAAGAATGCACATTTAAAAAATTGCCATTATAAAGAGCCTTTTGGTCCACCACAAAATTCTGGATCCTTTTGTTTAAAGGTTCTGGACTCCACTATTCCCGCAAAATGTTCCTCACCCTTTGGTGTTTTGGTGACGGTTGATCTTTATTAACCTTTATTCTATTTTTTTCCCTCTCATTTATAACCTGCCTGCACTTGCATCTTTATATTGTATGTGGGGGGAGGAGGCTGCGAGCAGAAGAACAGGACCAGCTGCTGGCTGAAAGCCTCGGTATTTGTCGTGCAGCCATCTCTGAGGAATTTTTGAAACTGCACATCACCACCCTTTTCAGTGTCCCCTCCACTG
The DNA here is from genome assembly GCF_963969265.1 of Rhamphochromis sp. 'chilingali'. Taxonomy (NCBI): domain Eukaryota; kingdom Metazoa; phylum Chordata; class Actinopteri; order Cichliformes; family Cichlidae; genus Rhamphochromis; species Rhamphochromis sp. 'chilingali'. Next base: position 7,236,453 of record NC_137943.1, on the reverse strand, counting down.
TCCCCCCTGTAGTGTCACTTTTGTCTGATGACTTATCCAACACCTACTGTGGTGCAATTATGCACACATGAAATGCTAGGAAAGCATGTGTATGAATAAAATATTATTAGATGCAATCTCAACCAGTAGAAAGGATGTTTCACATTCTGGTAGACAGTCGGCATGTACCTCACGTGACGTGTACATACATCTTTATAGCATGGCACAGAGCCACGGCTGCTGGAGTTTTTGCTCCCTCCAAGTCTAGACTGTTTTATGGGGAAAGCTTTTTCAGTGCTATTTTTCCTCTCTCACAGAAAGCAGCTCCCATACCTCCCATTGTTGTGTTTGCCATGAGGAAATTGAAATTTCAGACTTTTATGTGCGCTGTCATTGAGAGAAAACATGTCCACTTCATGAAAAAGAGACTTGCTTTGTGGAGTCATCTTCTGGTATCTGAGCTCATTTATCTGTTTGTTTTTCTCTGAAAAGCCAGCTGTTTAGTCTTAATTTGTCATTATATTTGGTTAATGGTGTAATTTTCTACAGACAGGCTAAATCCTCTCTGCCTCTGTGAACTTCCCTGAGAACCCTCAGGTGGTCTTTGGATGTTTTCCGCGGGGCTTAGTTGCCACGCATTCATCTTTTGGCTTTTCAAATGAGGCTGACAAGTTTTCTCTCCCTCTAATTTATCATCATATGTGCCCGCTGACTTTGCTAAATCACTCACCCTTGCTCTCCTGTCACATGCAGAGGGCTAATGGGGTCCACTTGAGATAACTGTTGTTTGACCAGGTCTGTCTCATACCTCTGTTTTAACAAGCAGAGCACCCAAAACAAATTTGAACAAAGAGGTTACCCGCACTACGACATACCTGCACAATGCTTCCCAGGAACAAGCACAGAATCATAATTAATTATCGGTAACATTTCTGCATTTTTTCTGCTACAATATTGAACTTTCAATTGTAACGTTTCTGGGTTTGCGTTTAGCAGTTCCTTAGCTGTCAGTTTATAGATTTCAATTCTTACTCTCTTCAAAATCTATTAATATCTTTATAGTCTAATTTTACTTTATTCATTTATTTCTATACAAACAAGAGCTGTTTTGTCTCCTTTGATGGAGTGATGTTCTGTGAATGTACACAAAGATTTTTTCTAAAAGTTGTCTCTTAATTAGTTAGCTTTTAAATATTTATTTAATTAGATTCCTGGTTGCAGTTCTCCTGTCTCCCACAGCCGCACTGCTTCCATCAAACACCGTGATGTCACAGTTATCTTCCTCTCTTGCATGTGCTAAATGTGCCCGATCGGCATCATATTAAGTGCAATAGTAAACTGTGGCCTGTAATTCTTCACAGTATGACTGGATTTCTGACCATCCTGTAGGTTAGAAGGTTTCTGCTTGTGAGCAGATGCTCTGTCATGTTTTCTAAGATTCGTACGTGCTGATGTTTTATCGCCTCATCCATGAGGTGCACGTAGAGGCCTGGACAGTTCCTCACAGCTCTTATCACACTCTGACCTCTTGTGTGTCCGTTAGAGAGAAGGCGCTATCTCACCTAGCCCTCTATTCTGTCCAGTCTGTCCACCACAGATTAGTGGAGATAACTCCACTTTACAAATATTCTTCCGTACTCAGTCGGCCTCTTGGCTGCTGGAATTCTAGTTTTATTTGTGCGCTGCTTGGTTTTGTTCTACTCTTTCTTTCTTTAGTCTTCCACAGCTCAGTTTTGCACTTCACCCAGAGCTTCCTATCATTAGAGGGAATTCTCTGAAAGATTTTCATTTTTGAAAATATGGTGATATCACAAGATTTGAACATAAAAGTGACTATTGTCTTTCTCCTGTGAGCAAATGTTTCACGTGTTATTATTTGGGTTTTGCCTTCTTGTAATTGTAAAGGGGTTCTTTATTTTTAAACTGAGAGTTCAGTTTTGAAGATGATAGTGAGTCTCCAAAACCTTGGAGAGTAGTTAGGATGGTGGTTATTGTGATTAGCAAACTTTGGCAACTTTATGTCAATTCTTCGTTACTTCCTTTCTTACTTGTCTACTTAATTTGGCTGCTAAACCAAATTAAATGATATTTTACGCTTGAGTTCTCTTGGACATGTTTCTGTCACTTTGGTGGGATGATTTTGTACTGCAGCATGTGCTTGGACATGTCTAATTGTTTTGGCTACACATGCAGGCTGTTTGTCACAATCAATCTCGTGATTCCAAATGAATGTATCAGAGTAATTATGCTGCCTTGCCCAGTGTTCATAGGTGTAGCTGCACAGTGATGGTTGTAATGAAACAATGTTATGTAACCAATATGAAGGCTTGATGAAAATCTTTTAATACAGTTTAACATTTTGGGATTTGTCTGGTGTTTAATCAGCCACTTGTAGCAACACCTAAGAACAAGACTAACACTAAAGCAAGAAATGTGCATCATTTGCCTGATCTGACTACTTAAAAATTTATGTGTGCATAAAAGAAACAGCACTGTAGTGTTAATCAGTAAGAGAAGAGTGAGCCAAAAAACTGTTTATGGTGCTTGTTTCAATTTGGTAAATTCCATTTTTTAAGTTTTTTAAGTTTTTACAGCAATTGCTAAGTTTTACTAGACTGACTGTATGAATCTTTGAAGAAGGAATTGTGAGAAAGAGAATGATCTGTCAAGTTAATTAGAAATGTACTGTAGTATATTATTAGATAATAAGATCAAATTATTCATGTCTGTTCATTTACACACCAGCTCAACCAATTATCCATTATCTGCTCCTACATAATGTTTATGTAATCAAAGTAACATCTGTCAGGCTGCTCCTGATTTTTACTGCACTGTAAAATTCTTAAAGCATGTTTAAAAGAAAACAAAATGAATATATAGAAAATACAATACTATTCCATACATATATACAACATACTGGGCAAAGAGTGAGCTGCTTTGGCAGAGCAGCACTCTGCTCTGAGTGCTTCGTGTGAGGCATGTCTTTACCACACGGGGAAGAGAATGCAAAGGTGTGGGAAATAGTGCACAGCTACGTTCTAAATAAACTGCATTTGCCTTATTTGTTTATATACTTATTTAATCATTTATTTTCTTAATCCTGCTGAGATATACAGGGTACTTAATTATTTTATCCAGAGTGGGGTCTGGCTCACTTTGTGGTCTTTGATGTTATTTTCAAGCAATATACTGCAACTCTCTTGCACACCCACACACTAATAGTGACAACCATCTTTGCCAGTTCAACGGTGCGTACCTCACATCAAGAGCAAACCACACATTTTGCTAAAAAGCACATTGCTGGTGTTGTGTTCTTTTCTTTTTTCCCCCTATTCTTTTTTTCTTCCCTTCTATTGGTTGGGTCCTGAAATGGCGCCGATGGTTTGCTGATAGCGTCGCTTGTTGCAACCACATGAAGAGAAAAAACCGACAGTCAATTATACCATTAGCAGTGAAGGAACACAACATCTTAACAGCATATTAGAATGACACACACAAAAAGATAGTAGCAGTCTCACAAGCTTTTGCACCTGCACAAAGTCTCACAAAGTGTTCTCATGTTTTTAAAGGAGCCGTCACTTCATTTAAAGACATTTAGATGACAGTCGCTCACAGAATTACTGGTCAACAAATGACAGTGTTTATACCAAACAAGGATTGAAGATTTCTTGTGAGGTCACTGCGGCACTGTTATGTTACCTTTCATAACTTAAATTACAACACAGTTTTCTCTCACACTCTGTGACTCTTCATTTGATGAATGCCTACCCCGTTTTATCTCGTCTATCTCATTTCCTCTGTCAGTGATGAGTCATCCAGTATGTGGAAAGTCACTATTTTCGGTAAATATCCCAAGTAAGAAATAGGAAAAGAATGATACAAACATGAATTTTCTTGCACAGTGTGTTAGCTTACAAAGAGCTTTCTAAGAAGATAAATTAGGCTTGCCTTAAATATACTGGAAATAAACCACTGTAACAGGATATGGACTGAACCTAGTTGCAGAACTCTCACAAGATGGGGTGGATGTAATTCTGTCTGTTTGTCTGAATGCATCTTTGCGTAAAATCTGCCCTTATGCTTAGGAAATTGCATGACTGACACAACTCACCAGAAATTTGTCTAGCTTTAGCAATTTCTTTGTCATGGAAAGAAATAAAATAAAAGGAGGGTCCTAACATATAATCCATCCAATATCAGAACATCAAAAATGATTTTAAAAAAAGGTCTTTTACTTAGTGCTGTGCCCAGCCATGCACTTTATTGATGCAGTTTGCTAACCTTGTCACTGTATTTCTGTGGATGATAGCATGTGGTATGAAAAATCAGCCCTTTCTTGTGGCAGGATAAGGTGGTCATCTGTGACAGCTAACAGGTTCAATGACCTCCTCTCCTCCACAGCTTCAGAAATGTTCAATTTGCAGCCAGTCACAAAGTCGGGCCTTTTTAATCAGTTTATTCAGTGTTCCAGTTCAGCCTGGACACCCAGGTCCTACCTCACACTACACAACCTTGTTCCAGAATACACATGGGTCGTCCATCTGATTCAAATTCAGAAGCAGATGATTCCTCCCAGACCGCTCTACAAAACCACACAACAGAGTTCTCCTCCCCCTGCCCATTGCTAACACATCAAACATCTGCAGAATCAACAATGCATTTCTGCAGGTGTCATCACTCGCAGCCCCTTCAGCATAAACACATTCAGCATAAATGAATTGTGTCTATTAGGAACAACTCTCATATGCAGTAGCTAAAGCAGCATCATCAGCGTATCTGACATGTTTGTCTGTGCTCTTCATTGGTTTACAGTTTTGTTTTCATTTTCAGCTTTACTGTACTTCTAGTGTAGTGTACTTCCACATCACTGACAAGATAAAGCACATACTGTACGGGTCAGGCTGGGGGACTCTTTGTTTTTATGTCTTTATACAACAAATGAAAATGAAATCCCGAGTCCTTGATGTGGAAAGTAATTCCATATTTGGTATCTTGGAAACATAATAAACAACTACCTGTAGATGGATGACTCATTCAGTAGCAATGCTGCTTGCATCAGAAAGGTTCTACTGTTTCACGGTATTATCTCTGTTTTCCTCTGAAGACCTAAAGATTATGTAAAACATGGAATGCATTTAGGTGTAGATGTGAGTGTGAGAGCGAATTTTTGGCGTGTTCACTGGTGAGCTGTCCAGCACGTTTTCCCTCCCTTTTAATCAGTGCATTGCAGGGATGGGCTCACTCATAAATTTTCCATGTTGGTGGAGAAAATCAACAAATAAATAGATAGTGAGGATTAAAGAATAATGCATGACAAACTGACAGGGATGTCACTCTTATTCAGAAAAGCTTGAATGACCTGTTCTTATTTCCGAGGCGTTTAAAAACTACTGTTTTGTGAGATATGGCGTGTCAGCATTTACACCCATCCTCTGATGCAACTAGTTATGGCCACAGTGACGCTTAAGTAATTCATACAAGCCAAAACCATAATTCATGACCATATAGTTTTAAAGTACCTAAACATAACCAAGTGTTTTTACATGTTCAGACCTACTGATAGAATGGAAATAGTGAGTAAAGTAAAATTGCTTATGACCTAAGGTACTGTTACATTTCTAGCCTGCTAAAGTGGATTTTTAACCAAGTGTAACCCAGATTTTTACTATCCCAAAGTAACAAAACAGCAGGAGCCATTGCACATTGTCGAAAGTGCACGGCCCTATAATGTGGTTAAACTACAAATATTATGTTTGCCATCAGCATTAACCCAGAGTACCCCAACACGCACAATGATATATATTAAACTATCAGATGTTCCACAAGGTGTTTGAAATGGAAATCAACTACTAAATGACTTAATGCTTTAATAAGAGGCAAAGCCAGGATGCAGGAACAACAATTGAAAGAAAACTTAAAGATAATATTTTTATATTAACAGTGGGACAAAAGTCAACATCTAATGGGAAATGTGTAGCTGTAACTCCACTATTTTGGATCAGTTTTTGCTGTTGTTATGGCAACCCATTGTACTGTACACTAATTGGTGCTCTGCCCAGCAGCAAACACATGTCTGGACACAACTGAATATTTATCAGATTTACCTTACACACCTTATAATCAGTATACAGCTGCTCACACCACAGGAATAAAACCAATGGCTCAAGCTTAAAATCATTTACCAGAGCAGCAGGAATATTTCAAGTTAAAAACAAAAAAACACACAAATAAAGGATCACATAGAGTTTTTTTCTTTTTCTTTTTAAAGAATCTCTATAGTCAAAACTATTCAGTCTGAAAGCTATCTAGTTGGACAAAAACAGAGAGAGAGAGAGAAATGTTTTGACTAATCCACCGTTAAATCTTGAATTAACTGTGATTAGCCACATTTTTAAAAAAAGCTGAGTTCAGTTTCACTTGGTCACACCTTTGGATAATAAAAGTCACACTACTGCCAGACCTGTTGAATCAAGAACTTACTTAAATACAACTTTGCTTAACAACATCTTTGGCCGGCTGACAAAATTATTCCAGGAGAGCATCAAAAATTCATCAAAGAGGTCAAAAACAGAACCCAGAACAATCTGTAAAGAATTTCAGACATCACTGCTGTCGGTTAAGGCCTCAGTGTGTGTGATTTAAAAAGATCTGTAGGATGAAAAGGTACAAGTTGAACCGTTTTGAAAGATTTGTACTCTGTTATATCTGGGGTAAAACTAGGATTTAATAAAAAGTGTATCATACCAACAGTCAAACATGGTGGTTGTAGAGCAATGGTATGGGGCTGTTTTGATTGAGCTATGACTTTCTGCTCTCTATCAGAAAATCCTGAAGGAGAATGTCCAGCCATCAGTTTGTGCACTGAAGCTCAAGCTCACGCGGATAATGCAACAAGGCAGTGACCGAAACACATCAGCAAGTCCACCTCTGAGTGGCTCAAAAACAGAAAAAAAAAGAAAAAGAAAATGAAGATTTTTGTGTCCAGACTTAAACCAAATTGAGATGTTCTGGCATGACTTTAAGCTTCCAGTTTTCTGCTCTTAAATTAGCATAACAACTTTTTTCATCACCAAATTCAGTTCAGTAGGGAATTCAGTGGGTCGTTCAGTGGGTCGTTCAGTGGGTCTTTCATTTGCTCATTCAGTGGGCCACTCAGGAGGTCGGGGGCCAACGGGGGGGATTCCCATTCATTTCCTTTAGAACCGGGAACACCACAGATGTAAGAGGTTGATTAAAACACTCAAACTTCAATGAAAGGGATGCTCATCACTTTTATATTTTCAAGTGCATAGTGTGGAGGATGTCACAAAGCCTTGAGGCAATCAAATGTAAAACATGAGTGTATGAGTGTTTTAAGTTGTAAATCAGGGCGATTTGACCCGATCACAACCGGAAGGTTACATTGAAACAATTCTGCAAAGAAGACTGGGCCAAAATTCCTCCACAGTGATGTGGAAAAATCCAGCGTTATTAGTGTCAGTTACTGGATAAGGCTTGATTGCAATACTTGGTGCCAAGAGTGGCACCATCAGTTATTAGGTTTAACAAAGGGGGGCAATTCAAGGGACATAAAGGTGGGTAGGTTTGTATAGCTTTCTTCTCTTAATAAAGGAAATCATCATTTAAAAACTATTGTATTTATTCAAGTTATCTTTGTCTAATTTTAAAAGTTATTTGATGATCTGAAAGATATGAGTGTGACAAATACAAAAAATAAGAAATCAGAAGGAGGCAAATACTCTTTCACAGCTCTGTAGGCTGTTGTGTCCTTTCTCTGGTTTTACACTTCAGGGCATAAGACAAATGGGACTCACTGGTTTCCTATGGGAGCTTATCCACACTGGTAACTCTGTATATCTCTCCAACAGAAAAGGCATCTTGAAAACACACACGCACGCACGCACACACACACAAACAGAAGCCTATCTTACCTGTCACTGCTGTTATTTTGGAGGTGTTGCTCTGGCTGGTAAGATGAGATGAGCTGATTTGGACAGTTTCCAAAAGAAAGAACTGTGTGTGTGTGTGTGTGTGTGTGTGTGTGTGTGTGTGTGTGTGTGTGTGTGTGTGTGTGTGTGTGTGTACATGTATATAGGTAAATGACATAATTGTAAATGTTTATTTTTGAAATAAAAGATGTCAGCATCATTATTCTCCTTCCTTTCGCCAATATCCTTACAGATAAAAGATTTAAGATTTGGTTTATATAAATGTTAATATTCATATAACGTTCAAGCCAGTAAAAGTAAGAGGCACTTAGAGGCAGGTGTGTAAAAACAAGAGCAAGAACATTATCAGTCTGAAATGTTGTGTGTTTTTCAGTGTCTCTTTTTGTTTATGTTTTTTTTTCTTACGTCCAAGATTTTTAGACTTAAATGTTGCATGAAGTGTGTCAACCTATATTATGCCAATATATTAAGCTATATTACCTAAAACTCTCGATCAGTTTTAGGTCAATATTTCACTTACTGAAGTGTAATGTAAATATTGGCACAGTGCACCGTTATCGTCGCTTATACAGTGGGGCAAAAAAGTATTTAGTCAGCCACCGATTGTGCAAGTTCCCCCACCTAAAATGATGACAGAGGTCAGTAATTTGCACCAGAGGTACACTTCAACTGTGAGAGACAGAATGTGAAAAAAAAATCCATGAATTCACATGGTAGGATTTGTAAAGAATTTATTCGTAAATCAGGGTGGAAAATAAGTATTTGGTCAATAACAAAAATACAACTCAATACTTTGTAACATAACCTTTGTTGGCAATAACAGAGGTCAAACGTTTACTATAGGTCTTCACCAGGTTTGCACATTCTGTCTCTCCCACTGTACATTACAAGTCAATCCTCTCAATGAATACCTTCCTTATAACTTCCTGGCACCTGATAAATAATCCTTTGTATTTGTATCACTGGCCCCGCCAAAAGGATAGAAGTGTAACCTCAAAGCTTTTAAGGAGTGTTTCAATAGAGTCAGATCCCCTGTATAGTTTGTATTAGCATTGCTTCTCCAAACAGAGGAAAATACAAGTCTGCCATGTCACATGATGGTTTTTTTCTTACTGTGACCGAGTACAGTAAAAATAGCCATATCCTGCATGAGTGACCGCCTACAGTCGTTTCCAGAGGATATAAAACAAACTACACAGCATCAGAGTAAGCTTTACTGAAACTGGGAACAGGTGAACGAGTTTCACCCGAGCTGAACAAATAGCCTCGACTTTTGCCCTCTTGACACTTGGAGTGCCTTCAGGGCAAACAGGTCCTCTGCTCAGTGTCATCTGCAGCCCTTAGTAGGTCCCTTTTATCTTTGATACTCTTAAAAACGTAGGGCTGCACCAGGGTTACTGGTCACAGTACTCCATCCTGTTACACGGAGAAGCACACGTTCCACCCTGGCAGTGGAGTGAACATGCCCAACAGAGATTGTGTAAGAAGTACAGGTGACTCAACTAATCCAAGCATTAACTTTTTCTCAAGTACAAAACCACACACACACACACACACACACACACACACACACACACACACACACACACACACACACACACACACACACACACACCTAGCTCTATAAACCATGAAAGTATCTAAAAGTTTTTAAATCACATTCAATCAATAAGAGTTTCACAAGGCCAATATAAATAAATAAATGTCCTCCCTGCGTCTCTGTGGGATCTCTTGGATATTCTAGTTTTTTCCCTCACAGTCCCCGACTTGGTGTGGTTAGTAATCACATCATTTATCACCATCTGTGGAGTAGCAGAACTCTGTAAAGATCATGGATACTTGTCCCATTCACTCATATCCTAGTGACTCCTATATGTGGCAGATAAAAAACTGCATGTAATGGATCTTTTGGGAGTTATAAGGGCTTCTTTGCCAAGTAAGATTTGAGGGTGTGGGTGAGTTTACAGAAAACTATGAGTTAAGATAAGTTAACATCTGGAAGGATCTGTGTCTGACCCTTGATATTTTCATTTCGCCAAGTCGGTAATGGTGATATAGGTGAAAATAATATAATCCCGTTTTATTTCATTATATTCAGATATTATATTCATTATATTTCCTGAATAATCTTTGATGACATTTTGCCATATCTGTGATCTTTGTGATACATGTAGTTTGTATTTTACAAAATATTTTACGATATTACTATCCGGATAATATCCATATAATCATCTGTGACAGATCAGGTCCTCTAAACATTACAAACTGACGACTCTGAATTGGATAGGCCAAAAAAAAAAAAAAATGGATGGATCACAGCCAATAAAATGATGACTTATTACTGTAACTTCATTATTATGTTGTTCCTTTGAACTCTTGTATGAACCGGGAGCATGTTGCGATATCTCTTTAATATCTATTCAACGAAGTGGTTTTTGTTGTCAAAGTTACCAACCTCACATTTTGTTTTAGAATGACATGCGATCCTTTGTCAGTGCTACACCTTTTTTGTTGGAGTGACTTCTATGTTAATGTTAATCATTCCTTTATCTCCCAACTGCCTCATGTCTCTATCGTTTTCTGTCAGCACTATGATCCTTCTTACGGTCTCTGCTCATAGTTGCCTTTGTTTACCTCCTTTCACTCTCATTCTTTAGTGCTCTGCTGTCTCTAGGGATGGGAAGCGTATCTGTAACCGGAAGGTCACCGGTTTGATCCCCGGGCTCCCTGTCCTGGCCCTTGTGTCCTTGGGCAAGACACTTTACCCTACCGCCTACTGGTGTTGGACAGAGGGGCCGATGGTGCGATATGGCAGCCTCGCTTCTGTCAGTCTGCCCCAGGGCAGCTGTGGCTACAACTGTAGCTGGCTCCACCAGCGTGTGAATGTGAGAGTGAATGAATAGTGGAACTGTAAATCACTTTGGGTGCCTTGAAAAGCGCTATATAAATGCAATCCATTATTATTATTAATCCATCCATTATTATCAGTCTCATCACCACGGTGAACTCCAGGATGAAAAAAAAAGCCATCAGATGTTAAGCCAAATGGAGGAATCGTAAAACCAAATCCAAAGTGGTTTTAAGTTCTAATAAGTATGGTCTTTCACGCTCTCTCTCTCTCTCAAAAACACCTTCAGCTGTGCAGCCATGATTTTGGATGTTCGAATGGTCGACCTACACATAGACCAAATCTTTAACCTGAAGCTGGAAAATGAATGGGACTAAAGAGTTTATGTTTGACTGTTTACACAGATATATGTCCTCATGATGCAAGCAATAAGAGAACACACACACGCGCACACGCGCACACACACACAAAAGCTTCTGTCATGCCCGGAGCTGTTTCATGTTCAGTTAGTGGACTTTATTGTTTGCATAAAGAACTGCTCTTCAGAAAAATCCAGTAGTCAAGATGTATAGCAATCACACAAAAACATCCTACTTATACAGAAAACCCTTAAAACCCTTTAGATCTATTACACAGCACAGAAAATATTATGACAAAAGCGGCTTTATGAACATTTACAAAACTTCTCATAATAACTAAACTTAATCAAATTCACGGTGCCGTAAAATTAGTCAATGGTGAAAAGTTTTTGACTATGTTCAGTAAAATGTCCTCCCAAAACAGTAATGTTACATTCTTATTACTTATTTGTCCAAGTAAAAACCTAAATACAATTAAAAATCTCTTGGTTTCAAGAGTAGATAAAAACAAGATAGATCTATTTAACAAATACAACCTAGCACTCTCCCATTTGACAATCCCAGCACTGAGGTACCAGCATACAACCCACAACGCACTGTAGAGGAATGCAGCTTTAATTAATGATGCAATCTGAAAAGTATTCTTCTCTAGAAAGCCAAATGTTATAATCATGAGCGGTGACTAAACTTATCTAGAGGTGTTGTGTTCGGTTTCTCAAACATCTTATGAAGAAACAATGTAACATAAAGACTTCTTTACCTGCAAATCTGACGGTTATTAAAATGAACTAATGATGCTGTGCTCACACATTGACTTAAATCTCCAATCACATGTCATTAAATTGAAAAATTTGAAAATGTTAAGGAGTGTGTGAGAGGACGCACATAAACAGAAACACATGCACACAGACACAGACGCGCACACACACACATATATACACAGACACAGTTTAGGACATTTAACCCTTGTGTGGTGTTCGTATTTTTGTTACTCAGCCAGTGTTCATGGGTCTGGTGGACCCACTAGAGTTTTGGCTTTCCAAATTAACACTATCAAACAATTTTATGTTAAATTACTCAACAGATGTTTACTTCATCCCAATTACAAGACATATGAACAGCAAACATGGTTAATTTTTTCCCTTTACCTTTGTTAGATCACATTTATGAATTAATGTGCTTCTCGTTTTTCTTTTATATAAAATGTTATAAATAAATCAGTTATAATCAAGTGGAGTGAGTGGAAAGACACAACACATTTACACGTGAAAAAATAATTAATTGTTTAATTTTTCTTTTGAAAAAAACTGAACACGGGTCTCACAGACCCGAACACCATACAAGGGTTAAGACAGTTTAGTTGAGACATCTGACTCACTTCTAACTGATATCATCTGAGTCACCACCCAGATGTATGATAAGCAAATAGAAGTGAAGAAATGGCTCCTGTAATTTTTTTCCCCCAAGAACAACTTTCCTCACAGTTCTGTCAGTGTTAAACAGCAGAATCACTGGAGCTTTTTTAAACTGGCTTGTGTAAAAGCTGACAGAAGAAATCATTCTGAGGCCATTTCTGTAAAATGTGGTCAATGACTCGAAATTGGTTGTATGTATTGAGCATGGGGAGCAGCTGGTGCATCATAAAGATGCTTTCTTAATGTACAGTTGTTCATATGTTAAATATTGTAATTTAAGTGGCATTAAGAATCCAGTTTTTTAGGGTCTAAGATGAGCTGTGTAGCAGTATTACAGGAACAGGAACAGATTAGTGTTTTAGATGAATTGATAGTTCCAACCCTAAACCTGTGGATTAGTTTTCACTGGGATATGTTAGTTGTGAATTATGAAGTGTCAACTTTTCATTTATTTATTTATGTATTTGTGTTCTAGTTTTTGTTCAACAATCAGAGGCAGTAGTTTGGGGTATACTGCTAAATGTCCCCTAAAAGCATTACATTTATGATTGCAGCTTTCTGTGAATGAATTATAAAGTAATTTCTCTTAAATACACAATGAATGATCCTTTGTGCTTCCTTGGACCCTTGGTTTTTATACTCTTTCAAGGAGCAAAGTTAGAACAGGTTAGCCCTGAACCAATTAAATGCTTTTGAAAATGGAGAGTTTGTTCAAACTTCTGATTAATAAGAAAAAATTAATAAATATAAGTTCCACATATTAGTTTTGATTTGGATCATTTTTGCTTAGTTTTAATTTTGTTTTTTCCTGCAGTAAAACCAAAATAAATGGCAAAAAAACTTTTACACTGACTGTGTAGAAGTGTCAAAAACTCCCAAACATTCATGCATCAAACATGATACACTTGGCATCACAGTGTTCGGCACTAATTCTTCATTTATAATACCGTGCTAAATCTAAGGCACAGCTGTCATAGCCTAAAACATCTGCTCAGTTTGGATGGCAGTGTGACACACACACTCCAGCTCACAAATATATAAATAAATATAAATTATTTATTTTTTTAGTTATGACAGATACATAATGAGGTTTTAGAATTCATTAAAGTTAATGTAGGTCCTCACCAACTTTGATAGCCAATCATAGATTAAAAAGAAAAAGAAAATGAAATAAATGTAAGCTTGTTCCACTGATACAATATACGATACAATACATGAAAAACCCTGTGAGAATAATTACAAGGATTCTCACATAAAATCTCTTTCATGAGACCGTGGCATGACTGCTGTCTCTCCAAGTGGACCTCTTGTCCTTCACAGCGCAATTTTCAAAACAAAACATATGCGTTTACATTGTCGTGTCCAGCTGCAGGATAAAAAACAAGCCAGACAAAAATCCATTCAGATTTCAGCCCGTAATTTCTATGAGAGTTTTGTACCCAAGTGCTTCTCTCCGCTGCAAATAAAGTGAGGATGGAAACACTTGATGATCAATGGGGACACTGCATACTCACAAAACACATGTTTTGTAAAAGAAAAACATGAATAGCATCATGCGAAGGACAGAATAACATTCATTAATATTAGTGACAAAAGGGGTGAATGTGATAGCGAAAGCGTTCGTCTTTGCAACTGTGCTGTTGACATACATGCAAAGCATTACTTCTTTTTATAATAGTTGTTTCAGTCACAGCTCAAGTTGAGATGTTTCACCCAATTACCTCCGTGCATGCATCGTCACTTTCTACTAAACTTCTTTTTATGATGTCTTTAAAAAAATGTCATTGAGTGCTGAGGGATCGGACAAGACAGCTCTGCAGGTACATACTGCTAACAATAGATTTTGAAGAAAGGCACAAAAAAAAAAATAATAATAATGTGAAATATTTTTTGATTATCTTTCTGTCTCATGGATTTATTTTTACCTCTATGTTTGGGCAACATTTGTATGAAGGCATATGTGTGTGCATGCAGGTTTTTCTGTGATTCTGTCTGTGAACACAATAGTTCGAAAAGCTTTGAATACATTATGATAACACAGTGGATATAGAGTGAGGTCATGTTAACAAGTCAAAGACACCAAGGTCTCCAAAATCAACTTAGTGATTAATCGGTCGAAAATTGACAAAAAAAAAACCCTTTAACTTTGAAACTTTGATTCTTACAAGAATTCTTTTAATTGTATTGTATTGTCAACACATAGAAATTACTGTATAAATATTTCAAATATCATGTAACAATTGACTCTGATCTCTCCTTTAAGGTCAACAGATTGATATGAAGGTCACAGCGATAATCATGCTATATAGAGCTGTTAAAACTAGGTTTCTTACTGTCATTGTTGGTATTGACAACACATGGGCATATAGGGAATGATATATGGGGATTCTACATGTAACATTTAGACCTCTGAGTAAAAGGTGAAAGAAGGTGAAAGGTCTTTCACCAGGTAAAACTTTCACAAAATGTATTTTATCTTTAAAACAAAGCTTAAAATTCTACTGCCTTTATGTGAACTGGTAGCATTAAGGAAATGAAACTGGTATATGGTGATTCTAAATATCACATTATAGTTTGCCTCCAAATATCATGTCACATTTGACCTCTGAGCTTGCTTTTGTGTTGCACATCAGACTTTCCTTCAAGTTCAACCCTTATTCTGGTATATCTTTAAAGAAAGTACTTTCAAAAAGAGAATGGGTTGTCTAATTAGTAAGAAATAAACTGCAGTATAATAATGATAATTAATATGATAATTAACTAAATGTAGCCTGGCATAAAATTCTGAAAAAGCCAAAAAGCAGATTCAGGTGCTACATCATTCACCAGCTTATTGAGTCTGTAGGCAAACTGCAGAGCATCTATTTGAAGGGATGTGTTAGAGGTTGGGGAAGATTAAGGTGCTTAAATGTCTTGATATCTACAAAGGTCAAAGTAAGGGGGCTGGAGTCATTAAGACTTTTCATCATCAATCACTGAACCACACCAACACAATACAGATGAAGCAGATATTAGCATAAAAAAATTACATTTACTTTGACTTTAACGTACCATTAGAAAGGTGTGGAAAGAAATAAAGTATCAATGTTTTTTTACAGGTTCAAAGTCAGCTGAGCAATATAAAATGCTTATTTTTTTTGTTATGTTGTCCTGTTTGTGCTTGAAAGTGGAAGGCACAGTGATGCACTGATTAAGACGAGATTTAAATCCAGACTGGCACCTTTTTGAGTGGAGTTTACACTTTGCCCTGTTCTCCCTTCGTGGGTTGTCTCCAGGTTCGTGGTCTGAAGGTTAACTATTAATTCCAAACTAGCCATAGTTGTGAATGTAAGCCTGAGTGGTTGCCTGCCCCTTGTTGTTAGCTAGGCAACACATCAGTGACCTGTTCAAGGTGTATCCTGCCACTCGCCCTGTAGCAGCTGGGACAGGCTCCAAATCCTCTACAACCCTGAATTCAATAAGTGGGAGCAGATGGATGGATGGTGATTAGAATATATACAGATTTTGTCATATAATCATAACAGGCTAATTACCATAATTTACTACAATGTTAGCAAGGAAAATTTGCTTTTAGAAAACATTTGCATCAGCCTAGTAAAGATAGCAGCAGTTTATAAATGTCATTGTGATGTGACCGTTAGCTAATTGCCACTTTAATTAAGCCTGTTGTCCTTCACGAGGCAATTTTACTAATTGAAATGCTTTACAGTTTGCTTTATTATGTGTTTCACTGCCCTGCACAGAAGATGCTTCTGACAAAAAGCTAACCATGCCGTGATTTAAAAAAACAAAAACAAAAAGGTACTCTTATCCTAAGTGTGGATGAAAAGCTTTGTAAAAAAAAAAAAAAAGCATTTTGTACAGATGCTGTAAACAGTCTTTACAAAATTGCCCAGTTTGGTTGCTGGTTTGCAAAAACTGCAGCAAGAATTGGCTGCACCCAACTGGTTGGGTTGTTTTCCAGCTTTTGTTCAGCTTCCGTGGAAAATTTCAGCTGAGGACTAAGGAGTTCCTGCTCTGTCATGTCACACCTGAAATTTTCAGTGGAACGAGCAAGTTGGTACAGTTTGCTACACGTCCGGAAGTCACAACGCTATGCCAACTCAGTGGTCTGACTGAATATATACAACCATGAAAGCATGGCTGTTTCACCATTTCAACTAGCTATTCTGGTAATCACTGAATGTTTGCAGTCAGGTTTAAAGATTACACTGCACACATTCAGTGATTCCCAGAATAGCTAGTTGTCAGTCTGCAGGGCAGACAGAGAATAATGTGCATGACCTCCATTGTATATATGCATGCCACATGAAAATGCTGTTATCTGTCTGTCATTTAGATCTGTTATTCATCTTGTTTTGTTCAAGGTTACTGTAAACCAGGTCTCATCCGAGTCATAAATCCGAGGGAAACTCATTTGCATATAAGCAGTTGTTATTCTAACAGGTAAATGCCAACTGAAGGGTGAAGCTTTTTTTCTACCTGGCATCCAAATGCATGCAAGCTGTGTTTGTGAGTTGGCACTAAATGAATTTTCATATCTGAGGGGAGGAAAAACATTTATCTTGGGAGACAGAGCTTAAGTTATGTTCTTTTTTAAAATAATGTATTTTATATTTACCTTTCTTTAGGATGATGTTGGTTTTCTATTGTAAATGGAGTCATGGTAAGGGCACATGTAGTTAAAGATATGAAATCTTTGTAATAAATATGCAGTATTTCCAGTATAAACTATTCCAATTTAATTTATGTTTGCATGAGTTTCAGCTCACATGCTGATTTATACATGCATAGAAAGCAAGATCAAAAAGTGCTTTTATAGGTTTAGCATTGTAATTGTACAACCTTATGTGTACAGTGTAGAAAATATCACCACTTGATGTTAGTAGTTTGAGGGTTGGATTCAACTGAATCCTCTTTTCTTACTCCTGCCAATTCAAGTACATAATCCTAGCTACAATGGCCACTGTCGCAGAAACATATGTTAGAAGAAAGACACTGTAACCCAGAATGGCTGTGGCAGGCCAAAATAGCCATGTTTGTATGACTGTTTGTGTATGAAACATACAGGGAGTGCAGAATTATTAGGCAAGTTGTATTTTTGAGGAATAATTTTATTATTGAACAACAACCATGTTCTCAATGAACCCAAAAAACTCATTAATATCAAAGCTGAATGTTTTTGGAAGTAGTTTTTAGTTTGTTTTTAGTTTTAGCTATTTTAGGGGGATATCTGTGTGTGCAGGTGACTATTACTGTGCATAATTATTAGGCAACTTAACAAAAAACAAATATATACCCATTTCAATTATTTATTTTTACCAGTGAAACCAATATAACATCTCCACATTCACAAATATACATTTCTGACATTCAAAAACAAAACAAAAACAAATCAGCGACCAATATAGCCACCTTTCTTTGCAAGGACACTCAAAAGCCTGCCATCCATGGATTCTGTCAGTGTTTTGATCTGTTCACCATCAACATTGCGTGCAGCAGCAACCACAGCCTCCCAGACACTGTTCAGAGAGGTGTACTGTTTTCCCTCCTTGTAAATCTCACATTTGATGATGGACCACAGGTTCTCAATGGGGTTCAGATCAGGTGAACAAGGTGGCCATGTCATTAGTTTTTCTTCTTTTATACCCTTTCTTGCCAGCCACGCTGTGGAGTACTTGGACGCGTGTGATGGAGCATTGTCCTGCATGAAAATCATGTTTTTCTTGAAGGATGCAGACTTCTTCCTGTACCACTGCTTGAAGAAGGTGTCTTCCAGAATTTTACTAATTGAAATGCTTTACAGTTTGCTTTATTATGTGTTTCACTGCCCTGCACAGAAGATGCTTCTGACAAAAAGCTAACCATGCCGTGATTTAAAAAAACAAAAACAAAAAGGTACTCTTATCCTAAGTGTGGATGAAAAGCTTTGTAAAAAAAAAAAAAGCATTTTGTACAGATGCTGTAAACAGTCTTTACAAAATTGCCCAGTTTGGTTGCTGGTTTGCAAAAACTGCAGCAAGAACTGGCTGCACCCAACTGGTTGGGTTGTTTTCCAGCTTTTGTTCAAGTCTCTTAAAAAACTCAGGCCGCTGTTCCGTAGTTTGTATAGGCTGTCAGTCTGCTGATTACCTCAGCAAACAGTCAGTGTGCCGACACAGAAGGGTCCACATCTGTTTACTCTGGAGGAGGCTGTAAAACTTTATGAAAGGGATTTGATATATGTCGATGAGTCAGTGAAGCTCACTTCTGTCCAATGACAGCAATACTGAGGTGAGTTGTTAAGGATATCCTGGACTTTTTTTTTGGTAAGCACTGCTTTTTTGTCACTGTTAGCTGTGGTTAGCCTATTTTAGCTGCAGTTAGCTAAAAATGAAAAATGAAGTTAACATCAAGTAACTGGGCAGCATCAGGGAGAATTTGATGGTTGGATCCGGGAGATGAAGCTGTAGCTTTCGAACATATTTCAGGCCATCAGTGAGACAATTTGAGTTGGAACCACATCTGAGGAAGAAGAGGAATAATTTCAGAGAGCAGTGTTTCTGAACAGCGTCTAGCTTGGGTCTGAGGTAAAATAGTATCATTGTATTTTACTTTTACTATTTTCATATCATTGCATATTCAGTAATGGTGTGCGATTTGAGCTACGAGCTACAAATGCAATGCTCTGATTGGTCAGATTCTGATCCCAAAAAATCTATGTCACAGTACGGCTGTGTGCAGGCAAAAGTAGGACCCAAACGCAAACTCACAGAGACAAAAGGTAAACTCAAAAAACACAGCTTTATTGCTGGCGTGGGACACGAAAAACAATACAAAATAAACTAAACTGGAAAAACTAAAGCACAAGGAGCCACAGGGAAAAATCACACAGCTATGATGGAGACTACGACACTGACAAAGAGAAACACAGGGCTTAAATACACAGAGGGATAACGAGGGAATGAGACACAGAAGGAGGGCACAGCTGGGAGAAATCAGGACTGACGAGACAAGCAAAGCAGGACACATTCACATAAGACACGGAACTTCAAAGTAAAACAGGAAGGATCACACAGAGACGCGAACTTGAACTAAGAAACACAGAGACATAAACCATAAGGCAGGTACGCTTAAATTGTTCTGCTTGTCACCAGAAAATCACATGGTAAAAAAATACTACGGTTTGGATTGCAGTCCTGCTGACAAACTGAATGTTATAACCAAAACTGACTGTATCACAAGTTGTTGTTCCCAGATCTGTTACACCTGTGACACTGGCATCTCGAGGACTTGCACGCCTGAAACCTCGGCATTTATTCACCAACAGTGGATCACACACAGACACAGATTTGCTGGTCCTCATTTTGTCACATGTTAACAAGGTCACCAGGGGTGGGGTTGCACAATAGAAAGAGCCATGGGCACCTTGGGGGTGGGTCCATCCAGCCTGGACATATCTAAGCTCAGCAAGGAAAAAAGTACCCCATCTCATCTCACCTGGTGAGTTCAGGGAAGCTGACTCCACCAAAAACAGTGGGATCCTAATCCACTGCTCTACTTTTTAAATGCCTGCAGGTCAAATTTCACACTTATCACCACCTGTCCCTGTAATTGATCAGCCCCCTCATCCACCTTAGTCAAACTAAGATGGAGGCTGATTTATCACTTCTATATAAGTATTATGTTCTCCTAATACTTTTTTTTAACAGTATGTTTATTGAGTTTTATATTACAGAACAAGCAAAGAATAATAGTACAGTTAACATGAAATTTATATTACAGAACAAAATAAACAACTATAAATTAAAAGAAACAACAACAATAATAATATAAATAAATAAATAATAAAATAAAACAAAACCGATGCACAGCATGGGTAAAACAAACAAAGCAAGACGCGAACGAAAAATAAAAACAACAAAAACAAAGAAACAGACAACAACAAAAAAACACACACACACACAAAACCCCCAAAACTCAGCACCAAGTATCATTTTCTAAATTAATTCCAATACAATACATGATGTCATCTCCTTCACCCACATATGACTTGAGGGTACATCCATTTTCTTCCAATACAAAGATATTAAGCGTTTAGCCTGCAGGAGTCCAAAGTCAATTAATTTTAGCTGTCTGGTGCACTCTAAGAAATAAAATGTTGTATTTACTCCACCCAGTTATGTCAACCGGTTCCACACAACTGGGTTAGTGAAATATAAAATGTATGATATATTTAATTTGAACAAGAAATTTTAAGTACATCTGATAACATTTGGATAATTAAATGCAAATCAAAAGAATCATGTTGTATTAGCTGAATATCATAATGTTGATCTAACTAACCTTGTTGATTTAAATTGAGAAGACTAAATAAAACCTACTCAACCAAAACAAGCTCTACTTACTTTAAGAAATAACATGTTGTATTTACTCCACCCAGTTATGTCAACCGGTTCCACACAACTGGGTTAGTGAAATATAAAATGTATGATATATTTAATTTGAACAACAAATTTTAAGTAAATCTGATAAATCTACTCACCCAAAACACGCTCTACTGAAACTATAGGATTAAATCACTTTAACAGAATTGCAATTTATTCTATTTAAGTTTGTAAATTAAAAAAATTGAACACCAGTTTATTCAGTTAACCTAACTTTAATAACACTTTGTGTAAAACTTGTTGAAGCACACTTTGAGCAATTCAAATGCTTCTAGATCTTTTTTCTTAAACAATCTTTACATATATTCAAGTGCATTTTAAGTGCAGGAAGACAAGATAAAGAATGTCATGTTAAACTGAAATGATTAAAACTGGAAAGTGTTGTGATTCCAACATTTTTAACATTAACATGACTTAATGTAAACTTGATTGGGCTACAATGAAAAGCCCACAATACAGCCCTGCAAACAGCTGGTAGAAATTACTTTAGTGTCATTTTTGTCCATATTTACAAAAATAACCTTTGCTTCAAAACTTAAACTGAAGTCCAAAGTTAGGAGCAGTCTTTTTCAGTGTAGTTGGATGTTGGTAAAGGTTCAAGAACAAAGAACGCAGAAAAGTGAAAGGCCTTGCAGAAGTTCTTGTGGCAATTCAAACTGAACAGTTTATGAAGTGCAAGGAGAAGGGTTCGAGAACCTTAAAGTTCAGTGTCCTCTATAGTTCAGTGCAGGCTGTTTCACTCAAGCAGTTTGTTTTTCAGAACCTGCACCTTCATGGATAGGTTGTTCCCATCCAACTCCATCAGCACCTTCTGAAGAAATTCAAATGTGTATTTCAGGTGCTTTGGGTAGCTCAGATTTAGACTGTAGATTAATCCAAGCAGGAGGGCACAACCCTTTGCCACATCACTAAGAGCTTGCAGCACAGTGCATCCTTCTACGATGACACCAATGTCCTCAGGTGTATCTGCAGAGTTTGCTCCTTCATGTCTGAACAACATAGACTCCCAAAGTCAGCTTCTCTGTTTCTCTGCTTGCTCCAAGATCCACATAAATACAAATAAAAGAAAAAGATAAGTTAATTGCGTACATATACATATGGACAAGTAAGTCCACCTTCCATTTCCAATCCCAAATTAAAAAAAGGAAAATAGCTGATCATTTTCCTTTTTTAACTTACCAAGAATTCCTTGAACAGGTCATCTGGCTTTTCATTTAAGTAGAGACAGACAGCTTTCAGAATGCATTCCCGTCGAACATCAATGCTGGGATTCTGGTGGAGATAAGAACTCAATATGAGGGAAGTTTCCTATTTTGGTTCCTTTCAACCTCTTTACAAAACAAAGTCAAAAATATTAACACATAATCCAGATAAGTGATTAAGCAATGTTTCATAACTCACATCAGTGACGTGCAGTGAGGTTCATGATTGGTAAGGCACTGACTCCTCTGAGTCAGATAAACAAATATATGAACTCAAAAATCGAAGCTTTTCAATTTTGACATTACGTGAAAGCTTTCATTTTTGCTTTAATAAATTCTAGATTGTTCAACAATATATTTAATAATTGTGCCCCTAAAAATATTCAAATTAAATAGAAGATTAGAACTGGGCAATATGGACTTAAAATCCTATCATGACATTTTGTGGTATTTTTTGCGATAACAATAAGTCTGTGAAGGTTCTCAGTCATCCAGGTCATCGTAGTCTAAGGCGCTTGGAAAGAAAAGTGAAGCTTCTTCAGTGAAGAAGCTTCTCGGATGAGAGATGAAACGTCTTCAAGCAACTTAAAGAAGTCCAGACGCTTTTCTTTCCAAGCTTCTTAACAATAAGAGTTACAATAAAAGATCATAATAGTATTTTTGCCTATAAATCTATCAATGCAGCCTCACAAATACAAATACTGCAAATTAAACTTAGCAAATGTGCTATTTAGACAAACCAGCAGTTATTTATCTTGTTGAATTGATAATAAGTTTGACATTAATGGAAGTAATAGTCTCAACTAAATTATCATATTTTTTTTAGAGGTTTGAAAGCAGTCTATCATTTTAATCACATAGGACGTGTTTTATCACAATATTGATAAGCGATGCAATAAGTGCCCAGCCCTACAGAAGATGCATTAAAATTTATTTAGGTTTGGTGTGTCTCATTTTTTGTGTGTAGTAAATAAATTGGTCAAATGACCTGGAAACAATTATAGAAAAATCATTCATTTTACATCAATTTATTAATTTATAAATAGGAGATGCATTAAAATAAAATTGGTGCGTCTCATTGCTTAGGACTGATTTGGTGTCAATTTGTCCTTTGTGAAATTTACTGATGCTCCCTAAGAGTGCTGCTTTATCCACTGTGTCAATGGCGCTCTCAGTGTAATGTGATTACACTGTGAATCCATATACGTGTACCTCTTATACATGTTGCCTTTAGGGTTCAGCACTGCCCTCCATCAGCCTCACTCCATGCATTTTTGCAGCACATTTATGACCAATAACATTAAACATGTAACACAGATTCGTCAAATACATTAGGTAGTCTGCAAGTCATCATCTGTATTACATGTGTAATCAAACATGTACGTTGGCAATTTAGAGAAACAGCAGTGGGATTGCGCATGTGTGTGTCTGTGGTGAGACACAGCATCATCATTGCCTCCTCTCAGCGTTTTACCTTGTATTTGAACAGAAAATCCGTAATGACAGCAATTTTGACCATAAAAATATTGAAATCACACAGAAAGCAAATTTAAAATCTAGTGTACAAATTGAATTTCTCTTTTGTTAGTATTTTACTTCTCATTAAGGTGCCTCACTTGACTGCATGTCACTGATTCACATGTATCTACAAAATATTCAAATTTACACATATTCAGTTGAAAAAAAATTCTGATTAATGACAGACACAGAAGTTGAAGAAGCATTCAAATAATTTCAGAGCTCAATCAAGGTCAACTAAAATACATACCCTATCCATGGCTGCCATGATTAAGTTGATATTGCGTTTAGCTGTTCCCCCCTTCTTTTTGAACACTCTAAGGTGGTCAGCGTAGTGGTCCAGCTTGGCCATGAAAGTCGACAACAAAGGGACCATGGTGATGCGGGCGAACTCCGCAACAACCTGAAACATATTAAAAATTACAACTAGAGAGTATTCTCTATTAATTTGATTAGAGGCCACATGCAAGAATGTTACAACTTTCAGTCAAACATTTTGTATCTTTTAAAATTAACAATTTACAGTACTTTGTTCTTCAAATACAAGTTCTTATGAAAATGACTTCCAATAACAAAGTTAGTAAGAATTACCTCAGTCTCTGAAAACAGGGCAGGCCATCTGTTTTTGACCTCTGCAATGAATGGCATGTCTTTGATGATTTCCTGTCTTCGGTAGCGATGATAGCCAATGGAAACTGATACAAGGAGTTAAATGGATTATATATAACAGTATTACACATTATTCTGCACTTCAATGACAACAGATGAACGCATGTCTTATACTTTACAAATCAAAATGTTAATCGCTTAAATCCCTGCGTTTGACACTAAACCAGAAATCAACATGGAGTCGAATTCTTTCAAACAATGTAGCAAGTTAATTGAGGCACATTTCTAAAATACACTATACATTCATTTCATTCTTCAAACTACAGGATCGCTGGCGCTCCCGGTGGTCATTACTGATGTCAGGGAGCAGGTGCGGTAGATGTAGGGAGTAATTTTAAAACTGTCGGTCTTAGTAGGCAAGTCTCACCTTAACAGGAATCGCAAAAGATTTTGGAAAATTACACCGAAGCAGGTTCAACAATATTTGTTAAATGTCTTCATACTTCTAACACGTGAGAGAGGTATACAAACTAGAGTGTTAAAAAATTTACCAGGCATCATTTGTTTAAAAAAAATGCAAAAGTATTCCCGAAAGTGTCAGATGTTTATCAGTTAGTATACATTAATCAAATTTGTCATCCTTAAATTGTTGTACTTACCAAATAATCCTCAGATGGCGATGGATTCTATCCAGGATACTAAGCATATGCAA
Organism: Rhamphochromis sp. 'chilingali'; assembly: GCF_963969265.1. Lineage (NCBI taxonomy): Eukaryota > Metazoa > Chordata > Actinopteri > Cichliformes > Cichlidae > Rhamphochromis > Rhamphochromis sp. 'chilingali'. Next base: position 7,211,436 of record NC_137943.1, on the reverse strand, counting down.
GTCTCAGTTGAAAATGGCGGATGATCAAACTTCCACACTGCACATGTGCAAACTTAGAAGTATGGAGAGCCTATTAGGACAATCCTCTTTAAATTAAAGTGCTCTTCATTTTAAATGAACTTTTTACGTTGGATTTAATTTACTGCATTTTGTTGTATTGAAATCTTATGTTGTTAATTAAATTCAAAACAACATACTTGTGTTTAAAGTTAAAAATCAATTGGTGGCATTAGTTTTAACATAAAACATTTACATAATGCTACCAACATCAGTGTGTCATTTCTTAGAGTGTGCTAAAGTCACAGTTCTTTGGATATATACCCAACACACACATTTTTGCTTCAACAGGTATATTTACTCCAACAATCTCAGATAAAGTTTGCGTGATTAATTTTCAGTACTGCTGTAATTTTGGACAGCTCCATACACAGTGAAGCAGAGTGCCCTTCTTGTCTAAACATTTACTGCAGCTATCTGGGATGACAGGCGACCAGCGATTCAGTTTGGCTGGGGTTATGTAAGTTCTCATCAACCACTTATATTGGAGGAGTTTCATCCTTGTATTAATTGATTGTCTTTGGGCTTTTAAACATGTAGTTTCCCAGTCCACCTCCTGTATCTCCTCTTGGATGTCAGCCCTCGATGCGTCCAACTTGTCAGTGGCAGATTCCTTATCATGTGTTAATAGAGCTGTATAAACTAAAGAGATATGACTTCTACCCACTGGCCTTTGAAGTATGACATTCTCCAAGTGTGATAATGGTTTCCAATCTGTTTATATGTTGACATAATGAAATGTTTAACTTGTAGATATTTAAAAAAAATGTTTTTTGGGGATGCTGTATATTTGGCATAGCTGATCAAATGTAAGAAGGTTGCCATCCTTATAAAGATCTGCCACCTTCTGTACACCTTTATCTGCCCAGATTTTGAAACCCCCATTAGCTCTTCCTGCTTTAAAACATCAAGATAGAAGACTTATCTCCCATATACTGATGGGCCCTATACCAAATATCTATTGTGTTTTTAAAAAAAAGGGTTGTTTGTCTTTTTTTTTTTCTGGCTTGCAGAATATAAATACAGATTTAACTGAAGATTTGTTACTGATGTTTGTTCAATTTGTAACCAGGCCGGAGGTGTCTCAGTGGAAAAGTAGAACATGGCTGAGCGCAGTTGTGCAGACCAGTAATACAGTCTAAGATTAGGGAGTTTTAACCCCCCTCTTTCATATGGCAGTTACAACAAGCAAAGTCTTAGTCTAGGTTTTTTGTTATTCCAAATAAATCTATTAAAGATACCGTTAAGCTTATCAAAGAATTCTTTTGGAAGAGGCAGAGGAAGTGACTGGAAGAGACCTAAAATATATTCATTTTAATCATGTTTATACGGCCAATCACTGATATGGGCATTGTCATCCATTTATTTAGAGATTCCTCCACTTCACTAATCAGAGGATCATAGTTTGTTGCTACAATGGTATCAATGTCTGGGGTGATTTTAACTCCAAGATACACAAATCCTTCTTTTGCATTAATAAACGGGGTTTGTATAATAGGATTTAGCCTTTCATCCTTGTTCAGAAATAGGATTGAGGATTTTGAATCATTTATATTATAGCCAGAGAATTGTCCGAATAACTCCATTTGTTGCATTAATTTTGGTATACTAATAGACAGACTAGTCAGAAACACTATCAGGTCATCAGCATACAGAGCCAATCTATGCTCCTGATCTCCTAACTGGACACCAAATATGTCAGTTCTCATTTTAGTTGTCATCGCCAGGGGTTCTATAGCTAAGATTGGAGATAATGGACACCCCTGGCGAGTGGAACGCTCCAATGTGATAGGGTTAGAAACTATATTATTTGTTAAAACACTAGCGTTGGGATTTGTATACAAAAGTTTAACCCATTTGAGAAAATTGTTTCCAAATCCATATCTTGGGAGAACAGTAAATAAATATGACCACTCAGTTCTGTCAAAAGCTTGACGAGCGTCAAGTGATATTAATGCTGTATCTTTAGCATCAAATTTCTCATGAATTATATTTAGAACCCTTCTTATATTGTGAAACCCTTGACGTTTTGGCACAAAGCCATTTTGATCATTATGAACTACAGTAAATGTGATATATAGGGGTCTAATCTTCTTGCTAAAACTTTACAAAGTATTTTAGTGTCAACACCCATCACACTTATTGGTGTAAATGATGAACGCTCTGCAGGGGGTTTGCCAGGTTTCAGTATCAAAGTAATCACTGCCTGTCTCAGAGCGGGTGGGAGAGCTTCATTTTGATACGCTTCTTCATACATGTTAAAAAGTGGAATTAATAATTTGTCTTGGAAAGTTTTATAAAATTAAATTGGAAGGCCATCTGGCCCCGGTGCTTTACCACTGTTAATGCTTTTGATAGCCTGTGATATCTCTTCAATAGTTAGACGTCTGACTAATTCCTGCTTTGTGTTTTCTGTTAGCGTCTGAAACTGAAGTTGATCTAAGAATATGTCCTGTTCTTCTGAGGTTTGAGCACATTTTGATTTATACAATTTTTCATAAAATTCTCTAACGCTGTCATTAATTTCCAATGGATCTACTGTTACGTTCCCTGAAGAGGTCTTTATACTATTAATTGCTCTTTCACTCTGCATTTTCTTAATTCTCCATGCCAAAAGTCTACCTGCTTTCTCTCCTTGGTCATAATAAGATTGCTTCAGCCACATTAGACTTTTTGCTGCTGCATCAGATGATAATTTATTATATTCAGTTCTCAGACGTAGCAACTCACTTTGGTTTGTTGAGTCGTCGCTAACGCTTAAGTCTAATTCCAAAGATTTAATCTGTTTATCCAGGGTTTCCATTTGCTTTTATTCTTTGTACTCATAAAGCTAAGAATTTCACCTCTAATATATGCTTTGAATCCTTCCCATCTCACTGAGGCACAAGTTTGATCTGTGGTTAACTCAAAGTAATTTTCTATTTTCTCCTCTATAAATTTAACAAATTCTGGATTCTGCAGTCATTTTGTTTGAAGCTGCCAGTGAGGGGGGTTATGGATAAACTTTCCTAGATGGATACTCAGTGAGATAGCTGCATGATCACTGAACACTATGCTATCATACTGACACTGTTTGATCCTTGATAAAAGTTCTCTTGAGACAAGAAAGTAATCTATACGTGGATTTATGTATACTTGAATGACAGGAGAATTCTATTTGATCAGGATTTTGTTCTCTCCACACTTCTACCAAGTTGATATCTGAAATAAATTGATTTATTAGTCGTCTAGTTTGTGCTTTATATGTATCTGAGCCTGTTGAGCGATGTATACTTGGATTGAGAGTACAGTTAAAGTCTCCTCCAATTATATACAATCCTTGCAAAGCAGATACAGTAAGAAACAGATCTTCAAGAAATTTGGGGTTATTTTCATTTGGGCCATAGAGACTCACCAAGTTTAAAGTAATAGAAAGGATGGTACCCTGAGTGATTACGTACCTACCAGCAGGGTCTTTTATTATTTTCGTCATTTGGAATGGCATGCTTCTATGAATCAAAATAATTACACCTCTCACATAGTTATTGTATGATGCGTGGATCACCTGGCCAGGCCATCTGTTCCTCACAGACTTTAGTTCACAGTCTGTCAGATGTGTTTCTTGAAGAAAAACTATTTTTGATTTCAATTGCTTGATCCTGCTTATAACCTGTTTCAGTTTGATTAGTTTCCTGAGACCCCAGACATTCCAACTAGTGACTTTTAGGTCAGAGATATTGTGGGTGTTTAGTTGGTCCATAGAGTTTTCATTCTGTAATATTAAGATAACAACATGTGATGCTGATGTCGAGTAAACAAAAGTGACAAGTAAACTTTGAATAAAAATAGAATAGAGAAATAAATAGAGAAAAAAAACCTGGCATTGACCCATAACACTTAAAGTCCCCCCCCCCCCCCCCCCCCACCCTTACTCAGAGTAGTAAACTAGGGGCTGTGTTATTCCACTACAAAGGGGAATAGCTGAACTATAAGAACCCAACCCAACAAAGGCAACAGTGGTGTCCGTCAACCATGTATACACCATATTCAAAAACAGAAACATAACAAACCCATATGTGTTAACATATCAGACTAGCCACTAAATTAGAATAATTCCATGGCAGTGTCCTTTTTGTGACTTACAGAATCCCTCTTGAAAGGATAAAAGTTTAACCAAAGTAGGTAACATTGTTGTGTTCAAGAGGGAGAAAGAGAGAAAAAGGAAAAACAAACAAACAAACAAACAAACAAACAAAAAATTACGTTTGTAGTAGCGTTATTAAAACGGAATGGAAAATTTTCAAGCTCTCGAAAAGAAAAACAAAACTTCCTGTGTCCAATAACATGGCAAGTCAATGAGTAGCACAAAGCCAAATATTATAACTGAGCGAAAATACAGATTTTTACAGCTCGTCTATTAGTTATGAGCAGCTGATTCTGCAGTTCAGGGAGTGAAACGCTCACCGCTACAGTTAGTCCTGTCCAATGTGTCTACGGTGGAAATCCTTGGCCTCCTTTGGAGATGAAAACAGGCGTATCTTCCCATCGTGGAGGATCCTCATCTTGCATGGAATAACCGCAGAACATTCCTTTGTCGGCGAACACTTTTCTGATCGCGTTGAACTCGGTTCGCTGCCGGATGGTCTCAGCTGAGAAATCCTGGGCAACAAAGAGTTTGTTTCTGTCGTGCTCGATGTTACTGTGTTTTGTGGAGCAGAAAACAAACTCCCGATCTTGGAAGTTCAGGAATCGGATAAGGACAGCTCTGTGTTGGTTTGGCTTTGGAGGTGCTAGGGTGCGGTGAGCCCTCTCAATAATGAACGATCTGTCGGTCTCAAGACAGCGCGGTAACATCTTCCTTATAAACTCCAGCAGTGGCCGCTGACCCTTGGCGCCCTCCCGGAGGCCAAACAGTTCGGCCCCGGTTCTCCAGGTCGTCAGTTTTTGCCTCTAGGTAGGATATCCGCTTCATGGCATTGCTGAGATCGGCCACGCTCTCTTTTCCAGGAGCTCCTCTGCCGACATTATTCTGTTTTCAGCTTCCTCCAGTCGTGTAGCATTTGCAGCAACATTTTGCTTTACCTCCGTCATGTTTTTCTCCAAAGCAGCAACTGACTTCGTCATTTCACCCATACGGTTAGCTATGCTGTCCAGTTTTGTTCCGAATCCACTAAACTCGGAGCGCAATGACCGAAGTTCAGCTAACACCGTGCTAAGGTTACTCATGCTCCTAGCGCTAGCAGCTCCCTCGCTGTTTTCAGGCGTTGCCAAAATATCGGTTTTAACTGCTTTTTGGGAACCGCGTTTTCGGGTGAAAATATCACAGTCCTTAAGATTAGTTGTTTTTTACATTTTCCAATAGTAATTAAGTTTCTAGTTTTGGGTTGTTCTGGGTTTTTAATGCAGGTTACACGGAGCAACCACTTTATGCTGCCATCTTGCTCCGTGGCTCCATAGCGCCCCCTGTTCTCCTAATACTTCATGTAAAAAGCAAAATATAGAAAAAATATTTTCATCTTTCAGAGGGCTCAACTCTGGTTTCACAGGTAGATACAACTCAGGACTACTGTAAACATGTGTGCCTGGCTGCAACCTGCAGCCAACATTACCCACTGGAAGTGCAGGTGAGAATGGACACATTCAGACTGGACAAAATGTCTTTTAACCTGCCAGCCCGCTTTAGTACAAAACCCCTGCAAAGTAGGATAGCTTGGTAAATTCACAGCTTGCGAGCGTTTATCCTGTGTTGCACCCCTTGCACGCTATGGTCAGCTGCAGACAATGTCACATCCAGAGACATTCCCCGGAGTTCATGTGTGAAAATGGATTTAGTGATTCAGGAACCGAAGCCGTAAACTGAGGGTGAAAGGGCCTTCTCTGTTGCTGCCACTACTATCAAAGAGATTGGACTGGTAAGCTCCGGTCTTCAAAATCTCTCCTTTTTCATTTATGATTATTATTGCAATGAAAAACAAGTTAATAATAATGATAATAGGGAGAAAATCAATTGATGTCCTTAAAGAATAAATCGATCATGGCTCAAGAGTTGGGTGTTCGTCTTGTAATCGGAAGGTTGCCGGTTCGAGCCCTGGCTTGGACAGTTTCGGTCGTTGCGTCCTTGGGCAAGACACTTCCCCTTCCGCCTACTGGTGATGGCCAGAGGGGCCGATGGCGCAATATGGCAGCCTCGCTTCTGTCAGTCTGCCCCAGGGTAGCTGTGGCTACAATTGTAGCTTGCCTTCACCAGTGTATGAATGTGAGTGTGAATGAATAGTGGTATTCTAAAGCACTTTGATTATTATTATTATTATTATTATTATTAATTAATGTGCCTGAATTTTATTTTGTTTTATTTTTTTGTAGAATGCTCAGAACAGGTATCTGCATGGTGTGACACCCAAACGGTAATATTTAACTGTCTATGTCTATATTCAATTTTGTCTTGCATATTAAACTCACGGGATGGAACAATGGTTGGCACTGTTGTTAGGAAGGTTTATGTTTACAGTGGGGCAAAAAAGTATTTAGTCAGCCACCGATTGTGCAAGTTCCCCCACCTAAAATGATGACAGAGGTCAGTAATTTGCACCAGAGGTACACTTCAACTGTGAGAGACAGAATGTGAAAAAAAAAATCCATGAATCCACATGGTAGGATTTGTAAAGAATTTATTCGTAAATTAGGGTGGAAAATAAGTATTTGGTCAATAACAAAAATACAACTCAATACTTTGTAACATAACCTTTGTTGCAATAACAGAGGTCAAACGTTTACTATAGGTCTTTACCAGGTTTGCACACACAGTAGCTGGTATTTTGGCCCATTCCTCCATGCAGATCTTCTCGAGAGCAGTGATGTTTTGGGGCTGTCGCCGAGCAACACGGACTTTCAACTCCCGCCACAGATTTTCTATGGGGTTGAGGTCTGGAGACTGGCTAGGCCACTCCAGGACTTTCAAATGCTTCTTACGGAGCCACTCCTTTGTTGCCCGGGCGGTGTGTTTTGGATCATTGTCATGTTGGAAGACCCAGCCTCGTTTCATCTTCAAAGTTCTCACTGATGGAAGGAGGTTTTGGCTCAAAATCTCACGATACATGGCCCCATTCATTCTGTCCTTAACACGGATCAGTCGTCCTGTCCCCTTGGCAGAAAAACAGCCCCACAGCATGATGTTTCCACCCCCATGCTTCACAGTAGGTATGGTGTTCTTGGGATGCAACTCAGTATTCTTCTTCCTCCAAACACAATGAGTTGAGTTTATACCAAAAAGTTCTACTTTGGTTTCATCTGACCACATGACATTCTCCCAATCCTCTGCTGTATCATCCATGTGCTCTCTGGCAAACTTCAGACGGGCCTGGACATGCACTGGCTTCAGCAGCGGAACACGTCTGGCACTGCGGGATTTGATTCCCTGCCGTTGTAGTGTGTTACTGATGGTGACCTTTGTTACTTTGGTCCCAGCTCTCTGCAGGTCATTCACCAGGTCCCCCCGTGTGGTTCTGGGATCTTTGCTCACCGTTCTCATGATCATTTTGACCCCACGGGATGAGATCTTGCGTGGAGCCCCAGATCGAGGGAGATTATCAGTGGTCTTGTATGTCTTCCATTTTCTGATGATTGCTCCCACAGTTGATTTTTTTCACACCAAGCTGCTTGCCTATTGTAGATTCACTCTTCCCAGTCTGGTGCAGGTCTACAATACTTTTCCTGGTGTCCTTCGAAAGCTCTTTGGTCTTGGCCATGGCAGAGTTTGGAGTCTGACTGTTTGAGGCTGTGGACAGGTGTCTTTTATACAGATGAGTTCAAACAGGTGCCATTCATACAGGTAACGAGTGGGGGACAGAAAAGCTTCTTACAGAAGACGTTACAGGTCTGTGAGAGCCAGAGATTTTACTTGTTTGAGGTGACCAAATACTTATTTTCCACCCTAATTTACGAATAAATTCTTTACAAATCCTACCATGTGAATTCATGGATTTTTTTTTTCACATTCTGTCTCTCACAGTTGAAGTGTACCTCTGGTGCAAATTACTGACCTCTGTCATCATTTTAGGTGGGGGAACTTGCACAATCGGTGGCTGACTAAATACTTTTTTGCCCCACTGTATGTTTGGTTCATCCCACAATCAACAGACATGCTTGTTGGGTTGGTGTTTCTAAATTGGCAATTGGTGTGAAAGTGAATGGTTGCCAGTCCCTATGTTTTAGCCCTACAACACACCCTATTACAGGTGAGATAGACATAAGCCCTACCAAAACCCTGAATTGCATAAGCGTAAGAGGATGCATGGATTTTATATAGTAATATATATAGTAATATATATATATATAGTAATAAAACTAAGACTTAAAATGGCGCCGTGAGGTCGGCTGCCGTGCTGGATGCTCTGCCCCAACTTCTCCACTTTTTGCAGTTTTTCGTCACTTTTTGCTATATCCGCGATAATCTTGCATGGGCATCATGCAAAACAAACAAATCCGCTACAGTAGAGACACTTTGGTTTCTATTGGTCTACAATACACGAACATTTCACCATGTTTAACTCCGGACCCAACCTGGCCAAAGGAGATCCTGAGAGAGAACAAAGGACGCGACCCTAAGCGACGGCCTCGAGGTAAAAGAGCCAGCATCAGGAACAGGCTACGGGCTCGCGCAGACCGTGCACCCATGCCCAGTATCCTGCTAGCCAATGTTCAATCCATCGAGAACAAGCTTGATGACCTCAGAGCCAGAATCAAGTTCCAGAGAGACATTCGGGACTGCAACCTCCTCTGCTTCACCGACACTTGGCTGAACCCAGCGATACCAGACCACGCCGTGCAGCCGACGGGGTTCTTTTCGGTTTACCGTGTAGCTGAGATATAATGTACGAATTGTGAACATTCTCAAAACTGTATTGTACATAGGTTATACTTTTTTATTGTGTGAACTTTATTTTTGTGGAACTAAGGTTCCGTGTGTTATTGTTGAAGTGGGACATTAATCAGTGTAACGCCACCTGCGGCCACATTGCGGGTGTGGGGTTTCCTAGCCAGAGCTGTACGGACTCCACACTGGTGAGGCACGCTTTCTGTAGCTCTTCTCCCTGTACTAAATTATCCATATAAATTCGGTGTATTTGTCTTTGTTAAGTATTGGCTCCTAGGGTTAAAAGCTCTCAAAGTGTTTTCAATCGCTTTGAGTGAGAAAAATGATATTTGGAACTGCGCTTTATCTGTTGTATCATCCGTTTGTGTGGAACTGACTTGTGTTAAACAGGGTGAGGAGAAGCCTGCTGCCGCTGTGTGACACTGATTTTGCTGCTGCACTCTGTTTTATAGGTATGTGTAAATGTGTAGTTTTTGTTTTATGTGTATAATGAGCTCATGTCCCGAGGCTGTGCTCTGAGCAGTATCTTCAGCCATGTTGGGAAGAGTTAAAAAGTTGTTTGAATATGTATTATGCAATTGACCTATTTTAATGGGAATTTGAATGTTATACGTTATTGTTAGTGATTCCATAATTGTCTCTGTTTTACCCCACTGTAATATTTGATTTTGAAGTGGCGGTTGTGAAAATTATTATTTTGATAAGTTGTATTTTCTTTTATATGATGCAAGCAGAGCTGTACGGACTCCACACTGGGTGAGGAGAAGCCTGCTGCCGCTGTGTGACACTGATTTTGCTGCTGCACTCTGTTTTATAGGAATAAACCCTGTTTCCAGCCAGTCCGTGTCTGTTGTCACAACGCAGTCGTCCATTTCACATCTGCTACATAAAAGTGGTGCCGTGACCCGGATGCATCTGATCAGCCGCTGCCGATCGCTGAGGTTGAGCTGAACACTTCCGACACCTGTAATATAAGTAAAATTATTCTGTGGGTCAGCAAAAAATTTCCAGTGTTCTGTTAGTAGGCATTTCTCCCAGTTACACCTGTTAGAGTCTAACTGAGCCGTGTTTACTTGTGTTGTATTTTTCTGAGTGATAGGTATTTTTGTATTCCTTTTGTTTCTGATCCCCTTTGTAGTTATTGCTAACCTCCTGTAAGCAACATGGCTGGTAGGGGCCAAGACTCCTTTAACCTTTTCACGCCAGTTGCTGGGAGAGGTTGGAGACTGTCTGGGGCAGATGAAGTGAGAGACAGGTCTATAATGTCGCGTGATGAGCCAGCAGAGTCAGATGACATTATTCGAAATAAAGCTCATGAGCGCCAGTCCTCAACCCCTGCTTTGAGCGACGACAGCACACACAAAGAGCTACGTGAGCTCATTGGTGAATTGGGAACCCAGATAGGTGAATCAATCGCTAGCCGGCTACTATCCAGTCAAGTCCCACTTGGTCCAAACCAGACAGCTCCAGCCGAGTCCCCCAAAGTTAAGAGCCCTGACACCACTCTCGACCTCTCCAAAGTGAACTTAGTGGTCCGACAAGATATCAAAGACCCACCTATGTACAGAGGTGATGATGCGGATAAGTACTCTGTTCATGAGTGGATAGACATGATGGAAGTGTACTTAGAGAAGAGAGGGTTGTCTAGAGCTGTGCAGGTGGATGAAGTCTTAAACCACCTCCTCGGCAGAGCTAAAAACATTGTTAAGGTGGGTTTGAAAAGTAACTCATGTTCTGGTGTAGTGACCAACCCTGAGACCATCTATGCCATACTCAGGCGTTATTTTAGTGATAGTCCTGGCTCCTGTCAACCACTGGCTGACTTCTATGCCACCCAAGCAGTTGCAAAAGAGACCCCAGTAGACTATTGGGTGAGGCTTAATATCGCTGCTGAGGCAGCTGACAAGCATTTACAGCGTCAGGGAGGCAAAATGGAGAACATGGAGGCAGAGATAGCCATGATGTTTATCAGAAATTGTCCTGATCCCAGCCTCGCCTGTGTTTTCAAATGTAAGCCCATCAGTAAATGGACAGTAATGGAGGTTCAGGAAGCCATTGATGAACACCAAAGAGAGTGTCATGCAAAAAAGAGGAGCCTGGGCTCTGCCAGACCCCATCCCCTCCTCGTGGCCACTGCCACAACCACAAGCGAGTCGCCTGAGTTTGAACTGAACCATGCCCAAGTAGGTACAGTAAAATGTTCCCAGGACAGCCCGGGTAAGGCTGCTGGAGCTGCCGCTTCAGACCCAAGTGCTCTAGACCGCGTGCTCAGTATGCTGGAGAGGGTGTTAGAGCGCTCCAACCAGCCTGTCCACCCCGTAATTAGACCACAGCCTCTAGCCTCAGCCAGGTTCCCTTCGTGCCAGGTTTGTGGCAATAGCTCACATTCCACGCGCACTCACTGCATGAGAGAGAGGAGATGTCTAGGTTGCCTGGAGGTTGGGCATCAGAGGAAAGACTGCCCCAGAGGAGCTGAGCCCATTACCCAGCAAAATAATCCCCAGGGAAACTAGGGTGCTTGCACTTGAGAGGGGACAGTGTGAGCGAAGAGTGTGAAACCCTCAATCCCAGTGATGACATACAGACTGTATACAAAGAAAGCCTGAAGTGTGCCCCACCTGGTACTGTTGTACTTTCCCAGAATATAGTAAGACTTGATGAGGCAGACAGCCTATTTTACACGAATGCATTGGTGAATGACAAAGTCTCTTTGCAGGCCCTTCTTGATACAGGTTCCATGGCGTGTACCTTGAGCGAAGAGGCGGAGCGAGAGTTAAAGAGCGCTGGGGTCGCATTGGAATTAAGCGACACTCGTACCGACATTGTGCTAGTGGGCTGTGGTGGAGTTCAGGTTAAACCCAAGAGTATATGCGAGTTGAAAATGGAAGTGTATGATTGTACGTTCAGAGTGCCTGCCCTAGTGGTCCCCGGTCAGAAAGATCAGTTGATTTTAGGGACAAATGTTATCAAACACCTCCTCAGACACTTCAGGCTGTCCCCCCATTTCTGGCAAGTCCTGAGCAAACCCGAATCAGCAGAAGCGCCTGAAATAGTGCAGTTTCTGAATATGCTGTCTGGCATTAACCGGTGGAGGGGTGACAAAATGCCAGATGTCATTGGCACTGTCAAACTAGCTCAGGCAGTGACTCTACTCCCCAAGCAAGAGCACCTTGTATGGGGCAGACTGCCAGCGTCATCACCCCTTTCCGAGGGCAGCGCCATTCTGGTTGAACCACCAAAATCGCAAACTCATAAAAAAGGTGTCATTGTCTGTAGAACTGTGGTTTCTATGAGTGGCGATAGGTGGGTCCCTGTTCGAATCCTGAACACATGTGATAAGCCTATCACATTGAGACGAAACGCTAAGGTAGCAGATGCTTCCGCTTGTGTAGCTGTTGAAGATCTCGAAGTGGCTTCTGACCAAAACCCAAGTGAGACCCTTAGGGTCCAGAGCCAGACAGTGTGTAGTGACGCACAGAGTAGCCCTCCCTCCTGCCCTAGCCTGCGTGACAGCTTGCAGAAGATGGGGTTGGAGGACCTAGACCTCGACTCTTGTGAAGTCTCAGACCACTGGAAGGCTCAGGTACTGCAACTGATCCACAGGTATGAGGATGTCTTTTCCAAGGGTAAGCTGGACTGTGGACTGGCAAAGGATTTTGTCCATCGCATCCATTTGTCTGACGACAGGCCGTTCAGACTTCCTTATCGGCGCGTCCCTCCAGGGCAGTACCACAAGTTGCGGCAGGTGCTCACAGAGATGGAGGAGCGAGAGCTGATCCGCAAATCCAACAGTGAGTGGGCGTCCCCACTGGTACTGGTGTGGAAGAAGAATGGAGATCTCAGAATATGCGTGGACTACCGCTGGTTGAACGCACGCACAGTCAAGGATGCCCATCCCTTGCCCCACCAGTCAGACTGTCTAGCAGCCCTGGGAGGTAACGCAATTTTCAGTGCCATGGATCTCACCTCTGGCTTCTACAATATTGAGATGGCAGAGGAGGACAAAAAGCTAACGGCCTTCACAACACCAATGGGGCTCTACGAGTTTAACAGACTCCCCCAAGGCCTGTGCAACAGTCCGGCGAGCTTCATGCGTCTCATGATGGGCATATTTGGCGACCAGAATTTCCTAACCCTGCTGTGCTACCTCGACGACCTGCTTGTTTATGCACCCGATGAAGCAGAGGCTCTCAGGAGGTTGGAGATTGTGTTTAGCAGACTACGTGCCCATGGACTGAAGCTGGCCCCCAAAAAATGTCATCTGCTCCGGAGGAGTGTGAGATTTCTGGGCCATGTTGTGACTGAAGGCGGGGTTTCGACCGATCCTGACAAGGTTAAGGCGGTCACCGCTATCTCAGAGGCTGATCTCATGATGGAGGACGGGGTTACGCCATCCCAGAAGAAGATAAAGTCATTTCTGGGTATGGTAATGTACTACCAGCACTTCATACAGGACTGTTCTAAGATTGCCAGACCCCTTTTTACCCTGACTGCCGCTCCCAAAGGAAAGAAAGTAAACGCTCGAGGTGCTGCTTCTTTCCGGAGGCTCAGCCCAAGTGATTGGAAGAAGGAGCATGTTGACTCGTTTGAACGCTTGAAGGCTGCACTCCTCGACTCCGTTGTGCTTGCTCACCCTGATTTCAACAAACCGTTTATTTTGTCGACAGATGCTTCACAGGACGGCTTGGGTGCCGTGCTGTCACAAGTCCAAGAGGGCGAGAGTAAAGCACGTCCCGTTGCATTTGCCAGCAAGGCCCTCGCCCGTGCACAGAGAAACTACCCCGCCCATCGCCTTGAGTTTCTGGCGCTAAAGTGGTCTGTCTGTGACAAATTCAGCCACTGGTTGAAGGGGCATAGCTTTACCGTCTGGACAGACAATAACCCCCTAACATATATTCTCACGAAGCCCAAGCTTGATGCATGTGAACAGAGGTGGGTGTCAAAGCTGTCCCCCTACGACTTCAGCATCAAGTACATTCCTGGCAGTAAAAATGTCGTTGCAGATGCACTGAGCAGGCAGCCATTCGTTCACAACCGTGTTAGTCAGAGACTCATGACTGAACCCTATGCAACCCTGTTAGAGGAGTCGCAACAGGTCAAAGAAATCTCGGTTCAGGATGCATTCAGGCTCAGTGCCAACCACCAAAGTGTTGAGTGTTTGGCCCCTGCAGAGAGCCTAGGGTGTTGTTCCCTGACTAATGATGAAGTTTCCGCAGTCTTCGCAGGCCACGCTGAGTGGGACCAAGGCTCAAAACAGAGAGCAATCTCCTGGTTGACTCAAGAGCTAGATCGGTTTCCCTCACTAGGCCAGAACACCTTGTCTGCCTTCTCGCTCCAGGAGCTACAGGAGGAGCAGAGAGCAGATGTGACACTGTCTCAAGTCATTCCGTTCGTCGTACGTGGTCGGCGTCCATCACGTAGAGAAAGAGCTCACCTGTCGCACAGAGCGCAAAAGACGATGAAACAGTGGGAAAAGTTGAAAGTGTTGGATGGTATCCTGTACAGAGTGAGTAAAGACCTGCTCACTGGCAAAAAGCGCCATCAGTACGTGACCCCATCCACATTAATCAGTCAAGTCCTGTCAGGTGTCCATGATGATGCTGGCCATCAGGGCCAAAGCAGAACTCTGTACCTAGCCAGGCAGAGATTTTTCTGGATCAACATGGAGCATGACATTCGCGAGCATGTCAAGTGCTGTAAACGTTGTGTTGTCAGCAAAACACTCGAGCCTGAGGGGAGGGCTCCTCTTGAAAGCATTAAAACTACCGGTCCTCTTGAGCTCGTCTGCATAGACTTCTGGTCCGCAGAGGATCACAGGGGCAAGAATGTGGATGTTCTAGTAGTGACTGACCATTTCACCAAGATGGCCCATGCTTTCCAGTGCTCAGATCAGACGGCAAAACAAGTTGCGCGCCAGTTGTGGGACAGATATTTCTGTGTCTATGGCTTCCCTCAAAGGATCCATTCAGACCAGGGCGCCAATTTTGAGAGTGAGTTGATCCAAGAGCTGCTGCAAGTGGCCGGGGTGCAGAAGTCAAGAACGACACCTTACCACCCTATGGGTAACGGTCACACCGAAAGGTTTAACAGGACCTTGGGAAATATGATCAGAGCCCTACCTCCGAGGGAGAAGCACAAGTGGCCTCAGATGTTGCAGACATTGACCTTTGTCTACAACTGCACCGCTCATGAGTCCACTGGTTACGCACCGTTCTTCCTAATGTACGGGCGTATCCCCAGGTTACCAGTGGATGTCATGTTTCACAATGTTGCAAGGGACAATGATGTAACAGACTATGACAGTTATGTAAAAAGGATGAGAGATGACCTCAGAGAAGCACTCGCATTGGCCCAGACTAACACCAGAGCTAGTCAGCAGCGTCAAGCAGACCTGTACAACAAAAAGCAGAAAGGTGTTGACATTGAGGAAGGAGATCGTGTCCTTTTGGCAAACAAGGGCGAACGGGGTCGTAGGAAGTTAGCTGATAGGTGGGAGTCGACCATCTACACTGTGATCTCCAAGAACCCCACATGCCACACGTATCGCATCAGGAACGTCAAGAGTGGACAGGAGAAAGTTGTCCATAGGAACTTGCTTTTGCAGGCTAATTTCCTGCCCATAGAGTCCGAGGGCGAACCAGAGATGTCTTTTGCCAGTGAATCAGAACTCGGCCAGGAGCAGAGTCAATCTGATGGAGAATCCCCTGTCGCTGATCCTGAGGACGATTGTACTGAACGCACAGCCCGTTGGGTGGCTCAGATGACGGATGACTGTGTCCCGGCTCCTAGAGGACCCCAAGAGTGTGACAGTATTGGAGACAGTGTCTGTGCGCAGTTGGATGATGAGGAGCATCAGGACAGTGACAGTGCCAGTAGTGAAGTAGCTGCTTACCCTGAAGTAGATGATGACAACAACAGCAGGGCTTGCACTTCCCCAGTTGAGGAGGGAACACTACCAAGTATCAGTTACCCTGAAAGTCAGCCAATCAGCGAGGTTGGGAGCCTCGTGAAACATGGTGGTGTACCCCCAAGTAATGCAGCAGGCCAGATCAGGACGAGAGTGGGTCGAATAGTGAAGCCTGTGAATAGGTTAATCCAGACTATGAAGCAAAGAAACCTACAAACAGGCAATGTAGTGAGCAGCTTTGCCAAGAACTTGTTTCTGTGAGGGCTACTTGTTTTATATGTTGGGTGATTTTCATGTCAGATGTTAACACCTATTTTGAGATTGTCTTCAGCTCAGAGTACTATTCATCATATAGTAGCTGTTACCGTGTTGTTTGTTCAGGATAGTGTATAAGGCACTTTCTCTTGCGAGTAAACATTAGGGGGTCTGGCCAACTTTCTTCTGTTTACTTTCCCCATGAGTTGGGAAACATATTTGTTGCACGTATCACCGGGTAGTGAATTTCCAGATCACTGACAGTTACGAATTGTTATATGTGACGCTCAGTTGCTCACCCTTACCTAACGGGTTTTGAGAAGTTCAGGGGGGAGTATGTAGCTGAGATATAATGTACGAATTGTGAACATTCTCAAAACTGTATTGTACATAGGTTATACTTTTTTATTGTGTGAACTTTATTTTTGTGGAACTAAGGTTCCGTGTGTTATTGTTGAAGTGGGACATTAATCAGTGTAACGCCACCTGCGGCCACATTGCGGGTGTGGGGTTTCCTAGCCAGAGCTGTACGGACTCCACACTGGTGAGGCACGCTTTCTGTAGCTCTTCTCCCTGTACTAAATTATCCATATAAATTCGGTGTATTTGTCTTTGTTAAGTATTGGCTCCTAGGGTTAAAAGCTCTCAAAGTGTTTTCAATCGCTTTGAGTGAGAAAAATGATATTTGGAACTGCGCTTTATCTGTTGTATCATCCGTTTGTGTGGAACTGACTTGTGTTAAACAGGGTGAGGAGAAGCCTGCTGCCGCTGTGTGACACTGATTTTGCTGCTGCACTCTGTTTTATAGGTATGTGTAAATGTGTAGTTTTTGTTTTATGTGTATAATGAGCTCATGTCCCGAGGCTGTGCTCTGAGCAGTATCTTCAGCCATGTTGGGAAGAGTTAAAAAGTTGTTTGAATATGTATTATGCAATTGACCTATTTTAATGGGAATTTGAATGTTATACGTTATTGTTAGTGATTCCATAATTGTCTCTGTTTTACCCCACTGTAATATTTGATTTTGAAGTGGCGGTTGTGAAAATTATTATTTTGATAAGTTGTATTTTCTTTTATATGATGCAAGCAGAGCTGTACGGACTCCACACTGGGTGAGGAGAAGCCTGCTGCCGCTGTGTGACACTGATTTTGCTGCTGCACTCTGTTTTATAGGAATAAACCCTGTTTCCAGCCAGTCCGTGTCTGTTGTCACAACGCAGTCGTCCATTTCACATCTGCTACAACCGCATGGACAGGACAATGGAGTCGGAAGAAAAGAGGTGGTGGAGTGTGTTTGATGGTGAACAACAGATGGTGCACAAACATCTCCCCACTCACACGCTCTTGCTCGCCCAATCTGGAGCTTTTGATCGTTAAATGTCGCCCTTTCTATCTCCCTCGGGAATTCACTGCGGTCATTGCCTGCACTGTTTACATTCCACCTCACACGGACTCGGACACTGCCTTATGTGAGCTACATGAGGCTCTCACACATCAACAAACACTTCACCAAGATGCCGCACTCATTGTTATGGGAGGTTTTAACAGAGTGAATCTCAAACGGACATTTCACAACCTTCACCAGCACATCAACTGCCCCACCCGGGGCAAGAGGACATTAGACCACTGCTACACCCCGTTCAAGAACTGTTACAAGGCTCAGCCCCTGCCGGCATTTGGAAAATCGGACCAAGCCGCCATCTTCCTCATGCCTGCTTACAAACAAAGGCTAAAGCAGCAACCACCAATCAGGAGGGAGGTCGCTCGCTGGACGGACCAATCAGTGGCCGCGCTGCAGGACGCACTGGATGACGCACTGGATGACGCACTGGATGACGCAGACTGGGACATGTTTTGGCGCAGCTCTGATGACATCAACATGTTTACGGAAGCGGTTGTGGGATTTATCGGGAAACTAGCGGATGACACAGCAGAAAGAACTATCATCCGAACGTTTCCCAACCAGAAGCAATGGGTGGATAAAAACATCCGCGACGCTCTGAGATCACGCACCGCTGCCTACAATGAAGGGCTCGTCTCCGGTAATATGGACCTATACAAGGCTGTGTCCTACAACGTGCGCAGCGCGGTCCGAAAGGCAAAGCGGAGCTACGGGGAAAAACTAGAGTCACAGCTACGACAGTGCGACTCTAGGAGCCTGTGGAAAGGACTGCGGACTATAACGGACTATAAACGACCAGCTTCTTCAATGATGAATGCAGATGCTTCACTGGCTGATGAGCTGAACACGTTTTATGCTCGCTTCGACGCCGCAGCAATTAAAACAACAAACGGCTGCGTGCGCTCGGAGTGCACCAGTGAAGAAAATGCATTCGTCATCACAGAGCATGCCGTGAGGAACACCTTCAGGAGGGTGAACACCAGGAAGGCAGCAGGACCAGATGCAATCCCTGGCCGGGTCCTTAGAGCCTGCGCTGACCAGCTAGCACCGGTGTTCACGGAGATCTTCAACCTCTCCCTGGCCCAAGCTGTGGTTCCCACGTGCTTCAAACAGTCCATTATTGTTCCTGTTCCAAAGAAACAACAGCCCGCATGCCACAATGACTACCGTCCAGTAGCACTGACTTCAATTGTGATGAAGTGTTTTGAAAGACTGATGAGAGATCACATCACTTCTTCACTTCCTGCCACCATCGACTCACTTCAGTTTGCTTACCGGACTAATCGTTCCACAGACGATGCCATATCTCACCTGCTCCACACATCCCTGAGTCACCTGGACACTGGCAGAGGGAATTATGTTAGGATGCTGTTCGTGGACTACAGTTCAGCATTCAACACAATAATTCCCTCTAAGCTTTTCACCAAGTTGACGGATCTAGGACTCAGCTCATCACTGTGTCAGTGGATCCTCAACTTCCTCACAGACAGACCCCAATCAGTGAGGGTTTGAAAACAAGTCTCCCCCTCCATCTCACTCAGCACTGGAGTGCCTCAGGGCTGTGTTTTAAGCCCCCTGCTGTACTCACTGTACACTTATGACTGTGTAGCCACATCCGACACCACCTCCATTGTCAAGTTTGCTGACGACACTGCTGTTGTGGGCCTGATCTCCGACAACATCGAGACGGCCTACCTGGAGGAGATTAGGAACCTGGAGACCTGGTGCCAGGAGAATAACCTCCTCCTAAACATCAGCAAGACTAAGGAGCTGATCGTGGACTTCACTACAAAGCAGGCGAGGAATTACAAACCCCTCATCATCAGTGGCACGCCAGTGTAGAGAGTGGACAGTTTCCGATACCTGGGTGTCCACATCACTCAGGACCTGTCATGGTCCTGCCACATCAACACCCTGGTTAAGAAAGCCCGTCAGTGTCTCTTCTTCCTCAGAAGACTTAGAGACTTCCATCTGCCACTGAAGGTGCTCAAGAACTTCTACTCCTGCACCATCGAGAGCGTCCTGACGGCAAACATCTGCACCTGGTTTGGGAACAGCACCAAGCAGGACAGACGAGATCTGCAAAGGGTGGTGCGCTCAGCCGAACGCATCATTCAATCAGAGCTCCCTGACCTGCTGTCCATCTACACCAAGCGGTGCAAGTCCAAAGCTAGGAAGATTATGATGGACCTCTCCCATCCCAACAATGGACTCTTCTCACTGTTGAGGTCTAGGAAGTGCTTCCGCTCCCTTAAGGCCAAAACAGAGAGAATGAGGAGGAGCTTCTTCCCCCAGGCTATTCGGGCCCTGAACCAGGTGTAGGACTGGACTCTCCCAAACACGTCACTATAAGACTGGACTCTCACACACGTCACCACACGCACCACCACACATTTCCTATAATCTTATAATTCCTATAATTTATAATCTTTATAATCTTTATAATCTCTTCTGCTATTTGCACATTCTTTACTGTAAATTCCTAAGTTAATTTGTAAATTCTGTAGTAATCTGTAAATTGTAAATATTGTAAAACTTTTCTTCTGTCATTTAATGGTCGGGCATTGTACAGCTACAAGCATTTCACCCCCATGTCATACTGTGTATGGTTGTGTGTGTGTGACAAATAAAATTTGAATTTGAAGACTCTTATCTTGGATGGAAGCACCCTGACAAATGTTTCCAAGCAACTCGCAGTCCACACATTAGCGTTATGGGTCGGCTTCACAGAAGAAATTACAAGGGGGCTTATGCAACTTTATTACATATTCAAATGTGGCCCACTCACAATAGAAACACTTTTGTAGTGCGATGATGCCACCAGATAAAACCTTTGCATGTCTGAAAGTTCAAAGGAATGACAAAAACAAGCTTGATGAGACTCTACTGTTATTAAGGCAGAAGGTGACAGAGGGACTGGAACCTATTCCAGCTGTCATAGGACAAGAGGTGGGGCATGTGAGTGGCAACCCTTGAGAGGTCGTGCTACATTGGTTTTACTTCCTGTCTGTCTTCACTCACTTCCTTACTTTGTCAAGGCCTCAGTTTGGTTTCCTTAAAGTGCTGCTTGGGTTACTTCAGAGGGGTGAACTGTGACGTGAGTTTTATTAGTTCATGAGCTTTGCTGAGCTTAAAATCTGAGTTTTCAGTGTCAGTGATAGGTGGCTCTGAAGAGGTTTTAGGTTTTGTCAAGCCAGCTAACGCAGAGAAATCTTGACTGTGTTGAACTCGCTTTGTAGTATACCCCACAGGTTCCTCCTGGATCCTTGTGTTTCAGATGTTTTTTGGTTTTATGTTCAACAATTATTTTGCTTTTGGTTTCAGCTGTAAAAGTTTGTTTTAAGTCCTTCTGCCTCTGATGTCCTGCATCTGGGTCTTAGTCAGCCAACTGACACTCAGTGCTATTTTTGTCAAATCTGATAATGGCTGACTAAAAGTGGAATGTGAAAATAAGCTTTGAAACGCATTTAATGACTGTTTTCACATACCCTGACATTTTCTGAGATAAAGTTTAGTTTATACCTCCTAGAGTAATATCTGTCACATCAATAAACTGATGTTGTCTTTGCACAATTTGGTTTATTAGTCCATAACTCCATAAACACAGATCTGCCGGTTTCCGTTGCCTGGCAAAGTGACTGTTAGTGTTTTTTCCACACCAGAGTGCCCCTGCTCTTTTTCCATTTCTGACTCAACACACGGTCTCTCTCTCTCCCTCTCTCTCTTTTTCGCTCACTGTGGCATTTGTGACTTTGATAAAACTTCAGAGTGAGTTTTCTTAATTGTTTCTTGGGCAGATGATCCAAAGCCAAAAACAACAATCAAAAGACTGAGATTCCCACTTTTGATACTTGTACTCTTTACATAGTGAGGGTTCTGTTCTGATTGGTCAGGGCCTTAGAAGTATTTTAAGATTAGTTTATGAAATTTTAAAGTTGAATATGGACATTGAAATGAAGGCCAGGTGACAAGGGAGAGTCTGGCTTAAAAAGTCACTGAAGTCACATCGGAGAGGGTTCCATAGCAACTTGGCATGGAAGATTTTGATTATTGTTCATTTCAGTGGTGACTAATATAAAGTAGGCCTTAATACAGATGATGAAACTGTACTAGTCAAACATGATTTTGCTGTGTGGTCAGTGTTGTTATATATGATCGAGGTACTCATAATGTGTGTAGCCATATCCAGTGTGTGCACAGGTGATGCAATGATTGTGTGCAGTAATGCCCGTTTGTACTGGAAGTTTAAACTTTAGCCTACCAGTTTTTCTTTCAGGGTGTGGACTCTGACCATGAGTCAGAGTCACACTGATGACTCTAAAGGTGGATCAGTAAAATGGGCTTTTTATGATCTTTCACTAAAACTGTATATTTTATGCTTTAGATAATTGTATTGGTAAGTGAAAAATCACACTGCCTAAACATTGCAATCACTTCTAGATGTCATCTGTAGAAGGTTTTCTTTTGCAGACAAAACAAAAATGAATGCATCAGCCTTTTTAACATTCCAGGGTAAAACAAGCCAACAACAACAAAAGATCTGATTTATAGCTGATTGTTTCACTGCTTCGTGGGACAGCCCACTGGGCTTCCCAGCAGGGGCTACAATACCTATCCAGCCCCTTTCCTGGATTCCTCCCTAGCATAAAATCACAATCACTATTCATAGAAGGCATGCATCTCAAGTTACTGTTGGGTGTTCAGGGCATGATTGCCCTTTAAATACCTTTAGCAAAATGTGAACAATGCTAGTTTATTTAAGTCCACACCTGAGAAATGGAGGGAACTGGGCTGGGGTGCTATTAGTTTACCCCATGGTGTTTCACAGTTGGCTAGCAGCAGGACTAACTATATGTGGGCAGAACCTTTCCCTTTGGTTGATCACACCAGTAAGCCCTCATATTGTGGTCAAACCTAACATATGGGTACACAAATGTTTAATATAAAAATGTGATTTACCAGAGCTGTGTTCTATTTTTTATGTGATTTTTGCAGGTTGAATGCATTGTTTGCATATTATATTTCATCAACCTTTCTATCTGTTCCAATTTCAAATAAGAATGAACCACATTTAAAGTCTTTGCTTTGATTTATAACAGACCCTGTTATGTGGTGCCACTTCTAAGCTTCCCCGGGCTGCCCAGTGACTCTCACAGCAGGGGTTACAATACCTGACCAGCCCCTTTCCTGGACTCCCTTCTATTTATAGATGGCCTATAGCTAAATTTCCCAGCAGATGTTTGTTTTAAAAATGCTGTAAAATTCTCTTAGAAAAATGGGAACGAGGTAGTTGGTATGTGATGACCCATTCATCTCAACCTGCTGAAGTGTGCCATGAGCTAATACATGATCAAACCTTCCAACTGAGCCCAATGGACACCATGCCTGAGGAGCGCAGCACCTTTTGGGCTTGTTAAGGTAGTTGCTTGAGATTTAATGTCTATAGAAGAATTGTAAATTGTTTATATCCTACAAGCATTTTGAATTTGCTGAAATATTTTTTAGATTTCACGACCTTTTCAAGTAATTGCAAGAAACGTGAAGATATTTGTACTTGAGAAATGTCTTGTAGTAATAAACAATGACTGTGTGTGTGTGTGTGTGTGTGTGTGTGTGTGTGTGTGTGTGTGTGTGTGTGTGTGTGTGTGTGTGCGCGCGCACATGCACAGACATGTTTTGGTGTACCAACATTCACGTGTGATTGTGCGTGAACCCTTTCTGCTGTGCCATCCATCCCTTACCTGTCACTTTACTGGTCTCTGGCAGTGGGAGAGGCCTCATACTGTGGAATGCCTGTTGCCATTTAAGCTCCATTACTACCTGTTGCTGGCCTATTCTCCCTGCCCTCTATTGCCTGGGGTTCATATTGGATAAGAGCCGTAAAGCCCTGTGTTTCATGGGGCTGGGTTGGGTGTAATTGAAGGGAGGTAGGCCCCTCATTCCCTGCACCACAGGGGGCTACAATCCCAGGCTTGCCCTAGCCTTTGGGCTGCCCCACCAGGCGCTAAAGAGGGTCTAAAGAGAGCGTCGCAGGGGATGATATCAAACACCCTCAGTGTCCTGGGATAACAGCAATAACACCGCAGGAGAGGGAACACTCACACTGGCAAAACACACTAAGTAAGTCTGTCAGGACTTGTTTATTGTGCTGAATAAAGCATTGCTCTCTCTCTCTCTCTGTGTGTGTGTGTTCGAGTGATGGGTTTTTTTTTGGGGGGGGGGGGACTTATTATAAAGCTTTGTTGATTTGTGACTTTGTAAAGAATGTCCAAGAGTAGCCAGTGACCAGGAATATACCAAGGGTGTGTGTGTGTGTGTGTGTGTGTGTGTGTGTGTGTGTGTGTGTGTGTGTGTGTGTGTGTGTGTGTGTGTGTGTGTGTGTGTGTGTGTGTGTGTATAAACTTATTTGCTTTCTTGCTAGGCTACAGTCTACTGTAGAACAATTTAAAAACTGTTGATGAGCCAAAGCATCCTCACCTCCAAACTGTCCTCACTCTCAGGGTCAAAACTGAACCTGGTCCTCAACAAGATTACAAATGAAGGATACACACACACACACACACACACACACACACACACACACACACACACACACACACACACACACACACACACACACACACACACACACTTCACATGCACGGCCTAATGGGCCACAGAAAAATAACTTAAGCCCAGACTTGTCCTTCTACATTTGACCAGATGCAACCTTCCTTATTCACACACCTAATAATAACAAAGAGGCCACACTTCAGGATGTGTCAGACAACCTGTCACTGGCAAGGATGACGATGCAAAATCAACAACAAATACTTGCAGTAATCTTTCGTGCAGGGATCACAGTGTTTGAAGAAGTGTCCATGTAACAGTGAGTGAGAAACAATCTACAGTAAGCAGTGTCAATATGAGAGGGCAGGGTCCTCCCTGTGTGTACTTAGCAGAGGTGTGGACTCGAGTCACATGACTTGGACTCGAGTCAGACTCGAGTCATTAATTTTATGACTTTAGACTTGACTTGAAAAAATGTTCTAAGACTTGTGACTTGACTTGGACTTTTACACCAATGACCTGGGACTTGAATTGGACTTGAACCGGTTTACTTGAAAAGACTTGATATTTTACCCCAAATATAAAATTTAACATGCATATTATATAGAGATTGAAAATGTGACGTCATTCACGGGTAGAACCGCAAAGGATTCTGGGAACTCGTGGCAAGAGGTACTAGCGCACGCAGGCTTTCAATTAAAATCAGTCACACAGCGATAAAAAGAAACACAAAAATGTCAAGAAGCTGTTGTATTATTAACTGCAATAGCCGGTCGCATGACAGCCACGGGAAGCCGACGGGTAAAGAGATCGGTTGTTATCGGATTACGTCGTTGAAGAGAAATTGTTCGAGCCATGTTTCCGAAGTAACAAAGAGGCGACTGGATTGCAGCCATTCAAAGATCAAATATAACGTCCTAGAACACTCCAGCTCACAGGTTAGTCTGCTCCAAGCATTTACACGAAGGTCAGTCTGCTGTTGTAGTTAATACGTCATTTTCATAACATAATTAGTGATATAGGTTACAAGCAAGTCTGGCGCTGAACAGAAATTGTCGCGCTATGCTCCTTTGTTTATTGTGCATAAATAGTGAATTGTCCTGACACAATATTGCGTTTCGCTTCTGTTATTATGGTACACTGACAAAAACATATACTTTTATTCACAGGATAAAACAGGTTTTTTGTATCACTAATTGCCCAGTACGATTACAGCATACTACAATATTATTGTCACTGCTACATTTCTGTGATGGGTACCAGAAATTATTTCCACTGCTAATTAATTACCGTTGAGCTCAAAGGTCCTATTAATAAACGGTTAACGAATGTGTATTTATGACGACGATTTGTGAGACTGGTAAACTTATGATACGTACGATGGTCTTTACTTTCTACACGGTGCATTTCAAGGTCCTGCACCCATCCGTCGGTAAACTGTACCTGGGCTTGTTGCAGTGACCGGAAGTTACTAAACTTCATGAGTGTATGCACTCACTCCAAGAACCGTATGATTATAAATATGCATATAAATATGCTACGATGAGATAGCTGACTTCATCTAACTAGCAAATGTTGTCCAGGCTACGTTGGTGATTCAGTTTTTTTTTAATATGTATGATATTTTTGTCATGCGATTTTAAAGCCGGTCCTACAACCGCATCCAAGAATAACATGCAGCTTATCTCAGAACTGTCGGTGAAAATTATTCTTGGAGCTAGGTTTAATTGAGCTGCATTTTAAAGAGGTGCAATTTCACTATTTTGTCATGTGTTGAGAAAAACACAGATTTTAAAATTACATGGTCTAATATTTACATTTAGCATAACTGCAACATTATTTTTTCGTTTTTTTTTTTAAAGACTCGAAAGGACTTGAAATTCAAAGTTTCAGACTTGTGACTTGACTCGGACTTTTACACCAGTGACTTGAGACTCGACTCTGACTTGCCTGACATTACTTGAGACTTGACTTGAGACTTGAGGATAAAGACTTGAGACTTACTTGAGACTTGCAAAACAATGACTTGGTCCCACCTCTGGTACTTAGTGCAGCTTATCTATGTGTAAGTGTGTGAGAGGGAATGTGTGTGCATGCAGGTATGCATCAGTGTGTTTGTATCCATTTAAGATGGAAGGGTATGTGAAGATTTACACTTTTTGTGCCCATGCATGTGAGTTGGTTTGTATGTCTGCGCTATCCATCTGGGTTTGGGGGTCTGTAGAACCAACAGCATATATAATAGCGAGCTCTGTCTCCTAAATCAGCGGTCCCCAACCTTTTTTGCGCTGGACTGGTTTAATGTCAGACAATATTTTCACGGCCCGACCTTTAAGGTGTCGCAAATAAATACAACAAAATAAAATGATACGACCAAGACAAAAACTGTGGTATTTTGTAAATATAATAATAAACACAAATTCACTGTGTAATTGTGTAACTTGATTAGCAGCGTCCTACAACATTGAGAGTAACGTCCTCCTCTCTGCCCCTTAACGCTCTCTGGTCGCTATGGTAATGCGTAAATATTTCTTTCAAAATAAGACACACAACTACAACACGGGAAAAGACCCAGGGAAACCGAGTTAACAGTATAAACCCGGAAAACCATAAATTGCTCAACTCTCACAACCCGGTACCAAATGACTCATGGACCGGTACCCAGGGGTTGGGGACCGCTGTCCTAAATGTCACATTCCTATGCTGTTCTCAATTATGTTTCTAGGGAAACACTTTTGTACCAGATTGTTTTACTAACATAATGGACAAGTCTTCACAGATCTGTTGCCTGTTTATGTTCATGTTTCCTGCTGTCACCTGTTTTCAACCCATCGATCATATATTGTGCAGGATGGGAGTCGTCAGCCTTGCTGGAAATGGAGACTGCAGTTGGTGAAAAAATCTATTTAAATCCAACTAATGATCTTTTCCTATCGAAAAGTGTTTGTTTAACCTAAACCTATCCATACATGGAGTGAGGAACAACACAAAATCAAACATAATAAAACACAAAGGAAAAATCAACTAATTAATGAATAAAAATCCCTCGGAAGAATTCAATCCAAGATTCCTGACCACTCATGAGTCTATATACTAATATACTCTATACTAAAAGACTTAGTAAATATGGTTCCCTCAAAATGTAGCATTGTAGCTGTATCAGACTGTGAGAGACAATTTAAGAGACAATGTTGATCCATGTCACGTGTGTGTGTGTGTGTGTGTGTGTGTGTGTGTGTGTGTGTGTGTGTGTGTGTGTGTGTGTGTGTGTGTGTGTGTGTGTGTGTGTGTGTGTGAGGGGAGTGTCCATGCAAATCTGTGAATAAGAGGCATGTAAGTGGAAGTGTGTGTGTGACCCTTTAAATGAACACGTGTCTGTGTGTGTCTGCTAAGGTGTGGATTGATGTTAATCCCACTGGAAGGTGCAGCATGACAGTACAAAGCTCAGCTCAGGTGTCTAGCAGGTCATGTTGAGTTAGAGCTAACAGCCTGATTACGATCAGTTATCTGTACTGTCATGAACATCTAGTGTGGCTTGAGTGAGAAACACAGGTAGGACGAAATCTAAAAGACCTGGATCCAGGCTCTCATTACAGCTGCAGGGCTTCTGCACTGTAGCTGACTTTGACCTTTGACTTCACAGCAGATGAGAATTCACCTACAGGGATTAGTCAAGGGTCACTTTATTGTCCTCTGCTGCTAGGTGGCTATTGTGGCACTATTAACGTGTATTATATTAAATGTGAGAAAGAAACATCATGAAACTACTCAAATGTGTGTTGCACATCACTGTTACCCATAAGAATAGTGCATTATCCGTCAGTGCTGCAGTTGAATGGGGTCAGGTTGGCAGCTACATGCAATTTGTTTGAAAGAGTCAATCAAGTGTAATAAAAAGCAAAAATGGCAACTCTATTGTGGTCTTTTGCAGGTCTGTTGCTGTCTACGTACACAGAAATGTACATTTATTTTCTTTCATTTACATTTTTTACATGACTTGAGCACTCTGCATCCTTGCCTTTATGTAGGAATATAACCAGAATGCTTTCAGTTGTGAACCACTTGAGTTGGGTAACCAGTTTCAAACATGGGTTTTGATCCTCAGGGCTGTCAAAATCCGATATATTTTTCCTAGTTGCAGGGAAGTTGCTGTTGCTATTTGTACTCTATTGTGATTGAGCCTTAACTAAATGAAACTTAAAAATAAGAGTATCACTGATTTGTTCATCTAATTAGCAGAGCACAACACAATTAAAGAAGAGTTCAAATGCATGCCTCATTTCAAGAAGAAACACCAGATATCTTATCAAAAGGCTACTGCAAAAGTAGAATCGCCCAGATGCAATGCAAAAACCTTAAATCTTAAACTTTACTAAAGTAGTATCCTAAACCACACACAGTGTGAAGTGTATGCATAGTGAAAATGGCACAAACCTGAAACCCTGCAAAATGCAGATAGCTAAAAAATAAATAAATAAGGTTAAATAGTTAGCCAGACTTAGCCATTTCTGGTGTCAGGTCTGGTGAAACTATAGGGATAAAATAAAGATATTCTTTCCGTAGTTACCAGAAAAGCAAACATTTTTTTCATTGTTGTTCCTATCCTGACACACCAGGTAGAGGCAAGTATATCAAATACATGAGGGCATTATTACTGGAAAATCAAGAGAGCCCTGAGGGTCACCCTTTAGGTGTCAGCTTCAGTGGTATCAAATCAGGTAAGAGCTTGTAACTCTTGCTCATAAACTGTACAGTTTGTGTGTCATAGCATGAGGTGTTCAAACTGTTGTGAAATATGATGAAAAGCTACAGGCTTCTCAACAATCTGTTTTTGTGATTATTCCCAAGAAGTGATTGATGATTCTTTGATGTAATTAACCTGCTTTTCTGGCTGAGCTGCATTGCGTTCTTGGCCCACTCACCATTTTGACACACATATGATGTTAGTGCACATTTGGCACGAACTGTGTGATTAATGCTTATCTGAATGTCTGAGGTGAGAGTTGAAAGAATGTGTTTTCAGGTGTAATTTCTGCCTTGCAGTCTTAGCTTTTCTGCTAAAAGTACTTATATAATTCTCAGAGAATTACATGTATTAATTTAAACAAAATAATTAGTTAAAATTATACTATATTGTAATATCTGTCACCTGTTCCTGTATGCCACATGTCACCTGAAAGGCAGTCCCCTCCTGACAGTTAGACTCATTGAGCTACGTTTTTAGTTCTAAGTATGTAATTTCTCTTAATGACAGCACAGACACCAAAGAACAGCTCTGAAGCAGGTACCAGGTGAGTAAACACCCTTTACTCTAGGCTATAATTATTCTGCTATTTCAGTTTAAATACCTCGTTCTGTCAAATGGTTTCAGTCAATTAAAATTCCTACTCCTCTAAGCACTGATTCCCACATGAACTGTTTTAGAACACAAAATAATGTCAGAGCAGATTTGTGTGACTGTTTATCACTACTTGCACTCTTAATTAGAATCAACAAAACTGATCAGATTTAGTCAAAGAGAACTATGGTAATTTTATTTAGCGTGGGAACACTGAAGAAGAAATCAAGTGGCATGTTTTTTTTAGATGGGTTCCACCTCTAGTCATCCACATATAAGCGGACAGGCTTGAGTCTAACCCACACCCATCTCCTGCTGTGCCAATTGGAATTCCTACCTCTGGCGTTTCTGCTGGCATTCACACACCAGCACATATGCACTCACGCACACGCCCCCACATACACGAGTGCATACCTCGTTCACCCCAACAACTTGATTGCGTCCTGTAATGATGGTAATGACAGCGAGAGGTGTTTAGTTCAAGCGAGTCAGCGTTGCTCTGTCTTATCCAACACCTCTCTGGTATTTAGCCGGAGGGGAACTAGAGTGTCAAACTGAAACGTTGAGGAATAATTTATAAGCTCCAAGAGAAAACAAGATTAGCAGTGATGCAACAATATAATGGATCTTGAGGTGACTGTTGTGGTTCCACAATATAATTAAAACTGAATTAAACTGAAATTAAACTTCAAATCGAGTTTGAGGTAGTAACTTGGCTTCCAAATTCCTCAGATCTCAATCAAATCAAACATCTGTGGGATGTGCTGGATGAAAAAGTCTGATTCACAGAGGCCACGCCTGGTTGCAACAACGTAACTAAAGCAAGCGCTTGGCTCAAATGTAGCTAGATCTGCAGTTTCTTAAGGACTGCATCTGACCTCAACTGACACCAGCTGACAAATCAGGGTGAGTTTTTTATCCTCAACTCAATCACATTTCTGCCTTCTATGAACCAAATGTCAGTTGTTTCATGACATTTGGGCCACATCTAGTACATGCAACACACGTAATTTAACTGCAGATGCAAAAAAGTTGGTCATATTAGGGCTAAATGTGTGTGCTATCTGGAGACACTTCAACTGCTGATGACCTGGTTGAGTGATTATAGGACTCTCCATATGAGCCCTGCAAAAACTCCTTTTCTGGTATTTATATTACTTCATCACAAATTTGTATATCAACAAAATCAGCTTCACCCCTTCTTTTAAACTGGATGGACATCGAAGAGTCTCAAAATTCCATCCCATCAAGCATGGCGGCCAAACTGAGGTCAGTTTAAATAAATGGGAAGTGAAATCTTATATGACCACAACAAGACTGTAGAGGGTGACTGGAAATATGCAAAAAGAGTAACTGAGGAAAACCATAAAGTTTCTTCTGTACCACTAAGCCATATTTCTTGAGTTCAGCCTGCATTAGCTTGGAGCTTTTTTTAGATGAGTTCTGTGGAACTTGGTGAGAAGATACAGTACAGAAACCATAAACAACAGATTAGCGCTAGGATAGTTTCACAATTCATGAATTCACCAGTACTGTCAACAATGTAGTGCATTTTTGGGTGTGGGTTTATGGAGTCATCATTCACATTCAGATTTTATATTTTTCAGCATAAATCCCTTTAGCGTTCTGCTCAACCAATTGGTAGAGCACATTTTCAGTCCCTATATCTAACTGAGGCCTTCACTGAAATTGACCTACCTTGTTGAGTCTTTTCTACCAATTGGTTTACATCTGTAATGCCAAAAAAAAAAATCCACCAGAAGGCACTGTGAATGGAAACTGTTGGCTCTTCTCATACCTCTCCCAACCAGGAAGTCAGAAACAAAAAAACATCCAACAGTGTTTTTGTTGAAACTAAGGTAGGAAGATATCATTTTTGATATATGATAGTGTTAGAGGACTTACTAAACAGATGTATGTCACTTGACAGCAAGTGAAATTAAATGTTTAATAATTTTTTTAAAAACTGGTCAACCAAACGGTTAATTTGTCCCTTTATGGTGCTAATGCTAACATAACCTAAATGTTATTAAAATTGATTATTTGCCATAAAATCAGACCAGTAGACTCATTTTGTTTATCCATTGCTATTGATAAATCACATTAAGTGTTAGCACAGCAAGAATATGCTGAAAAAGTTTCCTCAGTAAGTCATTTTTGTAACTTTCTGAGTTAATATTAGTAAATATTATAAAAATCAAGAATAACATGTGAAAATTACAGTAGCTGGTAAATTAATATTACTAAATTGTCAAAATTATAATTTCATGTTTAACAAGTACTATATGGACACTAAACAATTATATGGCTAAAACTCATGGTCCTGTGGCATGATACTCATGATACCATCCATCTTCAACCACAGTGTGTTTGAGGTCATGGTTTCATATGAAGCCACAAGGGCTGGCATTCTCCACCAGTATATTGCCAACAAACCAGATGAGTGGGGCTTTAAATTGTTCTGCCAAGCAAGTTCATCTGGCATCATCCACGACTTGCTGCTGTATCAATGGGGATCTACATTATTCAATGCTCCCCTCAGTAAAAAAAGGAACAGAAGCTACCTCTAAGGGGCCAAAGTTGTAAAAAACAGTATGCAACCCCATAAAAGAACCTCTTCACAAGTTTCAGCTTGGTCCAGAACCTGCACACCTCCTTGGGTGTCAGGTGCATTGGTACTGTATGACCAAACTGCACCGGTGGTGCTCCCTTGATGGCAGACAAAGACCTGATGAAGAAGGGCCATGGAACCTATTATTACAGGTCTGATGAAGGGCTGATTGCAATAAAATGGTTTGACAAGAAATGTGTCAACTTTCTAAACAATGCCTGTGGGTTCATGCCTCTTTCATCTGTCAAACGGTGGAGCCAGTGACGGTGAGTCCAATGCAAAGATCACCATTCCATGCCCATCACTCATCCCTGTATATAATTAGCATATGGGAGGAATTAAACTTTCTGATATGCTATTACACCTGTATAAGACAAGTTATAGGTTACAAGTTAAGTAGATGGCATATTCTACTGTTCGGATACATCCTTGACTTGAATACCTGGTCTACAAGAGGGACTGTGCCCTACTGGACCAGAAACCGATGGCTCTCAAAAGGTTTCCACCTGGCTGTGTCTGAACCAAGTTAACAAGCCAGCATCTAGAGATGGACAACCATGATTCAGCTCTCCAAGACCACAGAATCAATGCTACACCCTAAAACCCCAACGACCAAAACCACAAGCAGATGTGCATGATTTGCACTGTTTTTATTTTATTTTTTTAAAAACAAAAATGATTTTGCAGAGTAGCATTCAATCAGAAGTGGCCTGATTTTGAGTATTTTGTGCTGTAGCACATTTTTCACATTTGCAGATTAGAAAACTATGTATTTTGTTGTTTGATATAATACTTTCCTTTGATGGAATGAAAACAGCAATGTTCACTGCCATGCTACTAGAAATAAACTGTATCCAATGCCCTGGATAGTTTTTGTTATTAATTTAATTATAATTTGGCCCTTTATTTGATTTTTTTCAACTGTATTATCTAATGTACTTGTATTTGCATGACATTTCATACTTTTACCATTAAGTGACATCTCAACCGTTTGGTAGAGATCAATATTTTAAAAACTACAGGGTCTATTGAAAAAAAATATTGATTGTCGTTATTACTCACCCAAATCAATAAGAAATGCAAACACAAAAAGTTTCCATTGCTTTTTTCTTGGTGTGGACCTCAAAGGGATAACAAAGAACAGCCATCATGTAAATGCATAGATGTTGCAAGTAATAGCATCTACATTCTCATTTTATTTCAGTTTATAGATAAACTTTTTATCATTGTATATTTTGTTTATTACTTTGCAACTCAAGAGGCAGACATCCAATGAAAATGTAGTAACTTCAGGAGGGTATGATGTTTGAATGGTGTGAAACTAACTGGGGTTTTCATGAAGACAGTTGTAAAGTTAGCTCTGTTTATTGTTTGTTTGTGTATGTGTCTGTGTCATGGCTGTGTGCGGGGAGGCAGGGAAAAGGACCCAAAATGCAGACTCACAGAGGCAAGGGTGAAACTCAAAACAAACAGCTTTATTGCAGTTGCAAATTGAACCGGAGACAACTATACTGGAAAAACATAAACTACCAGGCAGGCAAACAGGTTAACGCTGATTACACTGACGAGACAGGGAGAGCACAAACAGAACACACTGACAAAAGACACAGACCTTCAAAATAAAACAGGAAATACACAGACTGGACTCAGAGATGCGGTACAGACAGGACAGAGGGAACACATGGGCAGACACAAAAAAGGGGGAGCACAAGACCAAACCTCTTAAGAACCAAAGGGTGTAAACCCAAACACACAATCAGCACAAACTAGAACAAAGGGTCATAATAACAACAACAAAATAATAAAAAATAAACACAAAACGCTGGGTCAAATGACCCAGGACCGTGACAGTGTGCGTCACGTTCCAGAGAACTTGACTGAAAAACTGTAACGTACTAAGTAATCTTCTTTTTGATGCAGACTTAACAATAGCCTGATCTCAGTGTGAGTTTGACAATTCATTTTTAGATTCATTTCTTTGTCTCTGCAGGTGCAGTCAGACTGGATTTCCATCCTCTTTCATGGATTCAAAAACCATTTGTCCATTTGTTCACACCACGTTTATTAAGACTTCATAATTACAAACAATGTTCCCTCTAAACTGCGCGCGTGCGCAATTGGGCACTGCTGGCACGGTCTCTGCACACAGAAAATCTGCGTTGCGCACAGAAAAAAAAAATCGAACCTGAATTGAAATTAAATTTAAAACTTCAACAATTCTGTTTTGCAGTGTTAGTCAGTAAGTGACTGGCTGCTCCCGTATGGGATTAGAACCTTATCCCATAGTCCAGCCAATGATGCGATTCACATTCGTATATACGCAGCTAATCAACGTCGTTGACAGGCTATGACAGCGTCCTTATGTGCGTGGCTGATG
Organism: Rhamphochromis sp. 'chilingali'; assembly: GCF_963969265.1. Lineage (NCBI taxonomy): Eukaryota > Metazoa > Chordata > Actinopteri > Cichliformes > Cichlidae > Rhamphochromis > Rhamphochromis sp. 'chilingali'. The sequence goes on along the minus strand of NC_137943.1, from coordinate 7,177,089 downwards.
TGGAGTGAAGCCACGTTAATGACAATGTGTACAACCATTGGAGATATGAGCAGGACAGACGGAACAATTGACAGAAAAAGTGTGGACGTTATACCAGTTTTTAAATTGTGTTGATAGGCCACGTAAAACCAGACTTATGATAAAAATATATGCAAGGTTTGGTTTTCTTCCTGAATACTATCGTTGTTTATATTTACTGCAGGAAGAAACGGTAAAAACGGCGTTTTATAAGGAAAATGCTGGAAAGCACTCTCCACCTGTGAGCATAAACAAAACCAAAAAACCCTCACCTTTTCCTATTGGTCGAAAAATGTACCATGTTGACCAATCAAAAAATGATATGGCAACATGGCATTTAGTTGTTAAGAAAGGGGGGAAGTTTTAGGAGTGACGGCGGTGTTTTGAGATGTGAGAGATTTGCAACGTTTAGCGCAAATCTTGTGTAGTTAGTGTGTAGTGTAGTCAATAGTTTTGTTGTGTGTGTCAGAACAATGAGGCGACTGCTGAATGTTACAGGTGTTACAGGAGTGATACATCTCCTGTTGTCAGGCCTGCAGGTATCAGGCTGTTGTTCTCCTTTATCTCATAGTGGACAGAAATTATTTTTGGAGTGGCACAAATAATTTGTGTGGCATCAAATTTGATGCAGAACAGCTGATTGTTCTGTAAATAGTTTGAAATGTTTATTTAAAAAAATGCCTTGGCTGCATTTAAACAGCTGCAAAAACGTTGTTGTTTGCATAACTCAGTTACTTTTTTGAAGAAGTAACTATATAATTAATTGCCCAAGATTGGTCATTATATATTGTAGTTTGCAGACAGAGAGTTACAGGACTCTCTCCCAGACCACAGACTCATAATACAAGTCAGAGCTTTATAAAAAAAAAAAAAAAGAAAGAAAAAAAAAAGTTGTGTTTTCAAAATTGGAGTTCAAGTTATTTTTTACTTCCAATAGTGTTAACATACTACACAGGTCATGAACAAGATTTTTTTTTTATTTTCATTGTAATTGGGCTAAAGCAGTTAATTAAAAGTAGTCTGACATAAATGCTGTAATTTGATTATTTTAATAAACCATCTAACTTGGATGGATTCAATGCTGGCGGGACCACAGTGCACACGTCTACTGTTGCTCACAGTGGTCCAAGGGACCGCTCAGGGAGTTTGTGTGTTCGCTCAGACACATGAAAAATTAGAGGGAACATTGATTACAAACACAAATATCGATTATGAAAGAAGTATATTTCCCAGAGCAAATACACTTCTAGGTGTGACTCCACCACATTTGTGAATTTGCCAGTGTTTACTTTCCTATAGCTTCCAGAACCATAGCTTATGTAACCAATGCACAGACCAGAGAAATAATATACCAGAGTGCAGACAGGAGCTGCAACAGGAACTAAATAATTTACTCTTCATCTCATCAGGTTAATGATATGATCTTCAAGGCATGAGCTCTCTTGCATTTCTCCAACTTGCACTTTTTCTCTGACTGATATAAATATTTCCCACACAATTTTGTCTCCACTGTTCACCTCAACCGTGGAAGTAGAATGTGGAGGGAAACCCCCCTGGAATCCCCATTTTCTGTGTGGCCTGTGAACCCCAGTTCAAATGGTCCTCAGACATTCTGCCCACATCCTCACAAGAACAATCAAAACAGAATCCTTTCACACACACGTATATACATATATATATAGAGAGAGTACACAACATGGATTTAGTAGTTGAAAAAAACATCTAAATCAACCCCATCAGCCCTACATTCTCTATGTAAGTATTTAGTGCAGTGGTTCTTAACCTGGGTTCGATCGAACCCTAGGGGTTCGGTGAGTCGGTCTCAGGGGTTCGGCAGAGCCTCCGCCATGACATGCATGGCTCATTTTGTGCACCAGTAAAAAAAAATCACATTTTATTTTTCACTAAAGAGGGGTTCAGTGAATGCGCATATAAAGCTGGTGGGGTTCGGTACCACCAAAAAGGTTAAGAACAACTGATTTAGTGGAATGGTTCTTCCCTGGTCAAACAATGTGGTTGCAACTGAACATACAAAAAGTCCTCGAAATTTTAATTAAGTCAAACCTGCTGCGGCTTTTCTTGATACGCTGTATGAACACAGACTGAATGAGGCCATACATGGCCAGGCCAGACCACTAACTAGTCCCCACTGGTACCTCTTATTAATGTGGGGCTAACTGATGGAGACAAGCCAAAGTGGGGGAAGGAGACTGGATCCCCCTTTGGAACTACTGTGACTCTTTGAGTTTGTGCATGTTCTTCCCTCAGTGGAGGAAATGCTACCCCTCTGGAGACTACAGTACCATTAGCATGAAGACGGAAACTGGCCGGCTTTGTCTTCCCAACTTCCCATTGGAGCGGACATGGCAAATATAAAGTCAGAGATAGAGGATAGAATAAGCAGGCAAAGGAACTTTCTGACTGTGTGGTTAGTTGTTGGAGACGTTTAGGTAAACAAACCCCTGAACTGAGTATCTCAGCACCCAACAATTGTCTTTTTTTTTCTTTTTTAAAAAACTAAAGTAGATGAATGATAAAAATATACTTTGACCAATTCTACCATTCTGTGTGTTAACCAGTGACAAGTTTATTTTAGTAACGGGTTGTGTAAAATAATCTTTTTAGCTGGAGCTTTAAAGCAAAAATACAGTTAGGTCCATATGTATTTTAACACTGACACTGTTTACTGAAACATGTTCCAATTATAGTTATATAATGGACATAGACATAATGTGTAGACTCTCATTTTTGGTATTCACATTTAAACTGGATAAATGGTTATCTCAGTTAAGAAGATAAGAGGTGTGGTGCTTACATTTGGAAGATTTTGCTGTGAACAGACAACATGCAGCCAAAGAAGCTCTCCGTGCAGGAAGAAACTGCGAAAACAGAAAAAAAAAACCATCAGAGAAATTGCTACAATATTAGAATTTGCAAAATCTACAGTTTGGTACATTTTGAGAAAGAAAAAAAGGCGCTGGTGAGCTCAGCAACACAAAAAGACCTGGATGTCCACAGCAACAGTGGTGGATGATCGCAGAATCATATCCATGGTAAAGAGAAACCACTTCACCACATTAAACCAAGAGAACAACACTTTCCAGGTGGTAGGTATATCGATACCCAAATCTAACATATAAAGAGAAGACTGCATGAAAGTAAACACAGAGGACTCACTGCAAGCCACTCATAAGCTTGAAAAATAGTAGTTTGAACTTGGCTATACAAAAAACATCTAACAAAGCCAGCACAGTTCTGGAAAAACATTCTTTGGGCAGATGAAACCAAGAATGATGGCAAGAAATTGGAAATGGAAAGAAGTGATGACGTGACACAGGACAGAAGCAGCCAAATTAATTCTGAGGTGTTTGGAGACATACTGTCTGCTCAAATCCAGCTAAATGCAGTCAAATTGAACATACATTTCACTTGTTGAAGACTAAACTTCAGACAGAAAGCAAACAAGCAAACAGAACTGAAAGCCGCTGCAGTAAAGGCCTGGCAGAGCATTAAAAAAGGAGGAAACCCAGCATCTGTTGATGTCGGTGAGTTCAAGTCTTGCTGTCATTCCCAGCAAAGGGTTTTCAACCAAGTATTAGAATTAGTATTAGAATTGAATTATAGCTGGGAGTCTGCACTTCAACTTCATTTGAGTTGTTTCATTTAAAATTCATCGTGGTGATGTACAGAACCAAAATTAGAAAAAGTTGAAACAATCTCTGTTCAAATATTTATGGAACTGTAGTGATGAGAATTTGCAAATTAATGATAATCCATCTCATAAATTATGACACACTGGTCTCCCCTACATAAGCTGCCTTTATGGGGTAGAAGTATTACTCTTTCGGATCAATACCAAAATCTGCAGCATTGCACAGCACTAAAACACAAACTCACAGTCACACTGATCCTGTATTTCATTGCTCCGACTTGACAGTGTCAAGAAACAGAACCTTAATCACTAACTGCCAGTCAACCATATGAGGAGCAGCTGCAACCCCGTGTCTGACACAGAACCTGCTGCATCATGTTCAAAAGATTGGAGTTTAAACCAGCAGAGGAATAACAGAGTGGAGGTATTCCCACCTGATGAACCATTAACAATATAAAAGCTTCCAAGTGCTCCATTAGCGCCTTTAGTCCCAGTGTTAACTTTACAAAAGTGAGATGACTTGCCAAACCCTTTTATAATACACTATTTGCTGCACTATTATGATTCAACATTCAAACACACAATATTTAATTTCTAACAGGTGCTGGATGAAGCTTGAATGCTATCAGGTAAAAAAATTATAAAGGTAGATACGAGTTTGGGCTGCGAGCCAAGAGTGATTATAGACTTTCTGATAATGTTTACCAGTGCACCTGCAGAGTGTGGAAAGCAAAGCAAACAAAGGACACCAATTACTGTTGGCCTGAAGACACAATGGTACATGCGGATAAAAGCACACTGTCAGCATGTCTGAGTTTTTGGAGACGTATCACAACTGAGGCTCTTTAAATTCTGTGCGGGGGGAAATATTTTTTTCATGACTAGGATTTCTATATCAATATAGTACAGTAATACCAAACCATTTTGATAAGCTTGTGAAGAAGTTTTTTTTCTATAGTCATCACTGATATGTACCATGTGTTTATTTCAAATTGAAAAGTTTTCATGACAAGTTTAGAAGCAACCAAACACTGATCAAGTACTTGGAGCTCTTATTCCTCTAGAGCTGCATTTTAGTCCAAAGATGTTGTGATCATTAAGACAGTCCTTTGCACTCTTAAATATTCTTTCATTATCAAGATTTTGGCCACCCCACATACTGTCTAAAGGTTAGTTTACAGTCATAAAGTTCTTTGTTGTGATTACCATGATGCCCTGTTTCAACTTCTCCTGAACAAAAGGTGTCCCCACTCAGAAAATAGCCTCTGTACCTGTGCTGGAATAGAAGAAGTCAAGACAAAAAAAACTTTTCAATGTTTTCTCCAGCGTGCTTGATCTTTTCTAGGTGCAGCAGCATTTCCCTTTATAAAATACTGATAAATCCATGAAATGATAAACCTACCCTCTTGTACACTTGTGTCTTCAACCTGGACATGACAGCCATGCAGTCTGCACCTGCTTGACAAAAATCAAGACGTGTATTAAAATCCTAAATGATACCACAGCAGGGCAGCAGTTATTATGTCACTTTTGGCACACCTCCATTCTCAAGGGCTATAGTGGTGAACATGAACTAGGTGTCACCAGAGACCAAATAATGTAGTTGTCAACGTCAATGTAGCTGCCATGGTATCACCCACTGGTTTCTGAAATCTCACTCCTAGCAGCAACAGCAGAAAGGCTCATCTTGAGGCAGATGAGCCTTTCTGCTGTTGTCATGTTTGGTGCAACCCCCCCCCCAAAAAAAAAAAAAAAAAAACCCCAGAGGTGACTTATTATGATTGACAACTCATCACCCAATGATTGTGAGATCATCCAGGTAATCCTCCATTCTGAAACATGGCATGTTTGAAATAGAAAAAATAGACTTAATTTTTTGCTTAATATGCTCCCAAATGATTGACTGGGACACTAAACTCATCAAGAAAGTGTTCAAAGAGGTCAAGAGAGAAAGCCATTTTCCCATAGACTTGTATAGAACAGGAAGTCTTTTTGCAACCACAGCTATCGCCATCTGGTGGCCTTCAGATAGAATGCAAGTTTTTTTTGGCGCTTGGCTTCATTTTTCTGAGCCTGAAGGTAGAGTCCCGATCAAAAGTTTAAGACCATTTGAAAAATGGCAAAAAAAAATTTGCATGATTGGAAAGAAGATATGGAAGTGAGACATAACATTTTTTGAGCATGCAATTTATTAAAAACAGCGCTTGAACTGAAACAGGCAGCTTTACAGCTGATCAAAAGTTTAGGATCACATGCCTTTAAAAGGCTAGATCTGTGCAAAAATGTGCATTCACTGTCAATTTTCTGTCAGGTAGTCACGGTGTCATGACGTTCTAATGGGAAAGGCAAAAAACTTTCCCTTTTTGAACATGGTTGGGTGGCTGAACTGCATAAACAGGGTCTCTTGCAGCGCACCATCGCTGCTGAGGTGAGACGCAGTAAGACGGTTATTTGGAATTTGATGAGTGATTCTGAGGGTTATGGAACAAAAAAGTCAAGTGGAAGACCCTCAAAAATTTCACCAGCACTGAGCCAGAGGATCCAGTTGGCTGTCCATCGAGACACTGGACGATCCTCGACCCAAATTAAGGCTGTTACTGATGCTGGCTGCAGCTCCATAACCATCACACGGCACCAGAGACTGATGGGCAAAAATGACTTCAAAGGCTTCGTCTCTTTGAACGCCACAGAACTGACTGTTTGGACTTTGCAAGAGAGCACCAAACATGGGGGACTGAAAGATGGAAGAAAGTTCTATTCTCTAATGAAAAGAAATTTAACCTTGATGGTCCTGATGGTTTCCAATGTTACTGGCATGACAATCAGTTCCCACTTGAGATGTTTTCCATGCGCCACAGAGGAGGGGGCGCCATAATGGTCTGCGGTGTGTTTCCTTCAGTGGAAGAATGGAGCTTCAGGAGGTGCAGGGGCGTCAAACATGTCCAGATGTTGCAGACAGCATCCCTCATGACTGGGGGCCCTCGTCTGTGTGGTAACGACTGGGTTTTTCAACAGGACAACGCTACAGTACACAATGCCTGCAGGACAAGGGACTTCCAGGAGAAGACATCACTCTTTTGGACCATCCTGCATGTTTCCCTGATCTAAATCGAATTGAGAACCTTTGGGGATGAATGGCAAGGGAAGTTTACAAAAATGGACAACTGTTCCAGACTGTAGATGCCCTTCGTGCGGCCGTCTTCACCACTTGGAGAAATGTTCCCACTCACCTTATGGAAACGCTTGCATCAAGCATGCTGCAACATTTTTTGAAGTGATCAACAATAATGGTGGAGCTACTCATTCATGTTTGAAACTTTTATTTCTGTTTTGGGTGGTTTACAGGGTTTTTTGTTTTGGAGTTGTGGTCCTAAACTTTTATTCACCTAAAACAGCCTGCAGACAAAACATTTTTGTAGCAAAAATGTTGTTTTTGTAGCAAAAATGGTTTTTGTAGCAAACATTTTTGTAGCAAAAATGTTTTGTCTCTCTCCCATTTCTTCTTGTTGCATGTTCAAGCTCATCTTGGAACTTTGTTAAGATCCAACCATGCAAAATAAGATTGTTTTGCCATTTTTCAAGAGCAACAAACATACAGTCTCCATCAAATGGCCCATTCACTCATTTTTGAGCGACCTTTGCTAAAATCGGCACTCAGCTTTTTAAGAGGTTAATTAATTAATTAAGAGGTTATTAATCTATTTTCTGAAGCAAAAATTAGTCTTTAGTAGAGCTAATGGGTTTGCAGCTAAGACTCACAAAAAAGGTGAACTGAGGTGCCAATGCATCACCCTTTTCATTTAATTTTGATTTTATCATATTTTGTTGAAACATACTAAGCAAGCCATCTATATTACAGTTTTTTACAGTCGCTAACAAGCGTTTGTCCAAACAGTTGTCACATTTGCAAAACTCTAAACACAATTAGCACAGCATCGGTCTGTTGTACCATTCACACATTTCATGTCGTGTTCACCCAATATGCAGTCAGTGAACACATTTCCACAATGCTTACATTTTCTTAACAGACAAGCTATACCTCCCAACAAAATTATGGACTGTTTTTGTAGTATCTACGAATGTTAACACACAACATCCCACAATAGCAAAAACAATATTCCAAACCTTAGATACAGTATAAAAGCCTCTGCTTCTGCAATGATATCAGTACAAAAACAATATCAATATCAAAAATATATCTCAGCTGATAATAAACAAACAACTGAATAATTGAGACACAGCTTATTTATGTTGGGTAAATTGGGCCAACCACAGCTTCTTCCATTCTGGCTTAGACTCAGTGGGGTTTATAAGGCAAGACCTTGAGGAGTGATGTTTTTGGAAACAAAAAAAAGACAAACAATGTAATGTCTGGTCGAGGAAGAGTAAGAGCAAGGGGCCCAGGGAGAAGAGCAGGCCCAAGGAGAGGGCAAGGTAGAGGTGTAAGAATGCGTGGTGGTGGCATTCCAAGGGCTGCAAGAACAGTAGTCAGTGATGAAATTCGTGCCACTATCATTGACCATGTAATCAACCATGGTCTTTCACTAAGAGAGGCTGGTGAAAGAGTGCAGCCCAATTTGAGGCGGTCAACGGTTGCCTCCATTATACGCATCTTTCAACAAACCAACAGGTAAGTATTGCATTTTACATGGATTGTTTCTATTCTCACTTGACATGTCAATATGGTCATACAGTAATGCATATGTTGAATTTTTTGTCTTTCTAAAGAATGCAACGTCTTCCACCCTCTGGGGGAAGAGGAAAGCTCCTCAGTAATGATCAGGAGCTTGCCATTGTAGAAATGGTTACTGCAAATAATGCAATAAAACTGCGTGAAATTCAAACTAGAATTGTGGCGGACCATGAGATATTTGACAATATCGATAGAATCAGCCTCACAACCATTACGCGGACATTGTCCAAACACAGAGTGCGGATGAAGCAGCTCTACACTGTTCCCTTTGAGAGGAACAGTGAGAGGGTCAAGGAGCTACGATGACAATATGTCCAGGTATAGTGTATATTCAATCCAATGTCCAGTTCTATAAGCTTTGCACTTTGCAAGTAGGTAACCTACACAATACTAGGTTACAGTACAGTATGGTATACAGTAATAACATGACTTACATAAACTTTGTTTCAGAGAGTTATGGAATTGGAGGCCAACCAGGCCCCTCATGAATTCATATACATCGATGAGGCAGGATTCAATCTGGCCAAAAGGCGTCGACGTGGACGAAATGTAATTGGAAAAAGGGCCACAGTTGATGTGCCAGGACAGAGAGGGGCAAACATTACCATGTGTGCAGCAATTGCAAATGCAGGATTACTCCTTCACAGATGTCAGGTTGGACCCTATAATACAGAGCGCTTGCTTGCCTTTCTCAATGATCTCCACCAGCGCCTGGTTCCAGAGCAGGGTCAGGAGGGTGAAAACATGAGGACCTTTGTAATTACCTGGGACAATGTGGCTTTCCATCACTTGCAAGCAATAACAACATGGTTTGAAGTCCACCCAAGACTGGTGAGTCTCTTCCTTCCACCCTATTCACCTTTCCTCAACCCCATAGAGGAGTTCTTTTCTGCATGGAGGTGGAAGGTTTATGACCATCAGCCACATGACCAGATGTCCCTCCTTGAAGCCATGGATGCCGGCTCCAGGGACATCACAGTTGACGATTGCCAAGGGTGGATCCGACATACCATGCGGTTTTATCCCAGGTGTATCGACTTGGATAACATCAGATGTGATGTTGATGAAAACATGTGGCCTAACCCTGAAGATCGCAGAGATTAGATGCAAATTTTTTGCCTTTTTTAAGCCCCCCTCCCCCCCCCCCCCCCCTTTTTTTTTTTTATCTTGGCTTTTTGCTGTTGTTTTTTTGTTCAGAATGCTCTTGTGTGTTTCATGGATATTTTGTTCACTGTAAGCAATACTGTAAAACTTTCTCTGTCCTATCATACCGTGTTTCTACTGTACCTCCTGTGGTAAACAGTAAAGAAACAAAAACTTGTTTGCTTTTTACTGGAATGCTTTTGAATGTGAACATTACTGTACATGTGGACTTACAGTTACCAACCAAGACATTTCTGGTGTCAATATGGTGGATTGCATGTTTCGCATGCAAATACCTGTGACACTGAAACATAAAAGTCTATGCAGTTTTTGTAATGTCAATAATAGCCAGTATTTTGAAACCTGGTGTACTTTGATTGACTGCATGTACCTTGTGAAGTGAAAACAAGTGTTATTCTTTGACAGACTAATTTCATTTTGAGTCAGATTTATAGTGTTTTTGTACAGTTAGTGTGTGCAGAGAAAGATGTGTTCTAATTTTGAAATGAGGAGTTAGTATATATTTAACAAAGTGTATTTTTGGGAAGGATATTATCCATTTGGCCAATTGTGTTTTGTAGGTGTGGGTCTGTGTTAAGAGTTTAGAAAAAGTATCTGAAGTATGGGTAGGCGCTTGTTAGCGACTGTAAAAAACTGTAATGTGTAGGGAGATATTTCTATGGATGTTTTATTACTTAAGCAAATGAAAACAATCTCAAGACCTTCTTTTGCTTCTTTTCTTTCTTTCTTTCTTTCTTTTTTTTGGCTGCAACACCACCACTATTTACTTCATAATTAGGTACTGATGAAATACTGCACACACAATAATTATAGTTCCAAGTTCATTTAACAAGAATGCCAATGAAATGCTATCAGCACAGTGCTCAGTTTACTCTCTTATCAAGGATTTCACTAAGCTACATTACACACAAGCAAATTGGCATCAAAGTGGTGTGCATTACTGCATCATTAGACTAACTCGTGTTTGCCTGCACAATATGTGTATGTAGTGGTGCATGAGCTTTGGTGTGTGTGTGTGTGTGTGTGTGTGTGTGTGTGTGTGTGTGTGTGTGTGTGTGTGTGTGTGTGAACAGTGTGTGAACTTGCAGACACAAAGCTATGTGCAAGAACTTTCCGGCTTGAAGCACTGTGGCATCTGTCCAGTGTAGTCTGCTTTGCAGGATTAGAGGAAAAAAACATACAAATACATATAAACAAACATGAATCAAGGCACGTATTGTTAATTCCCTCGAGAACGTGACCACAAACTGGCACTGTAATGCAAAGAGGAAGTGTTGGGTCTCGCTGCCGAGGAACTTCAAAGCCCAAGATGGGATGCTCATTTGCTCAGAGAGATTTTCTATTAAGATGCTATTGCAGCAATGCACCACAGCAGCACGATCACACATCCAGGAAAACCCACATTTAGAATCTTGTCGTTGGTCATTGTTTGACCTCATTCTTTTTCACAATGTTCCTTGGTATCAGTGCTCACTCACGTATTTGCATATTTTGGTTTTTTGAAGTCTTTGGCTTGAGGAAGAGACAGTATATATATATGTGTGCATATATATGTGTGTGTATATATATATATATATATATATATATATATATATATATATATATATATATATATATATATATATATATATATATTAGGGGTGCAACGATATTCGTATCGATATTGAACCGTTCGATACAGTGCTTTCGGTTCGGTACGCGTATGTATCGAACAATACAACATTTGTAATTTATTTTATCAACTTTCCTTCTGACGATGCTGTCTGTGTGGAGCGCTCAGTGAATCTGCGTTCGACTACTCCGCCTAGGCTGCACTGTCGAGCGCAGATCCACTGAGCGCTCCACACAGACAGCATAGTCAGAAGGAAGAGCGCAGGGCACCTCCCCCACCCTCATTCAGATCTGGCGTTTGGAATTATTTTGGTTTTCATGTGACGTATGACCCTGAAGGTAAGCGAGTCATGGACTAAAGTAAAACAGTATGTTGGATGTGCCATGCAATGCTCAATTACATGGGTGGGAACTAGTGTGTTAGCGCAGTTAGCTCGTTAACGTGTTGGCCGTCTAGCCCCATGCACGGGGCGATCGGCGGTAGCTCGTTAACGGAGATTTGCCATGTTGTGGTGTTAAGGTCATTTCAACGAGATTAACCTGAAAGCACTAGTGGGAACACAACGAATATGACTGCACATTTACGCCGACATCATCCTAGTGCAAAGACAAAAACAACAAGCATGTGTAACCCAGTTCCTAAAATCATCTCAAACAGAAAGAGAAGAAAAATTAAAACATTTAATGTTCATTGTTCTGTTCTTACTGTCCCGGTTAATGAAAGTGAAATGAGATCAAAATAATTATTTAAACATAGAAGGGATGCAGATTATATATGATATGCTCTGGTCAAACAAGGGTTAAGTTTCTCAGAGGGTTGATGAGCTCTGATGAGAGCCTATTGTTTTACTCCACTCCTCACATGTCAGCCAATCGGTGAAGCTCTAGGCAGCTCTTGTCCCTCCTTAGTACCAGCTCCCAAGTTTTCAGTCTCTTGCTTCTACAGCCGAACAGAGCAGACGGACTAAAACTTTTGTTATCGGTAAGCTGGAGAAATTAACCTCTAACGAGTTAAAAGAAATACCATCTAAACTGATATTTTTCACAAATTATGTATTTGCACTTGTTGTTGTCAAGGACAGAGCGAAACCGGAGGGTTTACTGAGCTGTGGCTCCATGTAAATGCTGAGCATCCACTCGACGGCGGTAAGCTAAATGTGGCTAATCAGACACGTGATGTGCGGAGTGTGGGTACAGTTGTTCGATGTCTCTGAAACGCACTGTTGTTATGCTAGTTAGATCGTTAACTAAGTCATTAACGTGAAAAGCTGTAAATGGTTAAAGCAGCTAAAAATAACTTTATGAGAGATAATTGTAAGCAGACTTTATCCTGCTTCCTGTTTAAATTTTGATGTCAATCGGTTGTTTTACAATACTCAGTATTGAACACTTGGAGGTAATTTTTAGTGTATTTCCACTTGTACTAGTAGGCCTATGGTACAAGCGGGATTAAGCACGTCTATTTTAATACTCCTATTTGTGGACTGAGTCCTTGTGTTTACGTGTTATTGAAATTGATTATTTGCACTTTGTTCAATTTCTGATAAGCATTTGCATATTATTCCATTTCTTAAAAGGGGTAATATACTTATTTATTTGTGATTAGATATATATGTACAGTGAGTTTATTTTGATCGATGTAATTAATGTTTACAATGAAAGTGAATTATATGGTGACTATAATTCCTGAATGTTTAAAACCGTGTAGATAATCTTTAATGTTACTGCAGGTTACAAATAATTGAACCTTGATACTGTGAAATTTTGGATATTGCTACTTTGACCTTTGAAACTTGATATTTTAATGTTGTACAACATGACTGAACTGATGATGATTGAATTGATGATAGCTGATCTGAATAGTAGTTACTGCACTGTGACACTACTTTAGTTTAATTTGTGAGAGTTATCCTTAAAGGGCACGTGACATATATTTGGCCATTGTTTATAGGTCAGGTTTTTATATGGGACGAATCCAAAGACCAGGTCAGCGATTCCAGAACCCAGAGTGTTCCAGTGTTCACTGGCTGGCGAGCCAACCCAAGATCCTAGGAGACGATATACATGTACACGCACGCTCATTTGCACATTGATGGACTACAATCCTCTACTGTACAAGTAGTACGGTAGGACAGACAATCACACACACACTCCTTGTCAGACGAATTCTATGGGCCCCACCGGTACCATTTGGACTTAAAAAAGACTAATTCTTTTACTTGTGCACAATTTTATTTAATTCTATTTTTTTTTGCTACTTTGGGGGAAATTTTTATACTTGACATTCTGTTAAAACCTGTTGTAATACTGTGTTGTTTACAAATTTCTTTTACAAGGCTTAACATCACTAAAGTACTTTTAAAGCCACATAACTGTGTTTGTCTGGTTTCTCTGCCATTCGTGTACCAGAGCTCTAAGAGTCGTTCTCAGTCTTCTGACACTAGCCCAAATTGCTTATTACTTTAGTAATTATCCATTGGTACTTTATGTAACTCCACATAAGTGCTACAAAAGTGGCGAGCCAGCCAGGAGCTCTTTGGTGCATGAATATCAGCAGTGAAACCTCCTTAAAGTGTGTATTGTCATTGAAACGTCTTTTGCTATTGCCACAAGATGGATTTTGTATTGAGCTCAGGTATCAAAGTCCCCAATGCAGTAATTGTTAGTGGTACACTCAATTCATTGGATGATGAAGGGGTTCTTGACTTTTTGAAGCAGTATGGTACCTTTAGAGCCGTCCCAGTTGTAGATCCAAACTCAGAATTTTTCAAAAACCTGATCGTCGAGTACCGAAGTGGTAACGCCATTGATGCCTTAACTGATCTTTTGCCATACACATATGAAGTTGAAGGGAAGCCCGGTGTAAAATACCATGTAAGAGCTCTCTCCAGCGTTTACACTGCCAAGGTGGGTGGCAGTGCTACTAAGTCCTACTTAGATGAAATAAAGCAGGTGGCAAAACTGAGTGGCAAAAGTTTTGAAGAGGTACTGAAGTCGATGATGACAGAGATCAGTGAAATCATTGGGAGTTCAGAGACCGATGATGAATGTATGCTCTCCTCCATGCAAGTTGATGATCCAGACAGGGAGAACCAGCTTCACCCCTCTCTTGAAACTTCTGAGATTGCACGCCAGCAGTTTTCTGAAGATCCACCCCAGGTAGGATTGATTCAAGGTGGTGCGGAGCCACACCTACCTGTTGATTTCAAAAAGAGCCCATTTAGTGCGGCAAACAGTTTCAACCCACCTGAAATTCAGAAAGTCATTGTGGAACACATCGTGAAGAAAGATGACTTGATTGCACATTCATATTCTCCAATGAGACTCCGGTCATTCTCTGGCAGGATCCCCAGACCCAGCGGTGAGACAGATTATGACACATGGCGTTCACATGTCGAACTTCTCAGGAAAGACCCTGCCATGTCTGAACTTCAAAAATCTAGAAAGATCTTTGAGAGCTTGTTGTCCCCTGCAGCTGACATTGTCAACAGACTGAGCCCAGAAGCTACACCTGAGACTTACCTTCAGTTGTTGGATGCAGCTTTTGGAACAGTGGAAGATGGAGAGGAGCTTTTCGCCCAATTCATGAACACTCTTCAGGATCCTGGTGAAAAGGCCTCTGCGTACCTCTGCCGTCTTCAGGGCGCATTGAACCTTACTCTGAAGAGGGGAGGAGTCTCTGCTGGGGATGCCGATAAACACATTCTCAAGCAGTTTTGTCGTGGATGTTGGGACCACACCTTGCTCTCAGATCTTAATCTTGAAAACAAGAAAAGCCAACCCCCAACATTCTCAGAACTTCTATTAATGCTCCGGACAGAAGAAGATAGACTGGCAGCTAAAGCTACACGGATGAAGAAACACCTTGGCTCAACCCGGCAGCGGGTTGTGGCGCACTGTCAAAAGACTTGCACCTGTAGTGAGCTACAGGCAGTGACTCAATCTGATTCTGACCCGTTGACAGATCTGAGGAAGCAAGTTGCATCCCTACAGAGTCAGCTTACTAATTTGATGGCAAAGAAACAGAAGAAAAGCTCGAAGCCTAAGGACAAGGCCGAGTGTGATTTACGTGAGATGGCTATGGCAACACCTAGCATCAAGGTCACAAGTGCGAAGCCTGCCAACTTGCGGCAGAGCACCCAGCCAAAACCATGGTACTGCTTCAAGTGTGGTCAGGATGGCCACATCTCAGCAAGTTGCAGTAATGACCCAGACCCCACTCTTGTCGCTGATAAGAGGAAGCAATTGAGAGAGAAGCGTCGCATTTGGGAGATGCAAAACACTCCATCTGCTGACCAGGATTTTTAGACGCAGTCTCAGTTGTGGGGCAAACTGGGACTGAAGCAGGTCAACATCGTCCCGCTAAATCTGGAAGTCAAGCTAAACCAAGAGCACAGGCCACTTTGAGGCAATCCCATGTTGGAGAACAACCTTTCAGACTACCTAAGAGGCTCATAGGCACAAAGAGTACAGGTCAAGTCACGATCAAAGGTAAGGTGTGCAGTTGTCTCCTTGACACAGGTTCTCAAGTGACCACTGTCACCAAGTCCTACTATGACCAGTATTTGTCTGAGCAACAGATAGAGCCACTACATGACCTTCTGGAGGTTGAAGGGGCCAATGGGCAGCTTGTACCTTACCTGGGTTATGTTGAGATTGGAATCACCTTTCCTAAAGACTTTCTTGGTGCTGAACTAGAAGTCAAAACGCTAGCTCTAGTAGTCCCAGACACCGGGACATTAACGAAGTCTTGTGTATTGATAGGAACAAACACTCTTGATGTAGTGTATGAAATGTACAGAGAGGCAAACCCAGAGGGCTACCATCCCATTCCTCATGGGTACAGAACCGTACTCAAAGTACTGGAGTTGCGGCAAAAGCAAGGTTCAGATGAAAACGTTGGATTAGTGAGGATGCGTGGCAAGGATGAAGTGAACGTCCCAGCTGGGAAAACAGTCGTTCTGGAGGGGACAGTATCAATCAAGGAATTTTACACTGAGAGATCTGCCCTGTTGGAATATCCTTCAGTATCTTCCCTGCCTGGAGGGCTTTTGGTGCAAACCTGTCTCCTTGACTTGCCAAATAACCAGTTGTGCAAGCTACCTGTAGTAGTTTCCAATGAGTCAGAGCATGACATTACCATCCCAGCAAAGAGTGTGATTGCAGAACTCAGTGCAATACAGACTGTCCTATCTCACAAACAAATTGTGAGTGAGCCATCAGAGTGTGAACCATCCAGGACCTCTAGTGTGACATTTGACTTTGCCGACTCTCCCATCCCTTCTGACTGGAAAGACCGCATTACTCAAAAGCTGAGCAGTATGCCAGAGGTCTTCGCCCAGACTGATCTGGATTTTGGAAGGACGGACAAGGTCAAACACCACATTAAGCTATCAGATGAGACACCATTCAAACACAGAGCCCGACCGATTCACCCGCATGACATAGAGGCTGTTCGAAAGCATTTGCAAGAGCTTCTCGCAACTGGAGTAATCCGCGAGAGCGAGTCCCCATTCTCTTCGCCAATTGTTGTGGTCAGGAAGAAGAACGGTCAGGTACGTCTGTGTGTTGACTACCGTAAGTTAAACTTACAAACAGTGAAAGATGCATACGCCCTCCCAAGACTGGATGACACCTTCACCGCACTCTCAGGTTCCAAGTGGTTCAGTACACTCGATCTTAAATCCGGCTATTATCAGATCGAAGTTGCAGAGAGTGACAAGCCCAAGACTGCCTTTGTCTGTCCACTAGGTTTCTGGGAGTTCAACCGTATGCCACAGGGAGTGACAAACGCGCCAAGTACTTTTCAGAGGCTTATGGAGAGATGCATGGGAGACATAAATCTGAAGGAAGTTGTTGTTTTCCTGGATGATCTCATAGTTTTCTCGAAAACCCTTGAGGAGCATGAAGCCAGACTCATGAAAGTCCTGGAACGCTTAAAGGAGTATGGCTTAAAGCTGTCCCCCGAGAAGTGCAAGTTCTTCCAGTCCTCAGTTCGGTACTTGGGGCATGTTGTTTCTCAACACGGAGTAGAAACTGACCCAGAAAAGACAGCCACACTTAAAACTTGGCCAGTCCCTCAGAACCTTAAGGAGCTGAGATCCTTCCTTGGGTTCTGTGGATATTACAGACGGTTTGTTAAAGGCTACTCAAGTATTGTGAAACCGCTGAACGATCTAACGTCCGGTTATCCACCACTGAGGAAGCATTGCAAATCAAAAGGGAGGAGTAATCAGTATCATGATCCAAAGGAGCCGTTTTATGGACGGTGGACCCCTGCATGCCAGAAAGCATTTGAGACTATCATTGACAAGCTAACGTCGCCTCCAGTCCTGGCCTTTGCTGACCCAAAGCTGCCTTACATCCTTCATACGGATGCGAGCACTACGGGCCTTGGAGCAGCCTTATACCAGGAGCAGGAGGGACAGCTGCGGGTTATCGCCTATGCGAGTAGAGGTTTGTCAAGTAGTGAGTCCCGCTATCCAGCACATAAGCTCGAGTTTTTGGCTTTAAAGTGGGCTGTAACAGAGAAGCTGAGTGACTACCTCTATGGCAATCAGTTCACCGTTGTCACAGACTCAAACCCTCTGACCTACATCCTCACCTCAGCAAAACTCGATGCAACCAGTTACAGGTGGTTGGCGTCCCTCTCTACCTTCAATTTCAGACTCCAGTATCGTTCTGGAAAACAAAATGGAGATGCCGATGGACTCTCGCGTCGTCCTCATGGCAGGCTACCTGATGACCTTACATCTCAAAAAGAGAGAGACCGGATATGCCAGTTCGCAAAACAACATCTGTCAGATCCAGACAATATTGACTCAGTCGATCAGGACGTTGTTCATGCCATCTGTGAGAGACAGTTTGTTTATCATTCAACCACCTCTGAAGCTTTGGGTGATGATGCAGGTATAACCCTTGTCGAAAGTCTTGCCATTTCTGGAGATGCTATACCTGACAGCTTTGAGCAGGAAGAAACATTGGGAGGCTTACACATCATTCCCCACCTGTCACCGGCAGATCTCAGAGACAGCCAGAGATCTGATCGGTGCATCAGACATGTTATTACCCAGATGGAGAGTGGGGAGAAACCCCCTCCCACATTGAGGAAAGAACTTCCAGACGTAGTCCTGTTGCTGAGAGAGTTGAACAGGTTCGAGCTGTGCAATGACATTCTCTACAGAACACGAAGAGAAGGCGGTAATAAACATTACCAGTTGGTCTTACCTGAAGACCTGCGAGAGTCTGTGTTGACAAGCCTACATGACAATATGGGTCATATGGGAATAGAGCGCACACTCGATCTGGTCAGAGCCAGGTTCTATTGGCCAAGAATGTCCTCAGATGTGGAGAAAAAGATAAAGACCTGCCACAGGTGTGTGCGCAGGAAAACGTTACCTGAGAAGGCTGCACCTTTGGTGAATATCATGACGACAAGACCCCTCGAGCTAGTCTGCATGGATTTCCTATCCATTGAACCAGACAGCAGTAATGTGAAAGATGTTCTTGTCATCACAGATCATTTTACTAAATATGCAGTCGCTATCCCAACATCGAACCAAAAAGCTCGGACTGTTGCAAAGTGTCTGTGGGACCATTTCATAGTACACTATGGCATTCCTGAAAAATTACACAGCGATCAAGGGCCTGATTTTGAGTCTCAGTTGATCAAGGGGCTGTGTGAAGTAGCAGGCATACAGAAGATTCGGACTACGCCGTACCACCCCAGGGGCAACCCGGTGGAGCGTTTTAACCGAACACTCTTAAGTATGCTTGGAACTCTGGAGAACAAAGACAAGTCACATTGGAAGGATTTTGTAAAGCCTTTAGTTCATGCGTACAACTGTACCAAGAACGAGGTAACTGGATTCACACCGTATGAGCTGATGTTTGGGCGTCAGCCACGGTTGCCTGTCGATTTGGCTTTCGGTTTACCTGTGAGAGAACAACAAAACAAGTCACACTCCCAATATGTTAAGGACCTCAAATCCCATCTTGAGGAGAGCTATAGAATAGCTACACGGAGTGCTGCAAAGGTAGCCGAAAGGAACAAAACCAGATTTGACAAACATGTGACCACATCTACCTTGGAAATCGGGGACCGAGTGCTGGTCAGGAACATACGCATTCGAGGAAAACACAAACTCGCCGATAAATGGGAGCAGACCGTCCATGTGGTGGTGAAACGAGCTGGAGACCTCCCTGTCTACACCGTTAAACCAGAGGGCGGGGATGGCCCCATACGCACCCTACACAGAGACCTCTTACTCCCTTGTGGGTTCCTCTCTGCAGCCAAGGAAGTGAAACCTGAACAACCAGAACCCAAGAAAAGGCCCAGAACGCGACGGACCACTCAGAAAGACAATGAAAGAGCAGATCACCCCTCGGACGAGGATGATATTGTTTCAGTCCACTGGTTTGCAGATAGATCAGTGCCAAATGACTCTGCGTACATTGTCAAGCGAGATCTTCTGCTGACCCATAAATCAAGTCTTGGTCAAGATGATGTGACTGCAGATCAAGACAAGTTGGCTGGTAATGCTCCAGCTTGTGCAGACACCATCTCCGATGTTGTTCCAGCCAGTCATGCTGACCATAACCAACCTTATGACAATCAGATTGCGAGTTATGGAGAAGCCTTGTATGGGGAAGACTTAGCCGGAAATGACGAACCTGAAAAGGAAAGAGACTTACCCGGAAATGACGAACCTGAAAAGGAAAGAGACTTACCTTCTACGGATCGCCCTGACATGAGGGATGAACAAATCCTACTTCTTTCGGACATGTTAGGGAGTGATGAGGAAGGAGAGGACTTGATATTTGACAGGGAAACAGTAAACAAAGAGAGAGATGAACAAACAAGCAAAGAAATTCCTGTTCGAAGATCAGAAAGAAGTCGCCAGCCACCAAAAAGGCTAGACTATGCTGAATTGGGAAATCCCCTTGTCACTGTGGTCAAATCATTATTTCAGGGTTTAACCACAGCTTTCATTGACTCTTTAAATGCTAAAGCTGAATTATTGTTCTTAGATGATGCAGTTCACAGTAGACATGCAAAGGGACTTGCATGAATTCAAGAGGGGAGGGTGTAACCCAGTTCCTAAAATCATCTCAAACAGAAAGAGAAGAAAAATTAAAACATTTAATGTTCATTGTTCTGTTCTTACTGTCCCGGTTAATGAAAGTGAAATGAGATCAAAATAATTATTTAAACATAGAAGGGATGCAGATTATATATGATATGCTCTGGTCAAACAAGGGTTAAGTTTCTCAGAGGGTTGATGAGCTCTGATGAGAGCCTATTGTTTTACTCCACTCCTCACATGTCAGCCAATCGGTGAAGCTCTAGGCAGCTCTTGTCCCTCCTTAGTACCAGCTCCCAAGTTTTCAGTCTCTTGCTTCTACAGCCGAACAGAGCAGACGGACTAAAACTTTTGTTATCGGTAAGCTGGAGAAATTAACCTCTAACGAGTTAAAAGAAATACCATCTAAACTGATATTTTTCACAAATTATGTATTTGCACTTGTTGTTGTCAAGGACAGAGCGAAACCGGAGGGTTTACTGAGCTGTGGCTCCATGTAAATGCTGAGCATCCACTCGACGGCGGTAAGCTAAATGTGGCTAATCAGACACGTGATGTGCGGAGTGTGGGTACAGTTGTTCGATGTCTCTGAAACGCACTGTTGTTATGCTAGTTAGATCGTTAACTAAGTCATTAACATGTGAAAAGCTGTAAATGGTTAAAGCAGCTAAAAATAACTTTATGAGAGATAATTGTAAGCAGACTTTATCCTGCTTCCTGTTTAAATTTTGATGTCAATCGGTTGTTTTACAATACTCAGTATTGAACACTTGGAGGTAATTTTTAGTGTATTTCCACTTGTACTAGTAGGCCTATGGTACAAGCGGGATTAAGCACGTCTATTTTAATACTCCTATTTGTGGACTGAGTCCTTGTGTTTACGTGTTATTGAAATTGATTATTTGCACTTTGTTCAATTTCTGATAAGCATTTGCATATTATTCCATTTCTTAAAAGGGGTAATATACTTATTTATTTGTGATTAGATATATATGTACAGTGAGTTTATTTTGATCGATGTAATTAATGTTTACAATGAAAGTGAATTATATGGTGACTATAATTCCTGAATGTTTAAAACCGTGTAGATAATCTTTAATGTTACTGCAGGTTACAAATAATTGAACCTTGATACTGTGAAATTTTGGATATTGCTACTTTGACCTTTGAAACTTGATATTTTAATGTTGTACAACATGACTGAACTGATGATGATTGAATTGATGATAGCTGATCTGAATAGTAGTTACTGCACTGTGACACTACTTTAGTTTAATTTGTGAGAGTTATCCTTAAAGGGCACGTGACATATATTTGGCCATTGTTTATAGGTCAGGTTTTTATATGGGACGAATCCAAAGACCAGGTCAGCGATTCCAGAACCCAGAGTGTTCCAGTGTTCACTGGATGGCGAGCCAACCCAAGATCCTAGGAGACGATATACATGTACACGCACGCTCATTTGCACATTGATGGACTACAATCCTCTACTGTACAAGTAGTACGGTAGGACAGACAATCACACACACACTCCTTGTCAGACGAATTCTATGGGCCCCACCGGTACCATTTGGACTTAAAAAAGACTAATTCTTTTACTTGTGCACAATTTTATTTAATTCTATTTTTTTTTGCTACTTTGGGGGAAATTTTTATACTTGACATTCTGTTAAAACCTGTTGTAATACTGTGTTGTTTACAAATTTCTTTTACAAGGCTTAACATCACTAAAGTACTTTTAAAGCCACATAACTGTGTTTGTCTGGTTTCTCTGCCATTCGTGTACCAGAGCTCTAAGAGTCGTTCTCAGTCTTCTGACACTAGCCCAAATTGCTTATTACTTTAGTAATTATCCATTGGTACTTTATGTAACTCCACATAAGTGCTACACATGCTACTAACTTTAGCCGAGTCATTTAGACAGCTGTTAGCACATGATTCTCCTTATGCTGCTGAGAATATAACCCAGAAGAAGCGGATAGTATAGCTTTTATTTTGGAAAGAGACATTTCTCTGTAATAAACTCTCTTTTCCAAAGATGAGTGATTCCTCAATCAGATACAGGGCTTGCAATATCGCTAGCCTGACGTCCTGGGGCTAGCGATTTTTTCAGTCGGGCTACCAAAATCTATCTCTTCCCTGCCCGTCGGGCTATTGTAAGAAGGAAAAATATATGTCAATGCTTTTGCATTCTTTCAGAAATGTAGCTGGGTAATTATGTCATTGGCATCGGTGAGCCACTGTCAATATGTGACATATTGAAATCGCGTTTGAATTTGCGCTTGTTTTTTTGCTTTCACTTTGCAATCGTGCGAACTGTGTATAGAGAGCGACAGCACTGATCTGTGAGTGATGATAATTTGCGCACCAATTCCTCTGACATCGTCTTATTAATCGTTAGCTTACTATGCAAACATGACAAGTGAAATCTCCCGCAGCTTAAACATGTGAGAGGTTGATCGCGCAGAGAATCGCTGAGCTTATGTGAGTCCGTGTGTAAAAGCAGCAGGATTTATATTTGACTACGATGACCTGGATGACTGAGAACCTTCACAGACAGATATATATTTTAGTTCTGCTGAGCCAAATAAGACAGGTCAGGGTGAAGAAGTGACAGCCAAAGAAAAGCTTACCACAAAACGGAGAAGTTATGACAAATCAGACTATAAGGCAAAAAGAAAGTGCAGCTTTATGGTTTCATGGACAAAATTATTTCTGTGGCTGCAATATGACGAGCTAAATAACCAGGGCTGCACATAAGTGGTCCGCAGGTGCGCATTCGCTGTCAAAATAAAAAACACGCACAAGGGTTAGGGTTAAATTTAAAAACTGTACTTTTGAGTTAAAATATATATTTATAATTTTAATAAATGACAAATTAAAAAGGCATGAACATTTTTTTGTATCGAAAAAATATCGAACCGTGACACCAAAGTATCGAACCGAACCGAACCGTGAATTTTGTGTATCGTTGCACCCCTAATATATATATATATATATACATTACATGCCTGAGTATAAACACTGATAGCTTCAACAGCAAATTTGTTTGTCTTAAACTTTGATATACATCTCCAAGTCATGTGTTTTTTTGTCAAAGCTTTCAAGTTTCCAAGTGATTCATGTCCAGTCATAATCTCTCTGGCCACATTCTTAGCTTTCCTTTCTGGGTTTACAGTGTGTGTTATCAAAAAAGCAAACCGATTCAGGCAAAACCACTCGGTATGTTTCTTACTTAAAAACCACATTCTTTCTATAAACCATCATATAAACCTCATAAATTTCCCTTCCTGATGGTTTAGCCATCTGGGACAGAAGGTTTGTGTGTGTCTGCATGTGTGTAGGTGTGTTTGTGTGTGTGTTTGTATTCTTGCCTTGTTCTGCACAGTCATTATGTCCATACAGACAACTCAAAAACATAATTGACTGATAAGGAAGAGGAGACGTGATGAATTAACTTCATCTTATCCCACAGCACGCACGCACGCAAACACACACACACACACACACACACACACACACACACACACTACACTTAGAAATGACAAGCTTCTCTTGGCGGACTCTGATAGGTTATCACAGGCCAGGCAGTACAAACAAAAGGCAGCCAAGTCTCTGGACTAAGAAGAAAACGTGATCAGATATGCACACAAATATGTTAATAGTGTACCTGCACAAGTGCATAATTAAATGTTTGTGTGAAGGAGGAAGGAAACAATGATAAAGAAGTACACAAATAAAGAGGAGAGAATGAAACACTATGCTACTGGCAATTTTTGCACTAGGGTCAACGGGGACGCTTGTAACATTTCTTTTTTTTTTCTTTTTTACATATTTAGAATTGGATACATGATAGAGAATCGATGGAAATTCCCAAGTTATCATTTGAGAAAAACGACAAATATGTGTCCTAAGTAATAGTATAATGGCTATCTTCTTCCTAATAAAAACAAGACTATAATATTAATTTAATGGAAGAAGTCAGAGTAGATAAGTAATGGTAATTGTAGAACTGAAAAAGTACATTGTATTAACCCACTATATGTCAGATGCATTCTTCAAAAACACCTTAGTTTGATAGTGATATTCTGTTACAAAGTGATGCAGGTAATTGTTCTGTTCTCTTAATGTTGGATCTTACGGCGGCTTTTGATACTGTTGACCATTTTATTTTACTTAACAGGTTGAAATACTCGGCCGGTGTCTCTGGGACTGCATTGAAATGGTTCTCGTATCTCTCTGACCGATTTTCCTCTGTGGCAGTTTCTAAGTATAGATCATCTTCTGCGTCTCTGTCTTTTGGTGTGCCACAAGGCTCTGTGCTGGGGCCATTACTGTTTTTAGTTTATTTACTCCCTCTCCAGCACATTCTGAGCCCTTTTGAGGATATTTGTTACCATTGTTATGCGGACGATATCCAACTCTATATATCTTTTAAGCCGGAGGAGGTTTCTAAGCTGCGGCTTTTAAATGTGTGCTTGGAAACCATTAAAGGCTGGATGGCTGAAAACTTCCTCCAACTAAATGATAACAAAACCGAAGTCCTCTTATGTGCCCCAGATAGACATAGACCCAGTATAATAAATGCTCTTGGTCCTCTTTCAGCGTTTGTAAAACCATCTGTCAGGAACTTAGGGATTATCCTTGATCCTACTCTTACGTTAGATAGTCATGTTAAATCTCTTGTTCGGTCCTGCTTTTATCATTTAAGAAATATCTCTAAATTGAGCTCTATAATATCCTATACCGAACTCGAGATTGTTATTCATGCTTTTATTTCATCACGATTGGACTATTGCAATTCCCTGTTTACTTGTTTAAACAAAGGTTCCTTGGAGCGTCTGCAGATCGTTCAGAATGCTGCAGCAAGACTTTTGACGAAAGTTTCTAAATATTCACATATAACACCGTTGCTTAAGCAGTTACATTGGCTTCCTGTTGAATCTAGAGTCCATTTTAAGATTTTGGTTTTAACTTTTAAGGCTATTCAACAACAAGCACCACCATATATTATTGAACTTTTGCAGCCCTATGCCCCTAGTAGGTCTCTGAGGTCGAGTAGTCAGGGCCTACTTGTCATTCAGTATACGAGACTGAAAACTAGGGGTGATAGAGCTTTTGCTACTGTGGCCGCTCGACTTTGGAACTCCCTTCCTCAGGACCTACGATCCGTTGATTCATTGATTACTTTTAAAAAACAGCTAAAAACTTATCTTTTTAAAATTGCTTTTTGTTAACTTTGTTTGTTTTTTGTCTTTTAATCTGTTATATCTGTAAAGCACTTTGTGATGTCTATCTAGAAATGTGCTATATAAATAAAATTTTACTTTACTTACTTTACTTTTACTTACTTTACTTATTGCAGTAGTTTTGTGGGTGTTTTTGAGTTGTGGAAAACATAATTTCAGTTTTGTTCAAACGTCATGTATTGGAGGCAATGCATTCAAGTTAGAAATAAATTTTTCCCCCCAGAAAAATAAAGACTTGAAATGCTTTAGAGTACAGCACCGAGGCTGTTTAACTTGTGGGATGTTGATCTGGTCAGTTAAGTATCAGAGGGGGTTGTTAATCAGTTTCAGCTGCTTTGATGTTAATGAAATTAACAACAAGTGCACAATAAGACAACCCCCAAAACAAGAATTTTGTTTTACAGGTGGTAGATACTGACATTTTCCCCTCCTCATATTTTCTGGGGTTTTTTTTTGTTTTTTTGTTTGTTTTTTTACTGGTTTTGCATTTGGCTATTGTCAGTGAAGTGCGAAGCATATATATTATATAGAGTTTCAACAGCAAAGTTCATCATCAACATACATGACACTCAAGGTGCTTGCAGTAGTAACCCAGGGATAATTGTAACAGTTGCCTCTGAGTAACATGTTACAACTGCCTCCAGAGTGGCGCACACGTTACACTCTATTCTAGCTCACAGCACCCAAATTGTCATGGGTCGTTCCTGTTAATTTCTAACACTGATGAGTTGTCAATCATAACACGCAGAAATAAAAAAAAAAGGTAAGTTTAAAATCACAATCACTTAAACTGTAGGCAGCAGGGGGGGGAAATACTTTAGATCCAGAAAGTTACGTTTTAAATCAAAATCTGTTTTGGTCCTTACAATTTCTGTAAAAGTAATGTAACTCTGCACTTCTTCCGCTGCAGAGAGAAAATCTCTGCAAGTATGTGCAGAGTAAGTATGATCACTCTTGTTTCAGCTTTAAGGAATTCAGTGTGTTACAGCCGCCCCCAGTCTCCCCTACTGGTTGGTCAGTATAACTGGTTCGTTTGTTAATTTGTTTCAACAAATCCTTCATTTTCTTAATATTACACTTAAGCCTAGAAAGTATCATTTCTTTTACTGTATATTCATAAAGATCACTTTTGTATGCAAAGCTAGTCATATTATTGTTTTAACAATTTGCATTGGGTGTACTATTCCAAAGATTTAAGTACTCTGATTGTTATCTGACATGTCCATCCTACAATACACTGACAGAAGCTAAATTCACTCAAACTGAAATACACTACCATCTGGTGGTGTGTGGCAGTAAGACACATCATTCCTGCACAGGGGGTATGGACTCTTTCGTTATTATTTGAATAAAAATCATATATTTTCCATCAAAAACAATTTTGCACATGCAGATTCAATCTTGATCGGAGCACATTTAACTCTCAGTAATCTGAATCCTGTTGTAAAGACAGCTGTGCTGGTCCTTTCTCAGGTGCACATTGTGCAATAGCTTTGAGAAGTAGTTTTATTTCCAAACATTACGTAACTTTGCCACTGCTGTAAATGTGGCTGATTGCCAGCGTATCAGCTCACTTTAGATAACTATCTGTATTGAGTTACTAAATCATAATAAAAAGGCTCACTCTTTGGCTCCAGCTGTGAAGCATTCTCCTGCTCTGAATGGCAGACAAGACTTGCTCATCATGGTGGGTGAGTTTGAATGCCGGAATGGCATTTCTGTAGTGCTTTTCAAGTCTTTCTGACTTGCTTTGCTTCTCACTCAAAGCAACCAGTAAGACTATAAAGAGGAATGATGCCATCAGATGAAAGTAAACATTAAAAGACTCAAACGATGTCTTTTCTGGTGACAGCACAATACTCTTTGAAAAACAAAATCTAGTTGACCTCTAGCACTCAAATGATTTTAAAGGCTTAAATTTTAGGTTTAAAATTTAACCCTTTAAATTAGGGGTTAGTATTAAAGGCAAACACTCATCAAGAAATGAGACCCATCCAAAATACAGTTGAGAAATTAAAAGTTTTTATGAGTTGAATAGCTCATCTGGACCTGACCCTAACCATTAAGAGAAAATCTAATGCACATCACCTTGGGGCATCCTCAGAGCCAGAACAAAACAATGGCACATCAGTCATAAAAAGACAGCTCCATTAAAACATGAGAGCACACATCCTGATACCTGACCTGCATTCATGCTGTTTTGATAAGATCGACCTCATAAATGAGTACGAATAGGCTGTAAAACCGAGCTGTTTAATTACTGTTTCTCTTTCACAACTTCACATCTTGAGGTTAAGCAAGAATGCGAATGTGAGCAAAACAGAAGTCAGTTTGGTTGCATGGCAAAGCTGTCAGCACTTTCATACGTACGTGGTTAAATGCTTTTGGTCTGGTTAAGATTATTTAAATGATGAATAAACACACTAGGATTATTGCTGATGCACAGCGCTGCTAAAACACAATAAAAGGTGAGCTGGTGCGTACACTTAACCGAGTGGTTGGCTTTAGACAATTTTTGAAACATTAGGACCGTGGAGCAAACTATGCGTTTGCCTTGTGTGTTACACCTGCATACATGAAATAAAGGGCCTGTTTCACTTTGTGTCTCTTATCCAGTGTTCAGTCTTTAGAAGATATAAAGTCAGGACAGCATTTCAGATTTGGTACTATGCAGTATACAGTACTGTCAACCGTGCGCATGTACTCTGAGAACATCTGGGGTCTGCATGATGATGCTGATACATAGCTTCAGTTTAGACATGTCTCGTGATTAGGTTATGCAAGAGCAGCACGCTATGTACTGGATGCTTTTCAAATGATCATCTCTCCTGGCTGTCAGAATATTTTGTGTTGCTTTTCAGACTGCACTGACTAGTTTGATGTTCAATCTGATTTCCAGTCATATGTAATGATGATTTGTTTGTGCAATGATGCCCTTAATATATTTAAATGACTTTTTTTTTTTTAAAGAGAGAGATAACTTTGAGGGTGTGGAATTTGGAAAATGTTCATTACTTGATATTCTGTTGACTCTGAGAGGATCACATGTGGGGGAGACACACACACACACACACACACACACACATACACACACACACACACACACACACACACAGACTCTGCTCCTGTGCTCTTCGCTACACTCCTCTGAGGCACTCCTCAGTTCTCAGTATCAGCAGGTTTGATCATAATATTTCACTCACAACTTGTACGCAGTCTTGTGCAAGAGGACCCCCCAACCACCACCACACACACAGACGCACACCCACGCACAAACGCACCATGATTTTGTTACAAGTGCGAAGCGGTGGAGCTGATCTCCAACATAGATACGCTTTATGGAGGCCCCTCTGTGTATATCTGTGTGCGATGCACATTGTGGCAGAACAAGCACAATCACAGGGGTCTGATCAGGCTGTCAGTCAGTGACGTATATCTAGAAAGAATTTATTTGATGCATTTGTTTGTTTTTGGTATTTAGTAGTGGAAAGGAATGCAACCTCAATTATTTCCTCATAACTATTAGCAGAGAATCAAATGTGTGTTCATTTTTTATTTGATGTTTGAATGTCAGGTACTTGTTTGTTTGACCTACTCTAGCAAAGTATTGCACGGCACTGATGTAGTGGCGACCGTCAGGTTGTTTAAACTAGTACACCAGCGTTGCCACTACCTAGAAAGCAGGAGGTTTTCCAGAAATCCAGGAACACTCAAACACATCATGGAAAACACGTTAAGTTTGAGCCAGAAGAATCGAGCTCATGTTTGGCTTCCTGGTACCTAGTTTCGTTTCTTTGTAATATGTAAAGTGCAAAGGTGTGCAGTGCTGTACATCACTGACTAGCTAAACAATGGCCATCTTGCTTACAGCAATCATTTAGATCACACGCAACATATGTTTGTTGCCAGAATAAACACGGCCCTTTGCTATCTACATTCGCTTTCCAGCTGTGCACACTTCCCTTCCAGTATCCCCTCATGCAGCACACATTCATATAGAGATGAAGGTCAGAAAACGTGTTGACTCGGAGCCGTTTTCTTGCTACCAACAGCAAATGTTTGCCATCTAAAATCTTAATGTCTGATGGTTTGTGAGATGCAATTTTGAAGATTGAGGACACATTCTGATGGATGCAGTCCCGTGTTCTTGTTCTGCAGTTCAAATTCAGCTTGAATCAATTCAGTTTTGTTTATGTAGTACCAAATCACAACACCAGTCACCTCAAGGCGCTCTACATTGTACAGTAAAGACCCTACAGTATCAGCAAGCACTTGGTGACAGTGGAAAGAAAAAGCTCCATTTAAACAGGAAGACGCCTCTTGAGTCTTTTATTTTGAACCTTTCTTTGCAAGACTGTGTGATCTAAAGAGCCTATAAAGCTTTAAATGAATCACCATCCCAGCCTTTTATAACCCTTTAAGGAACTTGCACTTCCTCCAACAAACATTTGAGTATTTGAATTTATTCCAAACTCCATCCTGTTATCATTAACTGAAGCTTCTACCACTGTACGCTATAAACTGTGGATCAGATTTTTCACTAGAACATTGACTGAAGCTACCAGCTTGCTGCAGTTTGCCACATCCCCGTGCCTCTTTTATATCCTCGGGTCACAAACATGCCGAGGCGGAAAGAATCTGTTAAATTGAAGCTGACATTTCCTTATTGAGATCATTTCCAGCATCCATGTCAGTGTAGTTTATTACCTGGCATTTCATTCTCTACTCACACACACTCGCACTGAACCATGTCACTTCTGCTCAGCTCCTTGACATGTCAGTTCCACAGATGCATGCTCTTGAAATTAGCCACAACAGCGAATCTTTAAAGGGTATATAAGGGATTGAAAACGAGCACCTTATTTAACCTGAACTTTTAAGAGAGAACAAACACACACACACACACACACACACAAATCTGATGGTGAGGCCACTTAAAGAATTATCATCTTCGTTTTATCCAACTTAAACATTAAGACATCAAAACACCACAGCAACATGGATACCTTTTCTAAAACATTATCTATTATCCCGGATAACAAAAGCCATTGTTTTTTACAAAGCGCAAGTCTTCCCTACGTAGAGAGACTATCCCTGTGAAAGCTCTGGCTGGTGGTATCAAATACTCTGTTAACACTGCATGTCAAACCCTCGGTCATTGGATCCAATGGATAAATCACTAAATCACACCACAATAGCCGCGGACTCATCTCATTCACGTAGACCCACATGAAAAGAGAAGCAGAGAAAGAGGGAAGTCTGACTTCCAGGGCTCAGGCCAGACAGACAAAAGGCTCTGAAACAGCCCTGCCTCAGGACAAAATCATATGACACTGGCACACAGGAAATCACCCAAATTGTCCATTGTGTGGGACAACATCAAAATCCCTCCGTCTCTATGCAGGCACCAAACGGGCTGGGGAAGATGGAGAGGAGAAGGGAGTAAGAGGATGGAAGACTTTATTTTTGTTTGTTTTTTTAAACGATGTTGGGAGTGTAACAGATGCGGAAGTAAAAGCTACTGAAGCTGCGAACTGTAGGTATTTCGAGCTTGTCATACCAGTGTCTCTTTGTGTTTCAAGGACGACTAAAATTTGTCCTGAATTCAATTTAATTAAATTCAGTTTTGTTTATATAGCGTCAAATCACAATAACAGTCACTTCAAGGCACTTTATATTCCAGGGTAAAGACCTACACTATTAGAGATAAACTTGCAAAAAAAGATGACCCACTTTGAGCAAGCATTTGGCGACAATGGGAAGGAAAAACTCCCTTTTAACAGGAAGAAACCTCGAGCAGGAGCAGGATGACAAAAATCTAAAGTAAAGGGCAGGGACAGCTCAGTAGGTAAAGTGGTCGCCCCATGATCGGAAGGTCGGCGGTTCGAATCCACTTAACGGCTACCCTGAGGTACCCCTGAGCAAGGTACCGTCCCTACACACTGCTCCCCGGGCGCCTGCTTAGTGGGCTGCCCACTGCTTCACTGAGTGAATGGGTCAAATGCAGAGAAAAACAAGTAATTTCCCCATGGGGATCAATAAAGTATCCATTATTATTATTATTATTAAATAAGAGTTCTTCTTGGTGATCAGAGGTCTATTTGTAGTGTGGTTTTACTCCTTTTTTTACACCTTTACCTTTTTCACCCTGTACTCCCCGGGCATCACCTGTCTAAGTTTACCAAGGCAGGGAGAAACACTGCTTTTAACTGTGCAGTAACAACACTTAGTTCACTGGAACAGGCTTTGTGAGAATGACTTACATTCAATGTAATGAAGGAACACAAAAAAAAACCCACAAAAACACACCATTGTCATTACAGGGATGTCAAACTCATTTTACATCAAGGACCACATACTTGGCTTTGATCTTAAGTGGGCCGGACCAGCGACACTCCCCCATCTGTCAGTGCAAAGAAGTTTAACTACATATTTAATCCTTTCTACGTGGTAAAGAAATGCTGCTCTAATAAATAAAAAAATCTGTCATCATGACTCTCTAGACTTAAACGATAAGAAATGAATGTGTAAGATTACAGAGGAAGTTCTCTCCAGACTATCCTGTAATTATAAAAGAATAAGTTTGAGTTCATATTAAGAAATGGTTTGTATGTCTTTCACTGTGGATTCATTTTTTACAAAAATCATACATTTCTATAGTAGATATTAAAAAAAACTGGAACTCTGTCAATTATTTGTTTATCTAAGCAGCAGAGTATGAATGGCCACAGTGAGGTGCATGTCAGGTGTGAGCTGTAAAACATGTGAAAATACAGTTAAAGTCCAAAATTTATGAGCCCCTTTACATTATCCAAAGCCATCCAGTGAGCCAGATTGGACTCTTTGCTGGGCCAAATCTGGCCCCTGGGCTTTATGTTTGACACCCTTGCCATATAAGGAAGGGCTCACTCTTTTTTTCATGCATTTGCCAAAGAGATAAATATAAAACTTAAAAGACTGAAAGTTCAGGGTTCATTTTCTCTCCTCATCACCATGGTGATGATCTGGATACAGGAAGTTTTCTAGGTGGGGATTTTCCAAGATATACGGTTGTAATAACATAATTCTCTCCATCATGCGCTGGCCCAGAACCACACTTGCACACATTGTATCTTGTCAGTGTGCTCCTTGGAAAATAATTGTCTTGAATTTTGTTGGGATTAAATAATTTGCAGTGCCTCAATAATGCTATGCTTTTTTATTAATAAGTGTTATAAAGTTATTTAGTGTAGTAATAAGTGGACACGGCCCTGAAAAATAAAGGCATAGACCATGTGTCCTTGGGGAGTAGAAAGCTGCAGACTCTCGCTCACGCTCGCCTGGGAAAATGTAGACAAGAGGAGACCATCTCTAGTGGAAAGTTACTGAGACACTGTTGTTTAGACTACAATGAGGGAGCTTCTGTAATAAAACTGTTAGGGGCACACCACCATTTTGAGCTCCACGGCAATGTGTCTTGCAGGACGCGAGTGTTGATATTAACAATTTATAAACCATTAACAACCAAAAATCTCTTATATATCCTAAAAACAAATTAAAGTTTTTTCCATTCACCATGTTCCTTTTTTCCAGTCAGTCCCTTCTACTGTTCATCAAAACCCATGAACAGCATATATACAAGTCATGATATTAGACCAATAGAAACAAACACTGAACTGTGGCTTACACAGTCAATTGCAGGGAAGAGTTTGGAACAAGTTGATGAAGCAGTACAAAGTGTTCAGTCACTTCAGAAACCAGCCTACAACTACGCGTCTCGCCTTTAGTTCCGGGTGTGTTAGAACAGGTGCGTACAGTGACAGAGTGATGTGTAGGTAGGCAGCCAGCCAGCCTGTCAGGTGCAGCCTCAGGCAACAATGGTTCTCATCTACTCAGCAACACAGCTCGTATAGGCAGACTGTTCTCATTCATTCCTCATGTCATCTCGCCCCCCTCCCCCTCTCGCCCCTTCAGTTGTATATAGTATTTGTATTTGTATTCTATTTTTATCTTATTGTATATTTATTTTATTTTATTCTACTGTATATAGTATTTTATTTTATTCTATTCTGTACAGTTGTGTACTGTATTTATTCTTATTGTATTCTAATTTTTGCCTCAACTTTTGCACTGTCCACTTCCTGCTGTGACAAAACAAATTTCCCACGTGTGGGACTAATAAAAGTTATCTTATCTTATCTTATCTTATCTTATCTTATCTTATCTTATCCTCTCTGGGAATGACACCTCCCCACCACACACACATGCACACACGTTAACACTTCCTTGTACTCTTTTCTGTTTGTTTTCTTTTGTGGTTTTCACTCCAAATAATATTTCCATTGTTTTTTTTCTGTCCCTGTTCTAGCTATAGCAGACTGCGCCAAGTGTTTGTTCTCACCGAGTACGTAATGTGACCAAAAGCGGGCCAAACCACAACCGCTGTATATTTGTCGATGCTGCTTTAGTGGTTGCTCATGTTTGGACAAGGTACATTTACAAAAGTGTCTTTGTGTCTTATTATGTCTGTAAAATGTTTTCATTTCAGCATTGCTTTGATGAAAAGTCTGCTTTACCAAAAGTTTCATTAATCACTACCTCTAGTATTCAAAAATAAACAAATGAATAAAAACACTGTAATAATGAGGACACAGACCTTTAGTAACAGAAAAGGGACACAACATTCAAAGGAAAAAAAATAGAAATGTGATCCATCAGTGTGTCTACGCTTTTCATTATTCACGTGTTACTAGTCAGTTACCTGCAGTTTGTTCTGCATCACAGCGAGCCATCGGCACCTCCACGAAATATTCCACTGTGCTTAATCAGTCATAAAATGCAAATTGTCATTACAATGAAGGATCACTGCAGGAGATTTTCAACTTGTGCATTAGCTTCAAATTGTAATCACTGAAAGGTTTGTGTTTCAGTGAGTTCACTGTGACTGTGCATGATACTTATGTTTATGCATAAGTAAAGTGTGTAATATACATTACAGTTTTAAGTGTTATGGTTGCAGTACTCCTCAGAGCAGGTACTATGTACTTAAAATCAATGCATCACCATGATGTGCATGAAGTCTCTATCTTTCCTTCCATTCAGTATATAGTATTTACACTCATTATTATTGTTATTATTATTACTGTCCAGCACAATTTTATAAAATTGCAGTCAGCTTGAGTGACTCACACTCGCACGCTGCTTTGCAGTTTGCTACTCATCCAAAGAGGGTACTCCTGGTGGTGAGGAAATGCTATGTGAGGTGCACCATGAAGTTAGATTGCAGCTGGAAATGTTTGCTTGTTCCTTGATTGGTGGTAATATAAACTGGAAGTCAGAGAATTCCAAGCTGAACGAGAGACTCCTAAGCAGTTCTTTGAGAAGGAGCCAACAATGGCCAATTAATCCAAAAACTTTAATTTCCTAACACAAATCCTGATAAGTTTAAATCTCATTGCTTGTTAAATCCCATCCAAAGACATTTAAAGTGTTTCTTACAATCTTCTTGGAGGACTACCCTGCTTAAACAGTCTGCAGGGGTCCTTGTCAGCGGGTGTGCACACGCTTGTGTACACATACTATAACAGCAGGAATAACCCTGTGTCTATTAAACCTTCACTAACCAACCACTGTTCCACTGTTTGCTTGAGTATGAACGCAGAGTTTACTCATTTGCTTATAAATATCTTTGCAACAGCCGAACTGAACTCTTCCCCTTTGACAAACTGACATCTTAATAATGGATTTACGATGTAGCTTAGTTTCTGTCAGTTAGAAGGGTTGGGGTCTGATTACTGAAGGATAATCTACAGGGAACTCAGGAAGAGGATCCACAGCCGGCTAAAACAAACACTAATGCTTCATTCACAAACACTAACTGAACACTAACAGATATCCAGGATCACAGTTTATGACATCCTCATTCTTTCAAAAGAATGAACAGCAGCTCACAGATGTGACTGTTAAAGCAAATAGCTCCAGTTTTCAACAGATTAACTACTCAGTTGTAAAGCAAACAAAATCGACTAAATAATCGGGACACTGGAGCTGTTGCTTTGCCGGAGAGACTCACGCAAATGGGAGAAGAAAATATTCCAGATGGTAAATGTAACAAATGTATTTGCAATATTTCCTTCACAGTTTCTACATGATTGTTTTCTAAGATTTTTTGAGATTTTATTAATGCTCCTTTAATAATATGCTCTTGTTACATCTTCTCCATTCCTAATGTTTCACTGCCAAACAAATCCACAAATTTGTTTGCTGATTTTCTTTTAAACTGACATCAAATTACTGAAATATTGAAACGAGTATTTTTTAAATAATGCTCTCATTAATTAAAATGTAAAAGAGCACCGTGGGCAATATTATTTTGTTGAAGTTGGCATGTATTTGCACTTGTGAAGAATCAAACACAAGCTTTAATGGAAAAAAATACTATTGAAAATTCAGACCCCGAACTAGAAAATCAGGGAAACAAAAGAGATTACATCGATCGACGTAGAAGCCCAACGAATACTAAGAAGACATTTTTTTTGGTTCAGTCAACCTGAAATAAGTTTTTTTACAGTAGACTGGATCCAGCATGTTTCTAGTGAACCTGGCCATGACTTCCTGACGGTGAAGACGGTGTTGGAGTGTGATGCAGAGGTATTGTTTTTTTATAATTATTTAAATTTTTGTTTTTAACTCACTTTAGTTTTGTTTAGAGCATCTGTGCTCCTTTCGGTTACGCGTTTATTGTTAAATATGTGAGTTTGCATTCATTTCTGTGTTGAGCTTTAAGGTTTTCTTAATCATAATCATGTTGACATTTGTCAGGGGTAACATTTAAGAACTTCACCAAATTAATAATATACAATAACACAACCCAATTATAACTTGACACATAGTCATGACATCCCAGCCTCATAAACACATGTGGATACATCATAACACTGACTGATAAGATGACGATCACAGTCACAATCAGACAAGAGTTTCTGAAGAAGAAAACAGCGAGACCTGTGACCTGGCCGAGCACGTTGCCTGACTTGAATCCAACACCTTTTAAAGAGAAATGCAGAGCAACATAAGCCCCGCAGCAAACACAATAAAAGGACAGTTCAGTGGAATTCCACAGACTGGAAAACACTGACAACAATCTCTTCTTGTGTAAGTCCAAAAAACAAAACAAAACAAAACAATCAACCTTTTTTTCTACTTGTGCCAACATTGTTCAAATTAGATACATTTGGTGATTGCCAAAGGCTGTAGACTCAGTTTCATTTTGATTGCATTCATTTCCTTCTCATGAAAGAAGAACTGCTCACATCTTTCAGTCTTAAAAGACACGTGTGGTACATCCTTCAACTGAGATACAACTAGAAGAAGTGTGTGTGTGTGTGTGTATTGTCTATCACCTTTTGTTGATCTTTATTTGAGAGCTTTAGTGATTACGTACAGCTCCATGCAAACAAAAACCTATCATTATCTTACAGGGATGCTTTAAGGGGATTAGTTGCACCAGAGAGCAAGCTTGTTGTTATCTAATGTGCTAAGCTGAAATCCGTTTGGTCAACTTTAAGATGGCAGCTGTTTGCATTGCAAAGCACGAGAGATAATAAAAAGAAGTCACAGCAAGCTGTAAAATGTGACCAATGCACCAATCAAATACTGAAAGTGTTCCCTTTCTTTATCAGTTAGAAGATTTGTACATTTTAAATGTGTTTTTGTCTTTTTATTATTTTGATAGTTTATAGTCACACAATGGGAACAGCCCAGCTGAAACTGTCGTCACACCTAATATGTCAACCGTTGTCTTCTTTTCACACTGTACGGTTGGGAGCTGGTTGTGGATCATTCAGTAAACACAGATCATGCTTCAGTTGTTTCATCTTACACAGGTGAAAGATGTGAGCTCTGTTTGCATATACCACATGCAACAGGCTGCGTAAATATTTTTTGAGTTGAAACTAAAATTTTACATTTTTACTTTTGTAACAAAAATATTTACAGCAACAGGATAGCATAGTGGCAACACTACTAGTCTTGAAACAAGGGCCCTCATGAGCGCCCATGCTACCCAACTGGAATATGAGTGAGAGGCACTTAAGTGAAACCATACTAGCTCAGATGTTGTCTGGATTAACCAAGTCCACGTCCGGTGTTAAGACACACCCTGAAAGGCTAACCGAACGCTGTACAGTGCAGATCCCCAAGAATCCCCAGAAGAGACCAGTCCCATTCAACTACTGGCCAATAACCTGCCTCAGCACAACATGGAAGCTGCTGTTAGGCATCATAGTGGCTAAGAAGAACAGGCACATGCCTGAGGCCCAGAAAGGATTTGGCAGATACATCAGAGGGGCAAAACACCAGCACCTGGTAGACAGAGCAGTCATTCGACACTGCAAGACCAGACTTACCAACCCTTGCACTGCCTGGACTGACAACAAGAGAGCCTATGACTTGATGCCTTATGCATGGATTCAGGAAGGCCTAGAACCATAGAAAAACTGGCCAACACTTTGCTGACACAGTAACATCAGCACTCCATGGCAGAGCAGCTCCTGTAGGAGGAATGTATAGATGGCCCAGTTTAGTGTCTTTCACAAAATGAAGTTCATGTCTGCTGCTTGATGACTTTCCAGGAACCAAACAGGACCAATGCAGGCTAATGTCCAGAAATCAGTAGGTGAAGTGATGGTGGCTATGGCCATCTTTTATATACAGTCTGTGGTTGTTACATAAATTATCCATTTAATATGGTGTGTGTCCCTAACCTGACCTGAAATAGTATGATGCCAAATGTAACATGTGAAGTCAATATTTGGTTTTTACACATCACCAGGAAACCAAACCACACAAGTTGATTTGCTCTGATGAGTGTTTCTAGGGCTCTGAGTTCCAGCACAGATAAAAAGGGACGAGCCCTTAAGCAACACAAGCCACCCGTGTTCATTAGACTTGTGACGTTGTTTCCTTAACAATTCTCACCATCTTTCCCTCCTCCAGATGACCTCCACCTAAGCCCTCCTGGAACAGGTTCCTTTTTCTTTTTCTTACTTTCCAGCAATCACTAAAAGGGCTTTATTGGTGCCAAGCAAAAGGTTGCTAGTTCAGTCCCAGGCAGTGACACTAATCCTCTTTGGAGTTGTGTCAGGAAGGGCACCTGGGGTAAAACTCTGCTAACTCAAAAGCACATGCTACCCACTCTTGTACTGAAGGAGCCGCTGAAAGTAGCTACTGGAGTTTGTCCTGTCACTCAGATTGCTGCTGTAGTTGGTCCAAAAATGACTGCTGAAAAGGAAGTAAAGCCACAGGTTTGGGAGACAGTTTCAATCATTAAAAAAAAAAAACTTTTCAGAGAATGGATCTCACAGTCACATTTGTAACACGATAACGCATTCTGAGTAAATTTCTATGAAGAGCGAACACCAGCTGAATTTGATGAGCCCACAACGTTTCCTGTAGTGACACCATCTGTCACATGATAAAAGTAACATAAAAGGCAACGCAGGTAGAATATCAGAGGTTTTAGGAATCGGGGGGTTGGGGAGGAAATGAGTGTCACATCTCACACACACACACAAATACACACACACACACACACTTATACACACACGTTTCACTCACTCCTGTTCACCATTATCTCATGTTGTCATCTCCCCCTTTCAAGATATGGGGATCCTCTGGCAAGACCCCGAAACACCCCCCTCTTTGCCTGACACACACACACACACACACACAAACACACACACACACAGAGCACCAGTGTTCTCCCCTTGGGGGCTGACCAAGATGAAAGGTGGAGTGGTGAAGGGGGCTGGAGAAGCAGATGAAACAAATGAGATGACCTCGCACCTCAGCTTTTCTTTCAGCTTGATCCGTTCTTTTTCCTTAGTATCTGCTGGCATTGCTATCTATTTTTACATATATGTCACTAATCCACATATTTGCAAAGATTCAAAGATTGTTTTTATTGTTAATCCCACCGTTGAATTCCTGACTCAGAATCTGCAGATTATGTTTCATGTATGCACTTTCACTTTTCTGCATTTTTTATTTATTTCGTTTTACCAGATAATCAGCGCTCCACAATCAAGCTTTGCTAGCACAGTGGCAAAAAAGAATAAAAAAAAAATCCATCAATAAGGCATGACAGCTTTTGCTATCAAACGCTGCCGCCCTGTGGAAAAACGAAGAATCACAGCAAGGGAACAGTGAGAGTGGAGTATTACTTAGATGCCTGATACTTGAGAATCTCCAACCATGATAAAGCACTTATCATCATGATCTTGTTTAGACCTCTAAATGCCCGTGTGTATATTGAAGTGAAATGGTACACTTACTGCTCTCGGTACTATCCCATGCTTACTGCAGGCAACCTTCAGATTCACAAGTATTCATTTGATTTAAACTAACTAAACTAAAATAAGTAACATGTTCTCACATATTTTATCGAGGATAAAATTGGTCTAATTTCTTGAGCAGTTTTCTTTTGCATATTATATTTGGAACAGTAGTCATTTCTGCATGGCAATTTAAGGTCTTTGCTAATGTTAGGAAATGGTGGAGCTGATTTTAATGCAGATGAATGTAATCTCTGATACTCTCTAATTCCTTATAACTCTTTTCTTTTTTTCAGTATTTTTTGCTCTTTTTTCCCTTTATTTCTCAGTTTAGCAGTGCAGTGTAGAAAGGAAAGAAGAAGAACGAGCAGACACGCAGCATGCCAGGTTGGACTCAGGCTGTTGCATTTGCTTTTGCATGTAAAATTACAGTTTGCAAATTACAGCTTTCAAATTTATGTTATGTCTCACACTAGGTCACAAGGTCAGGACACGTTGATGTTACATTTGAACACACAACAGCTACATCTAGGGGCGATCGTAGGCTTAAACTTTTAAGGGGGGGGGGGGGCTCAGCTCCCAATCATAATGTCATGCATGCCTTGTGATTAATTTTATGGGAACATGCTGTTTGCAAATGCAATCATACCTGTTCATGTTTTGAAAACCTCAATTCAATTGGATGCACATTACAATGTTACCTTCAAAAGCAACCTAATTGGTTGGATGACCCATTGTATTTTCTAAGAATAATTCAGAGTAAATAATCAAAGATTTCAATTTCAACCAGCTTTAGTGTGGAACCTTTAGCTATCAAAACTGAGCCAAAGAAATAAGAAATTAATAAGAAATTAAATAAATATTTGGGGCAAAGCAGATAAAATGAGAAACATGCATAAATAGCTATTTAATTCCCTTAAACAATGGAGGCAGTTCACCAAATATACATAGACAGATTTTAGGAATGGGGAAGCTGAATGGGGACACTGACAGGTAATATCTTTTTGACTTGCTGTCACCTGGATCTGGAGCTGTAGTGCAAACAAACTGAAACTGAATTTCTGGGAATAGAAATTTGTAACAAACTAAAATAATAAAGTACAGCAGGCAACTCCTGATATACCAGCTGACTAGTGGATCAGAAGGTTAAAATTAATAATTTCTAGTGATTGAAGCTATGTTAGCTAAAGGTTAAAAGAACGAATAAAAATAAACACACACTCTATAAGTCACAGCAACGTGCCCACATTATCAGAACACTTTGAACTTTTGCTATATTTCAGTCAAAGTGTGTTTTAAATCTGCATAACTGATTAGTGTCATGAAATGCTACAGCAACCAAAGTCCTATTAATGCTGTTAATGACAAGCCACGCTGCTGTGAGTGTACTGTAACATCATGACATCAACAATACTGGACATAAAACCTGTTTTCATTCTATCCTGTACTGCTGTCAGCGGACAAGTTAGCCAATGTCAGAAAATAACACTAAAATGCTTTATTATTAGTACTATTAATACAGGTACTTTTAGGGGTGCTCAGATTAAATTTGAGGGGGCTTGAGCAATCCCACAAACAGGGTCTAAACCTGCCTATTTTTACAC
The DNA here is from genome assembly GCF_963969265.1 of Rhamphochromis sp. 'chilingali'. NCBI lineage: Eukaryota > Metazoa > Chordata > Actinopteri > Cichliformes > Cichlidae > Rhamphochromis > Rhamphochromis sp. 'chilingali'. The sequence continues at coordinate 7,135,703 of NC_137943.1, read as the reverse complement.
CTAAGTTTCATTTTTCATTACACAGACGGCAACACTTTGTAATACATCCTACGACTAACGTCATGTCATGTAATTATATTTTCATGCAGATACTTAAAGCTAGGCACACTCGAATAAGGGGGTGACAAGGACACAAAGAAATAATTATACTGTAATTAAATTTAAGTAGTCTTATATGTAATTTTAAGCACTGTCATTTCTTTCTCATTTAATGGAAAAACAATATTTCCCCAGTAAACACGCTGTAGATTTTCAGATATTATGAAGTCGCTTAACCTTCCGTAATTTCTGGGTATTTTCCCATAAAATCAGAAGGAAATTAAAGTACTTAAAATTAGTTACGCTCTACTTACTCTTACTTACAAATTTTCTTTCAGTGTAAAACCTGACTTGTTATCCCCTTTATTGTAGTGCACGTACCTTCAAGTATTTGTATGTAGACATAATTTAATTTTAATTTCAAGTAAAGCACATAAATAAGTATTAAATTCCATTGATTTACAGAGTGACTTACACCCTTAGTCACAGGCTATATTACAAAGTCTTTGGTTTGGTCCCAGCTCAGTTATACTGTACAGCAAAACAAGAAAAGGACATACAAACCATGGGAACAGAGCTAGTGGCTTTGGGTGGGGCTGGCTGATTTGGTAAATGGCTCTAATGACTGTAAACCAGCCTTGAGGGGGTTCTTCTGTCAACTCGTTCAATTTCCTGCCTCTTCCAGCAGGCGCCTTTTTGATAGATTTCCTGCGACCTCTGGCACCCTACCTGGACCTAAACACACACATGTGCGCGCACGCGCGCACACACACACACACACACACACACACACACACACACACACACACACACACACAGACTGTCTATGTCAAGTGGCCAGCAGCATTCTCTTCACTCACACAGAGTAAGTTAGTCATTCAATCAATATATAGTTTGCATTAAACACTGTATGTGTGTGTTCCTGTCTAGCTATCTTTGTTAGGACTGAAATCTGCATTCTACTATACTTCTGAGAACCAACAGTCACTTGTGAGGACACACTCACCGGTCCTCACAAGTTTGAAGGCCTTTTTGATGCTCAAAATGTGGCTTTACTGTCAGGGTTACAATTAGGTTATGGTTAGGTATAGGGTTAGGGTTAGGCATTCACTTTTAATGGTTAGGGTTAGGGTAAGGCGCTAGGGAAACCATTATGTCAATGAAGGTCCTCACTAAGATAGCTGAACGGGCTTGTGTGTGTGTGTGTGTGTGTGTGTGTGTGTGTGTGTGTGTGTGTGTGTGTGTGTGTGTGTGTGTGTGTGTGTGTGTGTGTGTGTGTGTGCGCGCGCGCGCTTGGATTTTCACTGTGCACATGTGCTGTATGGGTCCAGGGCAGAAGAGACAGCATGGAGTGTACTGTTAGAGGTCTCATTGATCAAGTCTGAGCATGTGTGTTTATAAAATGTCAATATTCTGTGCCTGCACAGGATACACGCTGTTACATCTCCAAGAGACATTTTTATAGATTTAATACAGGCAACAGTTTAACAAATGCACAGAAACACAAACACAGAAAGACATTTTTGTTTTTGTTTTGATGTATTACCAGATTTTACCAAGGTGGCTGCAATACAGTTTAGTTCATAAGATGCTGTAGAATAACAGAACGATCCTCCTGCAACTGTTTAACCTCACTGAAATGTGGCCTTCTTTATAGGCCACTCCACGAGCCTTTATTTCTTCTTTCTAAGCCAGTCCTGGGTTGTTAGGATCTTCTTGAAAGGTCCACTTTTGGTTCAGCTTACATTTCTAATTTGTGCTTGTCACAGTTAACAACTCCATTGTGGATTCACCGCATTAGTAAATGAGTCAAAGGCTGTAGTTTGGATCTAGTATACTTACAGTAAGGGTCAGTAAATGCTCTTTTTCTTGTCATGTCCTATGAGTTCAAATGCAGCCCTGGACAAATACACAGTTATTTGGAAACTAAGCCACTTACTTTGCATTCTAATAATTATTTTCAAATTAAATTATTAGATTCCTTGGGGACACTTAAAGGCACTTTATTTCCTAAGGCCTTGAACAGCTCTAAAGACACTGTCATCTTAAACATACACTTAAGTAGCAAACAGAACAGCAGGCTCCACCCAACATGCTCCACCTGTTTCATCATTTCTGACTACTAATCTGGAAAACTTTATTTTCAATATTTACAGTTTGTTTGTTTTTTAATATGACTGATCTGTTTGAATTATTTAACTAATAGCACTTATTTCACCACAAAAATCCATTTTTGAACAATTTATCTGAGTCTAGTATATAGTAGTCTAACTCAATGGTCTCTGGGTTAGTTTGATGGCTAAATATCTTAATCTTAATCTTAGAAAGTCAAATTATAGCAAAAATGTGGTGCTCACCATCATTTTCAGACATATACTGTATATAAAAGATGGAGTTAGCCACAGTGACATCACTAACGCATTTTGCTGCAGCTATTGAGGGTTTTTAGAGGTAGAAATTACTAGAAGAGGGTGAAATGTTATGAACTAAAACCAGGAATCTCAGTCAGCATGCAGAAACTAAAGCACAGACTTCTTGTATGGACTTTACCACACAGGACGCCAGATTATCTGTTAGATAATCCCAATAAAATACCACAAATAAGTTCAAAACAAGTCTAGCACTGTGATTCTGGTTAGTGTAGCAGAAACCTAGAGCATACAGTTACACTCCTGATTTTAATTACATTAAGAGTCGCTGAAGTTGAGCATTTTAACATAATATTTTACAACGCTTATATCCTGCTGTGATTGCCGCTCATACATTACAACTCTATTAACATCTGACAGCATTTACAGAGGCGCTTACTGGGCAGGGCTCGGGGATGTGTCTAATAAGGCCTCACCTTGGTCAGGGTAAGAGAAAGCAAATACTGCTTTTGTTAAGGCTTGGACAGAGATCTGAGCACCAAAGGGCTTTAATAGAGACCATGCTGTTGTAATTTTAGCTAATTAATGTTACAGGCGACTGCTGAATAAGCTCTGATGTTTGGTAAGGTTGGTTTTTGTAACACTGTTTAATAAGGGTATGCAGGCACACACACAGAAACACATTTTCCCAAAGCACGCGGACCCCATCTGGCAATCTGCTTATAGCTGTGAGATTATGTGGAGTTTTATTGAGAGACTGCTTGTTAAAGACCTCTAGATGGCAATGCTGTCTTCCTGTTCTCTTTTACCTGAAAAAATAGCCTGTCCTCATCACTGCAACCTTACATTAGCAAACAGTGGTGCTTATCAGAGTTACACGATGTCACAGTGTGACACAGGGAAGTTATGTCTCGGGCTTTGCTTAGTGTTTTAAAATCAAACATTAGTCAAACATATGCTGGTAAGAAAACTGGTGAGTAAATAGTAATATAGAGACTTAATGCATGTGGTGTAAAAGACAGTGGCAACAGGATGTGTGCCAGAGAAAGACTATGACCTCAGTAAACATCTTCCTGATGGGTTTATGGTCTAAGACTCTCGTTTCAAGTCTTTATTGTGAATTACAGTCCCCGTTACAGTGAGTCTGGAAAGGTAAGCTTTAGGATGGGCCGTCTTTGTGATTGACAGTTCGCTACCATGTGAGCAGGAATGGCCACATCTGGATTCAAAATACCGACAAGGCAAATGGCCAAAATGCTAAGCTCAGTCTAACAAGATAAGTGCATCCACACAGTATTCACTTGTTTCACATTTTGTCATGTTACAGTCTTATTCCAAAATTGATTAAATTCCTGCTTCACCTCAAAATGTGAAAAACAATACCCCATAACGACTAAGTGAAAATGGATTGCTTCAAATTCTTGCAAATTTACTGAAAGTAAAAAACTGAAATATAGCATAGCATGGCTCTGGGCTTTTCCAACTCCTTCAAAGTCAAAGAATTCAGCTAGACTTGCACTGTAATATGAACGAGTTAAAAAAAATCTCTGCCTTTGCTGAACCATATTTTTCATCTGTATGCAACATGCCAGGTTCCTTTGTAATAATTGCATAAATAAGCAGCAAGGCAATATTTTTCCTTTCTGTTTTCTGGACTTTGGTTGGCTAAAAAACAATGCTAGTATTAACTATATATTAAAAAATGTAAAACTTCCTATGAACAGCTTGTCATTAATGTTTTTGGTGAAACTTGCAATTGAAATTACTTTTACGTTAAACACACAACCACATCTGCATTGACGTCTGAATCAGGAAGGCATCACAGCAATGAGGAAATGAAAAAAAGATGTGTTGTGGGTGTATGTAGCACTGTGGGAGGACATTATTTTCCTAATAATGGCCAACCAAGCAAAGCCAGGCCGCAACACATAAAAAATTAACTTACTCAACGGAATCATGCATTATACTGCCAATCAGATTTAATGTCTTTTTGTGTCAGAACATCCCGGCTCTACTGGATGTCAGAAATGGACAAGTTTGCTTAAAATTCTGTAAACTGAATTTGACATTGTTGGATGACTGCACTCAGTGACCACTTTGTTAAATACATCTGCACATGTACTTCTTAATGTAAATATCTTAGTGCCCAATCACAAGGTAGCAACTTAATACATTTAGGCACACAGATATCGCCAAAACACCTGCTAAAATTCAAACCAAGCATATGAATGGTGAAGAAAAACGATTTAAGTAACAACTAACGTATGCAGAAGAGCACCTCTGATTGCATAACACACCGAGCATTGAAGCAGATGGGCTGCACCAGCAGAAGACCGCATTGGGTGCCACTCCTGTCAGCTAAGAACGGGAAATAGAAGGCTAGAAAAACATTGGGTGATCTGATTAGTTTCAATTTCCTCTCCAGCATTCAGATAGTAGAGTCAGAATTTGGTGTGAACAGCATGAAAGTATTGATCCATCCTATTTTATTCAATTCAATTTTATGTACAAGATGATGCCAGAACACAGCAAAGTCAGCTCAATGTAAAGACCCTACAATAATAATAGAGATAACCAAATCAGCAAGCAAGGCAAAACTTCCTTTTACCAGGAAAAAAGCTGTGGCAGAACCGGGTTCAGGGTGGGGCAGCCATGCGTGCAAACGGTTGGGGATGAGGGGAGGGAGACAGGATAAAAAATAGTTGTGCCTGTAGTGGTTGTAGTGTCGTGGTGTCCGAATATTTTCTTGGCACATTTTGGGTTCATTGGTACCAACTGAGCATTGCTTGAATGCCACAGCCTACCTTAGCATTGTTGGTGACCATGTCCATCCCTTTATGACCACAGTAGATCCTTCTTCTGATGGTCGCTTGCAGAAAGACAACATGCTGTGTTATACAGTCGTTTAAAACCGGTTTCTAGAACAGGACAATGAGTTCTCTGTACTCAAATGGGCTCCACCATCACCAGATACCAAACCAATAGAACACCTTTGGAATGTGGAGGAACTGGAGATTGATATCAAAGATGTGCAACTGATAAATGTGCTGCAGCTGTGTGATGCTGTCATGTCGATATGGACCGAAATGTCTGAGGAAGTGTCCCAAAACAAGTTGGAAACTATGACCTCAGCAGATACATGAGGTTGGTCTGACATTTCAGGTTACTCTGCAGAGCTGCATCATTTGCTCAAAAAGACTATCAAAACAAAAACCTTGACTTATTTCCTAGGCACGTCCACAAGCTCCAGTGAGGAAAATGAAAAAACAAAACAAAGAAAGTCATGTTGGGGAAACTGACATTTACGAGTATTTAATTAAATTCAAAATGTAGCTTACAAATGGGAAGGACATGTACCATTTCCAAGAATCTACAACACACAAATTCACTCCGACTCTCTTGTGCAGTTTTTCCATCTTTGGGACGTCTTTTAAATCAGCAAGTTCAGTGCGAATGGAACAGCGTAGCATCACAGCACTCTTTATTTCTGTCCAGTATATCCTATAAGGACGTGTTTGAGACATTTAAACCAAAGTGGAAAAGCCAAAATCAAGTTTCTTCAGCAGAAGTGTCCTCAAATATCAGGCCTGACCAACTCGGGCTGTTTCACTTTCCTCTTTTTAAGCTGTGTGCCTTTTGCATTTTTTTTTTTATAGTGGACGATGATCCACTTAAAAGCTACGACTGACAATGAGACAAAGTCTTATTACAAAACACATTCACAATGCGTCTCTGGCATCTTTGTCCCATTTTTTATTGATTTTTCCAGCGAACAATGAACGAATGAACAATGAACACATTTCTTAAACACGTCTTACTTCACCACTCCCGGCTGCATGAAAAGGACCAGTCGTGGAATTTTGAGAAATTTTATTTTTTCTTGTTTTTTTTTTTTGCATTATTTCTTACAACAATAAAGACGGCACAGAATACATAGCTTTACAAACACAAAGCACACCACCACCTTGGCTGCTGATGCTGCTGCCATTGAGGGAGGGGGGAGGTTGTGGGTTCCTGGAGGCTGCAGGTTCAGCATTGGCCATCCTTGTTTTCCAAAGACTTCTGCCCATTGGGAATTTGCCATTTCAAGGACCTTTTTTTTTTTTTTTTTTTTTAAAGTTGTTTTCTTTTTTTCTTTTTTTGCAGCATAGCAGAATGAGAACAATGTGGGAGGAAAAAGCTTCTTTTGAGACATGTAGGGGTAAACCAAACAAACAAACAAAAAATAAGACTGTCTAGAATATGATCTCAGCATGTTATTCCAATTAGCATGAAGCAGAAGTAGAGGTTAAAAAAGAAAAAGCTCAGCTGGACAATATGTGAACTAAAGAGCAGTTCCACAGTTCTGCTTGTTTGCGGGAACTCTTGGACAACGGGAATCTCTCCATTTAATAAAACTAACACAACATTTGTCCGCACACCGAGATCAGATCTACCTTTCTCTGAGGTACTCTGCAGAAAAATTACACCACCTAAATCTTGACCATCTAGTTTGAGTAGTTTATTATTACTTACAATTTTTCTTTAAATTCCTGTACAGTCAAATAAAACGTCAACGGATTTTTCAAAGGATCTCTTCTTTTTTAAAAAATACAGAAGGCTTCTTTTATTCCAGCCATTTTTTCCCCCCAACCCCTTCCAACCAAAAAACTGGATTTTGATATTATATATTTCTGTGTGCATCTTCTGATGGTCATGTGTGTATATGTGTGTGTGTGTGTGTGTCTATGTAATTTACACCCAACATTGTAAACATAGAACTATATTACATGTGCTTGCACTGCATCTTGTAAGGGGGAGGAGAAAATTTGGTTTACTGCACTAGAACACCACAAAAGAGGGGAAGAGAGAAGGGCGGGGCTTGTGAAGAGAAGAAGAAGAAGAAGGAGAGGAGGACGAGTAGGGCGAGTGTCAAACTCCTTTTCAAGGTTGTGAGGCTCCTCAGTTTGGTTGAAAGCTCAGTTTTAGTGGACAGGCTCTTATATTTATATTTTTCTTAAGCAACAGCTGGATCAAGCTATCAGTTTGTCTCTTCAATAGTGAACAAAAATAAGAAAAGAAGCTTTCTCTAGAGTCATCAGGGTGAAGCCCGCCATCCAGCACCACTGAAGTTCTGCCGAAGAGCTAGCAGGGAGGAGGGGAGTTAGATCCTGTATTAAGAAGTTCCTCTGAGGTCCACCTCCAGCAGTGTGAAGCTACAAGGTCTTAGTGGGCGTTTCCACTGACTTAGTCCTTCAGTGTAAGATCCCTCTATTTTACAGACAGTTATAGAGGTTCTTGTGTCATTGAGGCAGCGGAAACAACTGCTGGCAATTGGGGACTGAAGGTCTCCGGGCCCTTTTTTTTCCTCCCCTTTATTTTTTGCGCAGGTTACTCAGGAGACTGCTGACCATAGTCAGATTCAGCCAAAGTGCGCTTGCTTAGTCATTTGTTCAAGCCGCCCTCCTGGAAGAACTGGCACAGTCTCAAACACAGCTGTCGTGGAGGCTTGGCAGCTGCTGACCCAGGCCGCGCAACAGAGAGAGACAGAGCGAGAAGAACTAAAGATGATCGACGGGGAAGGAGACAAATCCAAGATGGAAGAATGGACCGGAAGGAACAAAGGCAGGGGTTGTGCTCTTTACAAGTAGACACGCCTCAGGTCTCCGGGTGAGGTGATGGTGTTGCACTGTGGGCACAGCTTCTTGTTTCCCTGTGATGGACAGACAAGCAACAGTTAGCTTGGTAGCTCAGAAAAATGTACCAACAGACATAACAATGAAGTGCTCACTCTGCTGATTTGGGACTATGAGCATGAAGTCCAATACAAGTTACCCAGTGCTCTTACTGCCTCCTCCTCCTCCTGTGTGAATCTAAACCTGTTTGCTGCACATCTTGCCTCCCCTTCTGCCCTCTTCCTCTCCCTCTGCACTGCTTTGATAGTGTGCCATCTGCAGTAAAGCAGCAGGTGATAATATGCAACACAGGGCTGACAGCATAACAAGATTCTGAATGGGTGGTCTCACCACTGTCCTAAATCCCTGTTGCTTTCCCGCACCAACTCTGGCCAACAACTGCTGGCTGCAGGCGCATCCCTTTCTGACAGAGTCACTGTGCTGAGTTTACACTTAATGACGCAAGAAAAAAGAAAAGAAGCCAAAAACAGACCATAAACAAGTGAAGAATAGTGGCACAGCTGGAGTCAACTAGGAAAGGATTATATGATGTCATTGCTATGAGGAAAGTCTTAACATCAGAAGTGAAATGCACCCGTTGTGTTTCCCACAGATCTAGGTTCTATTTGTTGTAGATGATGGGGGGGGGGGTGGTGGTTGGCTGGTGTTGTGATAATAAATAACTGAGCGACTCCAGCGTCTTGGACCGCAGCTTGTTCTGCTGCCGAGCTTCATAAGGTTGGCATGAGACTTTAGTATAGACTTGAGACTTTAGTATACGGCACACAAACGTAGGGTGTAACATCTGACATGGGTCCAACACAATCTGGAGATCTCGTTTGTATTTTGTGCACTTTTGAAACATTAATCGGTCAGCATAAATGTACCTCTGACCCCCGAGGATTTATAGGCTTCAATTCCTGTAAGCGCCTGAATAAACTCTTTAAAGCAGGTGTACCGATTAAGGGCCTAGACGGGAGTGATTTGGGAGTGACAGATGTCACATGCTAAGAGGATATGTTGCTCCACTAAAAAAAAGTCCAGAGTGAAGAAGAAGGGATGGGATGTGGGGTGTATGGGGGAAAAATGGAAAGAAGAGGAGTTTGGAATGGTTTAAAAAGTAATGAACATTTTCTTCAGAAATACCTCTCATAAATCACGTATCAAAGCATTGTTTAATATTATAAATTTAACTAAGTGTTATTTAAGCGATTTTATTGATACTCTGTTGAGGGAGCACTTCTGTTTGTTTGGAGGCCCGTCAAAGCTTTCTGCTGTTTACTGTGGACAGTGAGCATGCATGGGTGTGTGCCTGTTACACTGGGCTCCAGCTGCCTCGCTCATTAAAGCGGTAAGTGGCTGGGCTGATGTTAACTAGATTCCTGGGCATTTACTTTGATCAGTTTGGCCCTCCCGGTTTTATAGCTGTCTCCAGGCTATGACTTTAATTCCCCATACATTAAACCAGCAGTGGCAGGATGCACGTCTGTGCACACACCTACACAGAAAACACAGGTACGCTGCAGATGGAAACAATGGAGTGCTTTCTTTTGAGCAATTAATAACAGAAGAATTAGAAAGCAGGCTAACTAATTTATTAATCAGGCCCAGACTGCCTTTCTGCTCGTACTCAAATGAAGGCCTTCTTAAATCACCTTAAACTGAAAGCATTTTTCAGACAATTATTAGCATGAATAAGGGTGGTAATGGTTGGGACTATTAGCTTATGTTGCTTTTATCTGCTATCATGTAGCTATTCTACTGGACCAAACCATTTCAGAAACACCACATTTAAAATGTATAGCTGCATACAAGGCTGAAATAGTCATCAGACATTCCCATGCATCATTCATCATAATCCCTGGAAAAATAAAGTCTACTCCATTCAGTCCTTGACATAGACCAGGGGTCGGCAACCTGCGGCTCTTTAGTCCTTCTACTGCGGCTCCGTGTGGTTTGGGAAAATAAATTAGAAGTATTTAGCTGAAGTGTATTTTATTTATGTTAGTTCTTTTTTAACTTGTAGTTCTAAATTGGAAGATTATTGTGATATTGAAATATAAAAATAAAATTATATTCTATTATTTTTTCATCGCTCAAAATAAGCGTCACACTCGCGGAAGCCGGTGTACCCGCCGAAACGCCGCGCATTTATCGAGACTTTCAACCCCAGGTAGGCCAATTATGGATCTTCGGATCCACATTATGTCAGCAGCTATTCTCCACCATGAACTATGTTAAAAACAAACACCGCTCACGCCTCACAGATGAAAGCTTACAGTCCTGCGTAAAGATGAAAGTGACTTCGTACAGCCCCGATTTGCAGACGCTGTGCGCAGAGGTTCAGGAGCAGAAGTCCCATTGTAAACATATCACGGCAGACCCGACGATGTTTCCATGAACATGCTTTTCAGCATCTCTTTTTTGAACACTTTACACACATGGTTGCTGTACGCATACAGCCGGCTGTAGCTTTGCAGCTCACAGCCCGACACATACCAACAACAGCATAGAGAGCACAGACGTTAAGGTGGCGAGGCGTGATTGCGGGTGCCGCTCAGGTGCATCGACCTCTCCTGCAGCGGTGCTGCAGACCACGCCCCGCCACACACATAAACCAGGCAAAATACATATTTAGGCAGAATTTTGCAAATATCTATTTTTCATCTTTTAGCAGCATAGTGCTTTTTTTCCAGTTATTTTTTAAAAGTCAGATCAAGGCTCCACAAGCCCAAAGGCGATATGAGGGTGGCGACTCACAACAGTTGTTGTTTGCTACATGGATCATTTTAGTTCAGCTGGGTGTCTTTCCTTTTGTTATATTTCTTTAAGAGTTCAAAATGTGTTAATTACATAAATAAAATGTAATTTTCTCTGTAGCACTTCATGGATTTCATAAGCAACACACCTTAGTTGTTCACACAAAGCATAAAGGTAAAAAACAATATATACAGTGTTATCTTCATTTTAGATGTAAAAAAGTATTTGCGGCTCCCAGTGTTTTCTTTTGCGTCAAAACCGGGTCCAAATGGCTCTTTGGGTGTTAAAGGTTGCTGACCCCTGACATAGACGATGTCACATGGTTTAACACACTGAATCTAATGCAGACAGTGGTAGCTCGTCCACCAATCAGCAGCCTGCCTAAGCCCAAAAAGGATAAACTGAGCAAAGTGTGAAGAGTTTTAGAGATTTGAAACTGCATCTATAAACTGAAGGTGATTCTCTTCATTCAAAACACCAGCGAGATGCTTTAGACTCGTAAAGACTCAAGAAGACAGCTTCGATTAGAACCCTAGGACTGCTGATGCAAGGCTGTCTGCACACTAACCCAGATGTTACTCAGGAAGTTCTTCAAAATTGTATAAATAGTATACTGGCTAAGGTGTACTCAAGTTTAACATCTTCCCCAGGGTTAGGGTTAGTCAAAATATTCCAGCAATCAATGTTTTTACATCATTCAATGAAGTTAAAAATCAAACTTTTTAGGACACTGATGCAACTAATACTGTATACAATGATGTGGCACTAATGATCAGCTTATTTGTGATCGTTTTCCAGGTGGGACGGGCCTGTGGGTATGTTGATGAGTACAATTAGGCTTCATGGGGAAAGGGCGGCAGGGGAAACAAGGTGAGACGAGAACATTGACAACATCAGATATTTCATGGAGGGAAAAGAGGCGATAAGAGCAAAGACATCAGAGAAAGCTGTTACCCTTCTGTTTACCCTTCCAGCTGTAGGAACACTATTTTCTTTTGCGCTCCATTTACCACATTAGCAACAGCTAACTGCACACTACTGAATATATTAGACTAACTAATAACCAGCAAAACCACAGTGGAGGGGCGTGTGTGGTGTGTGTGTGTGTGTGTGTGTGGTGTGTGTATGTGTAGACCTAAGGCAGTACATAGAAGCCAGTGGAGGCTGAAGTTGACCACTTTATTCCAACATTTTAACAAGCCTTTTGGGGACCATTCCATCTAAGCCTTTCCCTGACTGAGGCTACAAGTGTTTGCACTGAGCGTGCTGAGAGAGAACGGGTCATTTGGGGAACATTCCATTTTAGTTCCTCCCTACGGGGCATGAATACAGAGAAAAATTCACTGACTATGAAATGAGGCCGCAATAACTGCATGTCATGAGGACTTGCCCCGTAGCACTGAGTGTGTGTGCGAGTGAGATGAAGTGTGTGAGTTTGAGCGTACCAGAGTCCTGAGCCAGCATTCTTCACAGTGGACGTGCCAGCACTGGATGGAGGTGAGCGGCATCGTGTAGGAGTCCTATTAAAAAAAAAAAAAAAAAAATTTAAACTACATCGGATTCACGGGACACTCACTTTAGCTAGCAACAAACAAGTAACGCTACACAATCCCTGACCGACAAACAGCATGAAATCACTAACCACGGAAAGACAGCCAGCAGCCACAGAACCACTGAGCAAGGCAGTGTATGGGAAATTGAACCGGCAATCTGCGGGTCACAAACGTACACGCACACGTGCACAAACACGACATCGGCCAGGCAACGGGCAGAGACAGAGGGAAACGGGCAGGGAGGGGGGAGATGAGGGAGGAAGCCGTGAACGAGCCCTGCTGGGCGTCCTTTTCTTTCCCTCTGGAAAAGAATGGAGATATGAGGGAGGAATGAGGTGAGGGTGGGAAGAGGAGCGGAGGAGGTAAGGAGGGAGGGAGTGCCTTACCCTCCGTAAGGGCTGTGGGAGGAGCCTCTTTATGCCGCTGCTGTAGCCACCAATCACAAGGCCCCTGTACAGGCAATACAGGCCGAGGGGGAGGGACTTAGGCTGCCTCTCTCCGACCTCATTGGCCCCTATGCTCTTGAGCTCCGCGCCTGACTGGATAGCAGGCTTCCTCTGCGGAAGGAGGAGGAGGAGGGAGAGGTGGGGGTTGGAGAGGAGAGGTTGGGGGCGAAAGGTGGCAGCTAATCACAGAGCCAGGCTTGTACTGATCGCGCACACACATACACCAAAGAGCAACAGAAGACGCGTGTGGACAAACACAAACCCACACAAACATCACGGTGTGTGCTAATGACAGCCAGAAAGTAAAGTGAGGCTTTGAATACAACTTCTTCCACCTTTGATTGGATGACAACTAGGCTAAAATGCTAAGTCAACTGGAAAAGCTCAGATCTTCAGGAGTTTTATCTCATTGGTTAGATTTTACAAGTGCGAAGAAACATTTACACTCTGAAAGTGCAACTGAGGCGTGAATGTAAAATAAATGGCTTTTTTTATGCTGACCCTTCACTGACATTGCTAATGGAAGAATGGGCTAAGTTTTATGTATATACCACAAAATGACAACAACAGTCGCCTCAATGTGCTTTATATGTATATAAAGACCCGACAATAATAACGGAGAAACGCGAACAATCAGCCAAAACCCTATGAGCAAGCACATGGTGACAGTGGGAAGGAAAAACTCCCTTTTAACAGGAAGAAACCTAGAACAGAACCAGGCTCACATTACAGTCTTATTTATCAGTTTACTTGTAAAGGCTCTTTTGATAAATATGTCCTTGTAGTATTTTTTTAAACTTGGTCTCTTACAGTCACCCAGTTTAATTAAGCAAAGAGCAATACTACACTGGCTAATCTGAAAATTCAGGCATGTTTAAATGTCGTTGAAATTTCCTTATATGGAAACAGACATTAAGTACATCTAAGTAGTCTTCAAACAGTCTAAATATTTGCAATCAAGCCCATCAACAACCTTACTTTAAAACTGAAATATCTCAATATTTAAATATCTGAATATATTGAATTTCCAAAAGTAGTTTAGGACAATCTTCAAGCACATTTTAAGTTCCTTGCCCTAAAATGACCAATAGATGGGGGTAGAAACCCACAGATAGTGCTGAGCTGCATCACTGAGATACCCTCAGCATCAGTAAAGGCTAACAGAGAACTTGAGTCAACTTGATACAGAGGGCGAGCATTTCCACCAGACAATCAGAAGGTAAAAATGAGTAAGAAATATTTGCAGAAATATTGGTGTAGAGGTGACAGCGGTGGCGTTTAGACTGAGTCATACATCTGCTCAAAGTGTTTGTGCATCTACTTGATGCGGTGGAATCTCCAGCTGCTTCAAAATCTGCCAGTTAGTGAGAGTAATCTGATGACATTTAGATCAGACCCAGTGACAGGGAGGGAGCCCAGTGACAGGTTAAAGACAGACAGAGACAGATTAGATGGAAGAGGCCTGTGTGTGTGTGTGTGTGTAGACATATTTGTATTTCTCTGTATGGCTTAGTGTGTGTTTGTGTGTGTGCGTAAAACAGATGAGGGACAGTGACAGATGAGCAGAGAAGAGCTGTGTGCTCATGGGGCAGTGAGTGATCGATCGCTGTGCCTTGCCCTCCGTGTCACCTCAGGCACCCAGCGACCTTTAGGAAGCGCAGGCGCTGGTAATTACCCGCCTCACATGCATACACACCAACAGGCTCTCACACACACACACACACACACACACACACACACACACACACACACACACACACACACGCAGCAAGCACAGGATGCCGACGCTGCACTGTCCACACGCTTGAAGAATGACAGGGTGGGTACTTGACACAAAGTGGGGGTACACAAACACTGATGTGAGGTGTAGGCGCAACTGCATCTCAAGTGTCTGATGGACCTCTATATTGTCCCTCATGGCTTTAACTATTGATCTGTAAGGTCCAATCAGCCATCAATACAAGCTGTGACGTACAGGAGTGTCTTTTCACCTAAAAAGTCAAACTTCGACACATTTTTCACAGATTTAACCTGCTTTGTGCACAGCACAGTCAGGACGCTATCTCAGAATTTGAACATACACATATTTCTGTGCTCCTGAGATGAAGCTTGACATGATAAGAAAAATGATTCGCTCTGGAAATGTGATAGCAGACAATCGTGCCAAATTGCAAAGCCATGCAAAGGGCCACAACACAACAGCAACACAACACCAGCAGCACTCGGGACAGTGAAAATGCTCCCACGAAGAGCAGAAATGAGATGCGTGCAGGTAGGGCTGTTCAATATAACGATATATATCGGATGGCGATATAAAAACGTCTATCGTTTCATTTTACGCTATCGTTTGTTTCGTGGTGTTGCAAAATAAACTGTTTACAGCAATATTTTTTCATCTTTTTGATGGTCACTGTAGTGGCTATATTAATTTCTTAAAGTTCTCTCTTTCTCTTATATTTAATATAACCACACTACAGATGGACAAGCGCCTGTTTTATGCGTTGACGGTAACACCATCACATGTCTGCTTGTTTATGTTCCACATAAACCTTTCACAATAAAGTTCAAGATCCTGTTGAGACTTTTCAAAATAAACGGAATCACGTGAAAGAGCAGATTATTTACGGGTGAGAAGTGAAAAAAGAGCCGCCAGGTGCTAAAAAATAAACCTTAGACTCAAACGTTAGAACAGGCTTTTCCCCGCAGCACGCCGTGTAATAAATACTCACAAAGAAAACGGCGGCCGTTACAACTTATGTCTAAAAATGTATCATTTCATGCATCGGTTAAAACACTCGACTCCAGCTACACGACGCCCAGCTGGAAACACTTCACGCAAGACGAGCTGCCCGAGATTCACAGAATTTACAGAAAATGTTACATTTTTGTGATTTATATCGTTATCGGGACGATAGAATTCTTATATCAGGATATGAGATTTTGGTCATATCGCACAGCCCTACATGCAGGTGCTTCACATATTTCTGCAGCACAAGTACACAACCTATAGTAAAACACACAAACATTATCGAACAGAAAAATCGGTCACTCAAACCGAGCAGCTAGATATAAAGATAAGCACTCTGGCCACAGTGAGTATATTTTTAATTTCTGTTTGCTTGAAAAAAATAGGTGAGGGTAGAGGGTTGAATCCCTCTTCAAGGTAGAAAGTGATCAGTGGTTGCTACTTACATCCACTGAATGCACTGACTGTCCCAAGTCAGTGCGTATCTGGCCTAATAAAGTGGAAGGTCAGTTTATAGCCCCCCCCCCCCCAACTGCAGTTTCACATGTTTATGGTGCTACATGCAGTTCGACAAATGCTAATGCTGCCTTCTGACAAAGCCACAACACTTCCACTGAAGCTCGACGTACAGACAGCACTCATGTAAACGCTATGCTCACCATGCAGATGAGACATTTGTATCGGTCTCCTCGGAGTATCTGCTTCTCCAGCTCTCTGATTCGAGCCTTCAGGGCCTCCATGGTGGTTGCCGTGGACTCTTCCTCCGTTACCCTGGGAACAAGCAAGAGAGACGATAGAGGTTTTAAGTATAGGTCTACACCACAGATGACGCGCCCACTCTCACACTCTTGTAACAAGAATTGTACAGTTGTGTTTTCAGTCCCATTTAATAAAAACAAATAAACATTAGGAAACAGGAACATTGAGATTTAGAGTATTTTATGCTACAATGTCTCAAAGTTCCACAAAACAGTGGAAGCTGGATGAATCTGCTGGGTGCTGAACACAAGAAAAAGAAGAAGAAGAAGAAAAAAGTAATCTTTTATCATCAACAACATTGTCCTTAGTCACAGTACAACATCACTGTACTGTGATCCTGCAGTATACAGTGGGGCAAAAAAGTATTTAGTCAGCCACCGATTGTGCAAGTTCCCCCACCTAAAATGATGACAGAGGTCAGTAATTTGCACCAGAGGTACACTTCAACTGTGAGAGACAGAATGTGAAAAAAAAAATCCATGAATCCACATGGTAGGATTTGTAAAGAATTTATTCGTAAATCAGGGTGGAAAATAAGTATTTGGTCACCTCAAACAAGGAAAATCTCTGGCTCTCACAGACCTGTAACGTCTTCTGTAAGAAGCTTTTCTGTTACCTGTATGAATGGCACCTGTTTGAACTCATCATCTGTATAAAAGACACCTGTCCACAGCCTCAAACAGTCAGACTCCAAACTCCGCCATGGCCAAGACCAAAGAGCTTTCGAAGGACACCAGGAAAAGTATTGTAGACCTGCACCAGACTGGGAAGAGTGAATCTACAATAGGCAAGCAGCTTGGTGTGAAAAAATCAACTGTGGGAGCAATCATCAGAAAATGGAAGACATACAAGACCACTGATAATCTCCCTCGATCTGGGGCTCCACGCAAGATCTCATCCCGTGGGGTCAAAATGATCATGAGAACGGTGAGCAAAGATCCCAGAACCACACGGGGGGACCTGGTGAATGACCTGCAGAGAGCTGGGACCAAAGTAACAAAGGTCACCATCAGTAACACACTACAACGGCAGGGAATCAAATCCCGCAGTGCCAGACGTGTTCCGCTGCTGAAGCCAGTGCATGTCCAGGCCCGTCTGAAGTTTGCCAGAGAGCACATGGATGATACAGCAGAGGATTGGGAGAATGTCATGTGGTCAGATGAAACCAAAGTAGAACTTTTTGGTATAAACTCAACTCGTCGTGTTTGGAGGAAGAAGAATACTGAGTTGCATCCCAAGAACACCATACCTACTGTGAAGCATGGGGGTGGAAACATCATGCTATGGGGCTGTTTTTCTGCCAAGGGGACAGGACGACTGATCCGTGTTAAGGACAGAATGAGTGGGGCCATGTATCGTGAGATTTTGAGCCAAAACCTCCTTCCATCAGTGAGAACTTTGAAGATGAAACGAGGCTGGGTCTTCCAACATGACAATGATCCAAAACACACCGCCCGGGCAACAAAGGAGTGGCTCCCGTAAGAAGCATTTGAAAGTCCTGGAGTGGCCTAGCCAGTCTCCAGACCTCAACCCCATAGAAAATCTGTGGCGGGAGTTGAAAGTCCGTGTTGCTCAGCGACAGCCCCAAAACATCACTGCTCTTGAGAAGATCTGCATGGAGGAATGGGCCAAAATACCAGCTACTGTGTGTGCAAACCTGGTAAAGACCTATAGTAAACGTTTGACCTCTGTTATTGCCAACAAAGGTTATGTTACAAAGTATTGAGTTGTATTTTTGTTATTGACCAAATACTTATTTTCCACCCTGATTTACGAATAAATTCTTTACAAATCCTACCATGTGGATTCATGGATTTTTTTTTCACATTCTGTCTCTCACAGTTGAAGTGTACCTCTGGTGCAAATTACTGACCTCTGTCATCATTTTAAGTGGGGGAACTTGCACAATCGGTGGCTGACTAAATACTTTTTTGCCCCACTGTATTTGTGTTAAATCCTATGATATGAATTTAATGGACTACTATCTTTCTAGAGATGTATCATTCTCTACACATGTTCATTCTATACCATCTGATTAGGGCCCTGTGCACGCTCCTGTGTAGTACAACATGTTTCAAGTCAAAGTCTTTGTCGATACGCTTTGTCTTTCTTGTAGCTCAATAAACAACAAGACCTCTTTGAATCTTCCTGACTTCTCTTCTTCCTCAGGTCAAACAGAGTATTTACATCCTTCTATTTAACACGTCTGCACTCTCAAAGGACTCATCGCGTCGCAGACTTTCACTTAAAAGCAACACAATAAGATGTTTAAGTCTCACACTCAGCGTCCATCCTCTCTGTTATGTTTTTGTAGCTCTTCCCATGTTCACCCATGCCAGTCTATCGCCATGGCTCTGTATTTATCTCCACATCGCCACATGTCCTTGCTTCTTCATCCCCGTCTCCTCCAACTTTCTCTTTCCTTATATCCCCTGTCCTCCCTACCGGTGAGTGGCCTCTGATTAATGCGCAGCATGATAACAGAAAATGTGCGTTTAACACTGTCCGACAGCATATGAAGCAGCGATAACTAGATCAATAGGGAAGACGCACAGACCGCAACGATGATGATGATGACAGTGATTCGGTGGAGGGAGACGAGCCGCACAAGCCAGCTGGTGTTTATTATAGCTATCCACCCATTCTCTGGTAAAATGCAATAGTTGTGTGTGTGTGTGAGTGTGTGTGTGTGTGCGTGTGAGGTATAAGCAGTGTGCGTATTTATGGTGATGTGGTCATTTTGCAGCCTGATAGCTAGTTGATCTATGGTATTGATCTGGATGGGGAAGGACAAGCAGAAGGAAGGAAGAGATGAACACAGTAAGTGGCTGAGTGTGTGTGTGTGTGTGTGTGTGTGTGTGTGTGTGTGTGTGTGTGGGGCCTAGGACATGGCTCCATTTGCTGCATACTCAAACAGTAGTGGGGAAGTGTACAGGGGAAAGGAAACGGGGCTCAACTTACTTAATTTCCTCTCAACGTCTGAGATTTTGAAAATCTATTTTTTGGACCACACCGGTAGATCTACATGAATTCACATCATCAAGCAAGCTCATTAAAATAAATTGAACATTTAAACTAAATTGAAGATTAAATTAAAATTAAACATTTCAGGTTTGTGTGGTGATCAGCAGACTTGTTCAAATACCTCCATGATAATCTGATAAGCTTAGTGGAGGAAAAAAATTCTAGGGGTTCAACCTGAGACTGTACCCACGTCTGTGGTCTCTTTGGTGAGATTCTGGCATTATATCACAATAAGTTTATTTAAGCTGATGAACTAATGACAGAGTGATAAAAACAGTGGACCGAATAATGTTTTGGCTTCTTTCTCCCAAAAGGAATTCATATCTCTTAGATCATCAATGAAGAAAGTCTGCATTTGGCCCTGAAATTGTACAGTGAAGGATTGCTTTATTATTTAAAAAAATACTAATAAAAGATCATGAAAATCATTGGTTGGACTGATGTTACAACAGGCTTAAAAACAGCAGCGCTGCAGCTCGTAGGCACTCGTCTTGCTAAAGATTCAGCAGGATGACTGTTTGTCGTGTTGTGGTTGAAATGCTTCCGGACCAGCAAAGCATCCTTCCCTATTCCCTCTTTCAGATCTGTGGAAAAAAAGCTGACCTGCACTAACTCTTTCCTGTAACCTCATCATCCTCCCACCTTTGTAAAGGCCTGTCTTGACTTGCCACCCTGGTGCCCTATAAACTGCTTTACCCTCTCCTCTTATTAGCACCGAGCTTGTAAAAAGCCATTTAGCCTTGATTAGCCTCTAGCTTATAAAGCAGCCGTGGACTCTGGGCTGGACAGAAGTCATCCCTCTAACAAGGCCGTCTTTTTTCTTTTTATCAGCTCCAGTAAACAAAACTCTTCCAAAAGGGTTTCTTGTCTTGTTTGACGCGAAACGAAACAAGCCAGCAAAAAACAGTTTTACTTTTGCAAACAAGTGTGTAGAAGTCATTTTCTAACCGCTCACTTCTACTTATTTTTCTTTTGTGGTAAAACAAGTTCATCTTCTTTATGCAGCTGTGGACATCTAGAGAGGGAGTGTGTGTGTGTCTATGTGTGTGTTTGTTGGTGGGGAATGTAGGAGGTGCAGAGATTTAATGGAGGTAAAGAAGGGAACAGGATGACTTCACAGGGCCAAGAAAAGGAAAGACAACTCTCTGGGGCTAAATGTGGCATGCAGGGAGATGAACAGCCTCTTACAGAGCAACATGCACAAGTGAAAATCCTTGAGTTTAAGCTGGCTCTGGGGTTTTCAGTCTCTGAGCCAGAATAAGAAAATTTATCTCACTCTGGGAGCCAGGTTTCGAAAACACATCATGTGGACTCAGAGAAACACATTAACATCTTAGGCTGGGCTACAACCTGAAAGGTAAGACATTTCTGTAACAGTCCTAAGACCTCTACACGCAGAGCGCATGACAAAAACACCACTATGTAATGTATATACACGGCAATGTGTTCTCAAAAACAGGCACTGTGGAAAAAAATGAAGTATACAAAAAAAGGAAGAAACGCAGATTCTGGGTTCATCCAATTCTCACGAGAAGGCGGCAGCAGGAGATGCAGCCCGATCATTTTCTTACATATTTTAGGATGTGAGTGGGGCAGTTGGAGCTCTTGTTGGTAGAGTTGGGTCCACGTCTGAGGATGTTACATATGATTTTATTAATTGTTAACAACACTGTGTGTGTGCGTTCTTATACAATGTGGTCCAGGCTTGGTAGGTTTCAGCTTGTGGCCTTGATCTTTGAGCCTAAAGTCATGAAACCAGAATAAATACTGAAACAGAACTGCCATCAATACAACATGCCTCTGCTCCAATGTGCTTACTGCCCCACGGGGCTTTTTGGACAGTGTGTGTGTGGGTGTGCATGCATGTCACTGAAAGAAGGTGAAATAGCGATGCATTTTCATCTCGACTCATCCCCGTGGTGAAAAAAGCAAGCAGGAAAGCCCGACAGAGACAGATTGATGGCTCTGCTTCCCCTCTATTTAGCGCTCTGTCCCCAACTTGTGTGGGGCTATTCCTCATTTTATTAGAGTGTGTGCGTGTGCGCAGCTGAAGATCTCTACCATCTATCTCAATCAGCCCTGTGTCTTAATCTACTGTCTACCTACATTTTAGCCTCACTCAGCTTCTCTCTCAACACAAGCACATAGAAATGATAAAATTAGACGGTAATTAATTTTTTGCAGCACATTGCAAACATTTTATCAACCAGGTGGAGACACAAACTTCTCACATCTACATGCTGTAAAAACAACAACAAAAAAAATAAAAAACAGCAGCAGCATCGTTCTCTTTTGCACCCTGTTAACCGAGGCCTTAACTACACTCACACACCATGATAAAACATTTAAGTCACTATTGATTTCCCCTGCCCAATATATATGTGCGTAGGCCTCAGATGGCGAAAGGCAAGGGGGGGAAGGGGCATCTTGTAAGTGCCTCAGAAGAATTGAGACAGGGGACGGGAAGAAACGAACAACAGAAATGTGAAAGAGAAAAGCAGGAGGAAGCGAGAGACATGCAGCTTAGTGACAGAGCAATAAAGCGAAGAATGAGAGGAAAAAGACGAAGACAGGCTGGGCGGCGTGTATGTGTACGTGTAGGTGATGGGGAGGAGGGGGTTACAAATCTAGCTTCATCACTTCCAAATTGAGGACAGATTCAATTATTTGCAGAAACCACATGGAAATCTCTCCGCATTGTTCCAGCTGGAGCACCAAATTTGGCAGCAATCGCATTGGCGGCATTGGAGGGGCCATTTATCTTGGAGGGGAAAGAGCGTCTCAGGCGCTGTACGTGTGTATATGTGTATGTATGCGTGTGTGTATGTGTGAGCTCATTTATCTTGCAGGGGAATGAGCAGAGGAACGAGGACGCCCCGGGAGGCGACCAGATCATTACCCATCTGGGATCAGAGAGAGAGAGAGATTTCACTAACGCTGCCCTGTGCAAAGCACCGTACACACACACACACACACACACACACACACACACACACACACACACACACACACACAATGTATCAATGTAACGAAAGGAGACAAATCTCATTTTCATTTGGGGACGGAGGAGCACAGAAGCTCCACAAATACGTGCATTTATAGTAAGCAGAGAGGAGTGATGCAGGGAATTGTTCCAGCCAGCCGGCTGACTGCTTGTTCCAGCGCAATCATTCAGCAGCTAGTTGGCCTCCTTTAAATGGATACTTAAATTAAGCCATGCTCTGCTCCTGGTGACCACTAAAACCTCAGCTAGAGTGTCGTGTCTTTGGAAACGCACACCAACACCAGCATTGTTAAAAAAAACCCAACAAAAAACAAATGCACATGCAGTTATAGAGTCTGCTGTACAGGAGTATTTGTGTCAGTCAAGCTGAAGAACGTGAGGAAGGAAACCTGTCCCTACATAACACTGGATGTGGAGAACCAATCAGTGCGGTCAGATTGCCACCTAACCTGTCAGCATCTTTTTCCCTCGGTCACATGCAAATTAAAACTGGAACGATCACGTTGCAGACGACAACTTATTGAATGCATCCCCTCGCTCAGCAAACACACGCAGTTCTTGCCTCACGGTGCTGTTTCTGATCAATACAGTTCAAGCTGCTCTGCTTATTCGCCAGTTATCCCTTCTACTGATATTTAATATGGACCACGGACATGCAGAGTGCCGATTGATTTATTTCAGTGAAACATTTATTGCATTCAGCCTTCCAATAGTTGATGGAAGCACGTTATGTAAAAGTGTAAGCACACATACAGTCAAACAATTCAATTATTACCTTGCAACTCCAGGAAATTGGCCTTAAACGCGCATATCAGGAATAGAGAAATGCATCACTAAGCCTTATAAAGAAGGCAGTCGAAAGATCATTCCACTTCACGTTTAACTGATCCATTTCAAAAATCCAACTAGTGTGTGTCCACGTGTGTTTTCTCTGTCACCTACTTTTCAATCTCGCTGTTTTTACAGGTGCGTGGGGCGCAGGAGGAAGAGGAGGAAGACGAGGGAGTGCTGGGGTCTGTCTTGCTGCTCTCGCTGTTGCTTGTTGAAGGCATCTCTGTAGACACAGAGACAGGTGACCCGTTCAGTGCTGGCTTTTTAGCCTTTCCAACATATCCTGAGGAGACAGTTATTTTGTCCCTACTTACCATCACTGGCCCATTTGGAGAATTCAGGTGTTATTCTATTAGAAGGCATCCCCCCGCTGTAAGACAGAGACACAGATGTCCATGTAAGTGGCAGCTCAAGGTTACTAACTCAGGTGATTTTCAGATTTTCTGGCAGAAAAATCTACTAGTTAAGCTTTTGTACTTGAGCACAGCTCCCCGTAGCGCCTCTCGCTCCCTGGCTTCTCCCTGGTCCTCTCCAGCACCGGAGCAGGGGATGATGTCGGCCTCGGTGTACTGAGCCTTGCCATACTCCAAGGTGTCGTCTCCATCCACATCAAGGTCAGCATCGCTGTCTGCGGCGCTCTCTTTGATGCTACACGTAGCAAAACCAGTTGCTGAGGAAAAAGAAAAAGTAAAGAGGGCCATTACTTCGCTTTAACAGCAAAACAAAAACGCTCCATGCGGGCAACAACATTTGCATTTATTTAACAACTCCACATCACACTTTGACATTAACAAAAGTCCAAAATCAAGTAAAAATATACTTGCAGCTCCGTGTCATACGCACCTCTGCACAAAATTCATCAAAATAAAAGCACCACTACAGACACATTTTTGGAAGTCAAAACTGTGAAGAGCTTTGTCTATTTAAGCAACTTTATAAGTGCAGTGCAGAATTACCATTGCTCAGACATTATTCTACACATCATCAACATACAGATCCAGAGAGAACCAGCTTAAGAGGGCACAGACCACACCAAGACCTGGAGTAACTTTCCGACACACTTCAGAACTTGACGATGCTAAATTTAGCTCGTCTAAAACTTCGGCTTCTCCAAACCAAATTAAAGACTTTTCAATAACCTGGACAGGTGAGAAAGAGAGCTAGATTTGGTCAGAGACAAGGAGGTGAAAGGGAGACGGCACACAGAGCTGGGCTGAACTGACACCAGACTGACACCTTACCCATCAATCTTGGAGAAAGAGAGAAGGAGAGGGAGTGTGTGTGAGTGGCACTTCTATAAACCGAGTGATGAACGCTCAGACAAACTCTTACCGCTGCCTGACTGCTCCCTTCAGCTCCACTTAGCCACACAGCTGGCTCTGTGTGTGTGTCCGTCACTTAGAGGTGTCTCTTCAGTGTTTGTTTGAGGCTGTCTGTCCTTCTGTCACTTACGCTCCTGTCTCTCCAACCCCTTGAAGGTGTGTGTGTGTGTGTGTGTGTGTGTGTGTGTGTGTGTGTGTGTGTGCATGTGCAAGTCTGTCTACCCGTCACTTACACCATGTCTATCTACCACACAGAGATAGGTAGGTAATATTTATATATGTGTGTGTGTGTCACTTACACCTTGACTATTGGAGCCATGTGTGTTGTAACTCTGAAAGTGTCTGTGTGTGTCTCTACCAGTGACAGGCCTGACAGCCATCTTATTTACACCTATTCCAATTTCTACAAGCTCTCAGCTGGACTAGTGTTTTGTGTGTGTGTGTGTGTGTCTGTGTGTGTGTGTCTGTGGGGGGATGGAGGACCAGAAAGAGTTGACAGCCATCCTATTTAACCTACCTGTCCCGGTGTACGAGTCTCAAAACTAGACTTCCCATAACAGTTGCTCTTCCCCATCTCACTCCACTACAGAGTCTTAGTCAAAGTGCAAATCCGACACTCTGGCTTTCATAAAAGTTTTTCTGGGATTTAAACGTCAACTGCTTCTCCTCCCACCTAACAATGTAACTCACAGGAGGGGAAAAAAAGGTGCCACAGATACTAAGCCGTTTTACAATAGGCCCATGGTTTTCAGTGATCAAATAAAAAGAACCTTTTAATTTTTATTTGGTCTCAGCGTTAGAAGGGAACATATGGCGGCAGTGGCCGTGCAGTCTGCTTGGTCCTCGGGCATCAGCTTATTGCACTGCAGAAGAACAGCGTGCATGTCACATTCATACATTTTAATGTAATGACATGTACAGTGACTTACATTTGGATTTTCACACTTTTTCCTCTACATTTTCAAAGCATGAGACTTAACCTGAGTGTCTCTGTACTATCAGAAAATCAAGCCCAACCTTACTTCAGAAGGGCCACCTCCATCCTGGAAGATCAGGTGTAGATCAACGCCAGCCCACATCAGCTGATAGCACAGCTACTATCCTTTTGGCTATCTCATATAGACAACGTCGAACTAAAATCAGATCCAGCTGTTTAAGTCAAGCTCAAACAGACACTGAATGCAAATATGGGATCAGTGCATCCCCATTACCTCCTCATCTTATGTCTTTATTGTGAATGGCTGTCGCTCTTCACACTGTACAGTTTACAGCATCTCACTCCTTAAACTAAATCAAACATTGACCAAATCGATCCTAACAGGAGTGGTCATAGGTAATATTTAACCAGTCACCAGGGGTATTCAACAAAGTCTTTTGAAATCATGAGCAATGAACTGTGGCTTCACCTGTTTTTAAAAACTCTTCAAGTATCACTTTAATGCCCTTTAATAGCAGGATGCAGTAAACAGAAATTTTGACTTTTTATATATACATATATAAAAAAATCCTTTAAAAGTTTCTCCTGTGGTGGACATGAATGCATGGATGCTGGGTTTTTTTTATTCAACCACCTGGACTTCAAAATATAATGCCACACATGGTCTGGGCTGTGTGAACACACACTGTCCCTGACTCTAGTGTATTCCCTGAGAGTGTACGTGTGGCCTGCTTGCTCTGTATGTGTGCGTTACCGTGCTTCTATCTGTCCCTGTAAGCAGTCTTGGCAGGCCAATCTAATCTGGCCAGGGAAAGGTCAGCCCCACTCTAACTGCCTTTCACTCACATTATTCATCAACGCCCCCTCCCCAGTTTCTTTTTTACCCTCTTTGCCTTTTTCTTTCTTTTTCTCCCTCACCTTTTCTTACAATCACTCCTTTTTTATCACCTTTATTTCTTCACTTTCCTCCCCTCTCTTCCATTCTCTTGCTTCTCTTTCACTTTGTCATCCCACCACTCATGTATCACTTGTTTTCTCTCCTGTACTAGCCCTGTTTGCTGAACTATGTCCCCTTTTTCCTACCACACACACAAACACACACTCCTACAGGGCCACCCTGTTTTGTCTCATTATCTAACCTCTCGTGAGCGTCGCTGACTCTTTAACATGTAAACTACGCATTTTATCCTCCAGGTTACATGCTGCCATGGCAGCAACAAAAGAGGCCCCGAATTTATTAACATATCAGTATAACAAGGCCACAAGTACAGGTCTGAACAGGCAGCGAGGATCAAAGGACTCATCAGGCCTACTGGAAGCGCTGCTCAGCCAAATCATCCACCTCAGCAACATCCCGTTACCATAGCAATTATCGAGACTCTAAGAAGCAGAAAGAAGGCATGTCAAAGGTCATCACACTATCTTTCTGCCATTTACAGGTCACAGAGAGAGAGAGAGTATGGGGGGGGGGGACACAGACACAAAGACATGAGACGGTCATCTTTGAAGTCCATTTACAAAGCACAGGTTTCTCCTCTTCTCAATCCCTCTGGGCCATCTCATCCTGCAATAATCCCCATCTTTCCCTACTTGTGCTCTCAGAATGACCCAATATCGAACCTCAGGATCTGTCTGCCTGCCTCCCTGCCTGCCTTTCTAGTCATCCATCTGTGACGGATCAACTATTGTGTTCCAAACTTTGAATACATTTTACAACTTAGTGATGAGGTAAAAAAAAAAATAAACACCCCCCCCCCCCCCCCCCCCCCCCCCCGGAAAGACAGGAATAAAGAAAAGTGGGACCCACAAATAATAACATGTGGGGGAAACACAGAACATTTACATGTTGTATTTGAAAGCAATTAAAAGAAACATCTACAGATATTCATGGCATGATTATCTGGGTTGACACCCAATGAAGTCAGAGTCAGTCAACTAATCCCAGCGAGCCAAAAGCTTAGACTTCGGCTGCTGTACACACCAGGTTTTAAAGACTTTTTTTCTTCTCTTGGATCTGTGTGATCTTGATAAAAGGGGAATCGAATCATGAAAAGCTACTCTCAATATTCCAAGAATAAATTAAGAAGCTGGATCGGAGCTGCTGCCCCAAGTGGGGCATCTCGGGGTTCACCAGTGAGGGGACTGGGACATTAGCAGACAGACTGGGGCTACAGTGATGCAGACACTGCATCAGTTCATCGTTGCTGAGCGTAAAAGCAAAGCTGACCGGTAGCAGTCAATGTACGTCCCTACTGTCACCTATGATCGCCAGCTTTGGTAGTGACTGAAAGAACAAGATCACCGATACAAGCTGCGGAAGCTTCAGAGCTTCCTCTGAAAGTTGCCTGGCCTTTCCCTTATACACAGGGTGAGGAGTTCAGTCGTGAGAGAAGGGCTCCCCCACACTGAAGCCAGCAGTGGTGGTCAGGCATCTGACTTGGATGCCTCCTGTGTGAAGTGTTCCAGGCATGTCCCACCAGTAAGAGGCCCCATGGCAGACCCAGAAACCCCTTGGTGTTACACCAGATAAGCCGGAGGAGGTAGCTGATGGATGGGATCTGTGCATTTCTGCTTAGGCTGCCGATCCAGTGACCAGGTCCAGATAAGCGTACATGACTAAATGTTACCTGAAGAGACAACATTTTCTCCCATCTTTCCTAAAATTTCCATATTGAAATCCTAAATGATGAGGAAGCCAGGCAAAAGAAGATCAAGATCTTCTCAAATTCAGCTTGGAAGTTTTGAAAAAAACAGAACATCTTCAAATACCTCCATCTTTGGAGAAAGAACTATTATATTATATTTTATATTATAAAACATTAAATAACAGGGAAAATGCATTTCTACTAAACCACACACCCTTACAAGTAAACCTTTTATTGTAAACTGCAAACTTAAAGTCGTACCTTACCCATAAAACAGACAGACAGTCTACTAGACAGATAAAGAAATCCCTGTCTGTGCTATATGGGTCCTTTCAACCTTGCTAAGCTGGTGCGAGACAGAGGGAAGTCTTCCCTCACACTGGGTTGAATCATAAACGGATCTTGTTCGATTTTTTTTCTCCCCCTTCCTCCCTCCCTTAAAAGCTCCTGTTCCCTCTGCCTTTCTTCCTTGTGCTCTGAAAGGGAGGAAAGGATGGTGGCACTTCACAGAGGAATAGGCCCTCTCTTCATCTCGCCAGCTGAGGAGGCCCCCCTGCAACATCTCTATAGCCGTTTAGTCAGCCACTGGCTCTCAAGAGCCCGCTGGACTCAGCAGTGTGTGTTAGAACCACTTTAGAGCTTTCAAGACTAAATCCACCTTCTAAGCTTTCTGCCGAGTGTGTGCGTGTGTTTCAAGTTTCTCTCCCCAGGCCACCTCGGTTATCTGTGTCACATCACAAGGTGCCCTATTAGAGTGTGGCAGAAGGGTCCTGTGTCTGCTCGCTTTAACGACGTGAAAGCGAGATGGACGGATGGAAGGAGCGTCAGGGAGATGGATGGACGGGTAGGGAAACCACCTCCCACCCTGTGAGCTGCACTTTGTCGCGGTTTAGTTGAGACTTCGACATTGATCTCTCTCCTCTCTTCTCTCAGCAAGGGGAGGGAGGCAGGTGAGGCTCAGCGTGTGTGTGTTTAACAATGTATCGAACAGGGAGAGGGGGAGGCCAACGGGCAGCAGGACAGATGAAAGAAGAAGCTGAGCCAAGAGAGTTTGAACGAGCCTCTTAGAAGCAACGATGAGTCTTTGGATCCACCTGGGAAAATCCTGATGAGTCGCGTTTCTCTTCTTCCTGTTTCACACATAAACACAACTGAGGCCACTATGTGGAACACAACCATCAATCAGTTTTTCCCTCCACTTACCAAGTTTAGGGCTGCAGAGGGGATGGAGCCTATCCCAGCAGTTATAGCCTGAGAGGCGGGATACACCCTACACCCTAACCCGTTGACGCCATCCAGCCCCACGCACGGGGCGATCGATCCACAGTAACTCGTTAACGGAAATTTGCCACGTTAATGCAGTTATGGCGTTAACGTCATTTTAACGAGATTAACACTGACAGCACTAATATTTAGTAAATAAAAGCAATCAATGAAGCGCCTTACACCTATGCTGTGACTGCCTGTGAAAGGCCTCACTCCATAACTTTGTCAACACTTGATCCTTGAAGTATTTTAAAAAATTGTGTGAAAAAGCAGAGAGAAAAAGACATAATTAAGATAAAAAAAACAATTTATGGAAGCAGGAGGACAGAAAAAAGTGATGGAGAGCTGTAGTGGGAGCACTGAAGGTGTGTGGTGTCACACTCATATTCCCCAGTGACCAGCGCTCCCATCTAGTTCTATAATTGCATTTCTGGGCGCACACACAGGAGCACACCACGTTGACCAGCGGGTCAATTGCCCAGCTAAATGTGTTTTCCTTCCCCCTCGCCAAGAGGGCCTTGTAGGGCCGAGCCAAGCTCAACCGGGCTGACCCCAGGCCAGCCAGCGCTGCCACTGGACCGCTGGCAGCATTACAGCTCCCGTGGCTGCATTCACCGCCGAGTCTCTCAGCCTGACAGTGCTTGCGCTGCACATGAGCACAGTGAATGATGGATGAGCAGGGAAACAAAGCTGGAGACAGAGAGGAGAGGACAAACAGTGCTGACTGCTGTGACTGGACGCGACCCTGAAATCGTGACGGGTCGTTCAGTGTTCCAGCAAGCGGCTGGCTAGACATCTACATCATGGTGCGGCACACACACACCGCCACCGCTGAACAAACTGCTTATCCAGAGGATGCGCAAACAGCCGGCCTTGAGTGAGTGTAAGTGTGAAATAAGAAGCAGTGCTGAATAATGCGAGTTGTGTGTGTGTCTGTGTATGTGTATGTGTGTGTACCTCTGAAGCCTCCCTCCAGCAAAGCTGTAGCTCTGATCCTCTTCTGTCCCGCCCACTCGTACTCCTCAAAGCCCCGCCCATTTTCTCCATCCATGTCAGCAGAGTCATCGTCGCCTAACGCTCCCTCGCGCTGACGCACAAAAACAGACATGGACACGTTTTAATCACAGATAGTGCTGTGTACAGATCAGTGTGGAACAGCTCAGCACCACTTAGCGACTTCAACAGTACACTGCTTCCTCTCTTAAAGTTAAGGGTCGGTGGACAACAGGCCAGATCTCCCCAGCATGCTTTACCTGAGCTGTACCACACAGACCAGATGCTGCTTATCTAAATCATGTGGTCAAAGTTTTAGACCACATTTAGACGTTTAGCTTAGTCAGCAGATTTGTTTCGTTGTTCCTGTTGTTCAACAACTATGATAATGAATAATTAATTCTTTAACCACATCTTCTGGTGCACAGTTACAGACACAGCTGGTACAGTACCGGGATAAACAAAGCATGCTAGTGGAGAAAAAAAACAAAAAACAACGTAATAGTGTCTCTACTTAGTGTAATGGACAGCCATCAGTGAGGTGAGATACAGGAGGAGTAGTGAGTAGGTTTTTTCTCTAGTCTACTCTAGGAAAGAATGTTTAGAATCTACAGGAGAGAAGGAGTGATGTGATCTGTGGCAGGAAAAGATAACACTACTGAGAATTTAAAGAAAACCAGATTGTCCTTAATTTGATTTGTGTTCAAATAAGAGTAACATGTAAGTGCACAGGAGTCAACCACATCATACCAGATAAACTGCTTGTAACAACTGATGCTTGAATACTTATCAGAATTAAAAGGTCTAAACATCGTTTCCTGTAGATTTAGATCGTAGCTGTAGTGATAGTCGTGGTTTGCGTGTGCGCACCCAAACTTTTCTGAAGGATCTATTAATAATACTATGAAAAGAAATCCTCTGCAAATCTAAGTAGGATGACTTATAGTTAACACTCATGTAATACAACACAGTGCATTTCTCGTGCTGTGGTTGGGTCCAGCTGTCCAGACAGCCACGACTAATATCGAGGACTGCACAACTTTGACATAGCCAGTTGGCCCACGGTTAGGGAAGATAAGGCCAGGGCTGCTGGTTAACAGTGGCTGAACTTTCAAAATAAAGAAATTTTGCACTACTAAAATATTGAAGTATTTGCTTGGACAGGCTAAAAATAAGTTGCCATATTACACACATGTATACCTAGAAGTCCTATCAAAGTAAGGTCTGTTATACTTAAATCACTGGACTGTTTTTCTGAATGCTTTGGTTATTCAGGCAGTTAATCCAATATGATGTGACTGCAACACCACCATGTAAAGGAGGTTAAGAGGCAGTAGGGGTGGCAGGGGAAGAACAGTTGCTACCGGTTGGTTTCTGCACTACTGGACTGACGTGACATCTACAAGAATTAGAGAAGTGATTGGAAGGGAAGGGCTGACAGGCTGTCCGACCAGCAGTAGGCAGGGTTCAGGGCCCAGATTGTACTACCTGGATCAGGCATTGTTCCACATGTCTACTCATCTCCTCCTCGCTCCCAGCCAATGGGGCGCTGCACAGCGGACATACCTGGCCCCCTTCCTCAGGCTTCCTCCTCTTCATCTTCCCTATACGGGCTGGAAAAGCACAGAGAGAGAGAAAAGGAAGGTACATGGTTTAAATTAAGTAAGCTTCCGCGAATGTTTCTGAGGATAACATCACTGTTTTGGGGAGAGATCTCAGGAATTTTGTGTCAGATGATTCTTAACAAGCCTGACCAGTATGACAGTTCTTTACAAGCCAACAGGAGTTTCAAAGGAAGCTTGTGTGTCTGCCATGTGTTAATATGTGACACTCTAAATCTCCTTCCTACTCACTATAGCTATGAGACTTGCTTCCATCCTTTTGCTTCCTTCCTTTTCCTGCCCTTCCCTCCTGTCCCTTCTCCCCCCACCCCCCTACCACACACGCACATTTAATTAGAAATTTAACAGAGCAGAACAGCCGTCATTGCACCCCGAGTCTCTGTCGTTTTTTCTTAACTGCAAATGGCGCGCGGGGACATTAATTTTTAGCTGGCTGGGAAAAGAAAGGAAGCCAAGAGGGACTGTGGCGAGGCGTGGAGGGAGAGGAGCGGGACACGAGGCAATACGCCATAACTGCAGGGGGAGAAGATGAGGGAGGGTTAAAATGAGAGACGGCCTCCTCCTCCTTACTATTTCTCCCCTGACGCTAATTGAGAGGAGCATTGTTAAATCGAGAGGGGAAAAGACTGCTAATTAGGTCTGGCAGGGCTCCCTGCCTCCCCCAACTCCCACCTTTTGTACCCCACGTGATTCCTGGTTCCACGTGAGGGCGAAGGGCACATTCTAAACTAAGCCTTCACTGACACTTGTCATAGACTTGGACTAAAAATAAAAAAAAAAGGAGGTGTTTCATGATCTGCATTAAGTTTGGAAACCAAGACGGTAAGCATATTACCGGCCACTGTGTTAGGTACACCTGTTCATCTGCTTGTTAACGCAACTATATATATTGGCCAATCACGTGGCACCAACTCAATGCATTTAGGCATGTTGACCTGGTCGAACGATCCGCTAAGTTCAAACTGAGTATCAGGATGAGGAAGAAAGGTGATTTAAGTGATTCTGAACATGGCAGGGCTGCTGTGATCATTTCAGAAACTGAAATGACTGAACTAATCTGCTGGGCATTTCCAACCATACGGAAACCATTCTGTTAAGAAAACAGTCTGAAAACGAGTAAATATTTAGTGAGCGGAGCTTCTCTGGGTGAAAATTCTTTATTGATGCCAGAGATCAGAGGACAGTGGCCAGACTTTGACCCCCTTAGTACTAGAATGTTTCCAGTGCCTTTCTGAATCTATTCTGCAAAGAATTAAGGCATAGAGCAAAAGACTAACGCAAAAGAGGGCCAACCTGCTACAAGGAAGGTGTGCCTAATAAAGTGGCCAGCGACTGTATATCAACAGATACCCTCCATGTTGTTCAAATATGTTCCAAGTATATTATATATATATGTTTACCTAGAATGAAAACAACAGTTGTTGGTAAAAGCTAGCTTACTTTCTAAGTGCTAACAAACCAACCATCAAAGCCAGCTTATCTGGAGAGTTATTCAGCCACACAGTCCCACAGCAACCAGCACGAATATTCAGTGACCTTGATGATCCCAGACCAAATAATGTGCCTGAAATTTCCCACTAATATATTCATTAGTATACTAATGTGCTTAAATTTTAATGGCTAACCCAAAAAGATAATCAGTTTTATAAAACCAGAATCACTGCTCAGTGGAACAGTAGGACATTCTGAAACGTTCTTTCCATTTTAGTGATGATGTAATGCATTTTATTTTAAACAATGTAAATATAGTTAACTTGTGTTTTGCAAACAGATTAAGGACATATGTAACCAGTTACATGGCTCAGAAAGCACCGGTTGCAAGCTTTGAAAAAAAATCTTTGAAATGACTTTTTTTCGTCTTTGAGAATTCCATAAAATTCCCTCAGAGCAGCATTAAGTTGCATTTAACAGCCTTCTGGGAATGTAGCGGTAAACATAAAAAGCCCAAAGTGATGCTTTTAAGAGCTGAAAAGAGCTTCTCCCATAGGGACAAGATGCATTTGGCATATTAAAAGAAAGAAGGCATTCTGTAGTACATTTATCAAGACACCGAGTGGACGCGTTTAACACAAAGAGCCCACGGAAAATTCCTAATGCAAAAAGCATCCCAGTAAAATCCCCGGATGCCCCTTCTGGAACACCTCTAGTCTTCGCAGTCAAAGAAAAAAACTTGAGAGCCAATTAAAATACACAAAAATATCACAAGTTCCTTTAAATGAAAGAACACACCTGCCATAAGTGATTAAACAACAGGTAATTGATGATATCACACAGCACAGCAGAGAACAGCTCTTCTGATGTTACACTGCTACAGTAACACACGTCATCATTTATTTATGATCACTTACTTTCATTTTCATTTCATCACTCACTTCTGTATTAACTTTTTATTCGGCTGTGTGACTTTACAGCTATGAGATCAATTTTTACTTTATTTGACGCTCATCAATAACATCCACGTAAATCAGTATGATTGCTCAGGACCAATAAGAAGTCCCAGCACTGTAATTAAGTCTCAATAAGGGCATTCACGTCAAGTATATCAATCCAGGGTTATATCATATATATAGTTAGAGATATTAAATCACTAAAGAGTTGTGTACATACCATTCAATCTCGTTTGCCTGTTTGCCCGAACTCGTAAAAATGTCTGCAAGCAGAGAGGGGGAAAAAAAGACAGAGCAAACATTCATTAGATGATGAGGAAACATTATAATATGCTTACAAGCACTAATATAACTGCTTATAATGGGATTGCTTTGGATGCTGAGAGCACTGTAAACAATCCTACGTACTTCTCTCTTGTTTTCCACTTCCTCCATGCCTGCTAGCTTTCTGCTAGCTCCGTGTACAGCCGCTAAAACTCTGTCTGCGAGGTGCCACACGGAGCCTCCACACACCGAACATCAGTGCAAACTAAGCGCTCTGTCTACATATTCACACGGATGGAAAAGGATTGAAAGTGGCGCCCGTTTCGGCAAATATTGCTCATGTTCGACGCCATGTTGGCTTGTTTTGATCATGTGACCGCGCTGGAAACGGAAGTCAGGAAACGTCACCCGTCGTTTCGCATCTCGGCCGCTAGGGAGAAGCAACGAGGTTCATTACGCCTCACCCATTGAGAAAGTTGGTGATTTACATGCAGGCCAAGGACAGGCAGCTGCTTTTCTTTATATAAGCTGCTAGAAAAGAGTGAGACAAGTGTGAAGATAGTGTTTGAGAGTTTTTAAAGTCTGGAGTTAGTGAAACTTAGGGGCTTTAATGTTAGCAAATGTAATTAAATTGTCAAAAGTAACAACTTGGTCTCCTGACTGCCTCAGTCCACTATATTTGATATTTATTATATTATCAGAGTGCTAATACTGATGCATTGGCAGGTGATGTTAACAGTTTTATTACTTGAGTCACTGCAACTTTTATCATTATATAAATTTACATTTTGATATTTCTTTTTTATAATATACACATTTTTATAACATGCAAACTCAAATAACGGAACTGTATCTCCCTTTTGTATGTGAAGGCAACATCTAAAAGTATTTAAGGCACTTGAGTGAATAAACTCGGTTACTGCCATCAGTGGGAGAAATGATAAATCGTACATTTATCTGAGTGAACCTGAAACTTTTGAGGTCCTAGCTGGGTCATGTTGCCTCTAGTAAATTCCTTGCTCCATTAAAAATAATAGTCTTAGCAATAAAAGTACAGCATTGTGAAATTAAATAAGTGATGATTTCTCTATCAAGTCTACTTCAGTCTCCTGCAGAATGTCTGGCTCAGGTCTACTGGGGTTCAAACCCACATGGCCTGCATGTCTTTAACTGTATGCTGACTAAAGCACTCGCAGTTATGGATACCCTCTCTTTGACAGGACAACAGTGAACAAGCAGAGGTTCAGTCCTCACCGACAGCCCGTACTCTGTCAGCGGGAGTCATCAAGCAGCCAGGCCTTCACCTTCTTCTCGCTGCTTCTCTCCCCTCCCCGCCAACACTTGAGTTATAGGCCTACTTGCGGCGCATCGCCTCTGCTACCGTATCATTATGATACACTCAGCCAATGCTGCAGATAGGTCAGGTTTTTAGAAGAAGCGGAGAGGCAGAGTGAGTCCACCTGACAGGCAGAGAGGAGGTGGCAAAGTCTGCCATTATGCTTTATTTTCAGGGTGCTAAAAAGAGTCACCATTGACTTAATCATTTGTATAATATAAGGTGATTTCAGCAGTTTCACTTAATGAGAAAATCTCCTTTATTGCTATAAGGTCTTTATGAGCTGTGTCATCCTCAACGTATGGATGTTACGTCTGCATGGACTTAATAGTTCTTATTTTATGGTGTCGGGGGGGAAGCCCACTTAACCCTGAGATACATCATGGCTGGAGGAATTACTCGAACAAACTTTGATGAATTTAAGAGATAAAAGCAGTCATGGTGACATTTGAGATTTAAGCAGATTGGCCTGTTAGTCAACTTAACTGCTGAGGAGGCATAAAAACCCAAATCTGCCATAATGTTCAGCTGTACTGTGATATGTCATAGTTACAGAAATTCACTTGATTTGCTGGATTGTTAATAAAGACACACAAAAAAAATGCTGAGAAAGTGGTTTGTTTGTTTTTTGTCTACAATTAATTCTAACATCAGTGAAAGTATAGAATTAGAGTCTGGAGGTGGCGCAAACCCTGATGGGTATTCTTATTCAGGTCTAAGGTCCTTATTTATTTGTTTATGTATTTTTTAAGCAGTATATTGTCACAGTGGGTCAGCTGCACTGTTAACCAGTCATCACAGAGTCTACTGGGCCAGGGGTCCTATAGAAGTCGATGTCAGAAAGGCGCATTAGTCTGCTCATAATAACTCATTATATATAAATGAAAAATATTTTTGTGCAGTTTTGGGCACTCATACATGAACTATTAGAGCCTGACCAGTAAAGGATTTTTAAGACTGATAGCGATACCAATATCCCATATTCCCATAAAAGCTGATATTTTTTTCAGACACACAAAACATGAAACTGAATCGACTAACATGTTTCATATATTGTTGTTTATTTATTTATTTATGTATTTATCCGCACTCTCCTGGGCTCTGCTTGGATCAGCTGGTTGTCGTGTCAGCTGGTTCACTCTCTGGTGGACAAACTCTCTGGTGCAATCTCAACTACTTTTCTTCATTTATAAATGCTGATACCGATCAGTTGCTGATAAATCGGAAAATTATTAACATCATCAAATACATGAAAAAAAAATAGTCACACTTTAAGTCTCAAAGATCTGATCATTTAAGCTTTCATAAAGCCTCGTTTGCAAAATATTGTCTAAAAATGTTTATGATATTCTTTCTATTTACTTTTTAATTGCGCATAACGAAATCATCACAGATCATGCAACAATTGCCAGATGCACGATTTTTCGGCTAGTGCTTGAATGTAGCACACCTTTGTGGATCTGTATGGAGCAAATACATGAGCCATCTGCACACACTTTTAATCTGTATAATGAAATAAATGTCACAAATATTTTAGACATACACAGGAAATGTTTTTGAGAAAGATTTTTTCAAAGAAAAAAAAGTTTAATATTTAGCGAGCTTGTGTTTAAATTGCTTGGTATTTGTGTTTATACCGAAACACTCCTTTGTAACTGAAATGAAACATTTTTTTTCGCATACGCCATGTACCTCTATTTTGATACTAATTCCCTCCATATATTAGCCTACAGCCTTGATGCTGTACAATGATATGGAGCTGATAAGCTGTAATGAACACATCTACATGTCACACATTCATATGTGTGACAGGATGCATTACACTTGAACAAAGCCAAAATATCCTAAATTAATAGCAATCAGGAAACTCTGATGACTCTCTCAAGCTGCCCTTGTTTGTGTGTGTGTGTATGTGTGTGTGTGCCCATGTGTGTGTGACCTGGTATCTGTCGGAGTGGTGGGCATCCTCTGACGACAGGGGCGAGACCACAGGAGACTCTCCCTCACGCTTGATGTGCACCGACAGCAGCATGGACTAGAAAGACACAGAGGAATAAAAAAGTCTTTTCTATGCAGATGATCTTTCTACGTTACTGCCTCTGGGACCATAAGCACCATGAGCACCGAACTTGTCCTTGGTTGACAGCTGCTGCATGGGAATAATCGATAAACACAAGAGTAACGCTGTTCCACGATAAATTCAGACCTCAGGATATAAAGTATATAATTTCACTGTTGTAGAGCTAACACTCAAGCATGCCGGGGGTGAAGTGAATTTATTTGAGTGGTTGTGAGCTCTGGGCAATTTATGCCAACACTCTGAAATTGGAGTTGACATGACAATCAGAATATAAAAAGTGGAAGAAGTTCATTAGCAGAAGCAGTTAAAATGAAATCACTGAACTAAGCTGAATATTCAGCTGAGGTTCAAGCACTCAGTGTGGCTGACAAATTGAGCTGAAAGTGTGAGTTCCAGTGACAGAAAGCAGTTCAAGTGTATAAACTGAAGTCAATTAAAAGTAGAAGCAATGAAATAATTTGTAGGAGAAAAGAAGGAGGTGAAGTTTCATAGGTGTGAGACCTGAAAAGACCTGAAGCATCAGCAGGTACGCAAAGACGCTTTTGTCTCTATGAAAGCAGATAAAGTGCAGACGTAGCACAGCCTGACTCAGTTTAACGTGCTCGGTTCAAAACTACTACTGCTGACTGTGAAACTGTGGAAGAAGTAAAACATTACATTCTGAAATTCATGTCACTATTGCAACACATCTGTTAGACAGGAAAAGGAAAAGAAGCCAGAGTGAATCCTTACCCTTGGAAAATTTCAAGAGTGTTATTGCCACAAATGCTGAGAGCGACATGTCATTGATGACGACTGTAACCCGCCTGACTTTGTCTATAAAATCCCTTCCACTGATTAGAGTTAATGTTTATGGGACGTTAAGAGGAGTTAGGGAAGAATGAGAGATTGGAAAGAGAGGATTGGGAGAAGGGGGGAAGGCGAGGGAAGGGTAAATATCCGAAAAGGAGGAGTTTAACTGTCTGACATTACGGGATGCTGCCTGTCCATAAATCTGTCCCACAACACTTTGCTCACATGCTCTCTCTTTCCCTGGAATAGACACACACATATAAAACAATATCCTCTTCTAACCCACTCTGCGGCAAAAAGAGTCCAGGGAATTCCACTGAGGAATGAGGAACAGGAAGGTAAAAGAAAGATGTGGAAAAGAGTGAATGGTAGAAGGGGAAAAAAAAGCAATATCACTTTTTTACAAGGCTTAGCTCTGACAGAGTCGTAGCTCTGTGTGTATGTGTGTACTTGTTTTTTCATGTGTTCCTGTGCCTTATTTTACAAGGCAGCTATGAAATATTTGTATTTACAGTCATCTCCTATTAATCAAGTGGAAAGGGGCAGAGCAGAGGCTTAAGTGCTTGACAGCAGTAATCTAATAATAATATGTGAGAAATGACCAACCTCCAGTGCTGCCACAGTAAATTGGACATTATGCATGGTGCTTTTATGCTTGTGTGTGTGTGTGTGGTCTTTTCTCCTTTTATCCAGGTTTTAAAAGGTCAGGAATCATTTACCTGAGGCCTTCTGGGAATATGCTTAAGTTTTATCATTACAATATGACATTTAACGGTATTCTATACAGAAATTATGAATGAAGATCTCCCTGAAAATCTGGTCTTTTAAACCAACCAATTAAATCAACACGTGAAAAAAGGGTCTGTTCCTAACAAAAGTTGTGCTTAAGGCTACAGTTAGGTGAGTCACTGGAAATGTCAGAATGTCAGAAACATGCATTGTGTAAATGATAACATATTTATTTATTTGTTTGGGAAAAGGACTTAAATTTGCTCAAATGCACACTGGGTGGTGCAGCATCTCACAAATTTATGTCCGGTCCGACACATATCTCACATTTCCCCCTCACTTTAGCTTAGCAAGTGGGCACAGTACCACATGAGTAGATGTGTCGGGGTTAATCTCCGGTTTAACGCAGCTGGGTGATGCATACCAAGCTGGGAACGACAACAACAGGCCCATGTGCTTCAGACTGGCCTTCTCCATTCTCCGTGGCCTGCAGCTGAATACTAAACAACATCAGTGTGATGCGCAGTCACGGCTGGAAGAGAAGGCCAGCACTCACCCCTCAACCCGGCATTGTCTGCCTCTCTCAAGTACAAGCCCACCCACAGTGCTGCGAGCACTGCTCTAAGCCCGGGTCAGCACCCAAAGGTGTAAGGGAATGAAAGCGAATAACCCGAATTGTATATTCTTTTGCAATCCAAGTGCACATCTTCCTGCAGTGGCCTATAAGACTTTGACCTGGTATTTAGTCAGCGGCTAAAACAAATGTGGAGATAATGAAGGAACTTGATGACTTTAGGGATCTTTAGGAAACACAAATCCAGAATATACCGCAGACCGACATAAATGATTTACCAGAGCACCAAACGCCTGATGAAGGATGAATTAATATATCCTACTTTTATAAACTGTTGACACCCTGTTAATAGGAGAGTTCACACTATAAAGGTCTGGAAACCGATATTTCAGCAGTACATTGGACACTGGCTTATACGGACAGGGTGAATACAGTAATCCACTATAATTTGTTTAATGCAACCCTGCGTAACCCCTGCCAAGCCACAACAATGAACACAGTGCCACAATCAGGCAGTTTGGATGATTTCTCCGATATGAGAAAAAATTTCTTTCCTTTTCTTCTCCTACATATGGTACAGACATGGCAGATGGCCGCCCCTCCATGAGCCTGGTTCTGCTGGAGGGTTCTTCCTGTTAAAATGGAGTTTTTCCTTCTCACTATCGCCAAGTGCTTACTCAGAGGGAGTCGTCTGATTGCTGGTACTTTCCCTGTATTATTGTAGCGTCTTTACCTTACAATATAAAGCACCTTGAGGGTACTGTTGTTGTGATATGGTGCCATTTAAGTAAAATTGAATTGAGCTGAACTGTATAGTCATTACAGCGCTCACATGTTGTGAGTAGAGTCGGAGTATTATATTGGGTCTTTTGACAATACGAGATGTC
The DNA here is from genome assembly GCF_963969265.1 of Rhamphochromis sp. 'chilingali'. Taxonomy (NCBI): domain Eukaryota; kingdom Metazoa; phylum Chordata; class Actinopteri; order Cichliformes; family Cichlidae; genus Rhamphochromis; species Rhamphochromis sp. 'chilingali'. The sequence goes on along the minus strand of NC_137943.1, from coordinate 7,094,684 downwards.
AGAAGTCTTTTAAAAGAGGCCTCAGCCAGATGAAGACACAGAAACAGTAAGAAAAGGCTTCCTGATGGGATCATAAATTCGTCTTCTTGCAGTTTGATCTCTTCTGTCTTTTTTTCTGCTTGCATTCTCTCTCTGACTCTCTAATTGGAACAATCACAGTACAGTGCCTCCTGGTCCTGCTGCCCGTTAGACAAGGGAGACTGGCGCTGGTTTGTATAAGATGTAAGACAGTCCAGCTGATTTCCCCTTAGTGCAGCAGAGAGGAACAGAAACTGAGTAACAACTCTGGTAGCTGGATGGTAAAGAAAGTACGCTGCACTACTGAAAAGTAGGTATAATACTTTGAAATCTAACCTTGTCTAATCCTGCATCTTCCTCTTGTTTTTAGCTTACATGAATATGTATATGTTTCTATCTAAATACAATTTATTATCTCCTACACACAGTACACAGTGTTGCTTTAAACACTGAGCGTGGGCTCACCTTGGGGGTTCCTGGAGTGGCCGCTCCATCCTTGGATGACGGGTTCTTACTGCTGCAGAGAAAGAAGAGAAAAAGGAAATCAGTGAGATCACATGACGTACTGTGATCCTGAGTGGATTCTGGTTACGTTCTGACTCCCTGCACACACTAACACACAACTAATATCTGTGAATTTCACCTGCGACTCACTTGCAAATCAGTTTATCAGACTCTTGATAATGTTTTCATTCACTTTCATCCATCACTCTTCTATTCTCATCGACCCTTTATGATGACTTATAAATGCAGCAGCGCACTCAGTTCACTTGGCTGCTTTCACTCATCATGTTCATACACAGAAGCAGGCAATAAGATGATTAACAGTGGTTTGACTTGTCAGCATATAAATATTATAAGGACAAAGGTGCCCAAAGCTGGGGTTAGTTGCATACCAAATAAATGCTTTTATTCTTCAAATACAGACACATTACTTTATTTTGATCCCCCCCCCCCTCACATTTACGGACCCCTCTGCTCTCAATTGATTTTTCTCATTTTGTTTTTTATTGCCCACTTTTTCTTCTCTTCTTCCCCCGCCTTGTTGTCTACCTTCCCCATTATTCTCGCCCATCTGCTGCCTCTGCCATCCTCTGTCTCTCAGACTTTCACCCAAACACAGAGATAAATTTCTCCGAGCTTCACAAATCCTTGCGACAAGCCTGACGTTGACGAAGCGAGACAGGATTGTCATGTTTGCTTTGAGACCCTGTTAGCTCACCAGACCCTCTTGGACACACACACACGAACAGATTCAAACAGACGGTGGCAGACCACAAAGGGAAGGGAGCCTAAAACTGAATTGAGCACAACCTCTAATCTGACAGCATGCCCTGGTAGACAAGGAATTTCCTTTTTCAATGGATGGATGGGTGGGTAATAAGAATAAGAAGCCTTATTTATATGTCACTTATCTGAAGTGAAGAATTTACAAAGTGATGCACAAGGAGGAGTAAGAGCAAGACAAGGGAAATATAAGAGCGGTGAAATATAATGCAGAGCTGCACAGAGGAAGCTAGGAGTGGGGAGGGTGATGGACGTGTCAAAGTGCAGTGGAAGTATTTGTTCCTATAAAGGACGTGTGAAGCAGGGTGTAGTTCTTTTTATATATATCCTAAAAAATGATTCTGTGCACAGCAGCACTCGGTGTATCACTGTCAGCGTATCTAAAGAGGAACCCGGCTAACTTTACACATAAAGCCTGGTTTATGTGTAAACCACATAAACCAGGCTTTTTTCATTTTTTTTTCATTTTTCAATCAAATTAAAACAAGATTCCTTGAATTATATTGATCCGACACACATAAAAAAGTGTGTTTCAGCCTGCTTTCTGTGTTTCAGCTCTTTTGCTCTTTCCTGATGAGATTATGGCCTCAGTTGGGAGTTTCAGTTCACACTGAATACATCGTTATGTTGTGATGTTTTGTAAATGTAAGTCCTAAAACATATTCAATCAGGTGATCGACAAGCCTCTATTTTGGGCAGGGATAGCTCAGTAGGTAGAGTGGTGGCCCCATGATCGGAAGGTCGGGGGTTCGATTCCCCTGAACAGCTACCCTGAGGTACCCCTGAGCAAGGTACCGTCCCTACACACTGCTCCCCGGGCGCCCAATGGCTGCCCACTGCTTCACTGAGTGAATGGGTTAAATGCAGAGAGGGATTTTCCCCACGGGGACCAATAAAGTACACACACTTTTCTTCTAGTTGATAATTGTGCAGTTACTCCTGGTTTCTCAGCCAGATCACATTGAACACCAAAAATGGCACTCAGATTAAGGCTTTAGCAACAGAATGCTGCTAAACAATTGGTGATGCCTCAGAGGCCATTTACATCTTTTACATACAGTCTATGCTTCAACAGAGCTCTTTGTGGGAGGCTTCTGTGATTGGAAACATTTGCATCCTTGAGTTCCCTAACCTCACCAGCAGGGCTGGTATCTGCTCCTTTATGCAAGCAGGAACAGGATGAGCACTGTCAGACCCTTACAGGTTGTGATTCATGTATAAAAGCATGTGGAGGCCATGCAAACCAAGGAATATCACTTTGAGTTGCTGAAATTAAATTTCAGCAAACTCAGTTTTTCTCTTAGATTTTTGAGGTGTTGTTCTCTGTAGGTTGATCATTTCCAACTCCATCAAATAATGTGTCATCCTTTGGTTCCTGGCACATTATCCAGTCCATATCAGTATGGATATATCCATCCTGACTTTTTCCCATTGAGATCTGATGAGTCTTCCTAGTTGTTGTTTTTTTTAGCAGTGTATATAATTAAACTAAAATACAACAATGCAAGGATTTGAACTTGAAATGTACTCCAATTTACTTTGAAATATTTGTGCTATACAATGTCACAAGAAAAGAAATAGGGTTAGTGAGTAGTTAGTTATTAGTTGTTATTTTCTCTCATGTCTGATTATTTTTGTTCGGAGATGACTTAGTTGCATACCTAGAAAGTACGCCTGTGGTTCGGTGTGCAGGATGGGTGTTTGCTTATGTATATATTCTATGTCTCTGTTGATGGTGAATCTGTATGTAGAAATCTGCCATTACCTGTGGATGTGCATATGCACCTGCATGTTGTTTTGCAACTGTGTGTGTAACCACAGAACAGCAGGCCACACCTCCGCCAACAAAGAGAATAAACATGGGTGACACAGTCAAGCTGCCGTGTAATGCAGGGGAATCTGCCAACACCCCACCACCAGCACACTCACAAACACACACCTTTCTTACCCCCTTTTCTATCTTTGTCTCTGTCATCTCCTTCTCCCTCTATCGCTCTTTTATTCATTACCTGGAACCTCTGCAGAGGCATCAACAATAACAGCCAACTCTACCTGCTTGTTGACAGTGTCAAACAGCGACAAGAGAAGGAGGGAGACAGAGAGAGGGGAAGAGAGCGAGAGAGGACAGCAGTTGCATGCCTGCCACGATGGGAGAAAATTGCCACGGTGACAGAGGGGGTGATAGAGAGATGAAAGAGGAGTTGGGGTAGCTGGGGGGGATGAAATGTGAGGTGAGAGAAATGTAGTGAGAGAGAACGAGCGGGCAACATAAAGAGAGACATTGTGCGAGGGAAAGATGAAAGGAGACAGAAAACTAGAGAAAGGAAGAGAGGGAGTGATGGGAGAGTTGGTGTGCTGCCGCTTCTTCTCAGCGCTTTGCACACATCTGCGTGCCCAGTTCTATGAATTTTTGATAGCGAGGGTTATAGGGCTGGAAATTCCAGCTGGCTGCCATGTCAAAGCGAGGAGAAGAGTGAGGAAATGAGCAGCAAAGCAAAGTGAAACAAACACACCAAGCAAGTAGGGAAAAGGAGGCAAGGATGAATGACAGATGCGATTTAAAATGTGTTGCTAATGAGGCACGTGTAGGAGAGGTAAGGGCATGTCGGTGCCTCACACAAATAGTTTTTATAGCTTTTTGTAGAGGTAGGTAGATTGATCCAAATATATATAAATATTATCAGTGCTGACCGATACTAGCACAATAGTATCGATACAAACGCTGGTATTGGTATCAGATTGATACCAGCATGATAGGATTGATATTGTGTTTATAGCCTGTAAGTTTAATATTTAGTCCAAACAATGGCGATAAATCAGTTTTCAGGGTTTTTGGGGAAATGAAACTATATACTCAACCATGTATTTTAAAAAACAACAAATGCTGACACAAAGTCCTTTAGAGACAGGCACATTTACATTGCAGTTCTTTAAAAAAACAGAAAAAAACAACAGTTTCAAAATGCATGAAAAGCTGAAAGGCGTTTTTTGTTTTGTTAACAAATTATTGTGGAAATTAAAACTCGGAGTGATTTAGTGGTCATTAAAATGTGTTCAGAAATTACAAATTAATGAGTCTTGTCACACTGTTCTTCCCTGCATAAGCTGACTTATGGTTAAATATATTGGTATTGGTAACGTAGGCCCGATGATTACTTGGCATCAGATGGATATTAAAATTTGCAGGTCAAAAGTAACATTTTGTCATTTACCATCCACAATAAAATAAAACTGGAATAGAATAGAATAGAATAAACCTTTATTGTCCCACGGATGAGAAATTTCAGTGTTACAGAGCTCTTACAGCAAGGAAAAAATTAAATATAAAAGGAAGACAGAAGGTGGTCCTATAAACATAAGCAGCCGAATTGTGCATAGGTAACAATGTACAGAATATGTATAGAAAATTTTAAAAATTGTAGGAAGATATGTATAAAATGTACAGGGTTATGTATCAAATCTAGAAATAGCTGTGGAAATTTGATCCATTATATTAAAACATTCTAATTATTACATTTTTAGTTCATCATCATTTTTAACAGGGTCTAAAAAGTTGATTTCTGTATAGACGGTTTGTCTTTGTGAATTTTATGTTATGCAAAGGTACACATAATAACCATTACATACACTAATATTTAAGTTACTATTGTTATTTATTTTGCAATCATTTCTTGTGCTGAAGCTCTTTTCACAAATATTAAGGGGACACTTCAAGAACTCTGGAGGCTGTTACACCTTCCTGAGTCAATATTTTAGAGATAAAGCTAGAAAATTTGCTGTTGTCGATGCTGTTCATACAGCAACTCAAAAGTGTCTTATTTAAGTCCCTTGCACCCTGGTAAACACAGTCCATTTACACTTGAAGGTCATCTTATTGCTCTGCATGTAAGTAAGTAACTCTGCCAAAGGAGTAATGCGAATTGCTTGGCACATTTGTTTGCAGAATTTTACTCGTCAGCGCTGGGTGTGACTTTAATGTTTGGCTTTCTGGTTGCTTTTGCTTCCGCCTGCTTGCCAAAGCACTTTATAAACTCTGCTTTATAAAAAATACTATTAAAATAAAGCTTATTATTATTATTATTATTATTATTATTATTATTATTATTATTATTATTATTATTATTATTATTATAATATTCAGCTTTGGAAGTGCTCCAGATCTGAATCTGGATTTTTTTTTAATGAAAGATTGTAAGAAACAAGGCAAAATTTGGAATTAACTATTTACTTATACATAGTTTGAGATATGAAAATCACTGTCAAGTTTTCAACACAATATATGAAACTATTCAGATCCAGATATCCTTCCAGAGATTTAATAATTTGTGTATGCAATAGTGGCGATTTCCAGCTGTGTCACAGATATGCAATCTCAGACTGCTGTAATTGTTTAAAGTATCCCTTGATCTCACTATGCAACTACTGTGGAGTATTTCACATTACTCAGACTATAAGTATCAACAACAGGATTGTATATTTATCCTATTTTTTAGTGCTAACAGTGCCTGTTGAATTTGGTTTGAACAGTAATTTGATGGAATTCAATTAACTAAATCTGCCCACTCACCTCCATCCTGGTTAAATCTGCATTGGTCGTACACAGTGCTACTGAATTGTAGTGACGGCCTCACACCTCCACTCCCAACCAGAGGGGGCAAAGAGAGAGAACCAACTAAAGATGAATAAGTCGTTTCTTGGTGGATGGAGATGGAAGGAAGAATGGAGGGATGGCACTAAACTCAAGGTACTGATTGCTTTTTGCCTTTTTGTGTCATCTGGTGGAGAGGTGGGGGCTTGAGTGGAGGCAAATTGATTATAGAGGAGGAGGGAGAAGAAGAGGAGCAGAGGTGAGGAGGGGGGCGATGGGGTATGTAGATTACTTTGCCTGCCCCAAGCCACCTGACATGTACAGGGCATGATAGATTTCCATTTGCCAAACTGTGTGTGTGTGTGTGTGTGTGTGTGTGTGTGTGTGTGTGTGTGTGTGTGTGTGTGTGTGTGTGTGTGTGTGATTTCGATGACTAAACATGAAAAGCCATGTCCTATGAACAAGTGACAGAGCTCGCAGTCAGAAGAGAGGACACGGACTGACAGTTGCAATCAAACACTTGTACATTTACATGAAGCAAGAGCAACTAGGACAGAAGGGCAAAACAAGTAGAAACACACGCTTCTTAAACACTCACACAGACACACACAGACACCTTCGTTTCCATACCCACAGTTCTTTCATTCAGCAAGCGCTGCTCGTCATTAAAGGCACATTTACCACAAATTGGACCAAATTCCCACTGTCACTTCCAATAATGGCAGCTCCCATGCAGAGAGCCAGAGAGAAGGAGACACGGTGGGTGGGTGTGCCATTTAGAATTGGCGGGTTAGTTTTGTGATATAATGCACACAACCCTTTCGGTTTTATCTCCTGTTCACATTTCTTTAGATCACTCACAGATACAGAGGAAGTCCTTTTTACAAAATATCTTCAACATCTCCGTTCTTGCTTCTTCTTGTTCCCTTTTTCTGTGGTGTACGTATGGATCTAATGGCAAGTAGGCAAATCAGCCAGCTGTGACATTAGCCACCATCCCTTCTCAGGCCGGGATGATGCTATTTCCTTAAATAACTGTGTATGTGTGTGAGAGAGAGACAGAGAGTGGACATCGGAACTAGGCTTCCCAGGGCTAGCATCCCACACTGCCAGAAGGAAGGACAAACTACTAACCTTTATTAATTATTAAAACACACAGACACCTTGCCATATTATTAGATGATGCATGGCTCCCACGTTTCCCCAGAGCTCCCAGCCACATCTCCTGGCTTTCTGGATGACAACTGAACCAATTCTATCCACGGATTAAAGCCTTGAGATGTGGCTGATAGCTCAGAAAATAAAACAAGATTTGTCCAATAATGCTTGGCTGACGCTCAGTTCGATCATTTCCTCCATTCTTTTCCATACATATATGTTCTTCATAATTATACATTTACATTTTCTTTGTTTTCAATTATTTGTTTGATTCGGGGGGGTTTTGGCAGGCAATCCATCTCTGTCTATCGGTTTCTCCTGCACTGTCCTATTTTCCATACATCTGCCCCTCCCTGAGCCTGGTTCTGTTGGAGGTTTCTTCCCGTTAAAAGGCAGTTTTTACTTCCAGCTGTTAGCTTACTCAACGGGGGTTGTTTGATTGTTGGGGTTTTCTCTGTAGTATTGTTGGGTTACAATAGAAAGCTCATAGCTATATAAAAAATATATAAATTGACTTATTCAGGAAGTTAGGCCATTGCTTTGGTCTTAAATGACTGGAACTGACTTAAAATCAAAAGATCATGAAGAAATAACTAATGAAATATAGATGAGATGTGAGAAAAAAGAACAGTAAAGGCCTATTAAGCAAAGGGGAAAAACAAGATTTAGGAAGAGATTGAAAAAAATCAAATAAATAAATGATTGCAAATAAATGGAAGAGAAGAAACAAGTGGTATAGTGTTTGGACAGGGAGAGACAAGAGGAGGGGTGCGCACAGTGTAAACGGTGGGTAAATGAAGTGTGATTTCCACTTGGGGTGACGCTATCTGTTGCCCTTTTCCTTCAGGTTAATGGGTACTATCATAAAACTGGGCCGCTTAGGTGGACACTGGGTCACAACCACAGACGTAGGTGCACACACAAAACCCGACGCGTGGTCAAGGTGAAATATGGGTCCTAATGGTTGTGTTCCATCGTTACAAGGGCTCGGAGTTGATTTGTCCATCGTAAAACAGCTCGTGCAACTGCCGTGTGGGGAAAAAAAGGGGGCAGAAGTGAACTTGAGGTCACGGGTTTGAATCCTAATCCCTGTAGGAAACACTTAGCTTTGCATTGACAGCGTGCTCCTGCCTTTTATGCAGATTTATGATACCAAAATCTTTGCTCAGAATAAAAAAATAGGTCAGCGAGCTGGACATAAAATCTTAGTTGAAATACAGGCGGTAATAATCCTTCAAAATTACTCTGTACCAACCAATACATCCTGGTAATATGATTCATGTTATTTAATTTAATGAAATTATGAGACATCCCAATTTGTTATTTCATACCCAGGACAATGTTTCCAATTCAAGATTACAGGATTCATTATACCTTCATTCAACCGTGTCCGTTATTGTAAGACACCGGGCTAAACTTAGCTTTAAACATATAGATGTTAATAGTTTGTGTAACGTGTTCGTGCACAGTTTCATTGAGACTGACCCAAACAGAGTATATAAAGACATATATATATATATACATACCTACAGATCATTAAAGTAACGCTTATAATAAATATTTGACTCTGTTAAGGAGAGAGCTCAGTCCTACCTGAGGCAGATGGTGGCTAGCCTCTCTATCTCTGTCTCCATGTGTTCCTGTAGCTCTCCAGGCCTGAGCAACACCTGGCAGATGGGACAGACTGGAGCCTGGCTGTCATACAGGGACATCTTCTTTTTACCTGGAGACACCAATGAAGAGAAACACACAGTGACAAGAATATCAGCATAAGAGATATAAGCACCCAACCATTTCTTTTTTCATGCACAAACCTTACATGTTGAGTGTGTTTAATTATATGGTATCAGAATGCACCTCAAATATTATTTTTTTTTACTGTTGTTTTATTACTGCAGAATCCCATCGAGTACAAATGAAGCTAGTGTGGAAGTACCTTAAAAATGTAGTTTTACAATGGCCAGCAGGGGGCAACTTCTATGAGTGCAAAAATGGGTCCTATCGCAAACCCTACTACTCACTCCATCTACAACTTCAGTTGGCATTTTCCTAAAGAGATCATTGTTTCAGTCACTCACGTCAAGCCTTATTTACGTCACAATGGTCAATTCATAAAAATATGTTTCCATACAGTAAAAACATGCAGGGTATGCTTTAGGACACGGCCACATTGTGATTGACAAGATGCTAGAGCATGTGGTGACCTTGCATAAATTCCCTACATAAATCACTTTGCATAGTATTGACAGACTTTGTCATGTGGCAGTGAAGCAGAAGTTTTAGGCTAAAAGCAAGAAAATGGGTTTAAGGAGCCAGCATCTTCAGCAAGCATCACAGTATACATTTCTGGATTACACGCTTACAAAAGCGGACTAGAGTGCTCTACAGTATCCATTGTGTAATGTTGCTCTGGGGTCAAAGCGGGAGGTGGTGTTAGAAGGGGAGTTAAAGAAGTGTCTGCCATGGATGAGATAATGCTGTATAGAGTCTGCCAACACTACCTCACTTCATTGTCCTTGATCAGCAGGGCTTAGGGTGGGGCCACACCTGTTTCTCTGTGTGTGTGTTATTGTGTCGAGCACTGCGTACGTGTTGGAACGTATGCATTTTTGTGTTTGTGCTTTGTCTGTCTAACCTGGCTAAAAATACCATCTATTGAAATCATATCAGTGCTTAGAGTTGGAGGACACTTCCTGATTTCCTGGATAGCCAATCAAATAGTTCTTTTTTTAGCCCGCAAACAATAGGCCCCGCCTCAGCCAGGACATCCCGTTTAGACCGCTTGTCACCACGGCAACAAGGGGACCAGGTACAGGGGGACTCCCTGTCTGCCTTGTCTTTAGTGAACCGTTTTCTTTTTCTTTTCTTTTTAATGCACAAACATTACATACACACACTCCTATACATACACATGCAGCCCTTGGGGGGCATTTATCCTTGCTCACAGTTTCCTGCAAAAGGACTCATGATACAACTAGTAACGGAAAGCACGCACAAACGTCCCCCCCTCCACAACCCACCTCTGCCGCTGCCCTTCTTTTCTCAGAGCGTGTGCATGCATACTAGCCTCCCATTCTCCTGCACTGCTGCTTAACACAGCCCACAGCACTGGACACGTTAAGTGACTTTGAAAAATAGGTAATCGATTACCTTCTTTCTCTCTTTTTCTATCTCTTTTTTACATGTTTCCTTCTCTTTTTTGCATTCTGATTCTCCCTACAATCCTTTCTTTGCTTTTTCTTTCTTCCTTTCTTTTTCATCTTCTTTATTTTCATTTCTTCCTTTCTCTCTCCCTTACTACCCCTCTCCTTTCTGATTTTTCCCTTTCTCTCCTTGTTTCTTCATCTCCTTTTTAGCCCCCCTCTCAGCCCCTGCACACCTCTTCTCTCCCCTTTATTGCTTTGACAAGATAATTTGAGTCATGCTGAAGCCGTCCGCCATCCGCCACAGCAAACAAAGAACAGATCCAATCCCCCTCTGCAGCCGATGGGGCCGCTTTCTATTCTGCAGACAAACGCACTCCTGGAGGTCGCGGACACGCACACAAACATATGCTTGATTATTGTTGAGTCCAAAAAAAAAGTGCAAACGCTTGTTTTGCATGGTGAAAGTTTACTTTGTGCATTTCAATAAGAGGTGATTTTCTTTTGAAGTTTGAAAGATTCTCTGTGAATGAGGTTATTTTTGTACTGGCAGACTGATGATAAAGACATGTAGCTGCACATTTACGACAACAGAAAAGCAACAATGAATAAGAGGAAAACATACTAAAGTGGAGGAATGATTGGGTTGTGTGAAGTGGTTTGAATTCAAGCTTCTTTTTTTTTACAGAAAATATAAACCAGCACATTAACACCAAACATATTCCTAAGACATGCAAATTTGACTTTCTCTGATGTGATGGAATAAATACAGCTAACAGCTTTTAGATCCAACAGAGATGGGAACTGCTGTCACCAAAAACATAAAAGCAGCACTAAACGTAGACCAAAATATAAAATCAGCCCCAATATGTGAAAATAAATAGATAATTTCATAAATCCTGCAACACAAAGCATTCAATCAAACACTGAAGGGAAACTTTGCATTTTTTTAAAAGTCAGATTTTTTTTAAAGCTAAAAAATATTAAATATATCAGCAACAAGTGTGTCTCCATATGAAAATTATCACATAAAACTTGCAAAATTAGCAAATGAAACATCTTTCAGTCAAAAACGGGCCCCCAATTAATCCAAATGTAATGCCATGCAATGTTTATTTGCCCTAAAAGTCTTGTCAAAACTTTCACTCTTCATCTCTTTCTTTTCTTTTTTTAAACTTGTTTGCTGTTGTGGTGTTTCCTCCTTTCCTGTCATTTTTACTTCCCATGTACTTTCTCTTTTCCCTTCCTCTTATTTTTCCCCTCTCCCTGTCAAGTGTTCCCCGAGGGAAGTGAGCGATGGGGAGAGCCGAACGGACAGAAAAATCCCTCGAAGGAGGAAGAGGAGGAGAAGCCGGGTTGGGAAGGATGGGGGGGTGGGGTGGTGCTGATGTGATGCGATGTCGCACACCCTGCTTGTCAGCCCCTTAAAGATGATTAATGTTGGGGCGACACGCAAACACATGTGTGTATCCACATGTCCCGCTTTAGACTTCACACACTCAAAACACACACACTCCCCCTGCGGCGCGACGAGGGAGCGTTTAATCTTGGGTAGCACGGGGAAGGTACCGGAGCTGCAGAAGATGGAGGGGGGGTTGGAGCGAGAAGACGGCTGGACAATAACAAGGAAATAGGACTGACAGGACTTTTTAGTGTTGAGACTCCTCAGTGAAGCACTGGTCGGCTGCCCAAACGAGGGGATGGATGGATGGATGGAGCAGGAGAGCCAAGAGAAGGTGTGCGTCTCCTTGA